>NW_024039117.1:35000-635000 GCF_016077235.1 Cyprinodon tularosa
CATCCATCCATCCATCCATCCATCCATCCATCCATCATCCATCCATCCATCCATCCATCCATCCATCCATCCATCCATCCATCCATCCATCCATCCATCCATCCATCCATCATCCATCCATCCATCCATCCATCATCCATCCATCCATCCATCCATCCATCCATCCATCCATCCATCCATCCATCCATCCATCCATCCATCCATCCATCCATCCATCCATCCATCCATCCATCCATCCATCATCCATCCATCCATCCATCCATCCATCCATCATCCATCCATCCATCATCCATCCATCCATCCATCCATCCATCCATCCATCCATCCATCCATCCATCCATCCATCCATCCATCCATCCATCCATCATCCATCCATCCATCCATCCATCCATCCATCCATCCATCCATCCATCCATCCATCATCCATCCATCCATCCATCCATCCATCCATCCATCCATCCATCCATCCATCCATCATCCATCCATCATCCATCCATCCATCCATCCATCCATCCATCCATCCATCCATCCATCCATCCATCCATCCATCCATCCATCATCCATCCATCCATCCATCCATCCATCCATCCATCCATCCATCCATCCATCATCCATCCATCCATCCATCCATCCATCATCCATCCATCCATCCATCCATCCATCATCCATCCATCCATCCATCCATCCATCCATCCATCCATCCATCCATCCATCCATCCATCCATCCATCATCCATCCATCCATCCATCCATCCATCCATCCATCCATCCATCCATCCATCCATCCATCCATCATCCATCCATCCATCCATCCATCCATCCATCCATCCATCCATCCATCCATCCATCCATCCATCCATCCATCCATCCATCCATCATCCATCCATCCATCCATCCATCCATCCATCCATCCATCCATCCATCCATCCATCCATCCATCCATCCATCCATCCATCCATCCATCCATCCATCCATCCATCCATCCATCATCCATCCATCCATCCATCATCCATCCATCCATCCATCCATCCATCCATCCATCCATCCATCCATCCATCCATCCATCCATCCATCCATCATCCATCCATCCATCCATCCATCCATCCATCCATCCATCCATCATCCATCCATCCATCCATCCATCCATCCATCCATCCATCCATCCATCCATCCATCCATCCATCCATCATCCATCCATCCATCCATCCATCCATCCATCCATCCATCCATCCATCATCCATCCATCCATCCATCCATCCATCCATCCATCCATCCATCCATCCATCCATCCATCCATCCATCCATCCATCCATCCATCCATCATCCATCCATCCATCCATCCATCCATCCATCCATCCATCCATCCATCCATCCATCCATCCATCCATCCATCCATCCATCCATCCATCCATCCATCCATCCATCCATCCATCCATCCATCCATCCATCCATCCATCCATCATCCATCCATCCATCCATCCATCCATCCATCCATCCATCCATCCATCCATCCATCCATCCATCCATCCATCCATCCATCCATCCATCCATCCATCCATCCATCCATCCATCCATCCATCATCCATCCATCCATCCATCCATCCATCCATCCATCCATCCATCCATCCATCCATCCATCCATCCATCCATCCATCCATCATCCATCCATCCATCCATCCATCCATCCATCATCCATCCATCCATCCATCCATCCATCCATCCATCCATCCATCCATCCATCCATCCATCCATCCATCCATCCATCCATCCATCATCCATCCATCCATCCATCCATCCATCCATCCATCCATCCATCCATCCATCCATCATCCATCCATCCATCCATCCATCCATCCATCCATCCATCCATCCATCCATCCATCCATCCATCCATCCATCCATCCATCCATCCATCCATCCATCCATCCATCCATCCATCCATCCATCCATCCATCCATCCATCCATCCATCCATCCATCCATCCATCCATCCATCCATCCATCCATCCATCCATCCATCCATCCATCCATCCATCCATCCATCCATCCATCCATCCATCCATCCATCCATCCATCCATCCATCCATCCATCCATCCATCCATCCATCCATCCATCCATCCATCCATCATCCATCCATCCATCCATCCATCCATCCATCCATCCATCCATCCATCCATCATCCATCCATCCATCCATCCATCCATCATCCATCCATCCATCCATCCATCCATCCATCCATCCATCCATCATCCATCCATCCATCCATCCATCCATCCATCCATCCATCCATCCATCCATCCATCCATCCATCCATCCATCCATCCATCCATCCATCCATCCATCCATCCATCCATCCATCCATCCATCATCCATCCATCCATCCATCCATCCATCATCCATCCATCCATCCATCCATCCATCCATCCATCCATCCATCCATCATCCATCCATCCATCCATCCATCCATCCATCCATCCATCCATCCATCCATCCATCCATCCATCATCCATCCATCCATCCATCCATCCATCCATCCATCCATCCATCCATCATCCATCCATCCATCCATCCATCCATCCATCCATCCATCCATCCATCCATCCATCCATCCATCCATCCATCCATCATCCATCCATCCATCCATCCATCCATCCATCCATCCATCCATCCATCCATCCATCCATCATCCATCCATCCATCCATCCATCCATCCATCCATCATCCATCCATCCATCCATCATCCATCCATCCATCCATCCATCCATCCATCCATCCATCCATCCATCCATCCATCCATCCATCCATCCATCCATCCATCCATCCATCCATCCATCCATCCATCCATCCATCCATCCATCCATCCATCCATCCATCCATCCATCCATCCATCCATCATCCATCCATCCATCCATCCATCCATCCATCCATCCATCCATCCATCCATCCATCATCCATCATCCATCCATCCATCCATCCATCCATCCATCCATCCATCCATCCATCCATCCATCCATCCATCCATCCATCCATCCATCCATCCATCCATCCATCATCCATCCATCCATCCATCCATCCATCCATCCATCCATCCATCCATCCATCCATCCATCCATCCATCCATCCATCCATCCATCCATCATCCATCCATCCATCCATCCATCCATCCATCATCCATCCATCCATCCATCCATCCATCCATCCATCCATCCATCCATCCATCCATCCATCATCCATCCATCCATCCATCATCCATCCATCCATCCATCCATCCATCATCCATCCATCCATCCATCCATCCATCCATCCATCCATCATCCATCCATCCATCCATCCATCCATCATCCATCCATCCATCCATCCATCCATCCATCCATCCATCCATCCATCCATCCATCCATCCATCCATCCATCCATCCATCCATCCATCCATCCATCCATCCATCCATCCATCCATCCATCCATCCATCCATCCATCCATCCATCCATCCATCCATCCATCCATCCATCCATCCATCATCCATCCATCCATCCATCCATCCATCCATCCATCCATCCATCCATCCATCCATCCATCCATCATCCATCCATCCATCCATCCATCCATCCATCCATCCATCCATCCATCCATCCATCATCCATCCATCCATCATCCATCCATCCATCCATCCATCATCCATCCATCCATCCATCCATCCATCCATCCATCCATCCATCCATCCATCCATCCATCCATCCATCCATCCATCCATCCATCATCCATCCATCCATCCATCCATCCATCATCCATCCATCCATCCATCATCCATCCATCCATCCATCCATCCATCCATCCATCCATCCATCATCCATCCATCCATCCATCCATCATCCATCCATCCATCCATCCATCCATCCATCCATCCATCATCCATCCATCCATCCATCCATCCATCCATCCATCCATCCATCCATCCATCCATCATCCATCCATCCATCCATCCATCCATCCATCCATCCATCCATCCATCATCCATCCATCCATCCATCCATCCATCCATCCATCCATCCATCCATCCATCCATCCATCCATCCATCCATCATCCATCCATCCATCCATCCATCCATCCATCCATCCATCCATCCATCCATCCATCCATCCATCCATCCATCCATCCATCCATCCATCCATCCATCCATCCATCCATCCATCCATCCATCCATCCATCCATCCATCCATCCATCCATCATCCATCCATCCATCCATCCATCCATCCATCCATCCATCCATCCATCCATCATCCATCCATCCATCCATCCATCCATCATCCATCCATCCATCCATCCATCCATCCATCATCCATCCATCCATCCATCCATCCATCCATCCATCCATCCATCCATCCATCCATCCATCCATCCATCCATCCATCCATCCATCCATCCATCCATCCATCCATCCATCCATCCATCCATCCATCCATCCATCCATCCATCCATCCATCCATCCATCCATCCATCCATCCATCCATCCATCCATCCATCCATCATCCATCCATCATCCATCCATCCATCCATCCATCCATCCATCCATCCATCATCCATCCATCCATCCATCCATCCATCATCCATCCATCATCCATCCATCCATCCATCCATCCATCCATCCATCCATCCATCCATCCATCATCCATCCATCCATCCATCCATCCATCCATCCATCCATCCATCCATCCATCCATCCATCCATCCATCCATCCATCCATCCATCCATCATCCATCCATCCATCCATCATCCATCCATCCATCCATCCATCCATCCATCCATCCATCCATCATCCATCCATCATCCATCCATCCATCCATCCATCCATCCATCCATCCATCCATCCATCCATCCATCCATCCATCCATCCATCCATCCATCCATCATCCATCCATCCATCCATCCATCCATCCATCCATCCATCCATCCATCCATCCATCCATCCATCCATCCATCCATCCATCCATCCATCCATCCATCCATCCATCCATCCATCCATCCATCCATCCATCCATCATCCATCCATCCATCCATCCATCCATCCATCCATCCATCCATCCATCCATCCATCCATCCATCATCCATCCATCCATCCATCCATCCATCCATCATCCATCCATCCATCCATCCATCCATCCATCCATCCATCCATCCATCCATCCATCATCCATCCATCATCCATCCATCCATCCATCCATCCATCCATCCATCCATCCATCCATCATCCATCCATCCATCCATCCATCATCCATCCATCCATCCATCATCCATCCATCCATCCATCATCCATCCATCCATCCATCCATCCATCCATCCATCCATCCATCCATCCATCCATCCATCCATCATCCATCCATCCATCCATCCATCCATCCATCCATCCATCCATCCATCCATCCATCCATCCATCCATCCATCCATCCATCCATCCATCCATCCATCCATCCATCCATCCATCCATCCATCCATCCATCCATCCATCCATCCATCCATCCATCCATCCATCCATCCATCCATCCATCCATCCATCCATCCATCCATCCATCCATCCATCCATCCATCCATCCATCCATCCATCCATCCATCCATCCATCCATCCATCCATCCATCCATCCATCCATCCATCCATCCATCCATCCATCATCCATCCATCCATCCATCCATCCATCCATCATCCATCCATCCATCCATCCATCCATCCATCCATCCATCCATCATCCATCCATCCATCCATCCATCCATCCATCCATCCATCCATCCATCCATCCATCCATCCATCCATCATCCATCCATCCATCATCCATCCATCCATCCATCCATCCATCATCCATCCATCCATCCATCCATCCATCCATCCATCCATCCATCCATCATCCATCCATCCATCCATCCATCCATCCATCCATCCATCCATCCATCCATCCATCCATCCATCCATCCATCCATCCATCATCCATCCATCCATCCATCCATCCATCCATCCATCCATCCATCCATCCATCCATCCATCCATCCATCCATCCATCCATCCATCCATCCATCATCCATCCATCCATCCATCCATCCATCCATCCATCCATCCATCCATCCATCCATCCATCCATCCATCCATCCATCCATCCATCCATCCATCCATCCATCCATCCATCCATCATCCATCCATCCATCCATCCATCCATCCATCATCCATCCATCCATCCATCCATCCATCCATCCATCCATCCATCCATCCATCCATCCATCCATCCATCCATCCATCCATCCATCCATCCATCATCCATCCATCCATCCATCCATCCATCCATCCATCCATCCATCCATCATCCATCCATCCATCATCCATCCATCCATCCATCCATCCATCATCCATCCATCCATCCATCCATCCATCCATCCATCCATCCATCCATCCATCCATCCATCCATCCATCCATCCATCCATCCATCCATCCATCCATCCATCCATCCATCCATCCATCCATCCATCATCCATCCATCCATCCATCCATCCATCCATCCATCCATCCATCCATCCATCCATCCATCCATCCATCCATCCATCCATCCATCCATCCATCCATCCATCCATCCATCCATCCATCCATCCATCATCCATCCATCCATCCATCCATCCATCCATCCATCCATCCATCCATCCATCCATCCATCCATCCATCCATCCATCCATCCATCCATCCATCCATCCATCATCCATCCATCCATCCATCCATCATCCATCCATCCATCCATCCATCCATCCATCCATCCATCCATCCATCCATCCATCCATCCATCCATCCATCCATCCATCCATCCATCCATCCATCCATCCATCCATCCATCCATCCATCCATCCATCCATCCATCCATCCATCCATCCATCCATCCATCCATCCATCCATCCATCATCCATCCATCCATCCATCCATCATCCATCCATCCATCCATCCATCCATCCATCCATCATCCATCCATCCATCCATCCATCCATCCATCCATCCATCCATCCATCCATCCATCCATCCATCCATCCATCCATCATCCATCCATCCATCCATCCATCCATCCATCCATCCATCCATCCATCCATCCATCCATCCATCCATCCATCCATCATCCATCCATCATCCATCCATCCATCCATCCATCATCCATCCATCCATCCATCATCCATCCATCCATCCATCCATCATCCATCCATCCATCCATCCATCCATCCATCCATCCATCCATCCATCCATCCATCCATCCATCCATCCATCCATCCATCCATCCATCATCCATCCATCCATCCATCCATCCATCCATCCATCCATCATCCATCCATCCATCCATCCATCCATCCATCCATCCATCCATCCATCCATCCATCCATCCATTTCATTGAACACAGTTGCTTTGTGCAGCACTCACATAATACGTATTGTCAGGAGGAAAAAAAACAGAGGTGTTTAAGGTTGGAGTAAAACCACCATGAAGAAGATCTAAAAAGCTCAGGGTAAAAAAGGAAAAGATGGTTTAAAAGTAGACGGCTGACTTACATTGGACGGCCAGGTAGGCCGAGGCAGACGGGGGTGTGCCCATGCTGTTGCTGGGGGAACAGGTATATTTCCCACTATCCTCTGGCTTGACTTGGATGATGATGAGGGAACCATCAGTGACAATACTGACTCTCCGTTTGAGGTCACTGTGAACGGGAAGACAAGAATGGGATCAGTCTTTCAGTCTGACTTACGGATTACTCCAAAGGCAGTTAATAATTAAATCTCTTTTGAACATTTAACCCTTAGTTTAAATATTCTTAATTTCAAAGCAAGAAAACCTCTTCTTTTTGTAACTTTGTATCGTCCACCAGGTCCTTACTATCAATTTTTAGATGAGTTTTCAGAGTTCCTTTCTGATTTGGTATTAAATACTGACAGGGTCATCATAGTGGGAGATTTTAATATCCATAAAGGATAGTAAAGGCGATAGCTTAAGAGCAGCCTTTAATGCTATCTTAGACACTATTGGCTTTGTTCAAAATGTGAATAGTCCCACGCATTCTCATCTTCATACTTGGATCTTGTGCTGACATACGGCATAGAATGTGAAGAAATAACAGTATTTCCTCACAACCCTG
This sequence comes from Cyprinodon tularosa, assembly GCF_016077235.1. Classification (NCBI taxonomy): domain Eukaryota; kingdom Metazoa; phylum Chordata; class Actinopteri; order Cyprinodontiformes; family Cyprinodontidae; genus Cyprinodon; species Cyprinodon tularosa. Next base: position 43,144 of record NW_024039117.1, read on the forward strand.
TCCTCTCTGACCACTTTTTAATAACTCTAAGGATTACTTTAACAGAGTTCTCCTCCCCCAAAAGAAGGTTTCACTTTAAGAGATGATTATCAGATAGTACAGTTATAAATTTTAAAGAGTCTGTTTCACTTTCTCTCTCCTGTTTCACTGAGCAGGGCTGCAGAGTGCAAAAGCTTAGTTTATTCCCCTTCACAGGTTGATGGGGGTGCTAGTTCTCTGCGTACTGCCTTAGACAACAATGAAAACCGTTAAAAATAGAAAGCTTGCTCCTTGGTTTAATGCAGAGCTGCGTACTTTGAAGCAAAATGCTAGGAAACTGGAGAGAAAGTATCGCTCCATAGGCCTAGTGGAAACCTACCTAGTCTGGAAAAATAGGTTACTGCTGTATAAGAGGACCCTTTGTAAAGCAAGAGCAGACCATTTCTCCTCATTACAGGTAGCTTTTAAGGTTTCTATAATTAAACCTTTACTTAAGAAACTGTCTCTTGACCCAGATGACTTGGTCAATTAAAGACCTATATCCAATCTTCCTTTCTTATCTAAAATAAAGTAAAAAATCTTGGTGTTATTTTTGATCAGGACCTGTCATTTAAATCCCAGATCAAAGAGGTTTCTAGAATTTCCTTCTTTCATCTGAGGAACATTGCAAAAATGAGAAATCTCCTGTCCAGGGGTGATGCTGAGAAACTAGTCCATGCATTTGTTACTTCAAGGCTGGACTATTGTAATTCTTTACTATCAGGAAGTCCACAAACTGTAGTTAAAAGCCTTCAGCTGATCCAAAATGCTGCAGCCAGAGTTCTGATAAAAATTAAAAAGAGAGATCATATCTCTCCTATCCTGGCTTCTCTTCATTGGCTTCCTGTTAAATCCAGAATAGAATTTAAAATCCTCCTTCTCACATATAAAGCCTTAAATGGCCAAGCTCCATCTGATATCAGAGATCTGATTGTTCCTTATGTTCCTAACAGAGCACCTCGCTCTCAATCTGCAGGTTTACTAGTGGTTCCTAGAATTTCTAAAAGTAGAATGGGAGGCAGATCTTTTGGTCATCAGGCTCCTCTCCTGTGGAACCAACTACCAGTTTTAGTCCGTGAGGCAGACACCCTGTCTACTTTTAAGGCTAGGCTTAAAACTTTCCTTTTTGATAAAGCTTCTAGTTAGAGTGGCTCAGGTTATCCTGAGCTATCTCTATAGTTATGCTGCTATAGGCTTAGACTTTTGGAGGACATAGGGACCCCTTTTTCATCATTCTGCTTCATTCTATCTCTATTCTCCCACTCTGCAGAATCTGTTAGTTCAATCTCTAACGTTCTGCTCTCTCTGCTTTTTCTCATAGTAGCTTCATCTGGTCTGTTCCTGTTTGGCTGTGACTCCATCCTGGAGAGAAATATCAGCTGTGCTGCTGCCATCAACACCTTTGTTTCTAGATGTTGGAGCTTGGCCTGTTTTTCAGTGTAGACCTGTTTCTCTGACTGTGACTAACTGGATGTGCTCTCTTCATCCTCTGACAGGGGAGCTGGCTCGGAGCTCGTATCACTGGCTGTGTGTTTCCTGGATCAGGCTGCCTTTTATAGTTCCTCTCTGTATCTCTGCTTCTGTCTCCTTGAACCCCAGTGGGCCTCAGCAGATGGCCGCTCACACTGATCCTGGTTCTGCTGGAGGTTTCTTCCTGTTCAAAGGGAGTTTTTCCTCTCCACTGTCGCTACAAGCATGCTTAGTGAGAGGGATTGCTGAAGAGTCAATGAGTCGATGCAATCAACTGGTTGTCCTTAGATAGAAAACTTTGAATCAATCTGACTGGATGATCTGGTGAATTTTAGAGTGCCTTGAGATGATGTGTTGTGAATTGGCGCTGTAGAAACAAACTGCATTGAATTGGATCAGAACCTTAGAGCCTGTCTGTTTTTTCCAGCTGGTTCTATTGTGGGAACTTCTTCTGCACCACAGCTCCTTCCTGATGGCAGTTTATTTATATAGCTGCAATTCACAATTCAACCAGGTCATACAGTCAAATTAATTCAAAGTTTTCTATAAAGGGAAAACCATTTGATGGCATCTTTTTGGACAATAGGCTGACAGGAAAGGGGGTAAGAGTGAGAGAAATGCAGCAAATGACAAAAAAAAAATTTTAATTACTGACTTTTTGGTGTTTTTAAAGTGTATGGCGATCTGACCTTAAATAGTTTTTTATGTACATGACTGAAGGGATAAATGTAATTCTGACGTCTTTCGCATGCATATCGACTATAGGTATGCTCATCTGACAGAACAGCGGCACCTTTTTGATTAGCCAGATGAGCGAACCGCTCTAATCACTGAGCTAGAAGAACAAACAGTAATGAACATGATCATAACTTTACTTCTTGAAGAAGACGTTGTCCTCCTCCCACAACCAGGTGAACGTCAAGTTGCCAGGATAGGCCTCGGCACGGCAGCTGAAGAATGCGTCCTGCGAGATGTTCACCGTGATGTTGACTGGTGGGGACGTGATGAAAGGAGGACCTGGTGGGACAGAGAGAACGGTTTCACCGTATCCAAAAACAAGATGGTGGCCTAGCGTCTGTTTAATCTAAAGCTCTGCAGAGAAATCAGCAATGAATCAGGGCTGATTTGGGAACTGGGAGCTCCCATCTCGTCGCTCTGGGGACATCACACATCTAGATGAACAGGGTCAAAGTTAATCTTTGCATTGTTAGAAAGAAATGCAATTGAAAAAGAGTCAGAGGAAACCAAGAGACCGGTCTGCTGTAAAAGACGGACTTTCTGCCAACTACAGAAAAACTGGACAAACAAAACGTTTTTTCATTTGATCGTTTAAGCTCTTACTCTTCATCTGTATGAGCTCTGCTGAGAGCAGCTCTTAGAGAAACAGAAAGCAAAGTGGTGTCATACTGTAAAGACGCTGCTTTTGGTCCTAAATGTAACAGAAAAATAAAGGTTTGTTTGGGATAATCCTATCAGGAAGGAATCGACCATCAGGATTTCATCCTGGTTTGGATCACAGTCACAACCGCAGTAAAAAAAAATAAAACCAGTATAAATGTTTCTCTGGGCAATTTTTACACAGCGCACGTAGCGGTAAAGAGGGAGGGATGCCCACCAGTGTAGCTCCTGTGAGCCCAGGCCAGCCCGACCGGATCCAAGCTAACACTAACGTCCATAGGGCACCAGAGAGGAGCACACAGATCCCAGATTGGCCAAGAACCCCACCCAAACAGCTACCCACCCAAACAGCTACCCACCCAAACAGCTACCCACCCAAGCAGCTACCCACCCAAACAGCTACCCACCCAAACAGCTACCCACCCAAGCACCTACCCACCCAAGCAGCTACCCACCCAAACAGCTACCCACCCAAACAGCTACCCACCCAAACAGCTACCCACCCAAGCAGCTACCCACCCAAGCAGCTACCCACCCAAACAGCTACCCACCCAAACAGCTACCCACCCAAACAGCTACCCACCCAAGCAGCTACCCACCCAAACAGCTACCCACCCAAGCAGCTACCCACCCAAACAGCTACCCACCCAAGCAGCTACCCACCCAAACAGCTACCCACCCAAGCAGCTACCCACCCAAACAGCTACCCACCCAAACAGCTACCCACCCAAGCAGCTACCCACCCAAACAGCTACCCACCCAAACAGCTACCCACCCAAACAGCTACCCACCCAAACAGCTACCCACCCAAGCAGCTACCCACCCAAATAGCTACCCACCCAAACAGCTACCCACCCAAACAGCTACCCACCCAAACAGCTACCCACCCAAACAGCTACCCACCCAAGCAGCTACCCACCCAAACAGCTACCCACCCAAATAGCTACCCACCCAAACAGCTACCCACCCAAGCAGCTACCCACCCAAATAGCTACCCACCCAAACAGCTACCCACCCAAACAGCTACCCACCCAAACAGCTACCCACCCAAACAGCTACCCACCCAAACAGCTACCCACCCAAATAGCTACCCACCCAAACAGCTACCCACCCAAGCAGCTACCCACCCAAACAGCTACCCACCCAAACAGCTACCCACCCAAACAGCTACCCACCCAAATAGCTACCCACCCAAACAGCTACCCACCCAAGCAGCTACCCACCCAAACAGCTACCCACCCAAGCAGCTACCCACCCAAACAGCTACCCACCCAAACAGCTACCCACCCAAACAGCTACCCACCCAAACAGCTACCCACCCAAGCAGCTACCCACCCAAACAGCTACCCACCCAAACAGCTACCCACCCAAGCAGCTACCCACCCAAACAGCTACCCACCCACCCAAGCAGCTACCCACCCAAACAGCTACCCACCCAAACAGCTACCCACCCAAGCAGCTACCCACCCAAACAGCTACCCACCCAAACAGCTACCCACCCAAACAGCTACCCACCCAAACAGCTACCCACCCAAGCAGCTACCCACCCAAATAGCTACCCACCCAAACAGCTACCCACCCAAACAGCTACCCACCCAAACAGCTACCCACCCAAACAGCTACCCACCCAAGCAGCTACCCACCCAAACAGCTACCCACCCAAATAGCTACCCACCCAAACAGCTACCCACCCAAGCAGCTACCCACCCAAATAGCTACCCACCCAAACAGCTACCCACCCAAACAGCTACCCACCCAAACAGCTACCCACCCAAACAGCTACCCACCCAAACAGCTACCCACCCAAGCAGCTACCCACCCAAACAGCTACCCACCCAAACAGCTACCCACCCAAACAGCTACCCACCCAAACAGCTACCCACCCAAGCAGCTACCCACCCAAATAGCTACCCACCCAAACAGCTACCCACCCAAACAGCTACCCACCCAAACAGCTACCCACCCAAATAGCTACCCACCCAAACAGCTACCCACCCAAACAGCTACCCACCCAAACAGCTACCCACCCAAATAGCTACCCACCCAAACAGCTACCCACCCAAGCAGCTACCCACCCAAACAGCTACCCACCCAAGCAGCTACCCACCCAAACAGCTACCCACCCAAACAGCTACCCACCCAAACAGCTACCCACCCAAACAGCTACCCACCCAAGCAGCTACCCACCCAAACAGCTACCCACCCAAGCAGCTACCCGCCCAAATAGCTACCCACCCAAACAGCTACCCACCCAAATACCCATGAAGTCGAGCAGCCCAATCCCTCCACCTCAATCCGGACGCTCCGCCACCGGGCTGGACTGACCTGTCAGCCCTCCCAGGGACAACACCGCTCCAGACCCCCAGCATTCACTAAATTCGGGCACACACTGTAAATATTTTTACTGATTATCCAGTCATGCAAGAATTTCTATCAGGCCGACTTTCAGCCTGAACGTGCATTGTGTAGTGTACAGGCGGTAACGAGGGCCGATCTGCCTCTAACGACCACCTCCATGTCTTTGTCCAAATACATTTTCTTTTTAGGGCTTTCACCACAAAATTGCACAAATTGCCAAGGCAGCTCGTTTCACTAGTGAGCTTTATATTCCTCTTCTACTCGTTTGGCTTCCGGACAGACGAGTCTGAGTAGCACCATCTCACTGCCAGGCTGAGTCCCACCTGGTTTTTAGACGTACACTGTGAGCAGGTAGATTACATCAGAGCGTCAGGCGTGCAACAATTTCCAACTTTATGAGTTGGAAAAATAGTTTTAACACTTTTCTAAGTGAGAAAGTCCCCTCCAAACATCGTCTGTTTATCAGTTCATGAGGATTATAATCCCACTAAAATCTGCAGTTCTTGTTGGGAGCTCCAGCATACCGCCGGGAGGCAGTGCTGGAAATCTCAGCTGAAAGCTCTCTGCTGCGGCAAGCCTGTGGGGGATTTCCTGCTGCTGTTCATAGCAGCTGAAAGTAAATAGAAAGAGTTCTTAAGGTTTGTTCTAAAACCTGCAAGTACCAGAAAATACAATCGAATATTTCCATCAGCATGTTATAACATTTCTAGTTAATTTGAGTATTTATAAACTGTTTCTCCATAGTTCATAAAAAATGTTTTAGCGCAGCAATAATGATCAGAGCTGCTCTCTTTTCCCTCTAGATAACAATTTATTCTACCTGCTTTTTTAACATTTTGGGAATTAACTCCTTGGAATTTATTTATTTTTCATATGCAGAATGTCTGCAGAAGCGAGGACTGTTTGCAGCTAGTTTGTGTCTCCACAAAATACTCCTGGATCAGCTTTTCTGATTGGTTGATGCTCCGGCGTCCAGCAGCAAAACTTAAATTTTTAAACCTCATCGACTTTGCGTGTAAATCACAGAAAATACGGCCGGAGTGAACACAGCTTTAGACATTGATCCTGATTTTGAATTCTTTGATTGGACTAACTTCATTCAGTTGTACTACCGCTACTCCTTCTGATCAGGTCTTCTTGGTGTCCTGATTTACTCCATCTGCTCAGGTGGACCAGCTACTCGCGACCACTCTCTGCTCCAACTTTTGGAAATAAACCTTTAAGTCTGTTTTCAGCTTTTTTCTCTGCTTTGAGGTCCAGTAATCCTCACAGACGTCCCACTCTGCCACCATCGGTGAGGAGATAAAGGTAGTTCCCCCTAAAACCTCTACTAGATAAAAACATAGTCTGAATCCATGATGAGGGATAAATGGAGATTTTCCTATTTTTCTGATAGAGCAGAAAACATCAAAGGAATAATATGCAGGAGATTTGATAAGAGGGATTTTATTTAAATCAAAGATGAATACAATTTGAACTGAAGACTTCATATTTTCTAATATGTAGCTCTAAATATTTGAAGACCTGTATTAAAGTTGGACTCCAGATTAGTGGCTGTGATGTAATTGTGGTTCTTCTCAATTAGTCAAGAAAAAAGGTTAAAGGAAAAGTCTGGTTAAATTCAAAATACAAACTTCTGAAAGTCCTTTAAATCTGAAATTATTCTTGCAGATAGATGTGCTGCACATCAACATACGCACTAAACACTAACTGAGCTACAAACATTTCTATAAAAAAGCCTCAAAGGAGGAAAAACGTCTGAAGAAATTATGAATTTGACTGTTTTTCTCAAAAATAAAAATCCATTTTCATTACTGTATAATTATAGATAGTTTATGGTGGGAAATAAAGGAAAACTCCGGTTATATTCAGAATACAAACCTCTGAAAGTTCTTTAAATCTGAAATGATTCCATCCTGTTCAATAAATGATCAGTGTTTTTAATTCAGAGTAATTTTCATGTGAATGTGCTTTACTGGAGGCATCCATGTTTGTCAAAGAACATTACTGCCACCTACTGGTTAGTGACGTCACGGTGCGGTATCGGCTGTTGATCAAGTCCCAGTGCTGTATCTGGTGTTTGTCACAACGCGCTATTATCCAAGTCATCTTGAAAACATTCTTCTTCCAAATGTTGGCTACATATTACGGGTTTTTTCTCTGGCCAGAAGTTCGATGGCAAATCCTCCCTCTTCAAGTTGGCGATCCAACGACCAACCCGTCCGTGGAGGATCAGGAATCAGAAAGGTGGAATAACTAATTTTATCCACTCTTACCCGATGTATTCCAGCATCCAGCTGCCATGCACGTGGGCATTGTCAGTTTCACTATAGCTCTGGTGAATTTCAATGGTGAAGTCTTCTGGAAATCTTCAATAATTGTTGTTGATTGCAGATGTGTCTAGTAGTTCCCATTGGTTTAGCTTGTAAAGCGGGGAGAATGGCGCTAGGCTTACCGCACCGTGACGTCACTGCTGGAAGATGGCAGGAGTGTTGGGATCTGGAGATCTGCCACCTTTCTCCAGCAGAGAGCCCCTGGGTCTACTGAGCTGAAGCCACCTGCACACCTGAGGCTGATTCATCTCATCAGGAGACCAGCTATATAAGCAGCGGCTTGACTTCCCTTCAGCGCCGGAGTGTTGACCAGTTTTGGTTAGCAGAACCTGAACCTCAGCCAGCACATAGAATCTCTGTCTGCTCTGGAGAGTAACTCTGATTCTAACCTGCCTCTGTCTTCTCTGCCTCTTAGGAAAACCTTGATCAAAGTCTGGAGCTCTGGAGGAGCTCATGTTTGGGAACCTGCCTGCCTGCTCCGAGAAGCCAAACCTGAAGATCCTCAGTCTGAATCTCCCAGCTAGTTCTCAGGAGAGAACTTGGAGAACAACTCAAGGTCTGAACCTCGCTAGCCTGAAGCTAAGCTCTGCCGCTGCTAAGCTCTCTGCTGAACCCTCAGTCTCTGGACCCAACCGGTTCCCTCTCCCCACCGATCAGTCTGAACCTCATCAGGTACAACTCAGAATCAAACTCTGTCAAGACATTATAGCTACCTGGCTAACATAAGCGTCGTTAGACCTATTTAAGGGTGGCTTCAGTCACCCTTTCTTTGGCATTAGCCACCCTATAATTATTTTGCGATTTAAAAAAAAATAAAAAATTTTTCTGTATTTATTTTTTCCTCATATTTTCCCAAAACAAATGCAGTAAAGCACCGAATAAAAGCCATAAAGAAGACAAGTTAATCTGAACAATCATAGGCGTAACTTCCTTAAGGACTGGTGTGGACATGTCCCCACCAATATTTTGTACACGTATTTTGCTTTCGGTGCTGTGTATTCTGATTAAAACCCCATTCAGGCCGCTCCTCAGAAAGAAAATAAAAAAAAGTTCTCCCCGCTGCTCACCGTCCACAAACCCCGACAAAAAAACTCAGAAAAAAGAATCTGTTGCCTCTCGCTTTCTCCCCATCACCCCCCTCCGCCCTCTCCCCATAACATTTGAATTGAAGATATCCGCGGGTGACGGGTCGGGTTCGGTAGTCATCCTAACGGGTTCGGGCGGGTGCGGGTTGGTAAAACTCGACCCATGCAGGTCTCTAAGCTACACTACATTCAGTATCGTTGCCATAGAAACAGACAACAGCGCCAATATATCAGAATTATACTAAAACACACGCAAATAATTTCCCACATAAAAAACAGGACTTTCAGTCATTACAGTTTTCCGTTTTTAGAGGGTTGTTTATTTTGCGTTTATTAAGTGATGGCTGTGGTATATTAGCTTTCACTGCTATAAGCTTTCGCAGCAGTGATTGATTAATTTAAACACCTGCTCTACTGATGGTCTATCGGAGTTGGTGTTTAGGTTGAACATAAAGAACACCTTTTATTTGAAGCTTCTTGTTGCTACTGTTTTAATCCCGGCTTTACTTAAAACTTTTTCCTGACTTTGATAGTGTTGCCATTCAGTAGCAAGCACTGCGCCCCTTTTTCTTTTATATGTACACGTACATTTAAGATTTAGCGTGTTATGTTGTCAACTCATGAGCAAGCTGCTTTTTGCAATCTAGCAGGAAGGTAAGGATAGGATCTTGCAGGTGTGACGTCACTCTGCAGGGGGTCCAAAGATAAAAGATTTAAACAATTTTGGCATTGGAATTTCAGATTTAAGGGAGTTAGAAAGTTCACTTAGTAAAAGTGCAAATAATAAATCTGATTACCGATTACTTTTAAGCTGGTTGAACATACTGCGACAGACTGGTGACCTGTCCAGGGTGATCCCACCTCTCACCCAGAACGTGGCTGGAGATATGCACCAGCACCTCCTGATCCCACTGAGGGATAAGGTTAAAGAAAATGGATGGTTGAACATAGTCCGCTCTCCCAGATTCTATCAAATCAGTATTGATACCCTCAGGGGCGGATTTAGGAAATTTGGGGCCCTAGGCAAAGACAGGCAGGGGGCCCCCTGAGAAGTAAACCCATAAAACAGACCCATTGTACAGATAGAGAAATGTTAATAGAATAGACATCCATTATTTGTTCTAGGTTTTGTCCCTCTCTTCTTGTCCCTTTTTCCTCTCTATTTATCAGCGTTCTGATGGCATTTTAGCCAAAGGATTTTTATCAAAAACATAATTAATGTGCAGAAATAAGGATTAGTTGTATTAACCATACATGGAAACAGAGTTTTATGGGGCCCCCAGAACTTGGGGCCCTAGGCAACTGCCTAGTATTGCCTAATGGTAAATCCCCCCCTGGATACCCTGCTGGTGGATGTTCTTGACAGAAAGACGGAGTTGCTTAATCATATTCTGCTTAAGGCCCCATAAGATCTTGTCCGAGTCCTGGTTTAAAAGTAAATTAATTTTAAAAAGTGACCTAAAATTGACTGTCAATAAATGTTCTACAAAATTGATATATTTATTTGATTTCTTTGATTTGTACTGTCTGTTTAGATTTATGTGATATTTTTTGCACAAAATATATAAGTGAATATTGTAACAGTTATGTTTTCAACTGTAAGCATTAAATTGATAAATGTTATTTGCATTTTTTTGGCTTTATCCTTTCCAACAAAAAAAAAAAAGGCGTCGCGCAGGTAGCTCCCTTTCCTTATGAGCCGTCCCCACCAACTTTCAACACAAAGTTACACCCTTGTCTTAGACAACGCCTTAGCAGGTGCACTGAAAAAATTTGGCGCGCGCTGTGCGCGCATTATCTTCTAGGGGCTGAGCCACCCTTGTCTCTTAAACCTAGAGACGCCCCTGCTGGCTAACCAAACAATCCCTCTCTGCAGATAACTCTGTGAACCCAGTCCCGGACCTGTACCAGAACCAGTGCAAATTATTTACTCTGTGTGTGTTTATCCAAATAAACTGTTGAACTTTTATTCAGTCTCCTGTGGTGTTCTGCATGTGGGTTTAATCACAGAGACCCATCATGACAGAACACTCCGGCCACAAACTAAGCCCAGCAGATCACCTCCGGAGGTTGATTGAGGAGCAAGCTGCTCAGATTCAAGGACACGAACTAACCCTCCGTGAGTTTAATACACGCTTGGAAAATCAACATCAAACTTTTCAGGAATTAGCAGGCTATGTGAGAAACGCTAACGCAGCGCCTGCCCAACTTCCGGTTCCGGAGCCACGTCCGCCTCCAAGGTCGGAACCTGTCACGTCACTTCCGGAATTCCGTCCTTCTCTTCCTGAAAGATTCTCAGGTATTCAAAGCAAATGTAAAGGATTTTTGTTCCAGTGCAGATAAATTTTTGAACATTCACCCGCCAGTTTTTCCAATGAAAGAAGGAAAATAGCCTTCATCCTTTCTCAACTTACTGGTCGAGCTCTTGAATGGGCGGAGGCTAGGTTTTCCTCTGAATCCAGTTTTTCGTGCACTTTTTCAGAATTCATAACTGAATTTTCTCAGGTCTTTAATCAAGATTCAGACAAATCCATTGACTCCCGAGCCTTGCTCAGTTTAAGACGAGGAAATCAGACGGTGGCAGACTTTTCTATTGACTTCCGGGTTAAAGCCGCAGCTTCTGGCTGGAATGAGTGTGCACTTAAGAGTGCCTATTTTAAGGCTTTAAATGAAGACATCAAGGACGAACTTGCCACAATCGATGAACCAGCTAGTTTGGAGGATTTAATCAGATTGACCATCCGGTTGGATAATAGACTCCGAACTAGTAACAGGTCAAGACAAAGAAGGCATAATTTTTCTGTTGCTGCTCCCGCATCTAACAGTACTTCTGTTTCTTCTGAATCTCTAGAGCCTAGTACCAGACCAAGGATTAAGAATCAATCATCTTCCGCCCCTGTTCATGCTACTCACTTTGTCTCCTCGTCTACAGAAAGAGTTGAGGTTGAACCCATGCAGATTGGGCATACAAGGCTTTCCAATGAAGAAAGACAACGAAGATTCAGGGGAAATCTGTGTCTGTATTGTGGTGAGCCCGGCCATTTTATTTCCACCTGTCCAGCTAAATCAAAAGCCGGGGTCTGTCAGACGATTTGAGGAGGTTAATGGACCATCTACGATCTGAAAAATCTCCTCATCTTCTGTTACCTGCAACTCTTTTCTGTTCTGATCAAACTCTCACTCTGTCAGCCTTCATAGACTCTGGTTGTGAGAGAAACCTTATTGACTCTAATCTGCTTCAACAGCTGAAGATTGAGACCATTCCTCTGAAGAAGCCTCTCAGAGTTTCAGCCATTGATGGGAAAAGGCTGCATCAAGTCACTCATCAGACATGGCCATTAGAGCTCCTGATCTCTGGAAACCACCGTGAGACTTTAACTTTTTTTGTTTTTCCCTCTGCATGTTCATCTCTAGTGCTGGGATACGAGTGGTTGGAGCTTCATAACCCTCACATCAACTGGGCTGAACGTCACATTGAGTCTTGGTCCGCTTCCTGTCACGTCTCCTGTCTCCGTTCTGCAGCTCCTGCTATTCCTAGAGGTAAGGGGGAGATGGACCCTCCTGACCTTTCTTCCGTTCCTTCCGAATATCACGATTTGGCACCAGTCTTCAGCAAGGTCAGTGCGATGTCTCTTTCACCTCACAGACCATATGACTGCGCCATTGATCTGTTACCAGGAGCTCCCCTCCCCAGCAGTAGACTCTTTAATATCTCCAAACCTCAGAGAGGGATGATGGAGAAATACATCAATGAGTCACTTGCTGCCGGGATCATCCGACCGTCTTCATCCCCTCTCGGTGCTGGCTTTTTCTTCGTGGGTAAAAAGGATGGTTCTCTCCGACCCTGTATAGACTACAGAGGGCTGAATCAGATAACCGTCAACAATAAGTATCCCTTACTATTGCTAGCATGAGCTTTTGAACCTGTTCAAGGGGCAACAGTGTTCACCAAACTCGACTTAAGAAACGCCTATCATCTTCTTAGAATAAGAGAGGGAGATGAATGGAAGACTGCATTTAAGACCCCCATTGGCCAATATGAATATTTGGCCATGCCTTTTGGTCTGACAAACGCTCCTGCCTGTTTCCAAGCTCTAGTTAATGATGTTCTCACAGACTTCCTCAACGTTTTTGTTTTTTGTATACATCAATGACATCCTGATCTACTCCAAGAACCTGTCTGACCACAAGAAACACGTTCGTCTGGTCCTTCAAAGACTGCTTGAAAATAAACTTTTCGTAAAGGCTGAGAAATGTGAATTTCACCAACCTTCTGTCACTTTTCTAGGGTTTGTGCTCGAGGGCGGGCAGGTGAAGCCATCTGAAGACAAAATAAAAGCAGTTCTGGACTGGCCTACTCCCGAGAACCGCAAGCAGCTTCAGAGATTCCTGGGGTTTGCTAACTTCTATAGATGATTTATCAGGAACTACAGTCAAACAGCTCCTCCTCTCACAGCTCTGACTTCTGTTAAGAAGACGTTCCACTGGTTGGCAGAAGCCGATACAGCTTTCAACAAACTAAAGCCTCTCTTTTCCAGTGCACCCATACTGATTCAACCTGACCCCTCTAAGCAATTCATATTAGAGGTGGATGCATCTGATTCCGGAGTGGGAGCTGTGTTGTCTCAGCAATCTGACTCAGACCAAAAAACTCACCCTTGTGCCTTTTTCTCACGCAGACTTTCTCCAGCAGAGCAGAATTATGATGTTGGTGACAGAGAGTTACTAGCTATCAAGCTAGCCCTGGAGGAGTGGAGACATTGGCTTGAAGGAGCTGAACACCCTGTCTTGGTTTAGACGGATCACAAGAACCTGTCATATATCCAGTCTGTAAAGAGATCTAACCCACGTCATTCCCGTTGGTCTCTGTTTTTCTCTAGATTTAATCTGATCATATCTTACAGACCTGGTTCCAAGAACATCAAGCCCGACTCTCTTTCTCGCCTGTATTCATCCGATAAGCCCGAAACACCAGAGCCTGTTCTCCCTGCCACTTGCACGGTTGGAGCCGTGTTCTGGGAGATCACTGATCTCATCACTCTTGCCTTGGCTTCTGAACCTGACCCAGAAAACGGGCCCCCAAATAGGACTTATGTACCAACTTCTGTCAGATCCCGTCTCATTCAGTGGATGCATGCAGCTAAGTTCTCAGCCCATCCAGGTATAAGTAGAACCATCGCCCTCATCACACGACGTTTTTGGTAGCCGTCCCTTCACAAGGACGTGAAGGAGTACGTGCTGGTCTGTCCCATCTGTGCCAGGAATAAGCCGGCCCACTAACCACCTTCTGGGCTGCTACATCCTCTGCCTGTTCCGTCTCATCCATGGTCCCACATAGCAGTAGATTTCTTTACTGGTCTCCCAGTTTCCAAGGGTATGTCAACCATCCTAACCATAATAGATAGTTTCTCTAAAGCCTGTCATCTGGTTCCCCTTAGGAAAATTCCCACTGCCTTCCAGACTGCTCAGCTATTGGTCAAGCATGTGTTCCGTCTTCATGGTATTCCACAAGAGATTCTGTCCGATCGAGGTCCCCAGTTCATCTCCCAGGTTTGGAAAGGTTTCTGTACAGCTCTTAATTCAAAAGTTTCTCTCACGTCCGGATATCATCCACAGTCAAACGGCCAAACGGAGAGGATGAATCAGGAGCTAGAATCCACTCTCCGTTGCCTGACATCCACTAACCCGACTGACTGGAGTCAGTATTTGTCATGGGTAGAGTATGCCCACAACACACAAAGATCTGCTGCTACCGGCCTGTCTCCATTCCAGGTATCCATTGGCTATCAACCACCACCTTTTCCTGCAGACGAAAAAGAGATTTCCGTCCAATCCGTCCACCAACACATCCGCCGTTGCCACAAGGTGTGGAACGAAACCATATCTGCTCTTAATCGAACTGCTGCACAGAACAAGAAATTCTCAGACAGAAGGAGACGTCCGGCACCCGATTACATCCCTGGTCAACAGGTATGGCTCTCCACCCGTGACATTCCATTAAAGTCCATGTCGAAAAAACTAAAAAATTCATCGGACCATATAAGATTGCTTGAAAAAAAATGGCCGCTCCCGGGCTCAGTGATCGCGACGAAAATTATTATGTTCTCTGTTTTTTTAACTGATTAAAGCTAAATGCATTAAATCACTGCGAAAGTATTAGTTTTAGATATAAATAATGATCCATTGAATATTCCTTGCTGACTTGACATTTCCTTTAAAGAGGCAGAGGGGAGGATGCTGTATGACTAAATCGTCCTGGAAATCTGCTCATTTGTCTGGGAATGCGCTTCTGGTTAGCGTAATGAATAAGCACAAGGTAAAGACACTTGTGTTAATTGAATATTTGTACCAGTCATACTGAGTGATTAGGAAATAATGGTATAAATAAAATTTGTGGTATCATTCCAATTGCCGTGGTTATTATTTGATGGTGTAGTTGGTAAACGGCCATTTGTACGAAATCAGACCAATGACTCTGTATTCTTCAACAACCACAGAATAACGTCAGAGAGAGAATTGAATTGAACCTGCCAGTGCCAAGCCTGGTTCGATAACAGATCGAAAAAACCTGACCGGATTTAATGTACCGACAGAGAGAGGGTGGAACTTTTAAAGACCTTTTAGGGACAAAACTTTCCTTTTACTGTTGCAAGATAAATCCCCCATGTCACAAAGATACTGGGTAAGATGGCCAAGACTGTCACCACTTAAATTATTTGTAGCAGAGAGGACAAAAATGCTTTAAAAGGATTAGAAAGAGGAATGTGGCGGTTGGTTGCTGCTACTTAGAAACACAGGAGAACTCTGCAGATTGCTCTGGAGCAAACATGTGAATCACGGCATCAACATTCAGGAAATACTGATGATGGCTTTGGAGAAGCCACCAATGCAGTTGCTCGACTTAGGGGCAGATATAAACTCCAACATATTTATAGTCCATTAGTCTAAGGTAAAAAGGCTTCATTTAAACATGAAAACCTTGAAAATGGATGCCAGACTCCCAGAAAAGCAACTCCCACAGAACTCCAAGGTCAGAAAGCAAAAAATGTTCATGTGCGTCGAAGCAGGGGATACACTGCCGTGCAAGAATCTTTTGGATCGGGGCGAGTTTCATCATCATCATGCTTCCTGCGTTGTGTAGTATACAGGGGGTAATGAGGGGCAATCAGCCTCTCACGAACACCTCTTGATCAGGAATCGTAACGTTGGGAGAACATCAAACATGCTTGAAATTCAGTCGGCCCTCCTGAGGTGCTGGTGGGTAAAACATGCTGTTGGAGCAGGGCTACGAGCTGATTTACCAGAACCTCTAGCACTGCATATGTACAAACAGGGGAGTTCTTCTTCTTCCAGATTGACGAGTCCGTCCAGCGCCATCTGTCAACGCTGAGTCCAATGCGTGGTCTTTGGATGTGTGAGCATGTAGATCACATTAGTGCGTCAGGCCGTGCAGTGAAAGAACAAACATCTCGAGCTGGTAACTTTTAAACCCTGCGGTTTCATCATACAGTTTGAGCTCTAGCTGAGTACAATGATTGAAGACATTGTACAGCCTAAAGAAATTCAACCCTAAAAACCACGACAGGACGTCCAGAAAAGCAGTAACCAGGAGGGCTGGTTAAGAAGAGCAGCCAAGAGAGAAACTGCATGATCCTGTGTTTTCAAGGAAACACACAAGTACTATCAGTAGATGTCGGTGAAGATTCTCAGTCATCCAGGTCACAGTCACTACAAAAAAAGAAAATTAAAAACAAGTCCACTGGAGCTGGTTTCCAAGTTTCAAGAAATATTGAAGACTTTAAAGGCTTTGTTGGGCTACTGTATAAAACTGTATAAAACTGTATAAAAGCTCAATGCTATTCTTGACATTTTGAACTGAAAAAGCTTCCTGGATGGAAGAGAAACGTCTTCAAACATGGAAACAAAGTCCAGTGGATTGTTTTTAATTTTCTTTTTTGGAATGACTAGCAGTATACATTAGGGATGGAACGGTTTATGAAAACCGTCCGAACCGTTCGGTTCGGTTCGCGTGTGTTGCGTTCGGTTCATGCGCTGCTCCTTTTTCTCATAGGCGAAGCGTTTACACTCCAGAGCAGAAGTAGGCGGTACTGCGACCGAAGCCAACCACCAGTAGTAAACAAGAAGAAGAAGAAGCGAAGCAGCGTAGCCGGGTGTAGCAGAAAAAAATCAGTTGTTGTGGAGAATTTTGTGGGTATGAAGAGTGGGAAAGAACAGGAGTTGGAAGACGCGCCAGCAGCATTTTATAGGTCTGCTGTATGGGACCACTTTGCATTTAGAGTGACCTACGATGACGGCGGGAAGAAAGTTGTGGATAAAAACAGTGTGCAAGCAGCAACACGACCAACATATCATGCTAACCCCGAAATCCCTCATACTCCATCAGCGCTTCGCTCCGCTGCGCTCCAGACCGCCTGCACAAAGCAAAGCTTACAGCCTCCACAGTGGCTCCCGTCCGTTCCGCTCTGAGTTCCTTGGAGATCGTAGAGGGCATGCGCCAGATGATTAAATTCAAAGCAGCAAAACATGTAGAAATGATCCATGGTTTCCGCAGATCATTAAAAATAATTACAATTCATTAATTTTTGGGGATTTTTTCATTACTTTTTATGGGATTTCAGGGTAACAATCAACATATACCGAACCGAACCGAAAACCGTGACCACGAAACCGTGAACCGAACCGTGGATTTTGTGAACTGTTTCACCCCTAATATACATGCTGCTCTGTCAGGCTGCTCTGACGTTATCCAATGAAAAGTGTCATCATCAATTGAATGCAAACAGCTGTGTTTTGCTAATTCTTTTCAGAGTAAACGTCACTCTCCTTCATGTTTATTACTTCAAAACTGATCGTTCAGTTCACTAGAAATATGAAAGTATTCAGTGAACGCCATTAATTGAACGCGTCAATGCAGAACGGCTCGTAGCTTTATGAGATTCATGTGTTACTAATGCAATTACTTTCATTCCATGTGTTAAATATAACTTTATTTCCTGTGATTCCAAAGAAATTAGAAAGTTTTAAGAGCAGAAAACATGCATGCGTGAAGCATGTGATGATTTCCAAACCTTGTATAGGAAAATGCTCCTGTTACTGAGAGCAGTGGTGCTCGGAGCGGTGCCACAGGAAAATAGATTTTAATATGGTTTACTGCTCAGCTGTATGCTCTTATAACACAAGATTTACAGGTCAGGGTAATGTCATGATGCTGGCGCTGATGGCTGGCTTGATTGCTTATTCCACTCACCTGTTTAGCTCTGCCCGTTTTTGTATTACTGCTTATCTGATCCACCTGTTTCCAACTTCCATATATGCTGTGTGTTTTCCAGCTTCCAGTGCCAGATTATTCAATCGTTTCTGTGTGAGTAACTCTAGCGTTCTGATCTTGGTTCTGATTCTGACCAGTTTCTGCCCTGTGGATCCCAGGTTTTGCTTTGCCCCTGTCTGCTCTTTTTATCTGCTCTGTTCTGGACTATATTCCTGGATTCTGCTGGTTTATAGAACCTGGACTGTGTTACTGACCTCAGCTTGCAATCCCCTTCTGTACCTCATCGGCTCTCTGATCTTCTGGTTCGTGAACTTGGTTTAAAAGCGGATGACATCTCCTCTCGGATTCATCTCTGAGGATCGGACTGAGCTCTGAACCAGAGGATCTGGTTTATCCGCTCCAGCTGATGAGCAGCCGCACGTCGAGTGTTCAATAAAGACTTTTCTAACTCATCCAGATCTGTCTGTTTTGAATATTGTAACCAAGGTTTCGAGTCCTTGATAGGTAAAGTGCAAGGAAGGAGCACTTCCCTCTGAAAAAGGTTTTTTGGGTTCAAAGACCTAATAGAGTAAAAGACTGCAGCTGAGTCTGGACACCACAGAATGTCACCAAACATTGAATTTGTTATTTAGTTTCACACTGTGTGCCAATGTTGCTATCAGAAAGTGTTTCCCTCATGCTAACTCTGATTAGCAGCATCCAGTTTGGACAAGCAGAGTTTTTCCATCTGCCAGCGACTCTGAAGGACAAACCAGGAGCCTGATGGTCATGTTGCTGCTGCTGGCAGCCACTGTGTGTCTGTGTATCTCTGCCAATCCGCCATGTTTGTTGGCACTGAAGGCGCTGCTGATCTGCTGCTCACTGGCCTTCCAGGAGGGCATCTATTAATCCACATTTTCCTGAAATGATACAGCACAGCCAAGCACTGAGGCCTGGCCCTGGCTTTAAGCAACACTTCTTACTTCAGCTGTTTGCTGTTGAAGATATTGCTAGATGTGTACAGCAATCAGCTATGAATACAGAGAGGAAACTAAACAGGAGATCTATGAGGCTCAACATGGACCCAAGGACCCAGAACTGTCACAGGTCACTGTTGGATTAATTGTACAAGTTATTCTACTTTAATCATATTATTATGCTTACACACTGGGATCATATAATTATGCTCACACATTTTGTTATCCTTATTTTACTTATATCATAAAGAGTGTTGAAGTATTTTACTTGCTTGTTCTGTACTAATGTTTTAAGTCTGTGCAGATGGAGTGCTGAATGTGAGAGCTGGCTGCTCAAGGTCAGACGGTTCAAGGAGAGAACACAGGGAAATGCACGCACTAACACCGGAGAAAGGAGTGAAAGCTTTCCTTATCTCATGATACTGTATGATGTTATGCAGACTTCTGGTTCCGACTGGGTTTCACCCCCTCCTCCTCCCTTTTAGCAGTCGGAACCAACATTGTAGCTAGGGCGTTCCTTAATAAAGGCTTGGAGGGCAGAGCTGTTTCAGAGTGGTTTGGAGAATTGTAACTGAACAGTCTCTGATCACTCTCCTTGCAAGTAAATCATACTAAAATTCTCTGTGTCTTTATTTTTACAGGTTACTGCATAAAATGTTTGGTGTTTAAACCTAACATTAATTGGTCCTTCGAGCCGGATTTCAAGATACCCGACGACCCCCAGCAGGTGAGTGAGATCCAGATAAGCCTGCGGCCGCAGCAAGGAGACCCTTTACGGGACTGGTCTTTCCCTTACAGGCTGGGGTCCGACGGTTGAAGCATTTCGAGGACGCAGAGAATTGTGAGTAGTTTTTCTTTTAATAAGGAGTGAGTGAATTATTGGAAGAAAAATATATAAAAATATAAAAAATTTATAAAAATATAAAAAAAAAAAAAAAAAGATAGAAGTGAAGGGCGTGGGGTCACGAGATTCCCCTTTTGTACTAAAACCCTGACAATTCTAGACTCTATCAGGTAAAACAGAAATTTTAAAACAGTTAAAGTCCGCGGGAGGGCAGGCTCCCCTAGTTTGTAAGGGCAGGTTCCCCGAGTTGTAAACTAGTTAAATTCTGCATAGGATAGCGGCGTCCTCTGTGTTTAAAATAAAGTAAAAGTTAACTGCGCAGTGTGTATGTGAGTGTGTGTGTGTGAAAGGAAATATAGATATCACTAGATATCTGTATTTCATACCAAAAAGACAAGGGTTAAATGGTAAACTTTTGTGGATGTTTGTAGACAAGAAAACTCCACCTGTAAAGGTTGAAGTGAGTTTTACCGCAAAAAGTAGTTGATCACCATCTTGTCTAAAGCCCCAGTGTTTAGAACACGACAGGTGTTGAAAACCCACTGGGCCCAAATTTAGTTCAAAATGGGAAAAGGGCAAAGTAAAGAAAAACAGAAGTTATTAGAGAAACTCCAGTGCAAAGATTGGAAAGCAGTCGAAAACGATGACCCATTGGCGGTAGAGCCATTGTGTCACTGGATAAAAAACTACGGTTTTAATGGCAAATTGAGCACCACAAACATAAAAGATTTGCAACAAAAAATAAAAACAAAAAGCAAAAATAAAGACACTTTGATGGCAAAAGAAGGTTACATGCAAACCATGGTCTGGATGAAATTGGCAGGACAGAGAGAAGCGGGAGAGTGCAGAGCTGAGAGAGGGAGGAGAGACAAAGAAAAGCAGTAGAAGGAATTCCCTCTCCAAAGAAGGATGTGGAAGAATGTGTAATTCAAGAATGGGTAAATCGTCACCACATAGAGATGAGTGGTGCAACACTCCAAAAGTATATAAATCACGCCCTGCATGCAGAGAAAGTCATAAAAAGTAAAAAGAATAAAAATAAAGAATCCACTGTGTTTTATCAGGAGGAAGAGGACACTGTGTTTTATCAGCAGTCCAGAGGTAGGGGCCGAGGCAGAGGCCGAGGCCGTGTAAGGGGAAGAGGCTTTGGATCACACTCAACTGATGATTCCAGAGCGTGTTGGTCATGTGGGAAGGAAGGCCACATAGCTAGAGATTGTCGAAGTAAACCACAAAATGCAGGAAGCTCAGAATGACTAGATAAGCAGCCATTCTCTATTAAAGAAATGGAGGATGAAAATATGGATGTCTTAAATTTAGAAGATTTTTTTTTAAGAAATGTTATAGACCAGAAATAGTTCTGATGGTCCAGGGCACTCCTGTTAAATTTTGTGTGATACAGGAGCCTGCAGAACCACAATAAAAGAACCCATACCCTTGCACATACCCATCGTAAAGATGATTTACCTGTAGGTCCATATTCAGCATTATTACAGCAAGCACAAGCAGCTGCACAAGCAGCTTTACAGCAAGACCCAAATGAACTTGGTGCTGCTGCTGCTTCTGCTTCAGCCCCAGTCTTGCCAGCTCCTAAAGTTGAGAATCCACCGGCTTATTCTCCTACGCCCAGCACCTCCACAAGGGTTACCCGTTCTGGGGGACCTGTGGGGGCTTGGTCAAAAGATATGGGGAGGCTTAATCTCCCCACAGCCAGCCCCTGAACCCAAACCTGAAATTGAGTGTTTCCTTTAATTGAGCTGCCAAATCCTTTGGCGGGTCAGGGGCCAGCTGAAAATCCATTTTTTCCTGTCATGATGGTCTATAGGCAGGGGCGGATTTGGGAAATTTGGGGCCCTGGGCATGGACGGGAAGGGGGCCCCCTGACAAGAAAACCTATAAAACAGACCCATTCTACAGATAGAGAAATGTTAATAGAATAGACATTCATTATTTGTTCTAGGTTTAGTCCCTCTATTCTTGTCCCTGTTTCCTCTCTATTTTATCAGCCTTCTGATGGCATTTTAGCAAAAGCATTTTTATCAAAAACATAATTAATATGCACAAATAAGGATTAGTTGTATTAACTATACATGTGAATAGCACCCCAACAGTTTTCCTGTGTGACAGTGGTGCATGCAGAACAACTGTTAAACAACAAATTCCAGGTGCTGGCCAAGGACCTGAGACTGTCATAGTCCGATCAGCTCAAGGTCATTTAAAGGCTGTGCAGGAGATCCAGCTTGTGTGGTTGAGAGACCCTGAAGGACTCTCCTGCCGGCTGTCTGTACTGACTTTACCTGAATGTCCAGTTAACCTCTTAGGCAGGGATGCTCTAGCCATGCTTTGCTTAGATAGAGACTGGGCATCCCACATTACCATTACACTCTGGACTTTCCCAACAAACCTCCTTTAAACATCGGAGAAGCGCTGCTTCAGGAGGGAAGACAGTCTGTTCTGAATATATAGAATCGTGCAGAGTTAAACCCCACTCTTATATTTTTACCTACTATGCTTCATTAAAAATAATAACTTCACTATGAAAGTTGAACATCTGGGCTGTAGTTACTCTGTGTTGCCCATCTCATGTATTTTATCTGTGGCTGAAAACATGAATCATATTAATTGATTATTTGCATATTCGTAAACAAATTTAGTGATTCATCATTAAATGGAGTATAGAGACTCTAACACATAATATACATGTAAAATCTGGCTTTCCCCGACAGAGTAACCCACTTGGATCAGTAATCATACCAAAACTGTAAAATAAATTTATAAACATTTTGCAAATACGATTATAAAATGTTTTTGTCTGTCAATACTTTCCGTCCGGAGCTCTTCAGGAGGAGATGTTTTGGTTTCACCTGGTTTAATGTCATTAGTAATCTTCTTTACAGAACTTTTGGCTAACCAATTAATCGAAAGAATTAACGATAGACTGACCGATTTACGAAATAATTGTTAGTTGCTGTCCTAATTTCATCGTAACATTGCATTAAACATAACATTTCTTATTAAATACATGTGAAGTGGGGATGACATTCAACGAAACAAACATGTTAATCAGCCAAACTATCTTAAAATCCATGATGGCCCCTATATGTGACCAGAACATAAACCAATCCTTCCAAATAAAAAAAAAAAATTCTTTGAATGAGCTGCTATATTGAGTCATGATTTTACTCATGTCTCAACCGGGGGGATTGTAGGATTGATTGAGCATTGAGCATCATTATACAGCATATGGATTTATATTCTATGCAAAAAACTTTTGTAAAGCATGTCTAATATGTGCTAAATTTAAGACCTAAAAATGGTGGTTTCCCTAAACCTATTTATCCTTTCAATTCTGTTTGGTTATAATAGATTTGTTTTCTAAATAGATTGCAAGAAAGTGATAGTTAGATCAGATGAGTAATAAGTAAAATCACCTTCTTAATTATTCTCTGGAACCTTATCGTACTGCTTAGAAATCTAGTAATTCTACTGTGGTACTTGTTATAGAATACACATTTGGTCTCCTTCACCGACCTCCAGAGGAAGTCCATCGTACAAAGGGGGTTGTATTTTTTAGCATACAACCATCTCAAACTGGTGAAGGTTCAACAACTCTGCCGAGAGGTCATAGGAAGTAGACCATTGTGTAAAAAGATTACCCATAGAACACTTTTTGAAGTTTGAACCTAGATGATGTTGCGATTATTCATATTAGTTTTGTTTTTAGCTCTCACTCAGGGCAAGGATTCTTGTTGCCCTCATGATCCAGCTATTTGTAAAAGGGACGTCTATCTCTGCTATAACTCTACTAGAGTAATCAGTTTGGTGACTATTCCTTTTCAAACATTCTCACAAAGATTTAAACATGACCCGGGAAATTGGCACGGTTATGATTTCTACCTATTTCCTCGCATAGTTCAAAGAACTCATAATGGTTGGGGAGACGTATTTAGAACCACTGGACAGTGGAAAAAGGGATCGTATGGATGGACACCTTTAGCTAAGAAATGGATGAGTAGAATATCAGGGTTCACTGTTAACCATGCCTCCAAAGTTTTCACTATGACAATAAACTCCACAGCAGAACCCCTTGAGAAGGAAGGCTGTTCTTCCTCATTTCTATGTGCACGGTCTAGTGGAACCGATCCATGTTGGCCTTTGTATTTGTGCCCCGTAAATATTACACAAGAAGGAGATGAGATACAAGGGATTCTTACTTCTGCCCAAGGTGAACAGATAAAAATTCAAAATATTAATGGTCCGCTTAAAACAGATGAATTGTTTCAAGTCATCACTGGAATCTCTGGGCAAACAAACAACTGGCTTTTAATGGCAGAACAAGCAGCTAAAACAGTGTCTAATGATTGTCTTGTGTGTATGGGAGCCAGACCGCTGTTACGTGTGGTTCCTGCCACCATAACTCCTCAATGTCTTCTAAATATAATGAATTATACGGTCCCATCTGATAATTGCACCTATTGGGATAAGATCTATCCCCTGACCACAGCTGAGAAAAAGAAACCGATCTGTTTGAAAAAAGTAGCTGTGGCAAATTTCACCTGTGTAAACAGGACCGGAGCGAGCCCGAAACTAGGCACACTAAATGAAACACAATGTGCAAGTATTTTACTGGTATCCACCTTTTTTAAACCTCAATCCCGCAGCGACATCTGGTGGTGGTGTGGAGATGAAAAATTGTTTGACAAACTTCCATGTAACACCACTGGATTATGTGCTGCTGTCACCTTGATTTTACCTGTTTCTGTTACATCACTCACAACGGATGAATTGTTAACGACTGCAAACAGCATTTTACCTCACACAGAGCATACTAGAAGGAGGAGGGCATCTGAAAATGCATGGAGTGGAGATGACCCTACTTATATTGATCAAGTTTCTGCAGGATTTGAATCTTTCTTATGCTGGTGGTGTACTCTAAATAAAAATGTAGACAAAATCAACTACATCCATTATAACGTCCAGAGGCTGGGAAATAAAACAGAACAAGGCTTCTCCGCCGTCCATGAACAATTGTCAGCTACCTCTCTGATGGCTTTCCAGAACCGTATTGCTGTTGACATGTTGTTAGCTGAAAAAGGTGGTGTGTGCTCTATTTTTGGATATCAGTGTTGCACCTTTATTCCCAACAACACCGCTGCTGATGGCAGCCTCACAAAGGCCCTTGAAGGCCTTCGCTCTCTTAACAGCAAAATGAAAGACCATTCTGGAGTTGACACAAAAATGTGGGATGGATTTGGAGACATTTTTGGTAAATACAAACAATTGGTGCTTTCTATTTTAATGTCTATAGCTGTATTTGCCGCCATCTTGACCTTATGTGGATGTTGTTGTATTCCATGTATTAGAGCGCTGCTAAATAGACTGATTACCACAGCAATACAACCCATGAAAGCAGAAATGTATGCCCTCATGCCCACTGAAAAATACCCATCTGATGATGAAGACAGCGAAGAGGATGAAATCTCTTTGCATTTTCCTGACTTTTATCCTAATTCCAATGACATTATCAGTAACCCACCAGTTTAAAGTACACTATATTGCCAAAAGTATTTGCTCACCTGCCTTGACTCACATATGAGCTTAAGTGACATCGCGTTCCTAATCCATAGGGTTCAATATGACGTCGGTCCACCCTTTGCAGCTAGAACAGCTTCAACTCTTCTGGGAAGGCTGTCCACAAGGTTTAGGAGTGTGTTTATGGGAATTTTTGACCATTCTTCCAGAAGCGCATTTGTGAGGTCGCACACTGATGTTGGACGAGAAGGCCTGGCTCTCAGTCTCCGCTCTAATTCATCCCAAAGGTGTTCTATCGGGTTGAGGTCAGGACTCTGTGCAGGCCAGTCAAGTTCATCCACACCAGACTCTGTCATCCATGTCTTTATGGACCTTGCTTTGTGCACTGGTGCACAGTCATGTTGGAAGAGGAAGGGGCCAGCTCCAAACTGTTCCCACAAAGTTGGGAGCATGGAATTGTCCAAAATGTCTTGGTATGCTGAAGCATTCAGAGTTCCTTTCACTGGAACTAAGGGGCCAAGCCCAGCTCCTGAAAAACAACCCCACACCATAATCCCCCCTCCACCAAACTTTACACTTGGCACAATGCAGTCAGACAAGTACCGTTCTCCTGGCAACCGCCAAACCCAGACCCGTCCATCAGATTGCCAGATGGAGAAGCGCGATTCGTCACTCCAGAGAACGCGTCTCCACTGCTCTAGAGTCCAGTGGCGGCGTGCTTTACACCACCGCATCCGACGCTTTGCATTGCACTTGGTGATGTATGGCTTGGATGCAGCTGCTCGACCATGGAAACCCATTCCATGAAGCTCTCTGCGCACTGTTCTTGAGCTAATCTGAAGGCCACATGAAGTTTGGAGGTCTGTAGTGATTGACTCTGCAGAAAGTTGGCGACCTCTTCGCACTATGCGCGTCAGCATCCGCTGACCCCGCTCCGTCAGTTTACGTGGCCTACCACTTCGTGGCTGAGTTGCTGTCGTTCCCAAACACTTCCATTTTCTTATAATACAGCTGACAGATGACTGTGGAATATTTAGGAGCGAGGAAATTTCACGACTGGATTTGTTGCACAGGTGGCATCCTATCACAGTTCCACGCTGGAATTCACTGAGCTCCTGAGAGCGACCCATTCTTTCACAAATGTTTGTAAAAACAGTCTGCATGCCTAGGTGCTTGAATTTATACACCTGTGGCCATGGAAGTGATTGGAACACCTGATTCCAATAATTTGGATGGGTGAGCAAATACTTTTGGCAATATAGTGTACCTCTGAGTGTACCCTTTACAGCTAAAACATGATTTCATAGTTGAAAATCTGAAAAGAAGTAACTACTGAATGATAAAATAAATAGCTTAAAGTGAATAAACAGGGGGGAAATGTTGGAAGTTATTCTACTTTAATCATATTATTATGCTTACACACTGGGATCATATAATTATGCTCACACATTTTGTTATCCTTATTTTACTTATATCATAAAGAGTGTTGAAGTATTTTACTTGCTAGTTCTGTACTAATGTTTTAAGTCTGTGCAGATGGAGTGCTGAATGTGAGAGCTGGCTGCTCAAGGTCAGACGGTTCAAGGAGAGAACACAGGGAAATGCACGCACTAACACCGGAGAAAGGAGTGAAAGCTTTCCTTATCTCATGATACTGTATGATGTTATGCAGACTTCTGGTTCCGACTGGGTTTCACCCCCTCCTCCTCCCTTTTAGCAGTCGGAACCAACATTGTAGCTAGGGCGTTCCTTAATAAAGGCTTGGAGGGCAGAGCTGTTTCAGAGTGGTTTGGAGAATTGTAACTGAACAGTCTCTGATCACTCTCCTTGCAAGTAAATCATACTAAAATTCTCTGTGTCTTTATTTTTACAGGTTACTGCATAAAATGTTTGGTGTTTAAACCTAACAGTCACCTTTTAAAAGTGGATCTTAACCTTTGATCAACAGAACCTACATAAAACTACATATACCGTATTTTCACGACCATAAGGCGCACCGTACTAAAAGGCGCAGTCTCAGTTATGTGTCCCATTTCTGTATTTAACACACACATAAGGCGCACCGGACTATAGGGCGCATTTTTTATATACAGGTACATGTCCTCTACTACCTTTAAATAGCTCTACTGCGTATTTTAAAAATACAGCGGGGGCAAAACTGAGTATGACTGTGCTTTATTCATGTATTTATTACAAATTAATCAAACCTGCGTGCTGGCCATGAGACAGACACATCGCAGAGCGCTGTGATTACTCCTAAATTAACTTAAAATCCTGAAACCTGCCGACGGAATATGTTCGCTTTATTGCCGGTATCCTGGTGCCTGCAGTTTAAATTATTTAGATGAAAAACACCTGCCAGCCGCCGGTGAGGCTGCTGTTGAAGGGATTTACTGTCGGTGTACCGCTGGTAAGTGGGGGTCTGAGCGCCTCCGACAGAAATAGATAATCTGGATGAACTGACTGCAATTAAGTTTTCAGGTGTATTTTCTCACTTAAAAACATATTAAAACTACTTTATTCCCACTGATCACAGCAAATATAGCTGCAAGATTTAGATTATTTAGATGAAAAACACCTGCCAGCTGCCGCGGTGAAGAGGAGGAGACCCGCCCAGAGGCTGCTGTTGAATTAAGTTTTCAGGTAGAAAAATAGAGCGGGAGCAAAACTGAGTGTGATTGTGCTTTATTCATGTATTTATTACAAAGTATTAATCAAACCCATCAAAGTCATCATCCTCTGTTTCTGAATTAAACAGCTGCGCTAAATCAGACATGCCAATTTCCCCTTCTTCGCTGTCAGTCACTTTCCGTGCAGCGCGGCTCCTCAGAAATAATGCAGGCTTTTGCGAAAGCTTGAACAATAGAGCCAGCAGACACGTTAGTCCAAGCATCTACAATCCATCCGCTAACGGTGGCGTAATCTGCCCGGCGCTGCCTTCCACTTATCGTGAAACTGTGGTCTCCGTCGGTCATCCACCGCTCCCACGCCGCTCACAGCCTTACTTTGAACGGCCGCTTTCACACCGATGTCGAGCGGTTGAAGTTCCTTTGTCAGACCCCCGGGATAACGGCGAGCACAGCGTTCATTTGATTCACCATGTTTTTCACATCGGCTTTGAGATGGGCACGCAGCGATGGTGATGCGTGGAAAAAAGCACCTGGTCTCCTCACATACACCTGCCTTTCATCCTCTCCCCAGCCCGTTTCATTTGCGTTAATATCATATGTCATCAGAGCGCTGTGTCTGTCTCGCTGTCAGCTCCCAGATCAGCTTCTCTGATTGGTTGATGCGGCGCGTCCAGCAGCAAAACTTCAATTTTTCCATCTCGAGCAGCAGCAGCGCGTTGGCGGCGCGCTCCCGACGCGCTGCACCTGCTGCTCAAAACGCGCTGCAGGACCTTTTGCTGCACCTATATGCGCGTCAACCATTGACTTTGCATGTAAACTCGCTGCTTCTGCTGCACCTGCTGGGTCCGGTTCACACCGATGTCGAGCGGTTGAACAGTGAGCACAGGGTTAATTTGTTTCCCCATGTTTTTCACATCAGCTGTGAGATGGGCACGCATGGAGTTACATATTAACAGCGATGGTGATGAGTGGAAAAAAACACCTGCACTGTTAAAAAAGTAAATGGCAATTGTTGTTCTAACACACAATTGTATTGTAATCCGACTCAGAAATATAAATTTGACATCTAACAAATAAATACACGTTTGCCCAACTCAAATTCTCAGAAGTTGGTTTAACAAGGAGTTTTAAATCGCCTATACAAGATTTTTTGAGTTCCCTCAACTGTAAACTCATGGGCATGCGCACTGCTTATGTTCATGGACACGCCCACTACGGTACGGGGTTTCCTATCCCTTTCTTCAAGTCCACAGCCTTTTTCCCTCGCATTTGAGAAGATTGGCGGACATTGTGATTTTATGCATCTGGAGAACCACGGAGGAACGACCCTGGGACCTACCAGTTTTCTGAATCTTTTCTTTTCCCGGTGAGTGCTGCAAAGTACAGACAGTTAGCGGTTAGCTCCGTGAGTTAGCATTCCCTTGTGGTGTATTGCCACCGAGTTGAAGCATGAGTTTGCCTGTTATTTTCATTGTACAAATGAAAAGAGACATTAAGTTGAGTGTAATAACTTATGAAATTTCTAAATTGTTTTATGTAGTGCAGTGTTGTTGCACTCAGGCACAGAATATTACAAGACTACATTATTTTACTTTCTTAATCCGATGTGGGTATTTACTGTTATTTACATTATTTGCATGTGGATTTTTTGCTTTCATGATTTTATTTGCTTTACAAGAAAAACAGTGACATTAACATTTTATATGTTAACCCTGTAATGCAGCAGTTAATTCGTAATGAGTTAGAAAAGTTACATTACACACTGAAATTTATCATACTTGGAGAGATATAAACTGTACAGTTAAGAACAAGAAGTGAATGGATTTAACTAAGCCCTGTTGTGCTATGCAGGCAGGGTTTTTTGGATACCCTGGATTCTGGATTCTCTCCTTAAATGGAGATGGCGAGCCAACCGTGCGAACATCTGGATTTGGACTGAAGAGAAGGATTTGGACTGAAGAGGACTTTCTTTTTTTGCATTCATCGTCCTGTCGGAGTGGTAGGACTAAAAAGAAAAACTCAGAGATAAAAAGGGAAAACCTTTTTCTTTTTCCGTTGGGAAACAAGACATTTTATTTCATTTTATTTTTTTTAAAGGATGCACCCAATTTAAAGAGACTACAATTGAAAAAAACAAACTGAAGGCCGTCCAAATTTGTAAAACTGTTATTTTTTCATATATGTTAATACACTTACTTCACAAAAAATTACCTGTGTGTTTTCCTCTTACTAAATCGGGGTCTTACTGTTTTTTCCCTCATCATCACTCCCTCTTACGACTCTAGAACATTCTGGTCCAGTGTCAGGTTACTTTGATCTGTGCAGTTAAGATTATGTTGTTGAACATGGTTTTATACTGTATCTATTGATGCAATGTTTGGCTTGAAGCAATAAAAATGTTGTATTAACATAATTTTTTGTGTGTTGAATGATTGGTAGTGAAGACGATTGGTAGGACTAAAAAAACTGAGTTGATAGAACTCAACTTGCAGATAACACTACAAAATCTGAGTTTGTAGAACTCAAAATCTATATGTCAAACTCATAAAACAAAGTTGATAGAACTCAGAACTTAAAGGTGAAATTCAAAAACCTAAGTTGGTAGAACTCAAAATTTCTATGTAACACTCCAAAAACCTAAGTTGGCAGAACTCAAAAATCTTTGTAAACTCAACCACAGTGAATTTAAGTAAGGAAAACTCAAAAAACCAAATGCATCACGTTGCCTAGAAAATTTAAGTTCTGTCAACCTCTATTTTTTTTTCAGTGTGGTCTCCTTACATTCAGCCACTCTTTCATCATCTCCTCAATGAGGTGGTCTCAAAAGTCGCAGTTACAACACACATAGGGCGCACCGCACCATAGGGCGCACCGCACATTTTGAGGGGAAAAAAAGACGTTTAAGTGCGCCTTATAGTCGTGAAAATACGGTACTAAGAAAACATTCCCTGAACATAGAATTGCTGAACCTTGAAAGGAAATGAAGGACAATAACTTAATGCCAGAGAGTGGAAGAGAAGCAGTCAGAGATACCTTCAGTTCAGAGGAGCTCAGGTTCAAAATGACACCACCTGAAATGTAAACCGACTCTCTTCCTGCGGTTGCCCATCTGTTAAACTATGGTTAATTTACTCCAAAGTACCAAAAGAAACGCGCTTGATGTCTGACAGAACTCGACCTTCTACATCTCAGCAGTTTGACATGGGGAAGGTTTACAATCTGATCTGATGCTGGATGTGATATAGTAAAAAAATACAAATATTTTTGGCATCTCGATCAAAATGAAATAACAGCTGGATTTTAAAGTTGAATGTAGGAATAGGAAATAAAAAGAGGATACATGTTGCATAAAATAGAAATGGAAGCAGGATCACAAAAACCACCAGAAGATGATTGGATGCTATTGACCAAAACATGTGGAAGGTAACCCTTTTTTAACATATATATATATATATATATATGTGTGTGACCCCCAAACTGGGAAAGTGGCTACAGCAGGTAAACCCGAGGACCCGAGCTGAAGGATGACACATACCACCCCACGAGGGGTGAGAAAATATATATTTTTTAAATATATATATATATATATTTTTTTTTTTTTTGTAGGGCTGCAACTAACGATTATTTTGCAAATCCATTAATCTTTCGATTATTTTTGAGAAATATATGAGGATGTAGAAAGATTGGTTGAATTCCATTAAGCCACTAAGAAAAGTCTTTGTCTGAAATGTGAATGCGAAACATTTGCCTAAATAGAGTTTTTTATACTTTAATTGTTGAAGTTCAGCTGCCTTTTTAATTTTACCTGATTTATATTGAAAGGTATTCTACTTTAAAGCATTCTTTTTGTAAAGGCGTTTGTGTGTCAAGCATATAATGGTTATTGTAAGCTCCAAAGAATGCACACATGGAAACTCTGGTCAAGCTTGCAATGTCAAAAATAAATAAATAAATAAATGAATAAGAAAAAGTTTTATGTAGTTGCGTAAGCTCTTGGATCACTGTGTGAGCGAGAAAGTGGAAGCAGGCATCCTTCTAGCAGCTTCCTATAGGGGGTGCCACATTAGATCATTTCCTCTCCCTATTTTCCTAACATCCTTCTTTGGAGCAAATACCTGCTAAATGTCCTCCGTTATATTCATAAATCTTATTTTCCATCAGGCTAGGATCAAGTCCAGGCTTCTAACGACTGTCTCAGCATACAGTCCCGCTCCACATTATTTGTGTGTTTAAGCAAAGAAGAGTAGATGAGGATCTTGAAAGGCTGAGTCACTAAAAACCTTGAACACACCTTGTACTAGCAGCCTGGTTGTGTGGACGGCCTCCCCCTGGAGGCTAAAGGCTCGGCATGTGTAGGGCCCTCGATCTTCCCGGGTGATGGATAGCACCGTCAAATTCCCATCAGACACCTAAATGTACACATAGCATAGATATGCACAATCAGATCTTTGCTATACAGATTCAAACACACAGACAGCATGCACAGTAGGGCTGAAACTATTAGTTAAAATTATTGAAATAATCAACTAATTCATTAATCGATAAATGGAGTATAGAGACTATAAAGTAAGTAAAATAAGTAGAAAAGTTTTAGTCACATCTGTTTTAATTTCGTAAAAATTCTTATTTAAAGACAATAAGTTATTTTAAATGATTCCTCAGGCCAGTGTTCAGCGCTTGACACTATCAATGCTAGGAGTGGGGCTCCCCTTTTGAAAATACTGACTATGTAAGTTGGGAGAAGACGCACCATCATTGATGAGGTCATGTGACCTGGAAGAATTGTATTGTCATGGAACCGAGGCTTTTGCTCTACTATTTTTCCACTTTCTGGGCAACTGATAATGGCTGAGGCAAGGAAAAACTTTGAACCTTCTGAGGAGGCTAAAAAGAGAAAATGTGACAGAGATCGAGGAAAAACAAGAGTTGATCTTGGAAAGGATCTTAGCAAAGAATGAAAGAAGTAGCCCGATGTAAAACCGATTCTCTTTTTTTAACTTTATACTTGGACTGGTAAGTTAACACTTTGCTCCTAGTATACAGTCATTAACAGCAGCAGCCATTCAAAATGACCCTTCCCAGTAGAATGCCAGCCGAGCGGCAGCCTGCTTCCCTGCAACTCCCAGCAAAATCCCCTCCACCTTCCAGTCAATAGCCTTCTCCTGGGCATGCATGTTTTTTTTCTCTGACTCCACCCTTTCACTGATTTACAGGGTCTGACCAGGAGATGACGCTTCTCTTTACAGGGTTCCTACAGCATAAGGCAAGTTACATACAAGACTTTTTAAGACTTTTTAATGCCACTTGAAATAAAAATTTAAGACCAAATTGACAAGAAACACAAGAAAAACCTGCTTGCGACAACTTAACCCAAAGGTTTATTTTAACATAAAGCACTGCACTAATGTTTCAGATTTTGAAAAGCTTCCCATACAGGAAGAAAGCTAAAAACACACAAATGACAGATATATTTTAACAATTATTGAACTGAATTCACAAACTTTGTTTTAGCAGGGAACAAAACAGATCAGTTTTAAAGCCCCAACATAACCAGTGCTAAGTCTTTTTAGCAGCTATTTTTCTTTGTATGGTTTTCTTAGTATGTTTGATTTGGTGATAAGTGGAGGCGTTGCAGAGACAAGGGTGGAACTAAACTGAGAAATACCGGCTGTTTCTCTGTAACTCCATTTTGACGCTTTGTGTTTCGTGCTTCGCATGCGACTCCACTGCCTTAATTCCCATCGTTCTGAGCTTGAATCGCTTCTTGCACTAAATCCACTGAGCCTCATGTATGTTCCCTGGTTTTAGCCATGGAGGAAACTCTTGGCTGGAGACAATTTTGGTTACATTTACACTTGATCATATTTTCCAGACAAAAAGTTCATGGAGCATCTCCCAAATGTCCTGGCCGCAACAACGCTTTTATCGGTTCCGCTATCGGGACAGAACCAATAATGGCGAGCCGTTATTTTTTTTTTTATAAAAAGAAAAAAAAATTGTCAATTTTAACGTTTTATTTAGATTACAAAAATAAATCGTAATAAAAAATAATCCTACTTATGATGTTTTAAAAATTAAGACCTACGAAAGACTGATTTAAGACATTTTAATACTATTAAGGCCTTAATTTTATTTTAACGAAATTCAATGCCTTTTAAGACTTTTTAAGGACCCGCGGGAACCCTGCTTTAGATCTTAATGTCCACAAATCATGACAGAAAGAATATTTTAGTACAAAGATTGATGTTTAAAAAGGAATTGTAGGGGAGCAGCCAAGAACCAGCCAAGGAAAGTGGGAAAGGTTTGAATGGCTACCACTGTATCTTTATTATTTTCGATGTTCAGTAGAAGCAAAATACGGGCAGTTACAGATCTAGCGCCCCTAGTTGCCAATAGTTACTCGGTGTGCCTTTAAGGTACCTTTGGCTATCAAATTATTATTTAATTAATAAAAAAATAATCAGCAGATTAATCAATTTGCAAAATAATCGATGGTTGCAGCCCTAATGAATACAAAAGTATAAAAACATTTTGGACCGAAAAGCTAAATGAACTTCCCCCACCATCAACACTGGAGGGGAAACATACAGTAGAGTAGATTTGGTTGATGGAAACAATTTTCAGTGAGAAATTTGTGAAGAGGCCTGTAGTCGACCAAACATCAGTCAGCGTCCGGGAATACGGGTGTTTCGGTTTGTCCTTTAAAGAGGAACTAGTCCTGATTGATTGATAAAACCTGACAGAAATAAAGCTCTACCTTGTACTTGGCACTGCTAATCAGGAGGCTGCCTTCTCGCAACCAGCTGATGGAGGGTTTAGGGTTGCCGAACGCCGTGCAGGTCAACGTGATGCTCCCCCCTTCCTTGGCCTCCACATACTGAGGTGGTGTGTCTTTGAATGTTGGGGGGGCTGGGGAAAGAAGGGAAAGTATGGATTGAAGTGGATAAAATAACATCTTCAGATTGCTTACAATTCATTTAACCAGGCAGAAGCCGGATGGATCCATCTGAAAAGGCTCCTATGGAAAGCGTTTGCAAAAGGGAGGGACATTCAGTACAATAGCTGTAGCAGCTGGGATCAGACGTCCACGGTTTCTTAGACTTAGACAAACTTTATTGTCATTTTGAACACACAGAGTATAAACAAAACAAAATTACATTTAGTGCAGCTCTCAAGACATTTCCATTTCTAAAGTGCAGCAGTGATGAAATGTAAACTTGGTGATCAAATGTTCTGTCCGACCCGGACTGACTGAGGTCTGTTGGCGAGGAAGTCTAGCAGCCAATAGCAGAGGGGTGTATTGAAGCCCAGCTGTTCCAGTTTGCCCATCAGATGTAGGGTTGGGAATTGAAAAGATTTTCACGATTCCGATTCCCTTTTCGATTCTATGAAACGATTCGATTCTTTATCGATTCTTTTTTCGATTCCAATTTGGGGAAAAAAGGAGAACAAACAGTTTGATTATCAGCATCAACTTTGTTTACTTAACTATTGCACAATCTTACAAAATCAACAAGATCAAGATGTCCACATGAAATGTGAAACTGGAGTAACATCTGTGTTTAAATGAAAAATGAATACAAGAACAAACTTAATAACCAACAATGTCTAATAACAAATGATGGGATAATAACCTATTTTAAATAACAAAAAATACTAATTATAAAACAGTAGTAGGGAAAATTAACAGTTATTTTGCAGAAAGATGAGCATATCTGCTTTTTCTGGAAGGATACAGGATCTTTCAGCGCTTATGGTGTCTCCAGCCGTGGAGAACACCCTCTCAGATGGGGTGGAGGAAGCTTGCACACAGAGGTAGTTTTCAGCCAGTCCAGATAGCAACGGCAGCGTATCTTGCTTGTTCCACCACCACAGTGTGGCGCTATCCCTGCAGGGGATGGAGGGCAAGCTTTTATAGAGCTGGATTTCCTGATCTACCCTCTGGGCTAAGGAAAGACGGGGCTTTGATTCACAAAGTGACCGCAGCTTGTTGTCTTCCTCCTCGAATAGTACTTCCAACTTGCGTAACTTGCGTAACTTATGTAACTTACGTAAAAAACGTGACGTAAGTCGTGCTCCCCAGAGCCGGCGCTCTAGGCTCTGGTGCTGCAGGAATCGAAAAAAGAATCGTTCAGCGAGCTGCCAAACGATGCCATGGAATCGGAAAATACGGAACCGGTTCTGAACAGGAACCGGTTTTCGATTCCCATCCCTAATCAGATGCTGTGGGATGATGGTGTTGAAAGCTGAACTGAAGTCCAGGAACAGCATCCGCACGTGGGTGTTCTTCTCCTCCAGGTGTGCCAAGTTCAGGTGGAGAGCAGCAGAGATGGCGTCCTCAGTGGAGCGGTTCCGTTGGTAGGCAAACCAGCGACGTTGGCGGCAGACTGGAGACGATGTGTTCTTTAACCAGCCTTTGGAAGCACATCATCATGTTTGGAGTCAGTGCGACAGGCCGCTAATCATTGAGTGAGGTGACCTGAGGCTTCTTTGGGACTGGAATAATGGAGGCAGACTTGAAGCATGCTGGCACTATGGATCGGTCCAGCAAGGTGTTAAAGATGTCTGTGAGGACACCAGCCAGCTGACCTGCACACTCCTTTCACAACCGGCCAGGGCCTTCCTTGGGTTGGCTCTCCTCAGAGTTTTCCTCACTTCAGCTACGTCCAGGTTTAGTGCCTCCTCCCCTCCTCCTCTGTGGAGGAGGCACATTTCTGGAGTGCTGTTTAGTGCCTCAAACCTTCCAAAGTGTTGGGATCTGGAGCTGTACCACCTTCCTCCAGCAGAGTGCGCCGTGGGTCCTCCAGAACTGGAACCTTCCAACACACCTGAGGCGCATCTCCTCATCAGAGACCTGCCTATATAACCTGCTTCCAGACCTTGCTTCGACGCCGCAGTGTTGACCTAGTTTGGTTAGCGACCTGAGCCTTGAATCTGAGAATCTTTGCTATCTCTTTGATGAGATCTGATTCTAATTCTCCCTTGTTTTTTGCCTCACGGGAAACCTGTCTCTACCTGAGGCTCTGGATGAGCTTAACCTGCCGTGATTGCCCTCGTGAGCCAAACCTGAAGATTCCTCTGTGGATTCCCCTGCTGCTCTTGGCTAAGAGCTGGAAACTCAGATTAAGGTCTGCCCTCAAAGTCAGAAGCAAGACGCTGAAGCAACTCTTGGACTCTGCTGAACTAACAGTCTCTGGACCCATCAGTACCTTCTCTCTCAAAGAGAAAACCGGACTTCTTCAAGGTACTCATCAGATTAATCAAAGACTCATAACTCATCAGTGCGTTTGCTAATCAAACTATCATCTCTGCAGACTCCAGTGAACCAGCCCCTGACCAGTTCCAGTACAAGTGCTTTAACCTTGTGTTCATTCGTTAATAAA
Source organism: Cyprinodon tularosa (assembly GCF_016077235.1). Taxonomy (NCBI): domain Eukaryota; kingdom Metazoa; phylum Chordata; class Actinopteri; order Cyprinodontiformes; family Cyprinodontidae; genus Cyprinodon; species Cyprinodon tularosa. The sequence continues at coordinate 80,440 of NW_024039117.1, forward strand.
CTCTGTTAAACTTTTAACCAGCCTCTGTGGGTGTTCTGCATTTTGGGCTAGCTCTGATACCCATCATGACACAAAGAAGAAAGGAAGTCAGCTTTTGCTGCATCTATCGGGAAGAGGGTGTGTTGTAGGCTGTGATCACCCGTATGCTTGTTACCAGTGTTGTGCCTGAACGCGTCCATTGAACAAAAGTTCATGAACTCGTTCATATTTTGGGCGAACGTGAACTGAACGTTCTGTATTACTGCCTGATGAACGTTATTGTGAACTCGTTCATTCTGGTGTCTGTGAACGTCACACTCTCTCAGTTCAACTCTGTTCAATAAGTTGCCAAATTTCTATAGAGCCCTCCAGGCTAAATCACACCGTAAACAGGCCTTAATATGTAGCGGGGAAAAACACCCAATCTGGCAACACCAGCTACCAGTGTCGTAGCCTACAGCCGCGTGCGTCATCAAAACAAAATGCAGCATGGAGGCGACCGTGGAGGCGACAAAGCAGCAGTTTGATCACTTAAAAGAGGTTTATGACCAGGTGGTCGGTGAGGATGACGGCAACAATCTTACATTTCTCTGCAGACTTTGCCCGGCGGCTTTCAGTAAAAAAATCTGCACTTAAACCTGCCTGGTATAATTTTCTAATTAGGTTGGCATGCGCTGTTCTCAGTGCCTCTCTATCACCCGACTTTAAAGCTGAGTTCAGTGCTTTTAGCGATTTCCGAAGCTCCCATTCATCCAGGGTGGTTGGTTTGCCTGAATAATGATGTTTTTTTGATGCTGACGTCCTCGATGCATTTGTTGATGTGGGCTGACACAGTCATAGCATACTCATCTATATTTAATATTTTGTCATAGGGACAGTCTCCATTTTGGACCACCTGTCCCCGGAAATCGGGGACGTCTGGTCAAAATACTGTTGGTCTCCGTTTTCATGTAAGCAACCAATTCCGATTATCACCTAAAAACTGTTTGATCTTAGAAACAACACTTTCAAGGAACGCTATGGACAGAGGAAACATGCAAGAGGAGGAGAGTTTAGTGTCGGAGGTCGTGGATGAGTCTCCTCCATCATCCATTTTTTATTGGATGGAGGAAAGCGGGGACGAAGATGTTGTGGATGAGGACGCCAGGGCGGCAGAAGCTTGGTTTGGTGTAGAAGGCTTCCAGCCGTACATGTTTTTTTTTTTTTTTCTTTTATTTGAATAGGGACAATGCACATTAATGAACATCAGTATAAAAACAAATGTAAATATGCCGGATTATAGCTACAAAGCTAGTTTCCATCCGTAGTCCCTAGGCAGGCAAATACATAAGAAAGAACATAACATACAATACAAGCATCACAAGGAAATGTTAAGAGTTTAGTGGTTACATGACTGGTTTGTTTTCATCTGTAGTTTGAGTTGGGCTTTGAAGCTGATCAGTGTAGAGCTCTCCCGTATGTGTAGAGGAAGACTGTTCCAGATGTTAGTGGCTCTCACAGAGAGAGTGTTCTGACCAAAAGTTGTTCTTCTGTGAGGGACCTCACAGTCTCCTCTGGAGGAGGCCCTGGTTCTCAGGCCACTTCAAGTCTTGTGTTTGAACAGAGTAGACATAGGAGGTGGGGCTAGTCCATGTAGAGCTTTATAGATGAAGCATACATACTTAAAATTTATAAAATTTTCAAAATTTAAAAGATTGTACTTGTTTAAAATATTACATACATGGAAAGAATTAGGTTTTTGGTCAAACACTTTAAGAGATTTTTTGTACAGTGATTCAATTAATTTTAAATTGGTAACTGTGGTGAGAGACCAACTTGTGATGCAGTATTCAATGTGAGATAAAATCATTGAGTGGAGAACAATTCTAGCAGCACCAAGCGTTAAAAAAGACCTGATTTGTTTAAAATTTTTAAGGTTAAATTTGACAGTATTGGCAAGTTTTTTTATATGATTTTTAAAGGAAAAAGTGGAATCAAGTATCACGCCTAGGTACTTGAATTCTGTGACAAGTTGTAATTCTTCTCCTCTCAAGAATACTCCGGAGCTTTTTATTTCTTTTGATTGCTTTGAGAACATCAAACAGACCGTTTTTTTTTAAATTGAGAAGCAAACATTATTTTAAAAGCCAGTCATTTACTTGCTCCATGGCTGAGGTCAGAATAGAAGCTGCGTCTTTAACACTTTTTGCATGAGTATAAATTACAGCGTCATCTGCATACATTTGAAAATTCACACTATTACATGTTTTGGGAAGATCATTTATGTACAGGGAGAATAACAGGGGACCTAGTATTGATCCTTGCGGCACACCAACAGAGACATCCAAGACCGATGATTTTATACTGTCAATTTTTACACATTGTTTTCTTGATGTTTGAGCCCTTGCTTCGCAACGCTGCCAGTTCTGTTAGCTCTACGCCTGCTGAAGATACAGACGTCCATCCCTGTGAACACTGGGACGGAACTCAATGGGAAAGGAAAGGATTCTGATTTCTTATTTCAACCATTGCGTATATTAGCTCAATCAAGATGCTATGACCGAACAAATTTGATTGATAGATGACCGTTGATATACGATTGGCCGAATTTAGGTGTTCAGGCTGACGTAGAACTAACTGGCCTGCATAAGATAATGAGAAAAAAACACAGATTAAGGCAGAATTTTTTTTTCTAAGAGACATTTTCTAACTTTTGGGAGAATATGGTCTGATAAAGAATTTATTTATATACAGTTTTAAGCCATATTGATTTGAAATTTAAATATGACTTCCCTCAGACAAGCAGAGCTACCCCAACATGAGCTGGGCAATTGTAGAAGTGAGGCTGGACATTTCTCTTCTTTAGGGACAAGACAGGTTTGATTTGAGGTGCTTTCCTGAACAAAACCACAATAAATTTAACCATGGTTCAATAATAAAAACTCCCATTATAGCTGAAGAGTTGTGTTTGGATGAATATGGTAAAAGAAAAATACTATATCAAAAGCATTGAATAAATGTCTGTTTAGCTTAATGAATGTATAACAGTGAATACTCCTTATTCATGTTGTCACATGTTTCTGCTAATTTCTATAATACTGGGTCTGTTATGGTGCAACAGCAGTTTTATAAAATCCTGTTTTTTAAATCCTTTAGTCGGCTCAGGGTCCCTGAGATTATATGGAGAGAGGATTACACATAAAAAGTTAGCCCTTTTCTAGGAAAATAGATTTACATATATCTATTAACTCTGTTTTACCCAATTTCAACTCTGCTCCATTTGCATCTACATGAAAAAGTCATCTGCCTTTAAACTATATGTATCGACACCAACATTTCAATCTCAGTCTAATCAATTTAGGAAGCAAGCTAACCTTCTTACAAGCATAATCCCATGTTTTGCCATAGCTTCTCATATGCGAATATGACATTCCATGTTCTGACATGAGACAGGGCATAGTGCTAATTCCAGGCCTCACATTCTGTCACATCACTCTGCAGCGGACTTTTAACAGATGCATGAGTTCAAAAGCATGACGTTGTTATTCCATCCACAACTCTTTTACATGCAAAACTAAGCAGCTTTCCTTATTTTCAGAAAAATGCATTTGTTCTTTTGCACCAAACTGGACTGTGAATATATTATTCACTGTTTAATGGTAAACTCTGGAAACTTTAATAAGGTATCTTTCAGCAATTAAAAGTTCATGACACTCAAACTTTTATAGATTTTTATAGCTGTTCAGACATCATGGTGGTATTTTAAAAGGGCCAGAATCTTGCCTTATTTTCATTAGGCCACAGGAATCTAAGACTGCCACACGGAGTGTTAACTGAAAACAGGACCTTTTAACATTTAACTTCATTCCACCGAGCAAAAATTCACTAAAAAGACATTGAAAGACGACCAAACGGCGTCTAGGGACACAAAAGACACATCACATAGAGACCCTGAGAGGAAGGACTGAGAGTGGGGAGAAGACAGAGGCTTATTGTTAGGAATCCAGTTTATGTGGGTTGTGTTTTTTGTGTTTTCTCCTTCCACCACCAGGTGGCGCCTGCTTCTCGTTGGCCCTTTCACACACCTGCGGATGGTTGCCTCATAACCTGAGGACTCTTAAGCTGCTGACTGCCACTACCTCGACACCAGAGTGTTTGCCAGTTTTGGGTACTATAGCCAAGCTGAGTTTTGCTAAATCAAACTAAGTTTTTGTCTACCTGAGTCTTAACCTTGTTGTTTTTGTCTTTGCCTCTCGGCAGGAAGTCATCCTTCAAACTGGATGTTTTGGACCTTCTCCCCCTGGAAGGATCATCTTGAGCTTCAAACTGAGCTGGGGATTCAAACTGAAGCTTTGGATCTAGTTTTCCCCAAAGGATTGTTTGAGCTTCACACTGAGCAGGGGATTCATCTCCAGAAGAACCGTTCAAGTACTAAAAGAAATCTAAGTGGCAGTCAGCTCCTCCGCTCCTCAAGGAAACACCTTAACCTTCTTAAACCCTGTCCGCCCTCCAAAGAGCAAACCAATTTCTGGAACAACCCACACAAACTGGATTCAGAGAAAGACGCCTATTCTGGAAACGTGAGACCTGTTACTTTTTCTGCCTTTTGCAAATGGAAGCTCAAATTTCCCACTGAGCCTGACCTAAACACAGAAACTTCCCCTTTCACTTTTCAGTCCCGGTTCGCCGGCGTTCAGAGCAGCACTGGACCCATCTCTACTAGTTTTTAATAAACCTGTTAAACCTTCCCCTGGTTCTTCTCAGTGGTTTTCTGCATGTGGGTCAGATCATTGAATAAGATCGTGACACTTATAGGCAAAGGCTATAGTGGACCTTAGAGTGAACTCAGTTAACTGATCGTTCAGACAGATGATCACAACTTTTTGCTCCCTGTTGTTCATGTAACTCCGCCTCCATGCAGGGTGCCTGCTCCATCTGTGTTATTTGTTGCCGCTCTCACCGTAACTGTCACTACCCGACAGCGGGCTGCTGTCACAACAAATCCCATTATGCTATGCAAAGAGAGCTCTCGCAAAGCATTCCAGGATATATCTGCTCCTCTAATGACCATGCATGATCATGATTCATTGTAGAGAATTTTGAGTCCACTACTTTTTCATCCACTAGATGTTCAGACTCTCATTTGAAATAACATAACCACTATATAGTGCCCTATATAGGGATTAGGGTAGACGACGTTCCGATACAGTCAAAATGACAGTTGGCCCAGCCTAGCCTAGCTTTAGCATTACTGAAACATGAACAGTGAGCACACGGACACTGGTATTTGAGCTACAGATAGAACTTTTGAGGTGGAGGTGTCAAGGCTCAGAACAGAGGAACCAGTATTCAAGGATAGACAGATATTTAGATTACTTTAAAAGGTGTTAATTTATAAACAATTGATTGGTAGTGGCAGCTAGGGCATCTAAGGTAGGAACCTCTGCAAGAGAGAAAAGCAGTTTAGTGACCATGTTAATCTGGTGGAGGATGATTAAAAGCATGTGAGTCACTAATAAAGTTCAGTCCATGCCCAGAAGAAGAGGTGGATTGAGCCAAACTCCTGCCCAGAGACTTCCAGACGCTGAAGCCTTGAATACTTCAGAACAGGCAGGGGATCAAATCCAAGCAGACGAAGGAAGGAAGGACAATTCAGAGGGACATACTCAGGATTCAGAACCAAGAGATCAGAAGTCCAAAGAGGTTCAGAAGGGAAATCCATGTAGGGTCAAGGGTCGTCAATAGGCAGAATCCAGCAGGAGATCGAAGACAGGTCACCCAAATAGATCAGAACGGGGACAGGCAGGCTCAGCGATCCAAGGTCAGAACGGGTCAGGATCAGGCAATCAGAACACAATCAGGTACACTAGAGAACTATCACCAAAGGCTTGAATAATCTGGCACCGATGAATGGAAGCAGGCAGGTTAAATGGAGACTGGAGCAGGTGACACAAATTAATGGTGTGGAGAAACTGGGCAGAGCTAGACAGGTGAATGGAATGAACAATCAAGTCAGTCCTCAGCCCCAAGATCATGATAGGGGGATTTTTAACCCCCTTCATCAGTGGAGGTTGAGAAAGGGTTTATTAATCTCACTGCGTCAGTGACTTCTCAGTTCAAGCCTTTTGTATAACAGCGCTGACTTAAAAAATCCCAAAGCCAGTGCTGCTGAGGCAGCAGAGGAACATAAGCTTCACAGCGCCCTTTCACAAACAGACAAAGAAACCAAGCTGCAACATCTTGGTTTGTAATTTTTTTAAATAATTATTGAACTTAATTGATTTCGTAATGGAGAAATTTACCTCTGTATTTGACCCATCCCCTAGGGGAGCAGTGGGCTGCTGATGCGTGGAGCCCAGGGAGCTGTGTGGGGTTAAGGTTCTTTGCTCAGAGAGCCAGAGTGGCAGTCCAAGGGAGTGGGGATTGAACTCAGAACCTCAGGATTCCGAGCTCTATGCCCTTACCACTAGGCCACCACTTCCCTACATTTACGGTGAAATCAGTGGAAGCTTTGCCCGTGCAGCAAGACCCAAATAAACACAACCAAGACAAAAACAACAAACCTCTATCAAACATGCTTGATTCATCTATCAAAGACAAACAAAATTTCAAAGGAAATCAGTGTTCAAGTTTGTTTGTTTTTTCATTCAAAACATGTTTTGGTTTGAAGCAATCTTTGTTCAATTGAATAATTGAAAGAAAGTAAAGAAATCAACCATGATACCATCATGAGCACTGGAACATTTTTAGAGCAGTGCTATTCATTACAGCATACAAGTTTAAACTGAATTTGACAAATAATAAACATGTACATGTAAAATGTAATTAAAATGGAATTTCTTTTATTTCAGAATCAGATCCATCATCAGCAGGTTTCCAAGGCCGCTGTCTCCATCCATGTCGCTATGCTAACTGCTAATTCCATCTGGACGGATTCTCTTCATGGTCTTGATTTTCCCTGTTTTGCTGCAGCACTTGCTTCATGTCATCAATATGTACAAAGATAATGAGAAAATACAGATACCTGTGTTCAAATATAGTGAGATTCCTAAGAAGAATGAATACTTGAGTAAAGTACAGAAAAGAACTACCTGAGTACAGCTACTAAGTATTTATACTAAACCATGTGACGCCTCTGGCTGCAGGTAAAGTTACTACAAATAATGTTAGTGACAGTATTGATGCTTCATGAAAGTGTTACACAAGTAAAAGTAAAAAGAATAGTGTATTCAAGTTCTCCTAAAAAGATATTCTTTAAAAGAAATTTTAAAATTAAGTTCAGTAGTGTCTTCTGACCCGAAACCGAAAACGCACTGACAGAAGTGTGTGTCCTATACAGACACAGCTGTAGAGGAAATCCCGCCCTCTGTCAACTCGAGGGGTGATGTTGCTTGAGGAATGAAATGCAGAGATGAGTTCTTGTTGGTTTAATGAAAAACTGAGGCAGACATCCAAAAATCTAAAACACTAGAACCAAAAAAACAGAAAACATCAGGGAAACCCACGTGGGGAACCAGAGACGAGGAAGCAACTAACAACAACAAGAAACCAGCAAACAGTGACTGAACATGAGGTGAATAAACGGGTGACTGAACAAAGACCAGGCTGATCAGCAGAGTGGGAGCAGGTGCAAATGGAGGAATCTAGAAGGGAGCTAGGAAAAAAGAGAGACTGACACAAGTGGGCAGCAGAGGACAAACAATACCTAAGAACTAAATTACAATAGAATATAACTAGAGTAACACAACATGGAAATGAAACCAATCATCTAGAAAACACAGAAAGACATGAATCAAAGTAGAACTGAAAAAAAGAAAATTTAAACAGAACAAAAAGGTGCAGAGTCATGACACCCTCAGCTCCAGCCTTTCAAAACGATCCATGTTCTCCTCCGTTCACTCCTGTTAAGAATGTAAAAACAACTAAACTTTATAAATAGTGATAAAAAAAAAAGAGGAACCATTGGTTAAAGCGCTGCTGCGTTCCTTCTAAAGCTGAATGTGGAGGAACATTTAAATGTGATTAACTGCCAGAGGACTGAAACATTTAAGAGTGACTTTCCTCAGATCCCAGCAGGGTGGACAACGTAGTGATGATGAGGACATCAGAAAAGCACCAGGCTCAGCATCGTAAAGCAACAGTGAGTCATTTCCCACCAGCGGTAAGTGTTTGTCTGGAGGAGATGTGACGATGCTGACAGAAGTTCTCAGGAAGAAGAACAGGTGTCAGTTTGAGGCGGAAAAGCAGGAGCTCCAAAAAAAGCAGGAGCTCCAACCCGTTTTCATCTGAACAGAAATCTATATGCAGCGCCCGCTCTGCAGGGACAGAGGAGCTGACAGATTAGGGGCTGGGTGTAATCACCAACAGGCTCTGATGTTTGACAGCGATGGGGAACGTGGATTGCAGATCAGTGACTATTAATAGATGTGCTGCAGAAGCCTTAGCATTTAGGAATCCATTACAGGAACTAATGAAAGAGTTTTCCTTTTTCTGTGCTTCGGTGACGGGAGGAAGGCTCAAACATACCTGTGCTACTGTTTCCCAGGTGATGCACACTGCTTCTCTGTTATCAGAGCTTTAAGGAAGGTTAGGATGATATCTGCTGCTAGTTTGCATCAATCGCCTCGTCCCTTTCCTCTGTAAACACTAAATGACACAGGATGCTGACAGAAGCTGACAAGATTTAATTCAGTTTATTTCTATAGCGCCGATTCACATCATGTCATCTCAAGGTACTTTACAGTTAAACCAGATCATCCAGTCAGATTGATTCAAAGTTTTCTATCTAAGAAAAACCAGTTGATTGCATCGACTCATTGACTCTTCAGCAATCCCTCACACTAAGCATGCTTGTAGCGACAGTGGAGAGGAAAAACTCCCTTTGAACAGGAAGAAACCTCCAGCAGAACCAGGCTCAGTGTGAGCGGCCATCTGCTGGCTACAATTATCCACCTAAGAACACTAAATTGATTTTGCCTTCGATGTTGAATAGGATAAATAATTAACTATAACTCCAGTTCTAGTTAACCATCTATTCCTTATCTGCAGGACATTATTTTTGCACAACACCGTCATACCGCGTGACCGCTTCAGCCTCAGTATTCAGTCAAGATGTGGGAGTTTGTAGAAGAGTTGCTGTCAGTTGGATAGATTCTAAGAATAGATTGGTTGTTTTTCCAGCCAATCTAGGTGGTTAAAACTATTTTGGTTAGAAGAAACAATGTAATGATCAAAATATGAGCCAGTCACTGGTTACAGTTGTAATATTGGTTTTAAGTAGAATAGCTTTCTCAGGAGCAGTTACTTTTGCAGAAGCATAGGCTGTAAGACATTGACTTACACTCCTTAGGTTGATGGTTCAAATCCCAGACTTTTGAAAGTTGCAATAAAAAGTAGCAAATATTTTGACTAACGTCACTAATTTGGCTCGGTTTGCCCTAATAGAAATATAGATTGGGTAAAAACACTTCCAAATTAGATTGATTGAAAACATAATTTCCAACTAGATTAAAATAAAAAAAAAAACAGTGGAAAAAATATAATCTTTGATTAAAATAACTAACACCTTTTGCTCATCATTGCTCAATTTACCGAAACACTTTCAGGGTCTGCTTGAGCTTATTTCACTAAAATGGCAGAAAAACAGTGAACATTAAATGATTTTTCTCCTCTAAGATGTTTTACAACAAAAAAACGAAAAATTTTATTATACAGACCAAACATTAACAATTTCAAAGGAACTTAAATGAAAATAAAAAATTCAATAAAAACAATTGCAAAAAAGTCACAGATTATGTTACTAAGTGTAGTTCTGCACTCCGCCAGTAGGTGGTGACATGTTTACATGAAGCTTTATGAACTGTGGGGATCATTGAAGCAATTTGACCAAACAGTTCAGTCCTTCATGATGCATAATTCCACCATCTCCACCTCCCGATCAGGGATCTTAAAGGGGAACGTAATTTATTTATTTGTTATTTTTTTTACATTGGCCCTTGATTTGACGTCATTACATCAGTTGAGTTGTGACAGGCAGCCCGGGCCACAGGCGGCTACGCTCTATTCCTTCTATTCATTCTAGCTAATCTGAATCGTTCAATTCCATTTGGAGAGCGAGATCATCTGCACTAGACATCTTCCAGGCATGTGAGGAAAACTAGCAGCAGTTCAGCGGACAGGATGAATGAACGGCAGCCGGCGTGTGTATGACGTCATCCGCGCTTCGTTTTTAACAGATATAAATATAAAACATATAACCGCGAATGTCTGGGGGACAGTGATTCGTCTACTTGTTCTGCATGCTGGCGTACCATAAAGAATAAATGATGAACAGTTTAGTTTGTGCCTTCAACTCGTTGCCCATAGGAAGACGTTACCTGGATATAAACTAAAGGAATATCTTCAGAACGGCTCCAAATGACACAAAACTCATATGAGTGAGTAGAACATGATGTAATAAGGTAAAATCAAGGGTCCAATGTAAAAAAAACCTGCATTTTCCTTTAACGTTGGGAGAAAATCCAATGTGTTCTGAAATTCAGTTGGTGGGTAAAGCCTGCTGTTGAAGCAGAGCTACCAGATCATTTACCAGAAAATTGAGCACTGTGCAAGTTCTTCTTCTTCTTCTTCCAGATCTAAGAGTCCGATGTGTGTTTTTTTCGACATACAGTGGGAGTAATTAGATCACATCAGAGCGTAAGAACATGCAAACCCTGCAGTTTTGTGGTATAGTTTGAGCTGTAGCTGAGTACAACGATTGAAAATATCATACAGTGGATGCCCGGTCTATTCAGAGAGAAGCCAGGAGGGAAAACACCAGAGACCAAGCAAGCAACCAGCTCTGCTGCAAGACACTTGCAGGCAAAGCATACAGGAATGCCTTGTGAGGCAGAAACATCTGATCAGATCCAAGGAGAAACACTGCAGGGAGGGATGAAGAATCCTGATCCCGTGGTTCTCCCACATCCAGACTAATCAAAGCTGATGGAGGAGCTTCTGTTATGGAGAGGGAGAGCTGTCCGTCATCATCAGTGACTAAAAGAAGATGAACAGCCTGATGTATGATGTTCTGTTCTGTTCTGTTTGGATATTAACTTGTAAAGAAGAATACAGACAAGCCTGAGTATCCATCTGAAGACGGGACGCCTTTAACAGGTCTGGTGTGAGAAAAGAAAGCTGCAGCAGACCCTGCAGGTTCAGACCTTCACCACCTGCAGTATCTCAGGGTCCCAGGAGAACATAGAAGGATGTCATGGTTTCCCTCTGGGCTGGATCTGATAATAGATCCTTGTTAAAACAAAAAACTGTTTTCCTTTCAAAATAAATGTGAGGATTAAGAGCGGAGTGCATTTAGTTTGTTTAAAGAAATAATAACATAGGCTTAGACTGCTGGAGGACATAGGGACCCCTTTTCCATCATTCTGCTTCATTCTATCTCTATTCTCCCACTCTGCAGAATCTGTTAGTTCAATCTCTAACGTTCTGCTCTCTCCGCTTTTTCTCATAGTAGCTTCATCTGGTCTGTTCCTGTTTGGCTGTGACTCCATCCTGTAGAGAAATATCAGCTGTGCTGCTGCCATCAACACCTTTGTTTCTAGATGTTGGAGCTTGGCCTGTTTTCCAGTGTAGTCCTGTTTCTCTGACTGGTACTAACTGGATGTGCTCTCTTCATCCTCTGACATGGGAGCTGGCTCGGAGCTCGTCTGCCTGGCTGTGTGTTTCCTGGACGGGGCCGCCTGTGGAGCTGGTTGTACTCTCTTTTAATTCTCTGCTTCTTTTTCTATGTCTGCTTCTGTCTCCTTGAACCCCAGTCTGCCTCAGCTGATGTGAATCAGCGCTATAGAAAAAAAACTGAATTGAAATGAACATCTTTGGCTTTAACAGCTTAACTACATAAAACATTTATCTAAAAACATGGAAAGCAGACCTGTCAGCATAAAATGCATCCCTGACCGCATCACGTTTCACAACCAGACTGAGAACAGACTGCATGTTTCTGAGGCGTTTCCAGCAGCATGTGGAGAAACCTCTCCAAAATAGGCTGATCTCAGGGAGAAACTCCATCACAGTATACAGGATGACAGCTGTCACCATGGCAACCAGAGTCCTAGCATGGTGCCTGAAGTATGATGGAGTTTTTGGAAAGAAAATTAAGGGAAGAAAATCTGGAGCTGAAGTCCAGCATGAGTCAGCAGATGAGGGCAGGAAGCAGCGTTTTGGAAACAGGTTTCCAGACTAAAACTATTGGATTTCCAACTCCGCCCACTCCTTCCAGGGGACTGTTCAACATCCGTCTGCTGGGAGACAGGAGGCATTACTCTGAAGTGTTAAAGTGCTTTATTATTCATATTCCATCCACTTGTTTTCACACAGAAAACACAAACTTTACAGTTTATTGGGATTTTTTGTTACAAATCAAACACAAACAAGTCATAGCTGTTTAGGAAAATGAAAATAAAACCTGGCTTGATTTGGTGTGATGCAGCTGCTCTGCTGGAACAAGCTGGACGACCATAACACGACTGGTTGCTAAGATTCTGCAGGCTTTAATGCAGCTTTTTTGCCGTCTTACTGGCTGCATAGAGGCTTCTTTTAGGAACCACCGTCCACCTCAGATCAAATATTTACAGGCAAGAACGTCCCAGAAACTCCCCCATCACAACCAAGCTGTAAACATGTATTTTCTGCCTAAACAAGCTCAAAGAGGATTACTTTTTCCCTTTGTTTCTCATCTCTATAGCCACTATCGTGGGTAAAGTAGGCTGTTTACTGAAATGTTTTATTGATTATGTATGGCCCAGTCTGCCCCGCTTCCTTTTTCTGCTCCATGTGTTTCCAAATGGGGCGAACCTGGCTGCCGTATCTGATGATTCAGAGATTTTGCTTTGCATTGCCCAAAGCTAATGTTTTAGTTTGTTGCTGTGTTTCTCTTCCTGTCAGATTCATGACATTTCCATCAAATTTCTGAGAAAGTCCAACTAAATTAGACCAGGGGGTTTCCTCTGAGGTACCCGAGAGAATCGTCAGCAGTCTGGCTCATCTTCATTTCATTGATATAATTGTGATTCAGTTAATGATTCAGTTTTTGGGGTGGTAAATCATCTCCATTGCGTTCTATCCTTTAAACCAAGCCCAGATGGATGAACTGGATTTATTTGTTCTTATTTATACAAGTTTTACCAAACATTAAACTTCTACCAGAAAACCTTTAAAACTGTTGTGCTGGTGAAGATTCTCAGTCATCCAGGTCAAAGTCACTCCAAAAAGGTAAAAAAAATCAATCCAACGGACTTTGTTTCCAAGTTTGAACACGTTTCTCTTCCATCCAGGAAGCTTTTTCAATTCAAAATGTCGGAATTAGCGTTGATTTCGAAGAACTTGTCTTGATTTTGAAGAACAAGTCTGCCCCTTAGGTAATGTGGAGTCGTTTTGGCTTCTTTGTTAGCCTGCAATACCGATCCTGGGTTATGCCTCTGAAAGGGGGTTGTTAGGGGTAATTGTTGGCTTTGCTGCCCAGGCAAGATGTTTTGTCTCCTGCATGGGGGTGTGGGGTTGAAATGATAGCAGGAAGGAATCCACTCAATCACTACATTTTAGGTTTTTTGAAAGCTGAAATCTGAGTCCCCCCCCCCCCAAGGCTGGTTTTTCTTTCTTAACATAGATGGCTTCCTTCACGTCCCTCTCAAACCACCTGTCTTCTTTGTCCAAAATGTGAACATTCTGGTCCTCCAAAGGTCCTTTGTTCATAAGCTGTAGATGTACCTCAGAGTCTTGTCCAGTAGAGGGTGCTCTTCTGTGTTGGTCCATGCGTCTGTGGAGAGGTTGTTTGATTTCTCCAATATGAAGAGCAGAGCATTCCTCACTGCATTAAACTGCAGACACCACTCCAATCAGATTAGGTCTGGGGGTTTTATCTTTAGGATTAACTAGTCTCTGTTTGAGGGTCTGTTGGGTTTGAAATATTCTGGGAATTTGTGCTTAAAGAAAACCTCATGAGTTTCTCAGAGACTCCAGCAACATATGGGATGGAGATCTTTAAAACCCTTAAATACTTTGCCTTCTAAAGTTATGCATCACTTTGACTAGATCTGTCAGATAAAGTAATGTATCTAATGAAAGGTGTGTAGAGAAATGGGAATAAATTTCCAGACGTAAAACTGACTATTTACTTGACCATTTAAGGTACTTTAGGCTTTTTTAGTAGGAATAAGCAGAAATGTAAATATATTACCATCATTAAAATTAAATATCTATAAAGGGTTTTATGTTCTAGATTTTTCGATCACTGAAGGTGTGATTAGGATGGAGCGTGAGGCAGTAACTGTTTACTTTAATGGACTTTCACTGATCATATTGATGGTTCTTGCATCACACTTCATGTGTAATAATTGATTTTAATTTCCATCTTTACCACTATCACATTGCTTATTTTCAGATTCAATGGCCGATTAATCAATCAGAATTTAACATCAGTACAAACAATATTTATTTCAAACATGATTTGGTTATTTTAGGACAGTATTTTTTAAAGTGTGCTTCTAGGAATCAATAGTTGGTGTGTAGGGTGGAATGAGTGGAAGCTATATTGCCATCCATTTTTACAGTATTATATATTAAATATGAACATTTAACATTTCCCGTTCCTTTTTTGCATTATTTTGACATAATCACGCTGCATCGCTGTCAGATTACCCACATAACACCTAGCAATGATGCTAGCCCGTTTTTCTGGGGGAACCCTTAGAACACCATGACTGCTGAAGCACAACACTGCACAAAAAACATCTAGAAATGAGTCAAAAATTCTTAAATCAACTTTATTTACTCTCAATTTGAGCAGGTAATTCTGATGATCAGCCAGTGGAATGAGTAATTTCAATCTTAAAAAAAGATAATTAGATAATATGCTCTTGAAATAAAGCAATGCAATTGTATTTATCTTATTTTAAATGTAAATCATCTTGTTTCATTAGCAAAGGGTATCTCTTACCTCCTCAATTCAAGAAAGAAAAATGAGCAAAAATGAGTTATCTATCCATCCATCCATTTTCAAAAATGCTTATTCCAGGTCGGGTGCTGGTTTCTATCTCCAGCTGTCAATGGAGGAGAGGCGGGGTCCACCCTGGAGGAGGTCGCCAGTCCATCGCAGGGACAAACAACTATTCACACGCACACTGACACCTAAGGGGACTGTAGAGAAGCCAATTAACCTAACAGTCATGTTTTTGGACTGAGGGAGGAAGCCGGAGTACCCAGAGAGAACCCCCGCATGCTCAGGGAGAACATGAAATCTCCAGGCTGGGAATCGAACCCAGAAGCTTCTTGCTGCAAGGCAGCCGTGCTAGCCCATGACTTATCTAGATTTTATTTTCCAGTGCAGTGAAGGTTGCCTGTGTCTTCTTGTCACTTCAGACAGGGGCTACTAAAGAGCTTAAAAGCAGAATAACAGCGGACGAGAAGACCAACCTGAAGCTAACAGAGGGCTTTCAGTTTTCAGTTCTTCTGTAAAGGTTTGTTAACTTCTGTTAGAGACGTGAGAATGTGCTCCTGATGATTGTGCACAAGCTTGAAGCTGTTCAGTCTTTTGCATCTTGAAGGTGAGGAGAACTATGAATCACTCAGAGGAAAAACATCTGAATGTTCAAACTAAACTGTTCTCCTCTGTATGGCTGCGATTTGTCCAGGATAATGGATAGTTCTTTTAATGTAGCTGTAATTTTTAAATGTTTTAAATATAAGGATGTGCTCCTTTTTAAGATTAGCATACTGGAAAAAAACAAAACAAAAAAAACTTTTCCTGGAAAGACTTTCTGATACTTTCTGAACTCCAACTCAAGTTTTTTAAGAAAATATCCGCTTATCAATTCATTGTTCATTCAGAAATAACACAAATTATCTCTTAACAAACATCCCCCCTTCGAATATTAGTACAGAGACAATGAAAAGAAGCAACTCAATAATGTCTTCCAAACATAGCAGCAATATACATATTCAGTCTTCGTGGCTACCAGTCCTTAAATATTAAAGTTTCCTTCATCTTCAGACTGTTAGGTGAAAAATGCTTGATTGCTGATGTTCTTACCATTGACGGTTAGATGCACCCAGCTGCCGTTGTGGAAGGTGTCCAACTGATGCTCCAGCAGCAGCACCTTACACTCGTACCAGCCTTGGTCGTCTGAACGCACGCCATCTATCTGCAGGGACGACTTGCCATGCAGAGTGGCCCGGCCTGGAGGGGAGAGAAGGACGTCAGCCGGAAGCAGAAAGGAAAACAAGGTGAGGAGTAAAGACAGTCGGAGTGATTTATGGAGGAAAATCCCAGAAGGGAAGAGGGCAGAAGGATCAATAAAAGGTAAATTTATAGAAAGAAAAGGCAAGAGAAAATACATTAATTTCATATAATTCCAATAATTTACAACACATGTCATCTCAGTTCACTTTAGAGAGAAAATGAAACCAGATCATTCAGTCAGACTGGTAAAAAAATTTCTGACAACAGCCTACAGACTATATCGTGTCATTGAGTTGCAGGACTTGCTCCTCCTGGATCTTGTGTGGTATATGTATGTGCATGTATGTGTATATAGTCAGATTTTCTTTTTGACTACAGAAATCTCTCAACCAAGCATGCATGGGTCATGATCTTGGCTCTGATGACTGGGTTAATGGTTCATTCTATTCACCTCCACCCAGTTTCTCATTACTGTTCATCTCATCCACCTGCCCCTGCCTCTATTTAAGCTGCTTCCTCCCTGTCATCAGTGCCTGATTATTCAAGCCTTTGGTGAGAGTTCTCTAGCGTACCCAGTGTGTTGTTCTGATTGTCTGATCCTGAATAGTTCTTCCCTTAGGGCTCTGAGCCTTCCTGTCCCTGTTCGGATCTGTTTGCCTGACCTGTCGTCGGCCTCCTGCTGGATTCTGCTTGCTTTCGACCCTGGATCTGTCTCCTGACCCCGACTTGGATTTCTCTTCGGTATCTCTTCAAATCTCTGGATGAGTATCGATGAGGTAAACGGCCTGGACTCCCGTTTACCTCATTTATACCAGCTTTGGCTTTGCCTTCTGGAAACTCCTGCTTTCCCTCGTCTGCTTGTTTTTGCTCATCAGCCAGTCCAGCAGCCTTCTGGGCTTCGGCTCCTGGAACTATCTGGGTGGCTTCCACTGTGTGAAACCATCCGGCTGGATTCCACTCCTTCTTCTTGGCTCAGACTGAACTTTAAAACCAGGTTAGTGACTCTCAAGCTCATAATTGTCCTCCATCAGATCTACGTGGTCACTAACCTGAGTTTTCCCCTCTACAGAGGTTCCAGACTTTTTCTTCCAAGCTGCTGAGTTGCAGATTTAACATGTTGTTAATAAATGCTTCTGTAAATTACATCAATTTGTCTGCCTAAAATTCTGGGTCCACAGTTCTGAAACCATGCAGCAACGATTGGAGAGGAAAAACTCAACACTAATAGGAAGAAGCCTGAGGAAGAAGCAGAACCAGGCTCAGTGTGAGCGGCCTTTTGCTAAGGCTGATTGAGGGTAAAAGCAGACAGAAGAGGCTAAGAGGAACATAGAAGCACTAATCCAGTATTTCCTATGTGAGAAAACGTACAGGTACTCTCAACAAAAATATAAATGCAACACTTTTGGTTTTGCTCAAATTTTAATGAGAACTCAAGGATCTAAAATTTTTTCCACATATATGATATAACCCCTCAAATATTATTTAATAACCAATCTAAATCTGTGAAAGTGAGCACTACTCCTTTGTTTAGACAATCCATCCCACCTCACAGGTGTGCCTTAGACTGCCCACAATAAAAGGCCACTCTGAAAGGTGCAGTTCTATCACACAGCACAATGTAACAGATGTCGCGAGATTTGAGGGAGCATGCAGTTGGCATGCTGACAGCAGGAATGTAAGGCAGAGCTGTTGCTTGTGTGTTGAATCTTCATTTCTCTACCATAAGCCGTCTCCAAAGGCCATTCAGAGAATTTGGGAGTACAGCCAAGCAGCCTATCAACTGGTAACTAGTGGTGATATAGCAAACATACTTCATGTATCTCAAGTTTTCCCATGCAGGACAGTTAAACTGACTCTATCAAAGGCATCCAGTACAAATTCGCATGACGACATTAAGCCGTCTGCATCTATTTCACTGAGAGTTTTATTTTTCCCACACTTTGAATGCATCATAAACCCCTTCTCCAAACAGGATTATTTTCTGCGCTGCACAGATTCACACTACAGCAACCAGCAAACACAATATGGCGACAGCAGAGGAATATACAGCAGTGGTTTGGATTTCACGCTGAGGACATCGGACAAAAGGCGCTAACTTGTAAGACCAAAAACCATTGCTGCAAAAGGTAGCAGTACAAATTTATTCCACCACCAAAAGTCATCCGCTGCAAAATGAAGAATGTTATAAACTCTGCATGTCAGCGTCTCGCCACACACCAATTAAAACGTTCACTAAATCAGCTGTGAAGCCGATGGCGTTTGCCTCGTTGCTTGTAAAAGCGATCCCATATGAGAGAAACAGGAAGATATGGAGAGAAATCACAGATGCTATTTATGACATTTAAATGTTTTTTAGATCCTCTAATACCTCTGATGTGACGTTCAGAGGTTTTGCAGGCGTTCTCTAAACTTGGCAATGTTGTCAAATTTAAAACTTTTTGTTCTTTAAAATTCCCAGCATGGGAAGATCAGTACAAATAGATTGGAGATGCTCTGATAATACATAATAATGTTTGGACGGCTTTTACACTTTGGGTTTTGTAATTTAAGTTCATTCTTTTTTTTATTTCTCTTTTTTTTATTATGCACAACAGAGCCCTTTTTTTATTTTGAATTTTATTTAGTATAAGTTTTTGCTTTGTTCCTGTTTGGTTGCTGGGATCTTGTTAAAGGTCTAATACTGACCGCCAAGGCATCATGTGGCAAAAAAGCTTTGAGGTGGTTAAAATGAAATAAAATAAAATTTGAAACCAACAGTTTGAATGAGTATATCATGGCAATTTTATACACTCTATTGTTTTGAAGGTAATTTAAACATATTGTTTATCGCGATATAGCCCAAATGCATCGTGATATTAGATTTTCTTTATATTGCCCAGCCCAATATGCCACTCGAATCAGACCAGGTTTCCAAAACAACTTGCCAATTATCAGTGTAGCCCAAATCATTTTCAGGATCCCACCAAGACAACCAGAACCAAACTGAGGGAGTCCAACATTGTCTTTCATTTCACCTTTGTCTAATAGGTTTTGTTTTTGGGATCCAGGATCTCATTTACCAGAGACACCTTCTTATTTTTTGTCAGATTTGCACATCAAAGCAAAACTAATTTTACTGTCCATGTAACTGAGTGTCATTACTGCCAGCATTAGTTCTAATCTTACTGTAGTATTTCCAGATGAAAGCTAAAAATAACAGATTAATGGCTTTGGGTTAG
Organism: Cyprinodon tularosa; assembly: GCF_016077235.1. Classification (NCBI taxonomy): domain Eukaryota; kingdom Metazoa; phylum Chordata; class Actinopteri; order Cyprinodontiformes; family Cyprinodontidae; genus Cyprinodon; species Cyprinodon tularosa. Next base: position 99,847 of record NW_024039117.1, read on the forward strand.
TTCCAGCTCCTTATGAAAATATCACAATAAATAAAGCCGGTTTTATAGACATATCAACATAAGAGCTGCAAACTTGGATTATTAATTGGACGTATTCCTGAGATGCCCTGATTTCCATGAGTGTGGTGGTCTATTTCAATAAAAGCACTCAGGCAGGGACAGGTCATTACTCCCTTAGAGGGCTAGGAGGCAGCCAACATGACAACATTCATAAGATGAAGGGGAAGCCTTGGGGAGACTCATCATCCATCAGGACACAAACCGGCTTTGGCGTCGCTTCGTGTGAAGGAGCTGAATCTCACAATTACAGATTACAGATCAAAAGCTGTGACTGGGTTATGATGTTGCTCCAGGCTATCGGGATCAGAACAGACTGCAGCAAAGCAGAGCGCTCATCCAGCTCCAAACATCATCATCATCAGAGAACTGGCTCCCCATCATTAACCCACTCACTGCGCAGCAGGAGGGCCATCCTCACACCATCACTGTAGATCATCTTTTATTAAAGAGGCCATTGATTATCTTAATGTTTCAGATCAATTATATTAGCATATTATATCATATCTGTCAGTATTTAGAGATCCAGACAAAATATAACCATACATTTCTGATTTAATGTTATGATCTCACATTTTGGAACTTTTGTTTCAGTTTAAGTTTTCATTTTTTTGGCTTCTTAAGTTTGCTTTGGTTCATTCTCTGTTCTCTCGATTTTGTATCGTTAGTTTTGCTCCTCCTGGTTATCTGTTTTCTTCAACATGTTTTGTATTATTTATTCCTTGGTTTTAGCTTCTCTTATCTTTAGGTCAGGTTTTCCATGGTTTCAGTGATCTCTTAGGCCCTTTTTATTATCCACTAGTTTTTCCCTTTCCTTATTTTGCAGTAAAGAGTTTTATTCGTTTTTGCCCTTATTTAATTTCTTCTCTAGTGACCTTTAGATCCTGTTGTTTCTTCCTGGTTATTCTTTTCTGCCCCCTAGTGTCCTTTCCTTCCCCTTTAGCTCCTTCTAGTTACTTCTGTCTACACCTGCTCCCTATCAGCTAATTAGTCCTCCCACTGTCTCCCATATATACACCTCCTGTTTAGTTAAGTCAGGCATATACTGCACGCATTTTTGCCCTTTTTGGGCCAATTCTCCAGTCGTGCAAGTATTCTTTGGATAGGGTGCGATGAGCGTTTCAGCCTCATGGTGCGTCCTGCGTTGTGCAGTATACAGGGTGTAAGGAGGGGCAATTAGCCTTTAACAACCACCTCCCGATCGGGAATCATAAGGTTGGGAGATAAATAAACATTTTGGGAAATTCAGTCGGCCCTCCTGAGGTGTTGGTGGGTAAATCCTGCAGTTGAAGCAGAGCTACCAGCCAATTTATCAGAATCTCGATCACTGCGCATGTGCAAACAAGGAAGTCCTTCTACTCCTTCTTTTTCAGAATAGTAAGTCCGACCAGCGCTAACCCTCTCTGTGCTGAGTCCAATGTCTAGTTTTTGGACATACAGTGTGAGCAGTTAGATCCCATCAGAGTGTCGAGCCATACAGAACATACTCTGTGAGCTGTGAAATTTTAAACTCTGGGTTTTTATCACAGCGTTTATGTCATGATCTTGGCACTGATGGCTGGATTTGACTCTTTTCTCACATCTGCTTAGCTCCGCCCAGCGCTCATTGTCACTCACCAGATCCACCTGTTCCTGCTTCTATTAAAGCTGCCCCTTCCCAGCCATTGGTGCCAGATTATTCAAGCTGTGTGTGAGAGTTACTCTAGCGATCCAGTGTGTTCTGATTTCCTAATCCTGACGAGTTTCAGCCTTTAGACTTCCAACTTTTGTTGTGCTTCTGTTTCTGCTCTGTTTGCCTGATCTATTTTTGGATCAGGCAAACAGAACATATAATTCCTAGAATTTATATAATTCCTGGATTCTGCCCGCTAAACGACCTTGGACCTGTCTCGTAAAGTGTGCGATTTTTGGGGCGATTTTCCAGTTGGTGAGAATGTTTTAATCGGGGCGACTTTCAGCCTTATCGTGCGACGGGAGTTGTGTAGTGTACAGGGGGTTACGAGTGGCCATCAGCCTCTCACGACAACCTACCGATCAGGAATCGTGAGGTCGGGAGAAAATCAAACATTGATTTTTCTCCCGACCGTGGTGGGCAAATCGCTCAGGATGCATGCGTAAAGAAGGATTCTTCTTCTTCTTCTTCATCTCAGATGTAAACACAGCAGCATGGCAGGGATGCGGTGAGTGAAATGCAGTTCTGTCTGTAAAATTGACAGACCATAGTAGCCACATTTGCTCAGCCATGTCTTTTTTTTCAAATACGTTAACGCCTTTTCTTTTTAGGGCATAAAATTGCGCAAACTGACATGGCAGCGCGTTTCACTATAGCAAGCTTATTATACCCATTTTATTTGTTTGGCTTCAGAATAGAATTGGCTACAGAGCAGCTCCATCTCACTGCGGAGTCCAACATGGTTTTAAGTCGTGCAGTGTGAGCAGGTAGATCACATCAGAGCATCGGGTCGAACATAAATCGTGAGCTGTGAACTCACACTGTACGACTAAACCCTGCGGTTAATCGTACAGTGTGAGCAGGAGCTGCTTGCCACTACTACACTCGCAGTGTATGCCGGGCTAAACCCAGGCATGGATTCTCCTTCGTTACCTCTTCAGCTCTCTGGTCTTCTGGCCTGGAGACCTGCTCCTGCTACAACTCTGGTTTGGAGTCTCCCTACGGATTCTTCTGCTCTTCCACGTCTGCTGGCTTCGGCTCATCAGTCTTCTCTGCTTCTCTCCTGGAACTATAAAGGCTAGTAATCTTCTCTGCCTCTTCTAGTCTTCATTTGGGTCCACACCTAACATTCACCAACCCTGCCATTTAATGTCAGTAGGGAGGACTTGTTCTTATTTTGTAAGGGGTATCTAAACAACTGTACCAATGTCAAACTCAATTCCTGCAGGCTGAGCCCCAAACGGCTGATTATCAGGCCCTGAAAAGCCAACAAAAGCTCCTCTTGTCATTAAGCAGAGAAACACGTCCTTTTACAATAACCGAAGCGGCTGAAACTGCAAAATAAAGTTCTTGAACCAGACTAGTGTGCTACTTGGAAATGAAAAGTTTAATTTCTACAGCTCTAGACGGCTTGTTTAAATTCTTGATGATGCTGAAGGGGCCCAACATGAAAGCGAATGTGGAGCTTTCTGTTCAGGGGAAAGATAACATCTTTCAGTCTGACAAACTGGATTAAACAAAATCACATGAGCAGAGTCTCAGTCTACGGCTAACTAAAAATCATCCTTAGCAACAGAAATGCAGACTGATCTACAACAAATAGACGCTAAACTCTTAGATTATGGATGTAAATCCTCATCAGATTATAAGGTTATATCTGTCCTGCTGAGAAATAACGCCTCACTGCTTATTTAAGCCAAGTTATTTTTCTCCAGGTGAATAAAAGGAAATGCTAATGTTTACACCTCCACTAAAACTGCTTGATCATAGATAATCTGGCCCTAGTTGCCAGAGACTGTTAACTCCCAGTAAATATGTCATTTTCAGGTCTTATTTAGTGGGAGTTAACAGTCTCTCTACATGGTTCTCTTAATCTCCTTGTTGGACTGGATGTATTTAGGCATCAAAGTAAACAATAAACCATGAATGAGTGATTCTGCTGGAGCACAGAACCAGTGTAAACTATCTGCTATCTATGGCTCATTTATCCTCCAACTGTTGAGTTATCCTCTTTGCTTTTATATGGATCAACTCAATAGGATATGAATAAAGAGAAGCTTTAAATATTTAAAACTTTCTGTTTAGACAAAGTCAAACACATGAGAGAGACACTTTCAGTGCTGTGGGATCATATTTCTTCCTTACAGATAGATTCTGCTTGTTTTTATTTGATTGAGTTTTTTACTTTAAATGTCGGAGATCATCCAACATATTTTAGCAAAAAACTAAACAAGGTTTTATTTTTGTTAATTATTTAATGTGGTATGAAAAACATTCCATTTTCACAGCAGGTCAAACTTCCACCCTAAGTAGATTTTTTTATAAATCCCAATCACTGCAAAAAAGTCAACTTGTATTTTTTGGTCTAAAACAGTCATTTAAGTTGGTTAAACTTGAAAATATAAATTATTGACATTTGAGGCAATAAAAATAGTTAGCACAACAAAACAAGCTAGTTGTGTATTCTAAAACAGTTTGGTGAGTTGGTAATACGTAAATCTTTAAGTTGGAGTTCAATCCAAGGGACAAGAGTTCTTAAAACTCTTATTTCTTTGTTGTGAAATGCGGGAAAGCCAACTTTCCGAGTTGACACTTATAACTTCAAGTCTCATTGTGGCTGTGCTGGAGTCCACACTGGTAAGAAACCTTTAATTAAATTAGGTTAAAATTTAATTTTATTCTAAGTTGTGTTGAGCAGTATTACACGTCGTTTAATGAAGAACGCAACATACATTTTTTTTAACATTTTAAGACCAACAGCTCTATAGTTACGAAAGCTAGCGGCTAACTGATGCTAATAGTGCTGCAAAAGTTAGTCGCTAGCTTGTCTATGCAAGTCCTATAAAACAGGGTAGGCATGTTATCGTGTGGTTGGTACAGGGTTAGGATTTATGTAATAAAAATTATTTTATATCAGAGTTAATCATTATAATAGTGTAGGGTTGGGAAAGAAATAGTTTTCCATATTTTTTGGTATTAATCTGGTTGCAAGTTACGTGTCTAACCAATCTTTTGGTTTTGGCAGCGTTTTTACCCATTCTGTATTGGTAAAATAGCAAACCAATACAAATTGGTCACTTTGGCCAAAAAACTCGTTAGGTGGTATAGCACCTTTGGACAAGACAAGAACTGATCTGGAACCCTTCGAATATTAGACAGTCTTAAAGCAGACACCACTATAACACCTACCATTCATCAGTAATACTACTGAATACTAATAAAAACTGAAACCTGTGACTTGATCAGTTTCTAATCATTATATTTTTTAATCTAACCAAAATTGTTTTAACCACCTAGATTGGTTGCATGACTGGTGGGAAGGTACATTTAAAAGTTAAACTTGGTAAAGGCTGCGAAGGTCAGTTATCCCCTGCCCTGATAAAAAAAACTAATAATATAATATTAGTTCTAGATGTTTGTTGCTCCACAGTTTGCTTTTGTTCCCGTCATATACTTTAAATTTTTTCCTGCCGAGCTCTTCCTCATTACAGTGACCTCTGCTCCCTTTGTGCCTCTCAGTCAGCATCATATAATCCAGGTTTTCGTAAATTCCTGATGGAATGAAGAAATGTTTATGTTTCTACCAGCATAATGTCTGTTTCAATGTTATTCAGTGAAGCTGGTTCACAGAACACAGGGCATATCCAACACTTCCCACCAATGCCACTGCATTAAAGTTGCAGACTGTCTGCACTGCATCGTTCTGCATGTTATTCCACATTTCTTTTCAGTCCCCTCACCCCATAATAAGGCCACAAACTTTCCACACACAGTTTATCTAAGGAGATAAGCATGGTGATTATTTGAGTCCTCATTTAAAAAGTATAAATGTTTTTTGATGTAAGAAAAGAGCTGGAGCTCCAGTTGATGTATCTTTTACATTTTTAAAGTCAGGATACCTTTCACATCAATTCTCTCATTTCTATTTTAGATTTGCCTTTTGGGATGCAGCATCAGCAGGAAAGATGCCAATATAGTGACCTTTGCCCTCGGCATTAAAGGAACAGAAGGAGAGAAGTTTAGTGTTTTCAGATACAGTGTGTGGGGGAGAGGAGGACCTTGATTGATTGACTATATTGATCTCCCAGTAGAGAAATTAATTTTATTAATTAATTGCGCAATTTTAATTTAATTAATTAATTAGTTACATCAGCTTAAATAGTCAAAGAAGAAGAATGTGCCGAAGAAAGAAAAAGCTGCATTGGATATATACAGTATTTACAGTGCATCCACATATGACAGGTTGTTTGTTGAAATACTGGATCATTATACAGGGAGGTTGCACAGGGTGTTTAAATGGGTATTTATATAGATGGATATTTATATATACAGTTATTGCACAGGTTATCAAATAGTAATAGCTCATTCTCCATTGCAGCAGTTATTGCGGTTGTTGTGTCTCATTGTAGAGTCTGGTTGCAGCAGGGATGAATGACCTGCAGTAGCGCTCCTTTTTCCAAATAGGGTGTAAAAGTCTTTGACTAAAGGAGCTGCTCAGCTGCTCTCCAGTCTGCTGCAAAGGGTGGAAGGTGGTGTCCATGATGGATAGAAGCTTGGACAGCACCCTCCTCTCAGCCACTGAGTCCAGAGTGCAGCCTAGGACAGAAACGGCCTTTCTAACCAGTTTGTTCAGTCTCTTTATGTCCCGCTCTGAGCTGCCAGGAGCCCAGCAGACAACAGGGTAGAGGAGGGCTGATGCCACCACAGTGTCAGAGAAGGTTTGAAGCAAGGGCCTATTATGAGTCCAGTCCAGTATATTATTGATGTGAACACCCAGGGATTTGAAACCCTCCACAGTTTCAATGTCCTGCTCCTAAAGTCGATCACTATCTCTTTGGTCTTACTGGTGTAAGACACAGGTGGTTCTTCTCACACCAGTTCACAAAGCTCATGATGACCAATCCATACTCCGGCTCGTTCCACTCAGAAACCGTCCAGGTGACAGCTTCGCTCTGTTAGGGCTCAGCTTTTCTCCGATTACATTCAATGTGTCCCATTCTGGTTCCACATCGCAAACCACTTGAACGGATCTGTGTAGCGGTATACTCACTACAGGGTCGTAGGTTACCAGCGCTGGATGAAGTACTCAACAGTAGCACTTCAGTAAAAGTATTGATACTCATAGTCGAATCTTACTCAACTACAAGTAAAAGTTACTCAGTCAAACATCTACTTAAGTTGAAGTATTTACAGTTCTCTTGAAAATAATTAGTTATTCAAAAGTAAAAATCGTAAATTGTCGTCTCCCGCTTTATTCGGAACCGGGTCGCGGGGGCAGCAGACTAAGCAGAGACTCCCAGACTTCCCTCTCCACAGACATCTCCTCCAGCTCTGTTGGGGGAAGCCCTAGGCGCTCCCAGGCCAGCCGAGAGACATAGTCTCTCCAGCGTGTCCTGGGTTGTCCCCTGGGCCTCCTCCCGCTGGGACGTGCCTGGAACACCTCCCGAGGGAGGCGTCCACGGGGCATCCGAAGAAGATGTCCGAGCCACCTCAACTGACTCCTCTTGATGTGGAGGAGAACTGGCTCTACACTGAGCCTCTCCCGAATGACAGAGCTCCTCACCCTATCTCTAAGGGAGAGCCCAGCCACCCTGCGGAGAAAGCTCATTTCAGCCGCTTGTATCCGGGATCTCGTTCTTTTGGTCATTATCCAGATTTCATGACCAAAGTGAGGGTAGGAACTAGAGACTGACATTTTTTCGGGAATCCCATGGGTCACGGGATTCCCGTGGGATTCCCGTAGGATGGGAGTCAGTATTAGTAACGATAACGGGATTGGGACGGTACAGGATTAAACATTAACGGGAGCAGACGGGAGCGGGAGCAAACCAATAGTAACTTCCGCTCTGAGTTTTTCACCCGCGCTCAAAAACAACAAGAATGGGAGTGGTGCAGGAGCGGGAGTCATTCTGAATGGGAGCGGGATGGGAGTGGGAGTAATTTCACCAGGAGTGGGACGGGACAGGATTTAGATTTCTACTCTGGCCCGGGATCGGGACGGGACACCATTTTTTTCTGTGGGAGTGGGACGGGACAGGAGTGAAAATCCACTCCCGTGTCAGTCTCTAGTAGGAACGTAGACCGACCGGTAAATTGAGAGCTTTGCCTTTTCGCTTAGCTCCCTCTTCACCACGACAGACCGGTGCAGCGTCCGCATTATTGCAGCAGCTGCACCGATCCATCTATCGATCTCCCACTCCATTCTTCCCTCACTCGCGAACAGGACCCCAAGATACTTGAACTCCTCCACTTGAGGCAGGGACTCTCCTCCAACCTGAAGGGGACAAGCCACCTTTTTCCGGTCGAAAACCATTGCCTCGGACTTTGAGGAGCTGATTCTCATCCCGGCCGCTTCACACTCGGCTGCGAACTGCCCCAGCGCATGCTGTAGGTCTTGGCAGGAGGGAGCCAGCAGAACTACGTCATCCGCAAAAAGCAGGGATGAGATCCGCTGGTCCCCAAACCAGTCCTTGGCTGCGCCTAGAAATCCTGTCCATAAAAGTTATTAACAGGACAGGTGACAGAGGGCAGCCCTGTCGGAGTCCAACATGCACTGGGAACAAGTCCAACTTAATGCCGGCAATGCAAACCAGACTCCTGCTCCGCTTGTACAGAGAACGGATGGCCCCTAATAAAGGGCCCCCGACTCCATACTCCTGGACCACCCCCCACAGGGCATCATGAGGGATACGGTCGAATGCCTTCTCCAAGTCCACAAAACACATGTGGGCTGGTTGGGCAAACATCCATGAACCCTCAAGCACCCTGCAGAGGGTGTAGAGCTGGTCTACTGTTCCACGGCCAGGACGAAAAACCACACTGCTCCTCCTGCAGCGGAGGTTCGACAATCAGCCGGACTCTCCTCTCCAGCACCCTGGCATAGGCCTTTCCGGGGAGGCTGAGAAGTATGATTCCCCGATAGTTGGAACAAACCCTCCGGTCCCCCTTCATTTGGAGGGGAACCACCACCCCAGTCTGCCAATCCAAGGGAACTGTCCCTGACCTACACGCGGTGTTGAAGAGATGTGTCAGCTATGACAGCCCGACAACATCCAGAGCTCTAAGATACTCAGGACGAATATCGTCAACCCCCGAAGCCTTGCCACCGTGGAGCTTTTTGACCACCTCGGTGACTTCAGCCTGGGTGATGAACGAATCCATCCCCAAGCACCCCGTCTCTTCTTCCCCCACGGAAGGCGTGTCTGTCGGGTTGAGGAGATCCTCAAAGTATTCCTTCCACCGCCCGACAATATCCTCCTTCAAGGTCAGCAGCTCCCCACTCCCACTGAAAACAGTGTTAGTGGAGCACTGCTTTCCCCTCCGGAGGCGCTGGACGGTTTGCCAGAATCGCTTTGAGGCCAACAGCTAGTCTTTTTCCATGGCCTCTCCAAACTCCTCCCAGGCCCGAGATTTTGCCTCTGCAACTGCCCGGGCCATGACACGCTTGGCCTCACAATACCTGCTTGCTGCTTCAGGAGTCCCACAAGCCAGCAAAAGTCGATAGGACTCCTTCTTCAGCATGACAGCATCCCTTACTATCGGTGTCCACCAGCGGGTTCGGAGACGGTCCCCACGACAGGCACCGCAAACCTTACGGCCACAGCTACGGCCAGCCGCATCAACAATAGAGGCAGAGAACACAGCCCATTCAGACTCTGTGTCTCCAACCTCCCTCGGAACCTGAGAGAAGCTCTCCCGGAGGTGGGAGTTGAACACGTCCCTGACCGAGGGTTCCCCCAGACGTTCCCAGCAGACCCTCACTACTCGTTTGGGCCTGCCGAGTCTTTCAGGCTTCCTCCTCTTCCAGCGTATCCAACTCACCACCAGTTGGTGGTCAGTGGACAGCTCCGCCCCTCTCTTCACCCGAGTGTCCAAGACATGCGGCCGAAGATCAGAAGATATGACTACTACAATCATCAACCTTCGGCCTAGGGCAGGGGTGTCAAAGTCGTTCCAGAAAGGGTCGTGTGGCTGCTGGTTTTCTTCCACCCAAGCAGTAGCACACCAGACTCCATTCATCCCATCAAGTCATCAGGTTAAGACTAGACTCACCTTGATGAGATGAATGGAGTCTTGTGTGCTTATGCTTGGGTGGAAAGAAAACCAGCAGCCACAAGGCCCTTTCTGGAATGACTTTGACACCTGTGGCCTAGGGTGTCCTGGTGCCAAGTACACCAATGGACATCCTTATGCCTGAACACAGTGTTCATTATGGACAATCCGGGACTTGCACAGAAGTCCAATAATGAGACACCACTCGGGTTCAGAGCTGGGGGCCCGTTCCTCCAGGTGTCACTGTCATTTCCCACATGGGTGTTGAAGTCTCCCAGTAGAATGATGGAATCCCCAGGAGGGGTGCTTTCTAACACTCTCCCCAGGGATGCTAAGAAGGCCTGGTACTCCATACTGCCGTTTGGCCCATAGGCCGAAACCACTGTCAGAGTCCTCCCTTCAACCCGAAGGCGAAGGGATGCAACCCTCTCATCTACCAGAGTGAACTCCAACATGAGACGCCTGTGCTGGGGGGAGACAAGCAGCCCCACCCTACTTGAACCGCCACCTTAACGTGTTGGAGGGGTTTTAGTGCCTGGGTGATCCCAGAGGCTATGTTGTCGGGGGCTAAATGCCCCTGGTAGGGTCTCCCAAAGCAAACAGGCTCTGGGTGATAGGTCAGACAAGGAGCGGTTCAAAAACCCTTATGACAAGGACTACAGCGAGGCACGGGACTTTGCCCGGTACGGCGGAGCCAGGACCCCACCCTGGAGCCAGGCCTAGGGTTAGGGTTCGTCGGCGAGCGCCTGGTGGTCGGGTTCTTCCTCGCGGGACCCGGCCGGGCCCAGCCCGAAGAGGCGAGGCGAGGCCATCCCCCAGTAGGCCCACCACCTGCAGGGGGAACCGAGGGACCGGTGCAAAGGGGATTGGGCAGCAGCCAGAGGTGGAGACCTCGGTGACCTGATCCGCAGTCGCTTAAACTGGCTCTGGGGACGTGAATGTCACCTCACTGGCAGGGAAGGAGCCCGAGCTTGTGCGGGAGGTGGAGCGATACCGGCAAGAAATAGTTGGGCTCACCTCTACACACAGCCAGGGCTCTGGAACCCAGCTCCTTGAGATAGGCTGGACTCTCTTCTACTCTGGAGAGAACCACGAGGAAAGTAAAAATAATTTTTTTTATGTCAGTCAGAGACGGGGACTGGAGTTGAATTATAGTCACATATTTAATGACTTCATACCTGACTTAGACTTTTATTTGAAGGACTCCAGACTTGACTCGGACTCGTGTTTCCAAAATTGTGAACAATCTTTTATTCTTAAATGTTTTTTTGTTTTACTACTTTGACTGTCTGATCGCCACTTGGCTTCTTTTCTTACCCGCACACAGTAGAGGCAGAATAACAGCAGAGGCGCTGTCAGGCAGTCATGTACTAACACTACAAGATGCAGCTTCTGAAGGACAAAAAATACATAATGCAGGGTCCACCACATCTAATTTTATCTGCCACCTGAAAAACATGAAAAGGTTAGTCACTGTGTAATAGGTTAGCTTTTTTGTACTTTAAATCACACTAACTCTCTGAAGGACTGGTGTGGACATCCTTGGCAGGACACCCCCCACCAATAATTTCATTAATCCCCCCCCTCATTAACTTTAGCCAACAGTAACTGGAGTTGGGTGCAGCTTTCTGTGTTCAGAGCGTTTTGAGCTTTTTCCTCTCTCCCGCTGCTGTTTTGTCCTGCCTTTGGTGAAACATCATTGGATCAGAGACATCAATTATTAAGGTCGCTATTCACTGACGTACATAGTAGCTAAGTGAGAAATAGCTGTGCCAGCCAGCTCAGAGACAGCCAGACTTACAGGACAGACTCAAAATTACAAATATAAGAAACCTACAAGAATTGAAGCAAAAATTATAGAGTAAAAATCAGTGTAGAAATGATTTTTGAAATATAACATTCAGACTTTGGCTATTGGCGCAGCTTAAAGGGAAACATGGATGGATGGATGGATGGATGGATGGATGGATGGATGGATGGATGGATGGATGGATGGATGGATGGATGGATGATGGATGGATGGATGGATGGATGATGGATGGATGGATGGATGGATGGATGGATGGATGGATGGATGGATGGATGGATGGATGATGGATGGATGGATGGATGGATGGATGGATGGATGGATGGATGATTGATGGATGGATGGATGGATGGATGGATGGATGGATGGATGGATGGATGGATGGATGGATGGATGGATGTTTTTGAGCCCTTTATGAATGTATTGTTTATTGTGGTTCTCTTGGTTCTTGTGGTTGTCTCTTAACAATAGGAAAGCATTTAGGAAATACATCTTTCAGCTCATTTTTGGAAAATCTAAACTCTATTGAAAGCATCCAGGTTGAGTATCTGTAGGTCCATCAACCATCACCAACTTTTCTCACTAATGTAATGTTTTCATTCTCTACGCTTAGAGAGAGGAAAAAGAAGTGTATCTGCTCTGTTCTGTAGCTTCAAGCTAGAGAGCAGCTTGGCTTTATTCACTTTATGGGTAGGTAAAATACTTTTAAAACTTTTTAAGTGAGAGAGTCCAGCTCTAAACATTCTCTGTTCATCAGTTCATCAGGATTATAATCCCACTATAATCTGCAGCTCTTGTTGGGAGCTTCAGACCTCCATCATACCGCCAGGAGGCAGCACTGGAAATCCAAGCTGAAAGCTCTCTGCTAAGGCCAGCCTATGAGGGATTTCCCGCTGCCGTTCGTAGCGACAGGAAGTGAATAGAAAGCATTTGGGGTAAAAATAGAATAGAATAATAAATCTCTTTATTGTCCTACATTGGGGAATTTCTGGTACAATGGGGAAAAACCGCCAGTCCCAGAATACACAATCAGATATTTTTCACTGACAGACCGCTCTATGTTCCTTCTACATAAAAATCCATTCTTCCTACTTTATTTTAACCTTTGGAGTTTAACTCCTTGATTTTTATTTATTTTTCATATGCCGAATGTCTGCAGAAGCGAGGACAGCTTACATGTCTGTTATGTCTCCCAAAAAACCTCCAGGATCAGCCTTTCTGTTCAATTTTAATAGCTGCAGCGTCGAACGCTCCGATGCTCTGGATGCCGTCCCCCATAGACCTTACAGGTAAGAACTTTGACGCCCAGAACGCGCCTGTTGCTGTGTATGTGGTCTGATACAAGTCAGAGGAGAAACTTTTGATAAAATAATTGAACTTCATTAATCTCACATTGGAGAAATTAACTCTGCATTTAACTCATCCCCTTGGGGAGCAGTGGGCGGCCATTGTGAGGCGCCGGGGGAGCAGTGGGGGTTAAGGGTCTTACTCAGGGACCCAAAGTGCAGGCTGTGGGAGATCGAACTGGGTACTGGCAACCTTCTCAGAGCACAAGCACACTGGTCTAACCACTAGGCCAACACTCCTCATTGATCATTAGTTAAGATCATTTCTGCACATTCTTTCACCAGTTTAATTATTTTTTTTAACCAAAGCAGCAAGAATATACGTTTGCTTTGCAGCTAAACTGACTAAAAACACGTTTGCTGTTGGATTATGTGGCGACAGCTGCGGTCTGTAGCATCAAAGGGTTGTACATTATGACAGTAACAAAAAGCAGAGTTTTAACATTGGCATATATAGAGACTATTATGATAAAACCAGTTTAGATTAATGATATGAACTCTGAGGTACTGCCAGAACTGTTTAAGAGGATTTCAGTGTGTGTGTTGGAGACGACTGCGCTTCCTCAGTTTCAGGATCTTTATCAGATAATATAACTTTTGTCTTTGCTTTAGAAAGCAGTAGATCTGTCTTGGAGACATTGGCCAGATACCACAGCTTTGTTTTTCTGAACTGTGTCCTTATTTGATCAAACCCAGCAGCACTGCACGCTCAGCTGTTTCAATGATCTCAGGCAGTTCTCCATCCAAAGCAAACGCTTCCATTTTACACATGCGGCAGGTAGAAATCCATGCTTACTTTATTATGCAGAATATGGAAGGAAAATAAAGCAAATACTGTATAAAACCAGGATATGATGGCTGTTTCTGGACTAGAGGTGGAGCACCATGATGGACAGAGGATCATTCTGATATTCATCAAGAAAACAGGAAAAATGTATCTTAAATTTGTTAAATTATTGCAGTTTGGAGGTTTGTGGGGAAAGTAAATATCAGCCAGATGAGCATCACTGCTGGAGGGCAAATAGGGTGACCGTTTCTATAGCACCAAAAAGTAGGATTTTATGCAGCATATCAATAAATGACTAAGGCATACATAAGAAACTGGTATACTCTCATTTATAGTACAGTTCTTGGGCTTTAAAGATGATGCTTGTGTAGCTGAATAGGAAAAAATATTAATGAAAAGTCAAAAAGTATTGGTTCACAGTATTTCTATTTACGCATTACAATGTGGTGTTCAAAAAGGGATGAGATTAATCTTTTAAGGTGCAGAATGCCTAAAAGCATACGATGTATAGACTTAAATGTAAAAAAAAAGAATAATAATTTAACAGGTAACAAAGATAATGAAAAAAGCCAAACCTTTAATGTACGAAAAAAAGCCTTCATTGAAAAGTTCCCTGCCAGACTTTCATTACTTTTATATTAGTCCGTACTCGCATGCCGTTCAGTTGGAGCTTTTTCTTAAATGCTTACGTCCACATTGCATCGACAAAGTAGCCACGGAATGAGTCTCGACTACTTTTCGTTATAAATTCATTCATTCAGAGTTAAACCAGGTCTTGTCTATTGGTACGATGATAACTTTCTTTCAATGTACTTTTACTGAGTTCTCATCCAGCGGCTGCGTCCTCAGAAGGCCAGATTCGTCGCCCAATTACGTCATAGCACAGCTCCGAGATCTTCTCTGATTGGAAGACTCCTCGTTATGCAGCCGACAAATGCAGCCTTCTTTTAGCCCATTTTAAAGGACAGGTCCGCTGTATCCTTCGTAGCCTTGGGTATCCCATGATTCATAGTGAGTCCAAGCAAGCCGGCTGCAGAGTGCTCTGAGTAAAAGGGAAATGGCGCCGAACAGTGGTGAATATTGGTGCAGTTTAACATAATCCAAGTCTGTGAATAGTTCCTTCTGAAATAAATGAAAATAGTTGTTTTAATGGTTATTGAGTCAGATATGTGGCGGTAATGTTTGGTTTATTAAAAGGTTTTATCTGTCCCTGTGTAAATGGGTTTGGCTGACATTTAAGCTCAGATTCCAACATCTTTGCAGGGTGTGAACTATAAATCTGATATCTGAGACGACGGTACCGCTGCTGAAGCTCCTCAGAAATGATATTAACACCCAGTACAGTAGTAAGAAGTTAAGCATCCATTCTTTGCCAGCTTTGTGTGTCAACTTCACGATCTCTAGGCCACAGAGCGTACGGGCTGTAAAAGCCAGAGAAGACTGGACCTGTTAACTTTTTTAACCAATGACAAACAGATATTTATCTGACACAGCACCATTCTTAGCCAATCATCTGTCAGACCAGATAGTTGATTCATTTCTTTTTACATTCTATGATTGGATATTATGCTGCAGCTTAGCAAAAAAAATAAATAAAATCTGCTCCTCAAGCCTCGTGCCTCATAAAGGAGGACAAATATGCATCCATCTGGACGATACAGTAAAAATCCAGACTGTCTGGCCTAAACTCGGACATCCCGTAACCCTAAGGTCAAAAGCTGATCAGATGGAAACTCTGCAGTTGCTGGTATGAAAGACCAAGCAGTGACTGGAAGAATCCCTTCTTTGTGCCTTAAATGTAAGGGCGGAAACACCAGACAGGACTTTTCATGATCCGAGCAGCTGCAGACTGAAGGCAGCATCTTACAATTATCTTTTTGTTTTGCCAAACGCACAAAGGATTGTTTCATTCTGGGTGCTGCATAATGCTACTAATAGCTAACAGCATCCGAATGCTATTAGCAGTAAATCCACCAAGAAAGACGGAAAATCTTCCTTCAGACTGGAGCACCGATGTGTCCAACTCTGGTTAGGAGTCACTCACGGGTTTAGCTGGCATTTAAAGAGAACACCTGAAATCTCACTGGCCTGGTTTGGTCTCCTGGCTTCATTACCCAGAGTCACAATAATCATCATCCTCAAACACAATCCAGACTGGGCAAACCATAAAGCCTTTCCTTTTCACTATGTGATGGCACAACAGTAATGTTTCAGCTCAAACAACACCCAGTTATTGCTACCAGTGAGGAGCGTTTAGCGATAAGAGAAGATCCAGGTGTGCAGGTAGAGGGTGGGACTGAAGCCAGAGGAGTTTTAAACCAGCAGAGGTTAAATGGCCTCAAACTGCCTTAACTTTAAACAGCAACAACAATCTAGAAAAAAGTCAATGTTTCTAAATTAAGTGCATTTACTCTTAAAGCTACAGTGTGTAATAATTACAGGGATATACAGTCAGAAATGTAATATATTATACATAACTATGTTATTTATCATCATCTACGAGCTCAGCCTCTTAACCTTAATATTTGCGTTGCCTTAGAATTCGTTATTTATAATTACATAGGAGCGGGTCTCGCAGCCATGGAGGCAGACATCTTTGCGCTACGGCAGCGCAGAGCCAACAAAGTAGCGATTGCGAGATCGCCCATTACGCTCGAATATAACTACGGCAAGTTGAGAGAGATGAACTGAGACGGTACTGAACACACAGACTAATGAAATACTATCTGTAAAATTATCTATGTAAACAAACCTCATCACTTGAGAAGGTAGGTGATGCGGACGTTGTGGAAGACATTTTGTCCCGTAACGCTCGCCGTACTGTTGGGGGGGAGAAGCGGTGGGGGGGAAATGTTCATGTTGCTGCAGTCTGCAGTCTGGACGTTAGATGTCGCTGAAAATTACACACTGTAGCTTTAATTTAAGTAGGTAAATAATCGGATTTTCCAAAGGATTTTCCAAAAATACTCATTGTATTTCTACTCTTAATGTAATATAATTAGATAATATGCACTTTAAATAAGACAATGGGATTACTTTTTTCTTATTTCAAATGTAGTGTTTTGTTCCATTGGCAAAGTGTCTCTCTTGCCTCATCTATTCAGGAAAAACTGCAGTAATTTTACGAAGAAAAACAAAGACTTATTCAGATTTCAGTTTTTTGCAATGTGGCACTCTATGAATGTGTCTATAGACAGCATCTTGACTGACTTTATTGTACCCAGATTGTCCTTTATGAAGAATCCTTCATTGTGAAATCATCTCTAGAGTTTCCAGAGGAGTTCCTAGAACAGAGGCCTTCTTTATCAGCTGGTTGAGCTTTTATGAGTCATTAGCTCTGATACTGTTACCCCAGCAGAGGATGGAGGGACAGATCAGACTCTCCACAGCAGACTGATAGACTATCTACCATAAGTCCAGTCTGCTGTCTCTTTCTTGTAGGAAGCTTCACAGCTGGTTCTCCAGTTTGTCGTCCAGGTGAACATCAGGGTATTTATATTCCTCCATCATCTCCACTTCTTCTCCCATGACGTAAATAGAGTTTTATACTAATCTACATTTTTTTTGCAACATGACAGTTACTCAAATAGAGCTTGCTAAACCAAAGTCTTCAGCACAACAAAGTTCATTTCAGTTTCCTGATCTTTAATTAATTCTTAGGATTTGAACGTCTGTGCAAATACTAAGGAATGTACTTCTATATGTGATAATAAAAGGTTTTCACTTCAGCGACAAGCAATCATATTTTTTATTTAAAAAGAAACCAAATATCATTAGGACAGGGACCCGTAACCATTTTAATTAAAAGCTTATGTTATTAGGAAAACCCTCGTCTAATTTCTGTTCCACCTCTAATGTACTAAAGTAGTTTTCTGGCTATAATCTGCTGAGGCCTTCATTTAAATAAAACCATTTGTTAAATGAATCAGTCAGTAAACAGTGAGAAAACGCATTTCTGTTTCACATGTAGCTTAAACAAGCATCCTGAGCCCGTTCTGAGGAGGGAGAATTTCAGTCCGACTGATGTTTCTCCTTGGCTCTACCTTTCTTATACCTCATCCAAAATACTTAGGTTATCCTGAGCTATCTCTATAGTATTGCCGCTCTAAGCTTAGATAGTTGGAGGAAATAGAGACTGTTTTTCATCATTCTGCTTCAATCTATCTCTATTCTAGTTAGTTCAATCTCTAACGTTCTGCTCTCTCTGCTTTTTCTCATAGTAGCTTCATCTGGTCTGTTCCTGTTTGGCTGTGACTCCATCCTGGAGAGAAATATCAGCTGTGCTGCTGCCATCAACACCTTTGTTTCTAGATGTTGGAGCTTGGCCTGTTTTCCAGTGTAGTCCTGTTTCTCTGACTGTGACTAACTGGATGTGCTCTCTTCATCCTCTGACATGGGAGCTGGCTCGGAGCTCGTCTGCCTGGCTGTGTGTTTCCTGGACGGGGCCGCCTGTGGAGCTGGTTGACAGTTGCCTTTTGTATCTATGCTTCTTTTTCTATGTCTGCTTCTGTCTCCTTGAACCCCAGTGGGCCTCAGCAGATGGCCGCTCACACTGAGCCTGGTTCTGCTGGAGGTTTCTTCCTGTTAAAAGGGAGTTTTTCCTCTCCACTGTCGTTACAAGCATGCTTAGTGTGAGGGATTGCTGAAGAGTCAATGAGTCGATGCAATCAGCTGGTTTTCCTGGGATAGAAAACTTTGAACCAATCTGAGTGGATGATCTGGTTGAATTGTCTCTGTAAACTGCCTTGAGATGACATGATGTGAATTGGTGCTATAGAAATAAAGTGAGTTGAACTGAACTGATTTGAATTAAATTAGAGAATAGGTTTCAGAATCAGAGAGTGTCAAAACATTAAGCATTTTAAAATAAGTAATGAGAAATTATTCTGGCAATAAGTTTCAATGTTGCAAAATGTGTAATTTTAATATAAACCTTATTTACTCGGGTAAACTTCGCTATTGAGTGTAATGTATGTCAGTAACTATAACAGATTTACTTTGTTTACTTGTTAAAAAGACTGGATCTTGGAAATGAGCTGATGTATTGTTTAAAAGCTAAAGGGTTGGTGCTAAATCAGTGGTACTTCCACCCACCCATTTTGGAATATGGATTAAGAGTTTTTGCATGGGAAAGTCTCCAGTGGATTAACAGTGTTTTTCAAGCATTAGTCGACCGACTAACAATCAGCATTCGGTTCCCTTCCCACTGGCATAAAAAGCTGCTCTAACCCCTCGCTGGCAGCTGCAAGGCCTCTCTTCCCATGCTGCTACATAACACCGTCACGCTGGGTTAGCATTAAGGATGTAGCCAGTGCGACAGAAATCAGGAAAGTAAACAATGGAGAGCAACATGTAAGGAAGCCAGGGCGAAGTCTGTGCTTTATTGTTTCTCTCTATTATCTGTCTGAATCCCTCTCACCAAAGCTGCTCCATGTTTATCGAATGGAAACAGAGTTGTTTCTGCTTGTTAGATCAGAAGCGACTGGGGCGGTGTGTTGACGTCCGTACGTTGCGTACAATGGTGCCATGTAATATAGCGGGTTGATCCGGCTCTGGTGTTCCCACAGCATGCCGATCAGAGCCCAGGCGATTTTAAAGCGGGTCACTAGCTGAGACATTTTCCCCGGTTAGAGAAACGTCAGTGAGATCAATGAAAAAAAATTTAAATCTAAACAAGTGTTTTCTTAAAATAAGTCATTTTTTTTTCTTGAATTGAGAAGGTGAGACACTTTGCCAATGGCATAATACAATTTACTTTCAAAATAAGAAAAAACTTATTTCAAGCTTGTAATATCTAACTATTTTAAGTGAAAAGAATACCCATTCCATTAGCAAATGATCTTATTTACCTGCTCAAATTATGGGTAAATACACTTTATTTAAGAGATTTTTACTTATTTCTAGATCATTTTAGAAGTGCTGTTCTCAAAGTCTGTAGAAGCTGATCTTTCCCGGGTTTAAATGGGTCTTACATCTGAGGTGTCATCTACAAAAGCAGCCATCTTGTTAGAGGGTTAATGGCTTAAAGGACGGGACGGAGAACATCCTTTGGCTTTTCCTGTGTTCAGGAAGAAAGTGGGCAAACTAAAGCGCCCACACTCACATTCTGTGGTCTTTCAGTCAGGAAATCTAAAATCCATCAACATTTGTTCTCGGATGTCTGATAATATTGATCAGGTCATTCAGAACCGTGGTACTGCTGAAGGAGGGCTGGTTTGTGTTGAGCAAAGAAAATCTACAAATAGATATCATTTTATTTCCTGCTCTCTGAGATTTTTCTGTTGTTTGTTTTAAGCAGTTTTAGGTTGAACACTGAAAACTTGGCGGGGTTAAAGGACAGAAAGTAGGATAAATGTAGAGATACAAAAACAGATGAGCTGTAATTAAAACACTATGACCGTCCCATTAACAGGCAGCAGGAATCCACAGTATGAACTTCATTTTTCTTTATTGTTCAACAATATTTCAAGTTTCTGCTGATTGGCTCTAAATACTGTGATATTTATTATATGTCATATAACCCGGCCAGGCAGATTGACTAGTCAGCAGAAACAGGTTAGTCTAAACCAGATAACTATTCATGTGGCGAAAAACACTTAAAAAAAAAAAAAGTCCTCACAGCTGTGGACATTTTAAGGCTATATCCATTCAGGACAACGCTCCATTTTGGCTTCGGTCTTGATTGTTATGGTTACAGAACTGTGCTGTTGCACAGCTCATCTAAATATACATGATCATATCATAAAAGGAAGAAAACGTGTTGTTTCATTCTAGGGCTTTTAACCAGGCTTGCATTAGGGCTCATAGAACAGCAAATATGCCATTTTCAGCCCAACCAATGTAACACACCCTATTTAGAGACCTTAATGTCCAACACCAAATACCCTATAGAATCATTCTCTCACCCCTTTAATATGCGTCTTGTGCGTTCTTATGTGCTCCTGAAACGTCATCAGCCTCAGCCCTAGTACCGTTCCAATGCACAAGTTCAGCAGACCGAGAAGGGACAAAATCCAAGGATGTTGTTCTGGCCCCTCCCTCTTTACCCAGCATGCATCAGAGCAGACTTGTCCGTTCTTCAGACTGACAGCTGACCCAGCATGCACTGCAGCAGCAGCTTCCAGGTTAGCGCTCACAGAGCTCAGAGTATACAGTTAAAAGTTGTCTTTTTTGTTGCCGTTGTTCAATAAAAGTACGTTTTAAGATCATTTGAGACAAGAACATTATACTTTAAGCTTCACTATATGGCCCATTTACTGATTTAGAGCGTAATTTTAAAAAATGTTCCGATATTGGGAGGACCGTGGCAACCAGCAGAGCTCAGAGGCTAACGTTAGCCGGGGCTAACGTTAGCTGTCTGCAGCAGCCATGGCTAACATTAGCCGTCTGCAGCAGCCAGGGCTAAGCTCCAGACTAGCTTTGAATGTGGCGATGTCACAAGTACACCTCTGTTCCAATGGACCCAGATTTATTCTGCTTGCTTCCATCCTCCCAGACTTTTCTGTTTTCTTGTCAAGAACGTACTTGGCAAGAACATGAGTCTGTACTTGCATTCTAGTGAATTGAGCCGCGATTCTGATGCTTTTCAGACCAGAGTCTGAGCCTCATCAAGCTGACTTTCGCTCCGTGTTGGTGGCCAATTTATTGTCATCTAACTCATCAAACTAGGCAGTTTTAAACGTGAAGGCAAATCAGAAGAATGGTGGATCTTGGGCTTATCCTGATGCTCTAATGTCTGTTCATAATCAAAAGGAGTTTCAGTGAGTATCGTTATGTTTTTCTATCAGACTGGGACCTTCTGCTCCTCCTTTCCCAGTTCCAGTCCTAGATCTCCAGCTGCAGGACACATTGTTAAAGCTGTTGTTCATCACTTCCTCCATCTAAAGACGCATACGCATTAACCAAATAGATGTGTCTTCTAGTCTGAAAAGAAAACAATGTGCATTGTATGCATGCTTTTTTTTTTCTTTGGCTTCACTCATATTAATATTGGTATTGTAGTCTCTGAAATCCAAGGTATAGGTATATACTTTGTATAGTCAGGACATAGTCCCTCCATCTTGTTCTGGGCCTCCTCCTGGTGGGACGTGCCCAGAACACCTCACCATCCTAACCGGGCATCCTAACCAGATGGCTGAGCCAACTCAACTGGCTCCTCTCGACGTGGAGAAGCAGCGGCTCTGCTCTGAGTCCTCCCCATAAGACTGAGCTCCTCATCCTATCTCTAAGGGAGAGCCCCGACACACTACGGAGAAAACTCATTTTGGCCTCTTGTATCCGGGACCTCGTTGTTTTAGTCATGACCCAAAGCTCATGACCATAGATGAGGGGAGGAACGTAGATTTACCGGTAACTCGAGATCGGAGGAGAAACCATGTGTTGTCATGGGAATCGTAAGATCGCTCTGCAACAAGACCAAGGAGCATGCAGCTGTAACCAGCTTCCAGTGGAGATGCAGAGATGTGAGTATCATGTGTTTCATGGAGACGCGGTTAGATGGATTTGTCCTGGACTCAGTGGTTTCCCTGGACAGCTCTAAACACATCCGCGCAGTCAGGACTTTAGTGGAAAAAAGAGAAGAAGGGGGCTGGCGATGTTTGTGGAGGAGAGATGGTGTAATCATGTTTACGTGAATGAACAGATATGCACCCCCAGAGGTGGAGCTACTCTCGGTGAGCATGAGACCGTACTATCTTCCATAAAAGATTGGGAATGTGATGTTTAATGTGGAAGTATTGTCCCCCTGAAGGCAGCTGCGCTCAGGAAACTCCCTACTGGTTCTTTACCTGAGAGCAAGATATTTACTACTTTTACTCAAACTGGGTAAAACCATGTAAAAAAAGGACTATAAAACAGAAGTAAAAAAGTAACAGCGTTTTTTCCAGGTCAGGTCGTTACAGGACAGAGAAATTGCTTTGAGTTTGCACAGCTGTGGGCTCAAAAAATGTCAGCAAGCATCCGGCAAATATTGAGCAAAGATTGAGCCCCGAAAAAAGTCATCTCCCCCTTCTTATGCCTCATGAGTCTATGTGTTGCATCAGGTGGATGCTTAGCTGCCCGTATCTTGCCTCTTTACCCCAGGATTATACATAGCTCTCCTCTATCAGTCCGTCTCCAAGATGTGCCCATATCCTGTGTATCTTTAAAAGACAAGAAGGCTGTCCTGATTAGATGACCTCCGTACACACAGTGACATCCACAATGTGAAGGAAGGCCTTCTACTCTGTCTAATCTGGCTAACAAACTAACAATTCACAGGTGATATAAAGAATTTTCCTAACAGTGATCTTGCTCTGTGTGTACATTCCGTGGCCGTCACAGCTGTGTGTGAGTGGATCCACGGCGCGGTTACCAGACTGCAGACACTCTCTCCTGCTCATCACTGGAGATTTCAATTGAGCCTCTCTCTGTTCCACCCTCCCCATGCTCACCCAGTACATATCACTGTAAAATAAGGGACAATAAAACCTTGGACTTTGTATGCAAACATTAAAGACACCTCTACCTCCTCCTTCCTACCCCCACTAGAACGCTTAGATCATAAACGTGTGTACCTGCAGAAGAAGTCAGTAAAAACTTTTGTCAGATGAGGCCACTGAGCAACGGAGGGATTGTTACAGAACCTCAGACTGGAGCACGTTCCAAACCTTTCATGGTGAAGACATGAGGAGCCTGTCTGAGTGTATCACTGACTACATGTGGTGCCCACACGACTGCTACAGAGCTTTCCAAACAACCATCCCTGGGTGACCCTTGAGCTGAAGAAGAAGAAGAAGAAAAAGGCTTTCAACTCAGGAGACAGAGAAGAGAAGCGTAGAGTCCAGCGAGAGCTCCAATGCAGGATCAGGCAAAGAAGGACTATGGGAGGATGATGGAGGAACAACTGGCAAAGAAAAACATCAGAGATGTGTGGAGGAGTCTCAAAAACATCTCCAGCTTTGGGCAGAGGACCACCAGCAGGGCTGCAGACAGAAACACCAAGCTTGCAGACGAGTTAAATTCATTTTTCATCCGGTTTGACTCCCGTCACACCAGCCCGTACCTCACCGAACGCCCTCAGTCCGTGCGGCTGCATGGCTGTCAGTCAGAGGTGGCAGTCTGCAGCGTCGGGGCCCCCCAGGGCATTGTTCTGTCTTTCTTCCTCTCACCTCACCTACAACACAGACAGCTGCCATCCCCAGAAGTTCTCCGCTGACTCGGCTATTGTAGGCTGTGATTCTGAGGGGAACGAGCTGGAGTATCGATCTGTCATCATAAAGTTTGTGGACTGGTGTGAGTAGAACCACCTGCGTCTTAACACCAGTAAGACCAAGGAGATAGTGATAGACTTCAGGAGCAGACCCGCACCTCACTCCTCTGTGAACATCCAGTGGAAGGACATAGAAACTGTGGAGAGTTTCAAATACCTGGGTTTTCATGTCAATAATAAATTGGACTGGACTCATAACACTGACGCCCTGTATAAGAAGGAGCAAACCTTCTCTGATTCTGTGGTGGCATCAGCCCTCCTCTACCCTGTTGTCTGCTGGGCTCCTGACAGCTCAGAGCGGGACAGAAAGAGACTGAACAAACTGGTGAGAAAGGCCGTTTCCTTCCTAGGCGGCACTCTGGACTCAGTGGCTGAGAGGAGGGGGCTGTCCAAGCTTCCATCCATCATGGACACCGCCTTCCACCCTCTGCAGCAGACTGTAGAGGAGCTGAGCAGCTACTTTAGTCAAAGACCTTTACACCCTGTTAGGAAAAAGGAGCGCTACTGCAGGTCATTCATCCCTGCTGCAACCAGACTCTACAATGAGACACAACAACCGCAATAACTGCTGCAATGTAAATGTGAAATTGCTATTTAATACCCTGTGCAATAACCTGTTTCTCTATATCTGACACCCAGTGAGTCAATCAATCACTCAGTTTCGATTACTCTTTAGTTTTATGGGTCTGGTGCTTTTTCACAGGCAAGTCAGGAATCTGTATTTCAGACAAAGATCGTCACATTCAGCATATTCATCCACCTGTTCTCATTAAAAACACTTTTTTTCTTTGCAGACCAGGAAGCAGAGTTGTAGTTTAACACACATCTCTGCAGCTTCTCTACTGTTACCCACTCTTTACTCCATCCAGACAGTGTCTTGCCCACGACCAAAATCTAATAAATTAGCAAAGATTCCCAAAGGAGTAAATCATGATAATCTAATTAAAATCAAAATAACTCCAATTGGGGAAAAAGTTAAAACAATTAAATGCGGTCTGTTTAACATAAGATCGCTTTCCTCTAAAAGTCTACTAGTTAATGACTTGATTTGTGATAATCACATTGACTTGTTTTGCCTTACAGAAACCTGGCTGCAGCAAGAGGATTATGTGAGCATAAATGAGGCAACTCCTTCAAGCTATTTAAATTTTCACATCCCCAGAAGTTCTGGGCGAGGAGGAGGAGTAGCAACAATCTTCCAGTCTGACTTACTGATTACTCCCAAAACAATTAATACCTACAACTCTTTTGAACATTTAACCCTTAATTTCCCTGATCCAAATTTCAAGGCAAGAAAACCTCTTCTTTTTGTAACTTTGTATCGTCCACCAGGTCCTTACTCTGAATTTTTAGATGAGTTTTCAGAGTTCCTTTCTGATTTGGTATTAAATACTGACAGGGTCATCATAGTGGGAGATTTTAACATCCATGCTGACATTGAAGGCGATAGCTTAAGAGCAGCCTTTAATGCTATCTTAGACACTATTGGCTTTGTTCAAAATGTGAATAGTCCCACGCATTCTCATCTTCATACTTTGGATCTTGTGCTGACATACGGCATAGAATGTGAAGAAATAACAGTATTTCCTCACAACCCTGTCCTCTCTGACCACTTTCCAATAACCTTCAGGATTACTTTAACAGAGTTCTCCTCCCCCAAAAGAAGGTTCAATTTTAGTAGATCTTTATCAGATAGTGCAGTTATAAATTTTAAAGAATCTGCTTCACTTTCTCTCTCATCTGTGTCACTGAGCAGTGCTGCAGAGTGCAAAAGCTTAGCTTATTCCCCTTCACAGGTTGATGATTTTGTTGATGGGGTTGCTAGTTCTCTGCGTATTGCCTTAGACAACGCAGCTCCTTTGAAAATGAAAACCGTTAAAAATAGAAAGCTTGCTCCTTGGTTTAATGCAGAGCTGCGTACTTTGAAGCAAAATGCTAGGAAACTGGAGAGAAAATATCGCTCCACAGGCCTGCGAGAGTCCTTCCTAGTCTGGAAAAATGGTTTACTGCTGTATAAGAGGACCCTTTGTAAAGCAAGAGCAGCATACTTCTCCTCATTAATAGAGGAGAATAAGAATAATCCTAGATTTCTTTTTAATACAGTTGCCAAACTCACCCAGAGCCATAGCTCTGTTGAACCGTCCATTCCACCTGCTCTTAGCAGCAATGATTTTATGGGATTCTTTATAAATAAGATTGATCTTATTAAAAATAAGATCATAAGCACTCCTCTATCCGCGATTGTACCTGAGGTAGTCATGGAATCTGAACCGGGTTTAGACTGCTTTGATCCAGTTGAACTCTCTGAATTAGCAAAATTATTGTCTTCATCTAAGCCTTCAACTTGTATGTTAGATCCAGTTCCAACCAGGTTATTTAAGGAGGTATTCCCTTTGATCTCCTCCTCCATTTTAGATGTGATTAATCTATCTCTGTTACAGGGATATGTACCTAAAGCTTTTAAGGATGCTGTAATTAAACCTCTGCTTAAGAAACCGTCTCTTGACCCAGATGACTTGGTCAATTATAGACCTATATCCAATCTTCCTTTCTTATCCAAAATTCTTGAGAAAGTAGTTGCCAAACAAGTTTGCGATCACTTCCACCATAATGAACTTTTTGAAGAGTTTCAGTCTGGCTTTAGAGCTCATCATAGCACTGAAACAGCTCTGGTGAAAGTCACTAATGATATTCTCATGGCCTCAGATAATGGACTTGTATCTGTGCTCGTCCTGTTGGATCTTAGTGCTGCATTTGATACAGTTGACCATAATATTCTTTTAGAAAGACTTGAATATTTTGTTGGAATTAAAGGAACAGCACTAGACTGGTTTAAATCTGATCTATCTGATCGAATTCAGTTTGTTCATGTTAATGATAGATCTTCAACACGCTCAAAGGTTACCTGTGGAGTACCACAGGGATCAGTGCTAGGACCAATTCTCTTTACTTTATACATGCTCCCAATTGGTAGAATTATTAGACAGCATGGGATTAATTTCCACTGTTACGCTGATGATACCCAGCTATCCAGATGAAGCTAACCCATTACATAGATTACAGGCATGTCTTGAAGACATAAAAACCTGGATGACTCTTAACTTTCTGCTCCTGAATGCAGACAAAACAGAAGTTATAGTCTTTGGACCAGAGTCTCTGAAAAAGAAACTGATTAGTCAGTCACTTCATTTGGATGGGATTAAACTGATTTCAGATAATAAAGTAAAAAATCTTGGTGTTATTTTTGATCAGGACCTGTCATTTAAATCCCATATCAAAGAGGTTTCTAGAATTTCCTTCTTTCATCTGAGGAACATTACAAAAATTAGAAATATCCTGTCCAGGGGTGATGCTGAGAAACTAGTCCATGCATTTGTTACTTCAAGGCTGGACTATTGTAATTCTTTACTATCAGGAAGTCCACAAACTGTAGTTAAAAGCCTTCAGCTGATCCAAAATGCTGCAGCCAGAGTTCTAATGAAAATTAAAAAGAGAGATCATATCTCGCCTATCCTGGCTTATCTTCATTGGCTTCCTGTTAAATCCAGAATAGAATTTAAAATCCTCCTTCTCACATATAAAGCCTTAAATGGCCAAGCTCCATCTTATATCAGAGATCTGATTGTTCCTTATGTTCCTAACAGAGCACTTCGCTCTCAATCTGCAGGTTTACTAATTGTTCCTAGAATTTCTAAAAGTAGAATGGGAGGCAGATCTTTTAGTTATCAGGCTCCTCTCCTGTGGAACCAACTACCAGTTTTAGTCCGTGAGGCAGACACCCTGTCTACTTTTAAGGCTAGGCTTAAAACTTTCCTTTTTGATAAAGCTTCTAGTTAGAGTGGCTCAGGTTATCCTGAGCTATCTCTATAGTTCTGCTGCTATAGGCTTAGACTGCTGGAGGACATAGGGACCCCCATTTCATCATTCTGCTTCATTCTCTCTCTGTTCTCCTATTCTGCAGAATCTGTTAGTTCAATCTCTAACCTTCTGCTCTCTCTGCTTTTCCTCAGAGTAGCTTTGCCTCGTCTGTTCCTGTTTGGCTGTGACGTCATCCTGGAAAGAAACATCAGCTGTGCTGCTTCTATCAACACCCTTGTTTATAGATGTTGGAGATCGGCCGGTTTTCCAGTGTGGTCCTGTTTCTCTGACCGTGACTGAGTGGATGTGCTCTCTTCGTCCTCTGGCATGGGAGCTGCCTTGGAGCTCGTCTGCCTGGCTGTGTGTTTCCTGGACGGGGCCGCCTTTTACAGCTGCTTTTTGTATCTCTGCTTCTGTCTCCTTGAACCCCAGTCGGCCTCGGCAGATGGCCGCTCACACTGAGCCTGGTTCTGCTGGAGGTTTCTTCCTGTTAAAAGGGAGTTTTTCCTCTCCACTGTCGCTACAAGCATGCTTAGTGTGGGGGATTGTATTTGAGTCAATGAGTCAATGCAATCAACTGGTTTTCCTTAGATAGAAAACTTTGTATCAATTTGACTGTATGATCTGGTTGAACTGTAAAGTGCCTTGAGATGACATGTGTTGTGAATTTGGCGCTATATAAATAAACTGAATTGAATTGAATTGAATTTTATGCAGAATTTTAAGGTGTGTGATGTCTTTCCGAATCCAAGCAACATTCTTATCTGCAATGCTGTGCAGTAGGAGGCAGGTGAGACAGGAAGTGTTCGATACTTTTATCTGATGTAGACGGTGGGGAATTTATCAGTGTGCTTTAAGCAGATCTGTAGATCAGCATCAGCTGTGTTGAGAGTACAATTTGTCTCATTTGCGAAAAGCAGTTCCACAGCAGCTTTAGAGGCTGATACACTAATATGGAGGCATTACATCAACTTTAAGATATTCGCTCAAATTCCCAATGAAGATAAAAGTGATGATTAAAAAAAAGGTGAAATAATTTGGTTCATTTCCAGGAAGATTCAAGTTCAGTTCTTTATAGGTGTTAGTTTAGATTTTTTCCTTTTTTATAAAAAACAAATTTCTTATTAGCAGCAGCTGCCTGAGGCCCGGTCGCCTCTTGGGGGTTTTCCCCTACTGTTGGGGCGGCTGGAAGTAGATGTTAGCGTTTTTCAGGCATGTGGCACAAACTGCAGGCAGCAGGATAATAAAATCGGACATATTTTGCCGACAGGTTTCTACATTTTAAATTGATTTAGGCGTTAATAAACTGTTTCAGAGGAGTGATCATAGCGCTCTGCATCAGCAGTGCTGTGTCTGACTCCCTGCCAGCTCCCTGATCAGCTTCGTCCAGCAGCCAAAGTTCAATTTTTCCAACTCAAGACTGCTGCTTGTGAAGCGCGTCATGCGCCTCAGATGCTCATGAGGTGCAGCTTCAGCTGCTCAGGTGTATGAATATGTGCTGCTCCTGTAACTCTTGATGCCCTACAGGACCTTTTGAAGCGCCTTGTTGAGCGTCAACCATAGACTGTGCCTGTAAAGCAGCTGCTTCTGCTGCACAAAGCGCATGTGGTGTGAATGTAGCATCACAGTGGGCAGACAGAGGGGAGGTTCTCCTAATGAGACTCAGATGAGAGGAAAAAATACTAATTCATTCAGAACAGTCATATCTTTCTCATAATTTTTTTTTTCATAATGGAGCTCAAGTTTTTATAGAAAGCTCTGTTTTTCATTCTATTTTCCGCCGTCTTTGCGTGCTAAGCCAGCATGTTTGACCAGGCTTCCATTGTTTACACCCGAGACCAGCTGCTCACCCTACTGCGCTCTGCTGTACTGGAAGAGACATCCGGGTTGGAGTCAGATCAAACCACCGGGGAAGGAGGTACAGACCAACCACCCCGTCCGTCACCATGAGCAACGTTAGATCTCTGTCTAACAAGATGGATGAGCTGGCGGCCTTAACTCAATCAAAGACGCTAACAAGAGGCTAGCATCCTGTGCTTGTCGTAGACGTTGCTAACCGTGATGACCCCGGACATGGACGGATTTCATCTACTTGGGACCGACAGAACCAGGGAGGCTAATAAGAAGAGAGGAGGGCATCTGGCTTTGTTTGTGAACAATAGATGGTGTAACTCTGAGCCATTAAAGACTCAGTCTGCAGCAAGGACACTGAGCTGCTAGCAGTTAGCATGAGGCTAAATTAACTACCCGGCAATCTACACGTTATTGTGATAGCTGTGTATGTCCCCCCCTTTGCTAATGCGGCAGCAGTCTGTGATGTCCCACCACCACCAGCAGACTCCAAACACAGCACCCACAGGCTCTTTTTCTGATCTCTGGGGACTTCAACCATCTGTCCCTGTCTTCCACCCTTCCCTCAATCACACAGTATGTTCACTGCCTGACCAGAGACAATTAAACACTGGATCTACTGTATGCCAACACTAAGGGGCATACAGCTCATCACCTCCCACTGGAGGAGCTCTGGCTCTGACCACAATCTGGTTAATTTCAAACCCCTGGTACGCAGAGAACCAGCTGTGAAACGCAGTGAAGAGATGGTCTGTGGAAGCTGAAGAACCTTTGAGGGACTGTTTCTCCAATACTGTGTGGGAAGCTCTCTGTGCTCCTAATCGACAGGACATCAATAGTATCACCAACCTGACTCCGCCAGATGGATTTGCTCCGCATATCCATCTGGAAACCTTCCGTTGAAGTAATTTTGGGAAGGGGCGAAAATACTGGTTAGCTGATTGGCCTATGTTGGTGATAGACGGGCCAAATAAACCAATCAGATCAACGAAAGCATCAAAGCATATATTAAATCAAAGCATATGACGTACAAAGAGAGCGACGACGAAGAGGAGCCAATTGATAGATCAAACTCTTGCCGAAACCAGTCGGGAGAAGAGCAAAAACATCTTTTCCTCTGAGAAAAGCCTCCAGAGCAGTGTTTTGCTCTTCTTTCAGTGAAGAAATACTCTGTAATTCCAATAAAACTTGCTCGATAGCCACGCTAACGCTAGTTTCATCGGCTGAAGCCGCCATGTTCTTTAGACTGAACTGTCGCGCTTCTCGTTGCGTCACACCTCAACCCGCCTCAAAGCCAACGCTGATTGGACGTTCGTTTGGTGAACGGCTCCAAAAACGGAGAGTCTCCAGACTGATCTGCGAGTGAAACCTTGAAAGCTCGCGAGATCAGGATGGTCTTACGAGGCTATAGTATCACAGCCTGCATCACTGATTACATTAACTTCTGTGTGGACAACACTGTGCCTCTCAGAAAGATTCCTCACTTCTCCAATAACAAACCCTGGATCAAACCTGAGATAAAGGCACTTCTGAAAGAGAAGAGGAGATCCTTTAGATCAGGGAACAGGGAGGACCTGAGAGCTGTGCACTAAGAACTGAGGAAGAAAATCAGGCATGGGGAGAACAGACGCATTCAGAGCAGCCCCCCGCCCCCACATCGGCTCCTCAGACCACCTTTCTGTGATGCTAATTCCTGCATACAGACCCCTGCTGATCAGAGCAAAACCTACAGTGAAGCAGGTGAGGGTCTGGACGGAGGGGGCCATGGATGCACTCCAGGACTGCTTTGAATGCTCTGAATGGGACATGTTCAAATCAGCAGCAACATATGACAACAAGATCAATGTTGATGAGTACGCCATGACTGTTTCAGCCTACATCAACCACTGCATCGAGGACGTCAGCACAACAAAGACCATCACCACCCGAGCCAACCAACGGCCCTGGATGACTGAGGAGGTCCGCCACGCGCTAAAAGCACGGAACTCAGCCTTCAAGTCTGGTGACAAGGAGGCACTGAGGACAGCTAGAGCCACCCTGAACCGTGCCATCAGGTTAGCAAAGCGGAACCATAACCAGAAAATCCAGCATCTGTTCCACGACGCCAACAACACCAGGAGCATGTGGCAAGGCATACGGGCGATCACAGACTACAACACGCCCCCTGCCCCGGTGGATGAAGTTGATGCTGACTTCCTAAACGGACTAAATAACTTCTTTGGGAGGTTTGAGGCACTAAATCGCACTCCAGCAGTGAAGGCTGTCCCACATCAGGAAGAGGAGGTTCTCTGCCTTGACACAGCCGACGTGTGGAAGACTCTGAGGAGGGTCAACCCGCGGAAGGCCCCAGGTCCCGACAACATACCTGGGCGGGTGCTCAAGGAGTGTGCAGGTCAGCTAGCTGGTGTCCTCACGGACATTTTTAACACCTCGCTGGAGCAAGCCACAGTGCCAGCATGCTTCAAGTCTGCCTCCATCATCCCAGTGCCAAAGAAACCTCAAGTCACCTGCTACAACGACTACCGGCCCGTCGCACTGACTCCCATCATGATGAAGTGCTTTGAAAGGCTGGTAAAGGAACACATCGTCTCCAGTCTCCCCCCAACACTCGACCCGTTCCAGTTTGCCTACCGGCGAAACCGCTCCACTGAGGACGCCATCTCCTCTGCTCTTCACCTGAGCCTGGCCCACCTGGAGGAGAAGAACACCCACGTGCGGATGCTGTTCCTGGACTTCAGTTCAGCGTTTAACACCATCATCCCACAGCACCTGGTGGGAAAGCTGGAACATCTGGGCTTCAACACACCCCTTCGAAACTGGCTGCTGGACTTCCTCACCAACAGACCTCAGTCAGTCCGGGTCGGTCAGAACACCTCTGATGTCATCACCCTCAGCACGGGCTCCCCTCAGGGCTGCGTCCTGAGCCCCCTGCTGTTCACCCTGATGACATATGACTGCGTCCCCAGGTTCACCACCAATCACATCGTGAAGTTTGCGGACGACACCACGGTGGTGGGCCTCATCAGGGACGACAACGACCGGGACTACAGAGAGGAGGTGGAGCAGCTGGTGGACTGGTGCAGTGAAAACAGTCTGATCCTGAACGTGGAGAAGACGAAGGAGATCATCGTCGACTTCAGGAAAAACCGCCCCCACCATGCTCCACTGCTCATCAACAGCTCAGCTGTGGAGGTGGTCAGCAGCACAAAGTTCCTGGGGGTGCACATCACGGACAACCTCACCTGGACTGTAAACACTTCATCTCTAGTGAAGAGGGCACAGAAGCGCTTGTACTTTCTGCGGAGGATGAGGAGAGCCCGCCTGCCCCCGCCCATCCTCACAACCTTCTACAGAAGCACCATAGAGAGCGTTCTGACCAGCTGTCTCTCTCTGTGGTGTGGAGGCTGCAGAGCTTCTGACTGGAAGAATGTGAGGAGGGTGGTGAGGACAGCGGAAGGAATCATTGGGGCTCCTCTTCCCTCCATTAAGGACATTTCATCACAGCGCTGTGTGTCCCGAGCCCGTAATATCATCAAAGACCCCTCACACCCCCACCATGGACTGTTCTCCCTGCTGCCCTCTGGAAAGAGGTTCCGCAGCATCCGCTGCAGATCCACCAGGTTGTGCAACAGCTTCTTCCCCACTGCCATCAGACTGTTGAACCTTTGATCCACAATCCGAACTCTGCACCTATTGCACATTATCGGGCATCAAATGCTGCTGAACTTTTAACTTTTAGCCCTTTAAATTGTTCATCTCATTGCATTTTTCAATAACGCATTTTTTGCACAAATGCCATTTTGCACTGAACCACTGCAACTTGCACACTGTCTCTTATCCTCTGCACTGTTCACACTTTGACCACTGCTGCACTTTTTGTATTTTTCTATAACTCGTGCCATTTGAAATATCAATGCAACGTTCATAAGCTGTATGTAACGCAATTTCGTTCTGTATGCACCCTGTGCATACAAAATGACAAATAAAGAAGTCTAACAGCTACAAGAAGGAGATGGAGGATCAGCTGCAGCAGAACAACATTAGAGCGATCTGGAAAAGCCTGAAGAAAATCTCAGGCCAAAATCAGAACACACAGACTTCTGGAGACTTGAAGTGGGTTAACGACCTGAACCAGTTTTTCAACGGGTCGATCAGCCACCCACTCCTCTCCCAGCCCAGAACCCCCTGCGGCTACCTTCAGCTTCTTCAACGACTGAGTACTTCACACATCCCAGCTCCCAACCATCACCCAACCCCCCCCCCCCCACTCCAAAGACTCCATCACACAGCCCACCCCCGCCATCTTGTCGCTAAAACAACACATGTGAGAAAGGAGCTGAAAAAGATCAAGGTGCGAAAGGCTGTGGGTCCAGATGACGTCAGCTCCGGGCTTCTGATGTTGTGCAGACGAACTGTGAGGCATCTTCTGCAACTTCGGCCTGAGGCTGGGAGAAGTTCCACAGCTGTGGAAGACCTGTTGCGTGGTACCGGTGCCAATGACAAAACATCCACAGGACCTCAGCAGCTGCAGGCCAGTAGCGCCGACTTCACACCTGATGAAGACTCTCGAATGGTTGGTCTTCCACCATCGATCCCCCCTGGTGAAGACTTCATTGGATTCAGTGCAGTTTGCCTACCGTCCTGGGATTGGGCCAGATGATGCCATCATCTTCCTGCTGCACCAACCTCTGACTCACCTAGAGAAACCTGGAAGCACTGTGAGGATCATGGTCTTTGATTTCTCCAGTGCTTTCAACACCATCCACCCAGGAGTCCTAAGGGCCATGCTGGAGCTGTCAGGAGTGGACCAGCACATGTCCCAGTGGATTCTGCACTACCTCACTGGCCGCCCACAGTGTTGGGAGCTGGAGAAGTTCCACCTTTCTCCAGCAGAGTCCGCCGTGGATCCTTCTGAGTGAGCCTCCTGTACAGCTGCAGCCCATCAAGATCATCAGAGGATCCACTATATAAGCTGTCATCAGACCTTGCCTCAACGCCGCAGCGTTGATCCAGTTGGTCAGCGCCTAAGCCAAGACTCTCAGTGTTACTTTGTGACTTTGAATCCAGCCAGGATTCTAACCGTTGTCTCTGTCTTCCAGGAAACCAGTGTCTCCTCTGTGAAGCTCAGGAAGAGCTAACCTGCCGAGCCGACCCTCTGAGCCAAACCCGAAGAACCATAGAGAACTTCCATGCAGCTCAAGACTAAGAGCTGGAAAACCCTAACCCAAGGTCTGTTCACAATTAGACGTGAGACGCTGAAGCAGCAAGCGGACTCTGCTGATCAACTCCTCTCCAGATCCAACAGTGACTCTCCCAAAGCTAACCTCAAGAACCCTCAAGGTACAATCAGTTATCATCTAGAAATCAAGCTCCTGCTTGCAACGCTAACTGAACTGTCTCTCACGCAGACTCCGGTGAACCAGTATCCAGGCCCGAGCCAGAACCAGTACATTCAGTGTGCTTGTATCAAAATAAACTTGTTGAACTTTTATCCCTGTGTCCGTCAGTGGTGTTCTGCATACTTGGGTCGCTCTTTGAGAACCCATCATGACACACAGTATGATAGTGAACAGGGCTGTGTCTCGGATCGGTTGTTCTGCAGTTGTTCTGTGAGGGTTTGGTTGTGGTTTTTGAGAACCCAAATGCAGTTTTAATTAATGCTAAAAGTTAACGGAGGAAGGAATCCAAAATCCAACTTAAAATGTAACACAAACCAGAACCAAGGAAAAGCCAAAGAACTTAAATATATCCAGAAAACACAACAAAATACGAATTAAACCAATAAAAATAGAAAACATGGAGCAAAGTGAAACAATACTCAAAAGAAAACTTAATAGAACCAACATCGTGACAGAATCAATCTGACTGGATGATCTGGTGAACTGTAAAGTGCTTTGCGATTACATAAACTTAATTGAATAAAAACTAATAAAATCAAACAAAAATACTTGTATACACTGCATGAAATTTTACCTTCAGCCCATCAAGCATCTACATTCCTCTGTTTTATAAACCCTTTATGTCTCGGTATCTGAAGCCCCGGAGGCAGATAAAATCACAATTTATTTACTACATCGTGACAAGCATGATAAAAATCCATACAATCAGTATTTGTATTTTGCAGTGCAGGGCACTGCAAAATACAAACCAGGGCAATACAAACCAGGGCAGACGTAAACAGGAGGGAAACCCCTCTCCTGGGCTGCACATAAATAATGTGGGTTGAAAAGTACGGCAGCCTCTGAAGAAAATGTAATCTCATTAAAGCTGTTATAATTCACAACAGGGAGAGCACAGCTGATCCGAGCGCTCGCAGAAAATGGGCAAATTAACAGATCTATTAGGGAGAGGCAAAAATCCTGCTCTGGTGCATCTTCAGCAAACAATTAAGTAAAAAGTAAGGTTATTTTTAAACAACCTTTATTGATTTATAAAATGTATATAGTTTCATTATAGATTAAAAGTTAAAGGTTTAGTGGAGGATGTTCTTTTTCCGTGTGGATCATCTTAATCAGTGGTTCTCGTAACTGTCAATCATTCTGGTGATATGTTTACATAAGGCCGTCCTACATGCTCGTCACCATTTTCAATTACCAGTGGTAAGTCTGACATATACCCCATTTACGCTACCCTTTAAAAACCATGCCGAGCCCGGATCAGTTAACCAGGCCGAGCTCGGTTCTGACGACCGTTTACACATCACGCTATCTCGGTTCCTCGACTCCTCGCCTTCTAGTGACGATCTGCGGTATTACTGCCGGTATTGAAGGAGGAAATCAAGCAGTTGGTGGCGGTAATGCACCAAAAGTTGTTTGCCAATCGCCATAAAACACAAGAAGAAGAAGACGATGAAGAAGGAGGGAATCAAGCAAATCAAAATGGCGGCACCCATCACATTCAGAAAGTTATGCTTGATTATTATTGCTGTACTTCGGTGTTATTATTTAAAATGCTGCGTGGAGAAGATTTTGATTGTTGTTTATAGTTGTTCTTCTTCTTCTGTTTTGTGTTGGTTGGAAAGCAACTTCCGGAGGGGCATTACCGCCAACTACTGGAATGGAGTGTGAATCGCGATGTGCAGCCAGATGGAGATGACGCGTTCTGCTCATGCGCTCTTGTTATCAGAGAACCGAGCCAGGTAAAAACCGAGCCGAGCCCACCTCTGGAACTGGTCTGCAGTTATCTCGGTTTGGTTGTTTCTAGCTCCGTTCAGTTCAGTTTGCTTTCCATTTACACACGATACGTTATCTCAGTTACTGAGCTCGGACCGGTCTCGGCAAGGTTTTTCAAGGGTAGTGTAAATGGGGCTATAGTGGAATAATTGCAAAACCTTCTTTTGTAAAAGTATCTTGTACGAGCGATGCAAACAGCAACAGCTGTTTTTTTTAAAGGTTACTTTATACTTTCATACTTTAAGTAGTTTTTGGACCACATACTTTTTCACTTTTACTTGAGTAAAGAGCTTAAGTTGATAGTTCAACTTTTAAACTGCAGTATCTATACTTCTACTTAAGTAACAAACTGATATAGAAATATATATATATATATATATATATATATATATATATATATATATATATATATATATATATATATATATATATATATATATATATATATATATATATATATATATGTTCAAGCTCTTTATGAAAGAATACTGCTATGAATATATGATTACAATTTTCAAATCTGCCTCAATAGGCAATTTAGACGAATACGGCAGACAGCATGCTACCACATGCATTGAAGGGTAAAAGATGTATTCTTATTTTAAAATAAGGATGAAGCAGCTTGGTTATTCTTGTCATCTAAGGAGGAAGCAGAATATCTTGGATATTTACCGGCATATTCTGGGTCCACATGAGGAGGGTAGAAGCGAAAGTTGATGAAGAAAGGAATTTGCATCCCATACTTGAACCACTCCACCACATAGGGCTTTCCGTTCAGGGGGTGAGGCACGTCGCATCCCAAGATGACACTCTCTCCTGCGCGTGCCGTAACAAACTGGGGCTCCTCTCGCACTCCGTGGGCACCTGGGACACAGAGTTTATACAAGTCAGGCTAAAAAAAACAAGATTTGGGATTAAGCACCTATCTTAGTAATCTACCCCTCTGCGGCGATCCACAACTTGAGTAATAATTTTACTCTGGCTGCTACAGATCGGCTAATGTTATCCCTGGTTGCTGCAGATGGGCTAACGTTATTCCTGGCTGCTGAAGATGGGCTAACGTTAACCCTGGCAGCTACAGACGGGCTAACGTTATCCCTGGCTGCTGCAGATGGGCTAACGTTAGCCCCGGCTGCTGTAGACGGGATAATGTTAGCCCTGGCAGCTGCAGACGGGCTAACGTTATCCCTGGCTGCTGCAGATGGGCTAACATTAACCCTGGTTGCTGCAGACAGGCTAACGTTAACCCTGGTTGCGGCAGACGGGCTAACGTTAACCCTGGTTGCTGCAGACAGGATGACGTTAACCCTGGTTGCTGCAGACGGGCTAACGTTAGCCCTATCTGCTACAGACGAGCTAACGTTATCCCTGGCTGCTGCAGATGGGCTAACGTTAACCCTGGTTGCTGCAGACAGGATGACGTTAACTCTGGTTGCTGCAGACGGGCTAACGTTAGCCCTATCTGCTGCAGACGGGCTAACGTTAGCCCTGGCTGTGGTTAGTCTTGGAGCTTGGACAAGTCTGCTCTGATGCATGCTGGGTAAATAGGGAGGGGCCAGAACAACATCTGGGGACTTTGTCCGTTCTCAGTCTGCTGTTCTGGTGAATTGGAACAGTGCTAGGGCTGAGGATGATGACGTTTCTTGAGCACAGGAGGAAGCACAAGTACACATAGTGAGGAATGGCCATAGCTATCAGGGAGAGGCTACAGCTGGCTGGGACTAGCTATAGAAGCTAACAGAGGAGCACAGTGGCAGACTAGTTAAGTCTGTTAGGAAGACAGAACTTCAAGCTATGAACAGAAACTCTCCACATGTTTAGAGACACAGCCTCAAAATGGAACCGACAAGCAGAAGCTTCCTCAACCCAAGCTTTCCTCAATAAAGAAGAAAAAAAAAACATGAGGATTGTTATAAAAATAGATATGACCTCTGGAAACAATGGAGTAGGTTAATAAGAACAAAAATACTCTGTTTTTCCAAGCTTCTCTGAGGAAGCAGATAAATGAGTCATTTTCCCAGCTGTGATGCCCCCTCCGCTACCCGCCAACAACCCCACTGTCACCTCACCTCTTTACACCCACACCAACGTACGAACACTCAGTCACACTTCCACAGGCTGCGCTACATGCTGATTGGCTGCTGGTGATATCATCATACACTGCACAAAAAAACCAGGCCCCATGGAAGGTATGACTTCACTGTTTGGACTTGATGAGATGAGGAGGAAGCCCGTGAGAGCAGAGGAATAGAAGATGAGAGGCAGAGCCAACCCCCCCCCACCCCGCCCCACCGCCACCACAGCACAGCAAACAATAGAGCTTAGCTCATTTACAATCAAAGACTCTGGGGAGGATACGGTGAAACCACTGAGTCTCTGAGACGATCACGACACAGCACCTGGAGGGAGGATGGAGAGAGGGGGGGGGTCGCTGGTGACTGATTTC
Organism: Cyprinodon tularosa; assembly: GCF_016077235.1. NCBI lineage: Eukaryota > Metazoa > Chordata > Actinopteri > Cyprinodontiformes > Cyprinodontidae > Cyprinodon > Cyprinodon tularosa. Next base: position 139,144 of record NW_024039117.1, read on the forward strand.
AGGATTGTTCACTTATTCAAGCTCGATCACCTGAGTTCTGCCATTGGCTCCAGGATTGGAGGCTTAACTACTGGGAGAAATGTGGATGTTATGCTGTGAGATGTGGAAACTCTGGAAGCTCCTCAGACCAGTTTAATGTTCCATGGCGGTGCTGACTGGACCGTCCGTTACCAGCAATACCAGAGAATCAACATTTAAAGCCAATAATGTTATTGGAATCTGGGACACGACCTTATTACCTTTGGAACATTCAAAGAATATGGATATTTTGATGGGAAAAAAAATATCAATGTAATAACAAGGAACACCAACTTGCCAGAATATATTAAGAAAAAATAACAAAATTGCTTCTTTAAGAAACTCATGAAAAACAAAAGAAACACATTTTATTTGGTCCAACATAACCTTAGAGGCATTAATGCTGATACTGGTACTGACATTTTTTTAGTTTATAAACCTAAATATAATTGTTAACTGGGGTTATTGAATTTGTAACTTTAACTTTTACCTTTTCAATTAGCTTTTTACCTTTTTTCTTGAATTGTTTTTCAACTTAGTTTCCAGTAGGTAATATATCATTCAAGGGCTCATCTAATTAATCAAATGCCAAATGTCTACACCTTGGAGAGGTTCTCTCTCCGGTTCTGTTTTCCTAAAAAAAGTTCACTCTGGACAAACTCTTTAAATAACACTTCATAACGTTTATGTATTACATAACCAGGAGACATGGCAACAGGTTCTAATAGAAATTCTAGTCTTACTCAGATGAGAGAAGTTGCTTAGAGTTACAGAAGGCAGCTGCTGACCAGCCGGGCTCACTTCTCGGGAAGTGACCCTGATGATCAGTTAAAGAGGCATTTTATACTAACTCCAGTCTGCCACATTATAGTATTTTACATCATACACTTTAGCAGATGAGTAGACATCATGGCTCCAGCCTTATCAAAATATGTTGTTAGCTGATGGACACCGCTCTCATTCCATTCCCAAATCTTTACCACAAACAGAATGAAGATTATAACTATATATCCGGACAGAGAAACTGTCTAAATTAGATAAACTACTGGGGAAAACATCAGTTCTGACACGCATCAGGCAGCTAATATTAAGGTGTAATAAGCTCACACATCATTAAATATAATTATCCTAATAATACCACACTCCTATGTATTTAATTAACAATAAAACAAAAGTAAAACAAATTTTATTACAGTGATTTTAGGCATAACCAGAAAAAAAGTACAATTTCATTTTTGTTTGGGAAGTGATTGCCATGCTAACTTTGTAGGGGCAGTCATAGCCATGCTAACTATAGGGGCAGTGATAGCCATGCTAACTATGTAGGGGCAGTCATAGCCATGCTAACTATAGGGGCAGTGATAGCCATGCTAACTATGTAGGGGCAGTCATAGCCATGCTAACTATAGGGGCAGTGATAGCCATGCTAACTATGTAGGGGCAGTCATATCCATGCTAACTATAGGGGCAGTGATAGCCATGCTAACCTTGTAGGGGCAGTGATAGCCATGCTAACTATAGAGGAAGTGATAGCCATGCTAACTATGTAGGGGCAGTGATATCCATGCTAACTATAGGGGCAGTGATAGCCATGCTAACTATGTAGGGGCAGTGATAGCCATGCTAACTATAGGGGCAGTCATAGCCATACTAACTATGTAGGGGCAGTGATAGCCAGTGTTGTGCCTGAACGCGTTCATTGAACGAAAGTTCATGAACTCGTTCATATTTTGGGCGAACGTGAACTGAACGTACTGCATTATTGCCTGGTGAACGTTATTGTGAACTCGTTCATTCTGGTGTCTGTGAACGGCAGGCTCTCTCAGTTCAACTCCGTTCAATAGGTTGCCAGATTTCTATAGAGTCCTCCAGGCGAAACCCCGGCTAAATCACACCGTAAACAGGCCTTAATATGTAGCGGGAAAAACACCCAATCTGGCAACAGCAGCTACCAGCGTCGTAGCCTACAGCCGCGTGCGTCATCAAAACAAAATGCAGCGTGGAAGCCACAGCAGCAAGGAGACGACTTAAAACAGTTTTATGACCAGGTGGTCGGTGAGGATGATGGCAACAAGTTTGCCCGCCGGCTTTCAGTAAAAAAATCCGCACTTCAGTAACCTTAAATTCCTACCTCAGCCTGGTCCCTCAGTTTGTGTTAGTAAAATCTTCTTGAGCGGTCTTCAACGGGGGATCCGCGACCCCTAGGGGGTCTACGGAGGTACTGCATGAGGGTCTGCATGGTTAGTTGATATTTTTATATTCCCCCCCTGCATTTTTTTCCCCACTAATTGAAATGTCTTTAAATACTCAACATGAAATCAACACACTGTAGTAAACAGATAAATGGAGGCAGAAGATGTCTTTCAGTCATCAATGCTCACATTCAGCGACACACAGGAGCTCTTTCAAGCTGGGCACCGTTTCCTTCACAACACCTGTCCCATCAACCAGGAATCAGAATCAGAAAAACTTTAATAATCCCAGGGAGAAATTAATTTCTTTACATTACTCCATCTGTAATAGAGTGACTATAGGACACAATTTCATACAATATATATAGTTAGGGGGTCCCCGCTCCATCTCGCCATCAGTTTGGGGGTCCTTGGTCTGGAAAAGAAGACCCCTGTTCTTGAGGGTTTTACTATCCATGTAACTTGTTTGTTAAACCTGCCTGGTATAATTTTCCAGGATTCCTTTTTAGTATGTATTGAAATGGAATTTCAAATGGAAAAAATTATTAAAATAAAAAAAAAAAACATTTGCACCTTAAAAACTACTTTCCTATTTTTCTTTTAATAATTACTCATAAAAAAGACCATTCAAGCAGCACATTTGATCTGATGTTTTTGAGAAAATACTGTAGGGGTGAAAGCTGCAGCTGCTACTAGTGTGAAGTGAATGGACAGCAACAAAGCATTAAAGGAACAATGGGGAAATGCTGTCCCCTCAATGCTAATGTAAACCCTGGTTGGATAAGGATTCAAAACTGGATATGAAGATGAAATCTGACGCACAGTTTCAGAGTTACAACTGATAAAATAATTGCTGTCTGTGGTTCTACAGTAGGCTATGGTGTAATTGAGCAATATTTGAAAAAAAAAGAACTATGAACTAGTTCGTTTTTTGGAATTGTGAACTATGAACTGAACTAGTTCATTTTAAAATGTGTGAACTGAACTTTGAACTAGTTCACGTAGAAAGAGAACTTTCCCAACACTGGTGATAGCTATGCTAACTATGTAGGGGCAGTGATAGCCATGCTAACTATAGGGTCAGTGATAGCCATGCTAACTATGTAGGGGCAGGGCTAGCCATGCTAACTATGTAGGGGCAGTGATAGCCATGCTAACTATGTAAGGACAGTCATAGCCATGCTAACTATGTAGGGGCAGTGATAGCTATGCTAACTATGTAAGGGCAGTGATAGCTATGCTAACTATGTAGGGGCAGTGATAGCCATGCTAACTATGTAAGGACAGTCATAGCCATGCCAACTATGTAGGGGCAGTGATAGCTATGCTAACTATGTAGAGGCAGTGATAGCCATGCTAACTATGTAGGGGCAGTGATAGCTATGCTAACTATGTAGGGGCAGTGATAGCCATGCTAACTGTGTAGGGACAGTGATAGCCATTCTAACTATGTAGGGGCAGTGATCACCATGATAACTATGTAGGGGCAGTGATAGCCATGCTAACTATGTAGGGGCTGTGATAGCCATGCTAAGTATGTAAGGGCCAGTGATAGCCGTGCTAACTATGTAGGGACAGTGATTGCCATGCTAACTATGTGGGGGCAGTGCTAGCCATGCTTACTATGTAGGGGCAGTGATAGCCATGCTAACTAGGTAGGGGCAGTGATAGCCATGCTAACTATGTAGGGGCAGTAATAGCCATGCTAACTATGTAGGGGCTGTGATAGCCATGCTAACTATGTAAAGGGCAGTGATAGCTGTGCTAACTATGTAGGGGCAGTGATGGCCATGCTAACTATGTAGGGGCAGGGCTAGCCATGCTAACTATGTAGGGGAAGTGATAGCCATGCTAACTATGTAGGGGCTGTGATAGCCATGCTAATTATGTAGGGGCAGGGCTAGCCATGCTAACTATGTAGGGGCAGTTATAGCCATGCTAACTATGTAGGGGCAGGGCTAGCCATGCTAACTACGTAAGGGCAGTGATAGCTATGCTAACTATGTAGGGGCAGGGCTAGCCATGCTAACTATGTAGAGGAAGTGATAGCTATGCTAAATATGTAGGGGCAGGGCTAGCCATGCTAACTATGTAGGGGAAGTGATAGCTATGCTAAATATGTAGGGGCAGTGATCGCCATGCTAACTATGTAGGGGCAGTGAAGCCGCTTGTGGAGAAATGTCCAGGGCCGTGAGTAGTGGGGAAACAGGAACCAATTCTTGTTGGATGGAAGAAGGAAATAGTGAAAAAGAAGAAGATTGGAAGCGGGCAGCATCAATAAATTAGAAAAAAGCTGAAAAATTAAGATCAATTGAAGGGGACTGCAGTTCAGAAAAGTCACGTGATGAACAATCAATAAATTCCCCAGGAAATTCTCCAGGTGCAGTTTTATATTGTTTAAAAACTTTACAGTACAGTATTTTATTTTTTTATATTCTAACTCTTCCCTATTATGTTATTTTTATACATTTTTCTAAGGTCCATTTTTTGTGACCATTTTAAGTAATCTTTCTGCTGCAGTAAATTTGCCCATTGTGGAACAATAAAGAGATTTCTATTCTATTCTATAAAAGGGGTAGAAAGATATCAGTAAATCTAAACAATGTATGTATAAAAAATATATCTGCAAAATTTCTAATATTTGACAACAAAAAGCAAATTGTGCAAAACACATTTATAGTCCCCACCCTGCAGATATATTAGAATCTGTCCTTAAATTACAGCCAAACCCATTTACACAGTAACAGATAAAAACTTCTAGATAAACCAAACATTACCGCCACATATCTGACTCAATAACCATTAAAACTTCATTCATTCATTTCAGATGGAACTATTCACAGACGTGCATTATATTAAACTGAACTTCCGATATTCACCACTGTTGAACCACAATGAATCCTGGGATATCCCAGGATAGCGAGGATACATCGGACCCGTCCTTCAAATCGGGCCAAAAGAAGGACGCATTTGTAGTCCGCATAACGAGGAGTCTTGGAATCCGACCAGACCTCGGCGCCGTGCTATGACGTACCCATGAACCCATGAATTCAAACAGAGCAATAGCCTCTACAAAGTTTACTAGAAGAAGAGAAAGGCCTCAGAAGAGGCAGGAATTTAACTCTGCATAGCCATGGTTTTTAAGGAGCTACGCCCTCTGCATGAAAAGCAGAATTAGTGACAATATTTGGTATTATGTGAAACTGCAGCAGAACTTCAGGATAACGGCTCTATGCCGCTGTTTCAGGTTTTGACATTTGAACAGCTTTGATGAAAACAACAGTCGTAACCTTATTTTTATTTCGGTTTTGTTAAAACTTTAAAAGAATTTGCCATTTCCACTCTTTGACATTGGAAATAATTTGCAACAGAACAAATTAAATCCATGCTGTCAGAAAAACAAGAAAGATCATCAAGATGCTAAAATAACTGTAACTGTGGAAGAGGACGCAGCACATGGCGTTAATGGTAAATGAAAAATTAAGATTTTTATTTGTTGAAGCACTCAGGAAAATGAGAATAGAAGGATTAAGAGTGATGGATCAAGTTGCTGAATGTGGTGCTCTCAATGTGATGTGGGAAATAACAAAAGGAGATAATAAAAGCAAAACTTTACTGGGTTTATTTGTCATAATGTAAATATAACCGTACAAATAAAAATAAAGGTATAAAAAGTTGCCAAAGCAGCAGAAAAGATAAAAATGCATTTAGAGGGATGTTCTGTATAAAGTTTTAGTGGAAACAATACCTTGTTTTCTGCTTTTTATTTTATTTATTTAGACACAGCTGTCTGAGAAGCAAAACAGAAAATAGGAAATGGCAAACAAATTAATATTCACAAGAGTCCGACACAGAGTTTCTATCTAACGTGAGTCAATCTACACTGGAGCCAAAGGAACACGACCTGTTCTTATCTCAAACCACACCGCTTTAAATGGAGCCTAAACTACAGAGGCTAAGAAAAGATCAGGAAGAAGTTTTAATAACTCATATCAAAATAACACGAGAATAATGACAATTCACACCCAGCTGCTTTGCTTGAATTTCCTGTACAAATGAATTCAGTAAAAAGTAAAGAAACAGGGACTGAGCTCAACATTCTGAAATGGGAATGGCGTCTCTCGGTCTCTTTCCCTCAGATCTTTCAGCATAGCTTCAAATCCTAATACTTGACCTAATTCTGGGTCTCTTACTCTCATGCAAGGTTTTTTCATTATCTGGAATTCAAAGGCTGTCTTTGCAGGGTGCAATCTGATCCTCCAGGAGCAAATCCTGCCTGCTGGTTGCTGGTCAGAAAGCAAAATAAATGGCAGTCTTCTATTCCAGAAGAAAATTATTTACAAGCCAATTTTTTCATTTTATAAAGCAGCCACCCCTGTAATGCAGTCATTGACAAAATTTTCATTCATCAACATTTGCAGTCAACCCAGCTTTAAGTCATCAAGCTAAATGCAGGTCTACAGACTTTATACCTTCCATCCTCCATGCCGACAACAATTTGGTGCTGCATGTGCTGCTTGAGCGGCAAAAGGGTTCTCTCATGCAGTGGAGGACCTTATAAGCCACATCATGGCTTCAGATGGGACTAAATATGGCTGACCCTCTGCAGGGACTCGCAAATGGAGTGAGTAGTGGATATGGGGAGGAGAAGCCACTGTTGGGAAATACCCTCAATCCTTCTGTGGCAAATGTGGTTTTAATCTTCTCTGTATCGACTCCTGATACAGAGGCCTTTGATTTGTACCACATCCTGTCAATATTCAGACAGAACTAATATAAGTGGACCAAAGACAACCTGCAGCAGGTCAAGATGAAATAGTCTGTAGACTGCTAGCATCTGGATAAAATGTTGATTATTATGCAGGGGGGGGGGGGGGTTACCATTAGGCAATACTAGGCAGTTGCTTAGGGTTCCTGGAGGTCCCATAAAACTCTGTTTACATGAATGGTTAATGCAACTATTCCTTATTTGTGCACATTAATTATGTTTTTGATGAAAATGCTTTGGCTAATATGCCATCAGAACGCTGATAATATTAATTGTGTACGGCTAAGTTAAGAGCTCAGCTAACAGCTGCTATTGGTCACATCAACCAGACAAAAGTCATTTTTTTCTGCCTTCATCTGAGCCGCTAAAACTCCACCAATTTTTGATGGAAATCTACTTAAAAAATGTCCGGAGGTTGAGGGTCTCTTTGCTGAGCATTTTAAAGTGTATTGCTTTTATAACATGGGTGCTGGCAAAGCAGGCTTCTCCACCTCCCTTCAATTGAAGAGTAAATTGATACCTACTTTGTGTTACAAACCTTTCATTCAATTCAATTCAGTTTATTTCTATCGCGCCAATTCACAACACATGTCATCTCGAGGCACTTTACAGTTCAACCAGAACATCCAGTCAGATTGATTCAAAGCTTCTTTTTCAAAGACTCTGGTCCAAAGACAATAACTTCTGTTTTGTCTGCATTTAGAAGCAGAAAGTTAAGAGTCATCCGGGTTTTTAACTGATGAAAATAAAAAAGAAAGATCACATCTCTCCTATCCTGGCTTCTCTTCATTGGCTTCCTGTTAAATCCAGAATAAAATTTAAAATCCTCCTTCTCACATATAAAGCCTTAAATGGCCAAGCTCCATCTGATATCAGAGATCTGATTGTTCCTTATGTTCCTAACAGAGCACTTCGCTCTCAATCTGCAGGTTTACTAATCGTTCCTAGAATTTCTAAAAGTAGAATGGGAGGCAGATCTTTTAGTTATCAGGCTCCTCTCCTGTGGAACCAACTACCAGTTTTAGTCCGTGAGGCAGACACCCTGTCTACTTTTAAGGCTAGGCTTAAAACTTTCCTTTTTGATAAAGCTTCTAGTTAGAGTGGCTCAGGTTATCCTGAGCTATCTCTATAGTTCTGCTGCTATAGGCTTAGACTGCTGGAGGACATAGGGACCCCATTTCATCATTCTGAGGCCCCGCCTGTGGAGCTGGTTGACAGTTGCCTTTTGTATCTATGCTTCTTTTTCTATGTCTGCTTCTGTCTCCTTGAACCCCAGTGGGCCTCAGCAGATGGCCGCTCACACTGAGCCTGGTTCTGCTGGAGGTTTCTTCCTGTTCAAAGGGAGTTTTTCCTCTCCACTGTCGCTACAAGCATGCTTAGTGTGAGGGATTGCTGAAGAGTGTAATGATCTCAGAATGTAGGACCCAGAATTCGAGGCGAGACAGGCAGTGGGAAAGTTCAAAGCGTTTATTTAGCAAAAACAGGTGCGCGGGGCTGCTCGTCTGCTGCGGGGCGGCTCTCTGCAGAAATGGGAGAATACAGATCAGTGACTGGATATGGAGCTTAACACGATTTGGAGCAAAGTCACTGACCTGATTCAAAGTTCAGTCCGTTTGCTGAGGTTTGACCGCAGGTGCGGCGGGAGACGCCCCCAGAGTTCCTAGAGAGTGAGCGGAGCAGACGCCAGCCGACGCCGAGCAGCAACAGAGTCCAGAGGGGAAATCCAAGGCCGAAGTCAGACGACAGTTCCAGGTTCAGAAGCCGGTAGAATCCAGGATCAGACAGGACAAACAGAGCAGACAGGGGCAAGGCAAAAAAACTCAAAATCCTCAGGGCAGAAACTGGTCAATATCAGGGAAACAGGCAGACTACAGACTGCTGGGGAACGTATCTCAAAAACACAAGAATAACCCGGCGCTGATGGGAGGCAAACACACAACTTAAATAGTAGAGGAACCAGGTGGAAATGATCGGCAATAATCAGCCGCAGAACCAATTAGACAGAAAAGCAAGGAGCAAAGGAAAAAACCAAACCATCAGCGCCGAGATCATGACAGAACCCCCCCTTCAAGGGCGGATTCCAGACGCCCCAACAGGCTGATCAGGATGATCCCCGTAGTGGGGGTCCTGATCCCGGATCAACCGGGCCGGAATCCAGGACCTTTCCCTAGGTCCATAACCCTCCCAGTCAACCAAATACTGAAGCCCACTGCCTAGCCTCCTAGACCTGAGGAGGCGCCTGACAGTGAAGGCAGGGCCCCCCTCTCTGGATCTGGTGGGTGGAGGTGAACGGAAAGGATAAAGATCTTCTCTATCCCCATAATAAAAATCCACCAAACCAGACTCAGAAGAAGGGGGAGAAAAATAATCCGGACCAGGCTCCGGGGGTGCCGGGGCCGAGGCTACTGGAGGGTCTGAAGGTTCTGAAAGAAACCAAACGAGTCTTAGGTAGCAGGAGAGCTGGGGAGGCAGCGAGTCTGGTGCGTCCCAGCCTAGTTTTTCCCCTGGAAGGACAGGAACTGAGGAAGTGTCCATCACTGCCACAGTACAGACAGAGGTGGCAGCTGATTCGACGTGCCCTCTCCTCCTTGGAGAGGCATGTGCGTCCCAGCTGCATCGGTTCGGGCTCTGGCATCTGAGCCGGACCAGGGGCTGATGCAGGAGCATAGGGTGCGGAGTGAAGAACAGGTTGAGGGGAGGCCGTCGTCAGTGCTCTCCTCTCCCTGCGACGCTCAGTGAGGCGAAGGTCGATCCGGTTGGCAAGGTCCTCCAGCTGCTTCAGAGACCGGGGGTAGTAGCGGGTCGAAAGCTCATCCTTGATGCTTTCCCGCAGGCCAAAAAAAAACACATCCATGAGGGCGTCCTCATTCCAGGAACAATCGGCAGACAGCAGATGGAAGTCAGTGATGTACTCCATCACAGACCGATCTCCCTGTCTGAGAGTCAATAGTCCCCGGGAGGCTTCCCTACTTGGAAGAACTGGACAAAAAACTCGGATTAGTTCCAAAGAAAAATCATCAAACGAGCTGCAGAGTTCAGGATCATTCAGCCACTCTGACGTTCCCCATAATTTGGCCTTTCCCGCTAAAAGAGATATTACATAGGCCACCTTGGCACGATCAGAAGGAAACGCAGAGGGCTGTAACTCAAAAAGAATCTCGCACTGAGTCAGGAAAGCTCTGCATTGGTCACGATCCCCTTTAAACACCTCAGGAGGGGACAGACGCGGTTCAAGAGAAGCTGGACTATCAGTAGAAGACGAGCGCGCGGCAGCTGTCAGGGGCGGAGCAGCTGGAGCCGCCGGGTTACGCAGGTAATTGAGGATCTCCTGCATGCCAGATTCTAGACGGGAAATGCTCTGATCCACGTCATTTCGCCACTGCCCGTCTGCCGATGGGTCCATGTTTATGGCCGGGTTATTCTGTAATGATCTCAGAATGTAGGACCCAGAATTCGAGGCGAGACAGGCAGTGGGAAAGTTCAAAGCGTTTATTTAGCAAAAACAGGTGCGCGGGGCTGCTCGTCTGCTGCGGGGCGGCTCTCTGCAGAAATGGGAGAATACAGATCAGTGACTGGATATGGAGCTTAACACGATTTGGAGCAAAGTCACTGACCTGATTCAAAGTTCAGTCCGTTTGCTGAGGTTTGACCGCAGGTGCGGCGGGAGACGCCCCCAGAGTTCCTAGAGAGCGCGCAGCAGACGCCGAGCAGCAACAGAGTCCAGAGGGGAAATCCAAGGCCGAAGTCAGACGACAGTTCCAGGTTCAGAAGCCGGTAGAATCCAGGATCAGACAGGACAAACAGAGCAGACAGGGGCAAGGCAAAAAAACTCAAAATCCTCAGGGCAGAAACTGGTCAATATCAGGGAAACAGGCAGACTACAGACTGCTGGGGAACGTATCTCAAAAACACAAGAATAACCCGGCGCTGATGGGAGGCAAACACACAACTTAAATAGTAGAGGAACCAGGTGGAAATGATCGGCAATAATCAGCCGCAGAACCAATTAGACAGGAAAGCAAGGAGCAAAGGAAAAAACCAAACCATCAGCGCCGAGATCATGACAAAGAGTCAATGAGTCGATGCAATTAACTGGTTTTCCTTACACAAAAAATATTTTAATCAATCTGACTTGATGATCTGGTGAACTGTAAATTGCCTTGAGCTGATGTGTGCTGTGAATCGGCGCAATACAAATAAACTGAAATAAACTGAATTAAAGAGATTTTTGTAAAATGCTATTTTTCTTCACTCTGGAGGGAGCAGTAAAGACATGACTAGATTTCATTTCTATAATTTAAGGACTTTTATTGAGTATTTAAGAAGACCTTTTATGTAAATTCCTTCTATCTCAGTTTTTCTGTGAATCTTTCTAAACTCAGCCAAATGTTTTTGAGCCTCTTACCTCCTGCTGGTCAGATGGAATTTAGGTCAGAGGGTGGATGGAGGCTCAGCGATGCTGAAGTTCAGAAATCCTCACAGATAGCTCTGAGATTGTAGATTAGGATTTTTTTAAAGTTATACTGATGATTGCAGCCTTTCTTGCATTGGATGGGAGTTTTGACTTTTTAATAACATCCTCACTGCATAATAACAGCATTATTACATAATTAGACCATTCAGGCTCCAGATGATCCCAGAAACCTGCTGGATCTCTCTCTGGGTAGAAATGTCTTTTAACAGCGACACATGTCAGTGTGTCGCTGGGCAAGGCACTTGCAGTTTGGTGCAAGGAAATGTGTGTGTTTGGGAATATGATAAACATAGAATTTAGGACTGCTGCCATGTTGAGAAAATAAATACTGAGATTCTATGCAAAAGGCTGTTATCCATAAAACAATGTAAACTAGTTTCAGGTACTGGAAAATATCAGCCAGATAATTGTCTATGTCTTTATTCCATATGACAAGTCAGCATCCAGAGGACACTTCCTATCCCCTCTCTCTGTTTCTGTTTATCTCTGCAGTCTTTCTTCATTACTAACATGCTAAAGCACAGCCAGTGTTTAAGAGAGGAAAGACCGGAGCCGTTGCTAAAGCCTCATGCCTGTTTCCAACCTCCTGGCAGGACAGCATTGAGATGACCTTCTGGATTACAAACCTTTCATGTCAGCAAAAGGAAGATAAGTTGTTACCCGACACCTTTAAACCATCCATAGAGGCCGCCATGTTTATCCGTCAGCTTCCTCCTTTGGGGGTAATGGAGCATCATGGATACCACCAAGCCATCTGACAGCCTTGGCTGGGCCCGGGACTAAAATTTAGAGAATTGTATGTAGTGTTTGTGTATACACATACATACACACACACACACATATTTATTTATTTATATATATACATATCCTAGAGATGCTTGTCAGAGGATATGCGTCCAGAATTTCCATGGAGGAGTAATCCCAAGGGATAAATAAAATTGAGTCTAAGTTTAAGGATGATCAGTGACATATAGTGTATTAAGTAGCGAGATCAGGAAGGGCCATACTGCTGAGAGTGAACCATCGGTGTGGAGCGTGAAGCGCAGACTCTGAACAAAGTCACACAAAGATGCATTTCTGCACAAGCACAGCTGAAAGAGCAGAGTTTGCCAGAGTTCAGCGCACAGTGCCGGATCATTCTGGGTTATTTTCTCTGCAGTAACAAATGAGCAAAAAAGTACTTTGTCAAAATCTTAAGTAAGAAGATGTGGCACTCTTAAATAGTTAATATCATTAAAATACTAGCCCCCCATTTTACTTTCTGCTCACAGACTACATTTGTATTCTGTTGTATTAGTTAGGAGCTTAAGGTCTGCCAGCAGAGGGCACTCGGTGCTGCTTGTGCTAGTTGCTGATGCTCTGGCCAGTAGAAGAAACTGGTCAGCGTTGGATGAAGCAGAGAGGGTGCACAGAGCATCCACACTACAATATCAAGCCTGATAAGGGCTTGATATTGCAGAAGATGATCGAAAGAAAATAATAACAGGAAAGGAAACTTAAGAATAAAGCTCCGATTTCCTTACAAACATCCTTTAAAAATAATATTTGAGGCAAAAGATGTAGGGGGGCTGATTCAGGGCCCCCTCTACCCAGGGCCCGGGACAACTGGCCGGGTTGTCTCCCCCGTCAGCCGGCATCAATACCGTAGTAGCCATTCAAAATTTCCCCTGATGGGCCCCTGGATGGTCCTTGCCTGGTCATCGGCTGGTCTCCTACAATTCCTTTTTTAAACATCAATCTTAGTACTAAAATATTTTTTCTGTCATGATTTGTGGACATTAAGATCTAAAGAGAAGCACCATCTCCTGGTCAGACCCTGTAATACAGTGAAAGGGTGGAGTCAGAGTGAAAACATATCACACCCAGGAGTAGGCCAGTGGCTGGAAGTTGGATGGGATTTTGCTGCCATTCGTCTGGTTTTTAATTGGGAAGGGCCATTTTAAATGGCTGCTACTGTACCACCATGCAAAAAATGTGTAGTAATGCAGCTTTGGCTCTCAAAAAGGAAAGATAAGATGATATGTACATCATTCCAGTAGATTTAAAAATTAGACCACACCCAAGAAAAATTCGAAACCCCCTAAAAGTACATCTTTAGAGTTGAAAATAGGATTACGTTGCCAGATGACCACTTTATGACGGAAATTAGCTTTCTTCTTGGGAAGGGAGATGTTCTTGGTTCCTGCAATATAGAACGAATTTTAATGTCTTTCAGCTTTGATAATTTATCGCGGCGTCGGCAGGAACCCTTTGGCTATGGGTGTTTGTCTTAAACCTTGGGTTTAATTTGAAACAGCGCAGATGAAGCTATGCTCTGATATTTTAAGGCTCAGTTCAATGAATGATTAATGGGTTTGGAGAGTCTCCATGTAGGAAGCTGACTGCTCCATCACTGGGCCGGGCTGTAAAATGAGACTGGATACTAAGCCAGGAAACATGGGGAGGTAGACCGGGAAGAAGAAAAGGGAAGGAGCTGCTGTATGGAGTATAATAGTCAGAGAAATTTATTTAAAACCTCGCAGGACAGCAGGATGTAAGTTAGCTGGAAGTCAATATCTAAACCAAACAGCTGCCCTGAATACCCTCTGAAAGACCTTAGATGACAAAAGCTCTACATTTCAAACTACCACTGAGAACATGCTGCTAAAAAAGCATCAAGAAATAAGTGTCCTTTTGAGACTGAAGCCTCAAAGCAGATCAAGATGTAACTCATTTCTGTAGAAGGGTACTGGGCAAGGCAAGGCAAGGCAAGGCAAATTTATTTCTGTAGCACAATTCAGTACAAAGACAATGCAAAGTTCTTTACATGATTAAAATATAGGAAAATAAAACAGAATCAAAGCAAGTAGGAAAAAAAAAGAAATTAAATTAAAAATGCAGAAACAAAAATGAACATAAAAAAATTGGACTAAAGAAAATAAAAAAGTTGAACTATTTATGTTTCAGTTGAACTGTTTAACTAGAAAAGTGGAAGGCAATCCTAAACAAATGTGTTTTTAGTCTTGATTTAAAGGAACTCAGGCTTTCCGCACTTTTACAGTTTTCTGGAAGTTTGCTCCAGATAAGTGGAGCATAGGAACTAAATGCAGCTTCTCCATGTTTAGTTCTGGTTCTAGGTCTGCAGAGCAGGCTGGAGCCAGAAGACCTGAGTGGTCTGGAGGGTTGATACACTGATAGCAAGTCTGTGATGTATTTAGGTGCTAAGCCATTCAGAGATTTATAGACTAACAGAAGGATTTTAAAGTCTATTCTCTGAGATACAGGGAGCCAGAGGAAGGACTTTAGAACCGGGGTGATGTGCTCTACTTTCTTAGTCTTAGTGAGGACACGGGCAGACACGGTGACCTTAGTCACAATTTGGAGGCAAAATTCATTGGAATAATCTACAAAAGCATCTGAATATTTTAAAAAGGTCACACCAACAATGGAACAAGACAGGTTTATAAAAGACAACAAAGATGTTGAGCTGCCTTCAGGCTCGGACTGGGAACGATTTCTGGCCCTGGCATTTTTCTGTCTACACCGGCCCACTTACACCCACCATCTTCAAGCATTACAAGACAGCGCCACTCACCGCATCAGCAGGGTCGCCAGATGTCACTGACTCAAGCTTTTCAGCCCAAAAGATCTTCATAAACCGCCTGGATATACAAAATCTCGCCCAATTTCAACCAAAGTCTATTGATCTCTAAGGCCATAAATCTAAAGAAAAACATTTTTTACCCATAGACGGCCATCCTTAACCCTTTAAAGCCCGATCCAAACAAAACAGAAAATTACTTTTTTTTGGTTTGAAGTCCTTATTTGGCCTTTTAACAAAATATGTAAAAAGACAAAACAGAAATAAATTTTTGATATTAATAATTTTAGGGATGCACGATATAATCGGCCCCCTATCGGTATCGGCCTGTATCGGCCTTAAAACTGAATATCGGACATCGGCCACCCCACCGATATTTAACCCGATATTTGATCAGCTTCTGAGTTTCTAAAGTCTAAAAAAAATAAAATAAAATACTACTACTTCTTCCTCAAAAACTTCTTTTTTACAGACTTAAAAACTTCTAAAGACGAGGGAAAAAATATTGATACATTAAAATATCACAATATCTTCATATGCTCATATATTGCCATTTAAAAACACCATATCAATCTCTTTTACTAATGAAATATTGCTATATGTCATCGTTATGCTACGAAATCCCCAGAAAATTCTATATACTAATAATTCTAAATACTAACAAAATCTCACAAGAATTTGCAAAATATCACGAGAGTTTGCAAAATATCACGAGAGTTTGTAACAGAACGATGAAATTTCACCAGATTTTGAAAGTAAAATAGATCGATACCGCGTTTTTAAAAATCTATTTCATATCAGCATATGAAAATATCTTTGAGTTTATTATTTTTCAAAGTGTCAGAAATGGATAAAAAAAACTGCTATTTTCAATGACTACTTATTTTTGTCCAGCTTTAACATCGGTATCGGTTAATGGCTACATGAGGTTTAAAATATCGGCATATCGGATATCGGCCAAAATTCCAATATCGTGCATCCCTAAATAATTTATTACTATGCGATAAGTGAAGAGGTCTTCTGCCCTCTGTTATCAGGTATATCTGATTGTGTACAATAGGATTTTGAGCAAAGTTTTTACCATTAAATTATGCAAAGGTGTCAGACGAAAAACATTTCAGAAACCGTATGTATCAAATATGATACATTTGGCATTACAGGGTTAACTGCCAGATTGGAAAACATCCCAAGATGGCAGCAATGCACGTAAGATAGGAAACATTAGCCTTTAGATGCAAAACCCATCATCAAAATATTTAGACATAAATTTGCCAAATATAAGAGGAACATTGGAGTTTGGTTTAAACAAAGCATTTTAGTTTTATTATAATTTAGTTTGTTGCAAGGATTTTACAGTTTAAAGAAATAGAAATAGAAGAAATGCCAACCCACCGTCACAAGGATGACGAGGAAGGGCTATATATACTGCATGCATCATTTAGGTAGTTAACATTGGATTACTTCTTGAGCTCCTTGAGGTATTTACTGTCAGAGAGAGCAAGTGTTGGGGCTGGTATGATTTAAGGGGGGCCGGCCCTCGCACGCTGAAATTAGGACCGGCCCACCAGGCAAATGCCCGGTATCACAGATTACCAGAGCCTGCCTGCCTTAAGCCGGGCATACACTGTACAATATTTTTAATCGTTATATTTAGCTACAGCTCAAACTGTACGATGAAACCGCAGGGCTTAAAAGTTCAC
Source organism: Cyprinodon tularosa (assembly GCF_016077235.1). Lineage (NCBI taxonomy): Eukaryota > Metazoa > Chordata > Actinopteri > Cyprinodontiformes > Cyprinodontidae > Cyprinodon > Cyprinodon tularosa. The sequence continues at coordinate 155,876 of NW_024039117.1, forward strand.
AGCTCACGATGTATGTTCTAACACTGTACGGTCCAACGCTCTAATGCGATTTACCTGCTCACACTGTACGTCTAAAACCACATGTTGGACTCAGTACTCAGAGTAGCACTGGGAAGAAGGACTCCCTTGTTTGCACATGCGCAGTGCTTGAGGTTCTAGTAAATCGGCTCTAAGCGCTGCTTCAACAGCAGGATTTACCCACCATCACCTCAGGAGGACTGACTGAATTTCAAACATTTCCTTCTTTCATCTGAGGAATATTGCAAAAATGAGAAATCTCCTGTCCAGGGGTGATGCTGAGAAACTAGTCCATGCATTTGTTACTTCAAGGCTGGACTATTGTAATTCTTTACTATCAGGAAGTCCACAAACTGTAGTTAAAAGCCTTCAGCTGATCCAAAATGCTGCAGCCAGAGTTCTGATGAAAATGGAAAAGAGAGATCATATCTCTCCTATCCTGGCTTGCCTTCATTGGCTTCCTGTTGAATCCAGAACAGAATTTACATTTACACAGAGAGATTAAAAACCTTTCAATAAACCAAACATTACCCGCCACACATCTGACTAATTAACCATTAAAACAACTATTTTCATTCATTTCAGACGGAACTATTCACATTCTTGGATTATATTAAACTGCACTTCCGATATTCACCACTGTTCAGCGCCATTTCCTTTTTTCCTCTGAGTACAGAGCAGCCAGCTTGTTTGGACTCACTATGAATCATGGGATACTCAAGGCTACGGAGGATACAGCGGACCTGTCCTTCAAAACGGGCAAAAGGAAGGCTGCAGCTGTCCGCCGCATAAAGAATACTCGTGCAATCCGAACAGACCTCGGTGCCGGATTATGATGTAATCGGCCCATGAATCTGGCCTTCTGAGGATGCAGTCCCTAAATTCAAACTCAGCCTACTTCACAGCAAATTGTGCTCTATGGGGTTACATGTGGATGCTCTAATTCTAAGTTGCAGAGTCCGACTATTATTCCCTTGTGTAGTGAAGGACTGTTTGCAGCTCTGAATAAATACCACAGCGGTGTATATTTTTATTTCCTCCACTTTTGCTCACCCATCCAAAACGCCTACAGCCACATGAATGTACAGAAAGCATTGTGTCACAGCAATGAGTTTCTCTTAGCTGAGTTTTCTTAATCTACAAATTGTCCAGAAGCTGTAAACGTCTTTACCTCGGATCATACCTTCATAATTAGCCCAGTGTTTTGTTTAAGGAAAAGGGCCCAAAGGCATATCAACAGCAGTGTCAGAATTATTCATGTTTATTACTACAGTAGAAGTTTAAAGTCGTAGGGAAGTCATATTTAAATGTCAAATCATTCTGGCTTAAACATGTATATAAATGTACTCTTTATCAGACCATATTCTCCCAAAAGTTAGAAAATTTCTACTTAAAAAAAATCCTGTCTTAAAATCTGTGTTTTTCTTCCTTTCTCGCAGCTAATATACGCAACGGTTGAAATCAGAAACCAGAATCCTTTCCTTTCCCATTGAGTTGCGTCCCAGTGTTCACGGGGATGGACGTCTGTGTCTTCGGCAGGCGTAGAGCTAACAGAACTGGCAGCGTTGCGAGGCAAGGGCTCAAACATGTACGGCTGGAAGCCTTCTACACCAAACCAAGCTTCTGCCGCCCTGGCGTTCTCTTCCACAACATCTTCGTCCCCGCTTTCCTCCTCTAAATAAAAAATGGATGACGGAGGAGACTCATCCACGACCTCCGACACTAAACTCTCCTCCTCTTGCATGTTTCCGCTGTCCATAGCGTTCCTTGACAGTGTCGTTGCTAGGTTACCAATTTAGTGCTACTTGGTCCCAATGGAATTTCCCATTGGGAACCTGCTAGCACTAAGTTGCTAACTGGTTAGCTAGATGCTTCTGACAAACCGGCTACAACCAAACTAGCCTGCAAACCTTCCGCCACAACAACAGCCCCCCCCCCCCCCATTCACTTTATTCACTCGTGTACAGTCGTGCACCACCAGGGAGAATTCGGAAATGCAACGGTTGGAACGGCCGCTTCCCTACGACTTCAAATCCTCCTGTTTAAAAACACTTTTGTAGAAGTTAGAGGATTAACTTCAGCTTTTTACTCCAGTAAAAGTGTAAAAGGACAATTTTTAAAACTACTTAAAGTATAAAATTAAAAGTAATGCAGCAAAAAAAAGTTAATGACAGAAGCTTTACTGCTCTACCATATTAAATAAACATTTTTCTATAATTCTGGATGATAACTTCCTTAGAATTCATTTTATTTAACTAATGGTAACAGTGTCACACTTAACTTTGCATCATCTTGAAAACCGATTTATTTTGGTCTGTGGTGAGCAACAAGTTGGGGCAGGACACCACAGAGAAATTAATTGCCTGGATAAAACTAATTATTTTGATGGTTTTTATTTTTTTAAATACCAACAGGCTTTAATGAACAAAACTTAAATGATTAAAACTAACGAGTCTGTTTTAAACTCAAAGGAGTAGAAGTAAAAAGTTTTCTAAAAAATAATTAATAAAATATAAATAACCAAGTATTTGTACTTGGGTTGTAAATAGGCTGAGGAAATGCCTGACAATAGAGAATGTATAAAAAAAATAAAAGCAGATGTGCACAGCTGAGGTGGTTAAATAGTTTAGTCTTTCATTGCAGGCGTCCGATCAATAGAAATGTCACAATGAGGCTTTCTTTAGGAAACGCTAAAATACGCCAAACTGCTCGTATGGGAAAACGTTTACAGGACTTTAAATGAGAGGCTGCTGGTCAGCAGCTTTCTGCTGCCAACAGCCACCCACTTAAAACCAGCTGCTCATTAAGTCATCAGACTGTAGGAATCATCAAAAAGCTTCAACACAAGTAAAGTTGTGGGAATCAAATTAATTAGGCAGCATGGCTGCATGAGCCAGCTCTATTTCTACACTCAGTGTGACCATAAATACAAACGCTATCACTCAGGAGCCGGGAACACGTCACAAACGCCACTTAGTAGCTTCAAAATGCGGCTCAAGGGTCAGACTGGACTGGTTCTCCTCCCTCAGCAGTGTGTCGCAGTGAGTTTGTCGCAGATAGTTTTGATTTCTGCCCAATATTGAAGCGTGGTCTGCGCTATGTTATTCCACGCCACAACGCCAGAGGGCCAATCAGGAACTAGCTGTGGGTCTACATACGGCCGAGGCGGTCAGGAAGTGGAGTCAAGTTTGTGCGACAACGGAGGGAAATGAGGGCCAAAAAGAACGGAGATCCAGCTGGAAAAATGGTCCCTGCGTTCTCGCTCTTCTAACTGGTCCATCTTCAACAGTCGTTTTCCACAATGGCGGTCAGACAAACAACACAAGCCGCTAAGGAACCAAACAGGAAACATGCATAGAGTAGAGTGGCTGTAGATTTGACCAATCAGAGGCCTTCTCTCTGCGGTCAGCTACGATTTGGAGAGGTGCAGCAGTGTGTCTGCGGGGGGGCAAAGACGAGCGTTCACTGCGACGCAGACGCCGACGACCTGGTTTCTGACTATAAACCAGGCTTAACAGTTCAGAATAAAAACAACGTCCCATTCAAAACCAATGGCTCCAATAAGGGGCGGATTTAGGAAATTTGGGGCCCTAGGCAAAGACAGATAGGGGGCCCTCTGAACTGAGAAGACAACACATAAAACACCCATTATACAGATATAGAAATCTGTATAATGGAAAAGAAGAAGAGAAGGGACAAGAAGAGAGGGACAAAACCTAGAACAGATAATGGATGTCCATTCTATTAACATTTCTCCATCTGTAGAATGGGGCTGTTCTATGTGTTGTCTTCTCAGTTCAGAGGGCCCCCTGCCTGTCTTAGCCTAGGGCCCCACATTTCCTAAATCCGCCCTTGGTTAGACTGTTGTGAAAATAATCGGTATCAACATTGGCCTTAAAAAAGCTGCATCAGTCAATCTCTAAAAGAGAGGCTAGAGTGAAGAAGAGGCGCAGAATGTCTCCCTCTGGTCAGATAGATGCTTTATGAACCTTTCAATCATCTGATTCTGATGGCAGCGCTGACTAAAGTTAGAGACTTTGACATTTGTCTGACATCCAGCATCCCACTCGCCTGCCCTCCCGGCACGCTGTACCGTATGTATTTATCCAGTGTCTGTGCGGCATTTATCACACAGCTTAGTCATAATTAGTGCAACTAAGTCTGGGGCATCGAGCCTGTTGGCGGGCATATGTTCAGATCTGGTTAAAGACACGTTGATCCCTGAGGGGATGGCTCAATGTGGAAATGTGTGCCTGTGAAGCTCTCTGTGGAGCGAACCCTGAGCCTCCATGAACACGCTGCTTCCCTGAGTGGCCCGCCCACGCTGAGAGAGGCCACTCCGGTCCTGTTCCAGAGTGTGCGGACGGCGGCTCGGACGGGGGGGTTAAGAGACAAGCTGAGAGTCAGCTGCCGGCTTCACAGAGCAGCTGGCCTCCATGAATGCTGAAGACTTTAATGAAGAGCAGAACAAGGAGCGAATGCAGAGACAGAACAGGTCTCCCTGCTTCAAACATGCTGCTGGATCAGGTCAGGATGGCAAACCTGTGAGGATCCCCCACCCTGATCCATGAACGATGGGAAAGAACAGATGTTTCTCCATCGCTCTGGAAGGACAGGAGGTTTGAGGACACTTTGAAAAAGTTTGTCTATCTGGTTTCTTCAGGATCTTTTAGTCGATCCTCCATCATCCAATCAGAGCTCAGATCGCAATAAAACGTTGAGCCTCATACTAACATGGTTGCCAAGGTAACAACACAAACACCAAAACAAAAAATGTTTTCTAATTGGTCTCTATCGGTTGATCAGATGAAACAACTTTTAATCTAATAAGAGATGAATTAACAATAAATGATAAGCAGTTATAATTATAATTTAACTAAACACGATGTTTGGTCGCATTTACAGTAACAGCCATTCAAAATGGCCCCTCCCACTCAAACGCCAGCTGAACGGCAGCAAAATGCCCTCCAACTTCCAGCCACTAAGCCTTCTCCTGGCCGTGCATATTTGTTTACTCTGACTCCACACTTTTACTGAATTACAGGGTCTGACCAGGAGATGGGGGTTTTCTTTAGATCTAAACGTCCACAAATCATGACAGAAAGAATATTTTAGTACAAAGATTGATGTTTAAAAAGGACTAGCCAAAAACCATCGAAAGACCAGCCAAGGATCAGCCAATGACCAACCAAGGACCAGAAAAGGACCAACCAAGGACCAGAAAAGGACCAGAAAAGGACCAACCAAGGACCAGCCAAGGACCAGCCAATGACCAGCCAATGACCAACGAAGGACCAACCAAGGACCAGCCCAGGACCAGCCAAGGACCAGCCAAGGACCAGCCAATGACCAGCCAATGACCAACGAAGGACCAACCAAGGACCAGCCCAGGACCAGCCAAGGACCAGCCAATGACCAGCCAATGACCAACGAAGGACCAACCAAGGACCAGCCCAGGACCAGCCAAGGACCAGCCAATGACCAGAAAAGGACCAACCAAGGACCAGAAAAGGACCAACCAAGGACCAGAAAAGGACCAACCAAGGACCAACCAAGGACCAGAAAAGGACCAACCAAGGACCAACCAAGGACCAGCCAAGGACCAGCCAATGACCAGCCAATGACCAGCCAAGGACCAGTCAAGATCTGACAAGACAAGCCATGATCTGCTTCTCTGTTCTCCATTTTTCATTTGGATGAAATAATAGCTGCATGAATCATGACAGCAGACAAGATAGAGGAGAGCAGGAGGCGGGGTTACCAATCTACTCGCTCTGGAGAGCAGAGTTCGCTGCTTTTAGATGTTGTCTCCAAAGTCTCCAGTAGCAGAAAAAAGTCTCTAGATTTGGCGCTAGGAGCTTTTTAGAAATCAAAGTGCTAGAGGGGTCGGAAAAGTGGCTAAATATAGCGACTAAAGCGCTAAGTTGGCAACACTGCTGTTTGCATGGTTTGTTTTCAGATGGTTTGCTGCTGCCTGTTTGGACCTTTCTGAACATGTGCAGCAAATGGACTGATCCAATATGGTGGACACTGAAGGGGGGGGGCTGAGACACACTTAATATTATCAGCGTTCTGATGGTGTTTTAGTGAAAGGATTTTGCTCAAAATCATAATTAATGTGCACAAATAAGGAATAGTTGTATTAACCATACATGGAAACAGAGTTTTATGGGGCCTCCAGCAACTTGGGGCCCTTGACACCTGCCTAGGCATTGCCTAATGGTGAATCCCCCCTGCCCTGAACAACAGTGACATCCCGGTATTTCTCCTTTCCTACTGATGTCCATGGAAGCAGAAGGCTGGAGGTTCCCTGTTCCCCTCCACCCAAAGCAGAACACGGTGAGCTGCAGGTGGGTTTCTCACCTGTGAAGGCATCAGGGCAAACCCCGCGCGGCTGTCAAAGCTGCTCAGCGTCACGTGCAGCCATTACAATTTACAGGAGCGACAGCAGCGCGCTCCGTGATCTGGCGCCCTCTGGCGGACGGAACAAGGACCGCCTCATTACAGGAAGAGGTTAAACCACTCAGCGTTTTACCGACCGGCGCACCGGGGAGGAGAGCCCCGCTCCTCCTCACTGCTCAACCTGATGCTGCAGCCCACAACCTCCAGGCAAAACCTCCCGGGGCTCAAACAAAGACTAAATTAAACATCTGAGGACTGAAATATAATCATAATTACACAGCAGGATATTTGCTTCACACACACACACCTCACATCTCCAGCAGAACAATAAATCAACCAAACCAGCAGCGCTATAATGACCAGCTTTCTGCGCGTGCCGCTGATCGCTTCTTAAACCAAACCGAACCGGTTCTGCTCCCCGGATCGGATCCAGGTGATGAACACCTGAACTTCAGGACAGGTTCAGCAGCAAAAAAAAAAAAAGAAGTTAAGAAAGAAGCAGGCGGGTAAAGGGTGAGATAAAGGGGGAGGAAAATGCTGAGTTTAAAGTTGAGCGCAGGACGCCGGTGGATCCGCATCCTGCACTTCGACTCACCTTGAGCGGCCGCTCCTCGGATGCTGAATACACTTGCTATCAAAGTGGCCACATACCAAATCATAGTACTATAACCGACCAGAAAAAAGCCTCATATTATCTCAAAGTGCTCCGTTCGGTGAGTCAGTCATCGCCCAGCAGAGACCGGCCGGTATCCTAGCTTCCCCGTGAACCCTTCACCATCCGCGGTCTCCCCTCTCTTCCCCTCTCCTCCGCTCTCCTCCCGCATCCCGAGCCTGATCACCTGCGCCAATGGGGTGAGAGCAGGCGGTGCCGCGGTGGGCGGAGCCAGCCGCTCCGCCGGCCGCGGCCCCGCCCCCGCGCTTGTTTCATTGACGGCCGCTGGAGGACGGCGGCCGCTGATTGGTTACCTGGACTGTCACTCACCGACGGTGAGTGCCGCGTTCACGGCTTCTAAAGAAAAATAGGTCAGAAATTCACGTTCCCTTTTTAAGTGATTTTATTCGGCTCTTTTGGAATTATCGTGACATGAAAAATAAACCTTTATTTATTCATTAAAACATGTACATAGTAACCTTATAGTCGTTTGTTGTTTTTTTATAACGTTTGCAGATATCTGAGCATTTTTCGTGCAAAGGCACATCTGTGGTTTATTCTATTTTAAAAAGTGCTTCGACGTAGAGCTGTGCGGATGTGAGTTAGCTTTCAGTGTCTTAATTGATTATAGAAAGTAAGAGTCTGAGATTTTCAGTCGCAGGGCCTGAATGCAGCAGCGTAAGGGGAGCCGTTTCAAGTTGGGTTGGAGTGTGGAGCCGTAGCGGAGCTGCAGCATCATCCTGCGCAATAAGAGGAGAGGAATCCTTCAGCGGCTATAATCACATCCTACCAGCGAAAAAACCAAACGAGACTGTTAAAATATGCAGCCTTCAGTGTGTGACACAAAAACCAGCCGAGGTGGAATGACTAAGACTATCTGATTCATGTCTATTGATAGGCTGAGCCCGTCAATAACAGGTTAATATGCCACTGAGTCAGCCTGACTGGCTCATAGAGCATCCATCCTACGTCAGAGCGACCGAGGCTACCTTCAGGACTATCCCACCTCCACGAAAAGGAGGAGGTTTTACTGATGAAGACGACACATCCGCGTGGGATCCTTCCTGCAGGACAAACCAGCAGGAACATTGATCTGCAATCCACCTTTCAACAATTAACAACAACTAACAAACATCACAGAACTAAAATCACACATAAGGATGTAAAAAATGAAGAGTAACTTTAAAAATATTCAGATCATCTGAATAAAAGTTGATTATATTTCAAATGTCATAAGTTATGAAACCAGATAATTGATCACATTTTGGATGTGATCTATTATCAATCAATTAAGTCTCACTTTTCTTTAGTTTTCCTCCATTTTTAGTTTCTGTTGCATTTTAATCTTGCTTAACCAGAACATTAAATACAAGATTATGCCTTTTAAGGATATTTAAGAAGTCTTTTCAAAAACAAATGGTGGGACAAAAGAGAGAGAGCGATCTTTGACCTTTCCTCTGGGAAGGGGGGGGGGGGGGGATTTACCATTAGGCAATACTATGCAGCTGCCTAGGGCCCCAAGTTCCTGGGGGCCCCATAAAACTCTGTTTACATGTATGCTTAATACAACTATTCCTTATTTGTGCACATTAATCATGTTTCTGACTACAGGTCAGTCCAAACAGACAGCGGCAAACCATTTGAAAACAAACGATGCAAAGAGCAGTGTAACCAACTTAGCGCTTTAGTTGCTATATTTAGCAACTTTTCAGACCCCTCTAGCACTTTGATTTCAAAACAGCGAGGGTCAAAACCTAGAACAAATAATGGATGTCTATTCTATTAACATTTCAGAAGGCCCTCTGCCTGTCTTTGCCTAGGGCCCCACATTTCCTAAATCCGCCCCTGGCTCTCGACTGGGTCCTGTGGACTGACCAGAGTCCTTTAGTCATCTCTGCTCTCCTTTTATAAACTCTTCTCACAGGCTTCAGTAGAAATAGCCATGGAAGTAGTTAAGTTTTATGAGTGCTTTAGAAAAAACAAACAAGCACATAACATCATCCAGATCCAGCTTATGTCATAGATTAGGCCATTTTTTCTTCATATTCATCCTTTTTTGAATATAAGCGTTAAAGCATTTTGTTGTGCAAGTTTACCAGAAGATTGTGAATTAAATACTAGAATACTAGAATTAACTATAACTGAAAGTCATAGTTAATTAACAGGTCATTGGAATCAAGGGTATAACTAATTAATTATTACCGGTATCTGTTGAATGATTATAACTGTAATGTGCTTACTGAACAGGGTTCTTAGCCTCTTACATAAAAGTTTGGACTCCTAAATCCGGCTGCAAAAAACTGTTAGGAATCCAGTCTGTGTGGGTTGTGTTTTTGTTTGTTTTACCTCCACCACCAGGTGGCGCCTGGTTCTTGTTGGTCCTCTCACACACCTGCTGATGTTTGCCTCATTATCTGAGTGTTTGCCAGAGTGTTTGTCAGTTTTGGGAAGTCATCCTGCAAACTGGATGTTTTGGACCTTCTTCCCCTGGAAGCATCGTCTGAGTTTCAAACTGAGCTGGGGAGTCAAACTGGAGGTTTGGATCTACTTTTCCCCAAAGGATTGTTTGAGTTTCACACTGAGCAGGTGATTCATCTCCACAAGATCAGTTTAAGTACCAAAGGAAATCTAAGTGGCAGTCAGCTCCTCCGTTCCTCAAGGAAACAACTTAAACTGGGTAAACCCTGTCTGCCCTCCAACGAGCAAACCAATTTCTGGAACAACCCGTACCGACTGGATTCAATGAATGACACCCTTTTTCTGGAAATGTGAGTCCTGTTGCCTATACTCCCTCTTGCAAATCGAAGCTCAAATTTCCCACTGAGCCTGAACTAACCACAGGAACTTCCCCCTTCTCTTTCAGTGTATTCTCATTATCAGTTCGTATGAAATCGTACCAAAAGTTATGCACAGTATTTTGTAGGTTCTTGACGTTTTTTTCGTCGTATTTCGTCGTATTTTTACGTCTTGCCTCGAGACAAGATATCAGTGCGCATGTGCATCTTACGCACCATTCAATAACATACAATTTAACATACAATTAACCCTAACATACAAAACAGCAAGCAACCTAGTGAGAGACATCATGAAGTAATCATTGCACTGTCGAAAGCTCGTCCGTCCCAGTTTTACGTCCATCCGCTGATCTGCTTTTTTCGTCTGGCTGGCTGCACATGCGCACTGATATGTTTTTCCGAGGAAAAACGTCAAAAACCCACGAAATACTGTGCATAACTTTTCGTACGATTTCATACGAACTGATAATGAGAATATGTTGTCTCTTTTCAATCCCGGTTTGCCGGTGTTCAGAGCAGCACTGGACCCATCACTACCAGTTCTCAATAAACCTGTTAAACCTTCCCCTGGTCTCTCTGATTGGTTTTCTGCATGTGGGTTAGATCTTTGAATAAAATCATGACAAAAATTCCGTTGCCTTTCACCAATTTAGTAAGTTAGACTATGACTATCAGCAGAGTTATTAATCACCAACCAAATAAATGTGTCTCTGTTCATTCAGATGCTTCTGACAGAAGAGTGAATCCAGCCTGAGTGATACATCGTTCACCGTGTAAAATATCCACGGGTTAGAATACAATGGCACTTTATCAGCTACAATCACACAGTATTACTATTTCTAATAACGCAGTGTCATTGGTTGTGACACAGGCCACAATAACATACCTGGGTGCGTGTAGAAGGAGTGTGCAGCTTCCTGGTGTTCTTACAGACATTTTTAACACCTGGCTGGACCGATCCATAATGCCAGCATGCTTTAAGTCTGCCTAAGTCATTCTGGTCCCAAAGAAGCCTCAGGTCACCTCACTCAGCAACTACTGACTCCCATCATGATGAAGTGCTTTCAAAGGCTGGTTAAAGAACACATCGTCTCCAGTCTGCCACCAACATTCAACCTGTTTGGATTTTATATTCTTTTCAATTCCCAGCCAGCTGGAAATGTATATCTCTGATACTTTAAGATGTTTATTGCCCTCCCTGTTAGGGGAGGTTAAATATCTTATTTAATCAGATATTCTTCAGACTGTTATATATTGTTTATGACACACAGTCCTACTAACTGTGTGTTAGAACAATAAATGAAAGAGTGATTCGAGCTCTAATCATGGTCAAACAGTTAATTCTGCACATACATGGAATAAATTCAACACAACTTCTGTTCAAAATGTAAGAGTTTATTAACAAAACTCATTCAGCTCCAGGTCATATTTCAGTTGTAAACTCTTAATTAAAACTAGTGAAACTCAACTAAACTAAACTACTATGTACAAAGAGGAAGGGGAACATGGTTTAAAACCATATTATAGTTTAAGATGGATTTGTTTGTTTGAAACCAAAGTTTATCTGGAAGAATCTGGGTGTTGTGCAAAATGATATCCTGGAGATAATAAATAAATGATGAACTAGAACTGGAGTTATAGTAAATTGTTCAAAATCGGAGGTGAAATTAATTCAGTGTTCCTAGTTGAAAAATTGTAGCTTTAATTTGCTTACTTACCAGGGTTTATGCCTTTCACCTCTGGATGGTTCCTGGACCGGCTGTTAAAATCCAGGTATCCACACCAATTTGGTGACCTAGGCTAGGTTATCAGCAGAGCTATTAAATATCAATCAAAGAACTATTTATCTCTGTTTATTCATACTGTTACCAAAAGAGGGTGGATCTGACCTGAGTGATAAACCGTCCATTACATGGATCACAAGACCACTACAAGTTAAACAATGACGTCTTTATTCTAATAATTCAGGAAATCTAACATCTATGCAAAACAATACACGCTATTAGAAAATAAACATGGGATAGACTAAATGACTAGTTTAAAGAAAACAAAAAGAATAAAACCTTAAGAGTCTGTTTAACTGGCTTCTGAGATGGTCCAAAATAGGCCAGATGTTAATACATTCACTTTCCTGCTTTAAGATAGTTATAGAGAGTTTGCTGACATTCAACCGCCGTCGCCATGTGGTTGAGGATCTTTTATTACAAGCTGCCCCCCCCCTCCTTCCTCTCATCACATGAAGAGGGAGGTCTTTCATACATCCATACACACTCACATTTACATTTCTCTCACACACATACAACTACCAACAGACCTCAGTCAGTCCGGGTCGGACAGAACACCTCTGATGTCATCAGTCTAAGCCCCTCCCCTCAGGACTGCGTCCTGAGCCCCCTGCCGTTCACCCTGATGACGCACGACTGCGTCCCCAGGTTCACCACCAATCACATGGTGAAGTTTGCAGACGACACCACGGTGGTGGGCCTCATCAGAGACGACAACGACCTGGACTACAGAGAGGAGGTGGAGCAGCTGGTGGAGCAGAGATAACAGCCTGATCCTGAAGGTGGAGAAGACCAAGGAGATCATGGTGGACTTCAGGAAGAAGCGGCCTAACCACGCTCCACTGCTCATCATCAGCTCAGCTGTAGAGGTGGTCAGCAGCACCACATTCATCACAGACACCCTCACCTGGACTGGAAACACCACCTCACTGGTAAAAAGGGCCCAGAAGCGCTTGGACTTCTGTGGAAGCTCATTGGTAGAATTCTGTCATGACAGAAACACTCGAAAACGATTCACACCATTTTGTCCTCTGGAGGGGGGAAACATTTATTTAGAATTTAAATTCCTACAGCTGTCTTAAACACTTCATAAGTTCAGCGCTACATCATCATACATCTCAGTTTTTTTCCCCAAAAAATGGCAGACACATACAAAGCTGTATTTGTACCCTAGCACCAAGTGTTATTTTGGAATCTTGCTGGTGTGTGTGTGTGTACCTATGTGTGTCCTAAATGTGCCTGTTTGGCTCCGACACTTGAACAGGAAAAATGAGTTCTCTGTTTATGCCAAAATCTCTTAGCTTATAACTTGATTCTGTGCGAATCAGCAATTAGGAACCTGGTCTTTGCCAAGATTTGTACGTGACCTCCAGCATGTATTATTTCTGTGTCCTGTCCACTGTATATTCTGTGTTGCTAAGTATAAGGCCTAGAAATATTTTTTCACAGTTTGAAAACTATATAACTCCATCACTTCCAGCGGAGGATGAGGAGAGACCACCTACCCACCATTCTCCTTGGAAGAGTGCAGCCTTTAAGCTAAAAGAGATTTGTGAAAGACAGTATGAGCTCCTTGCTGCTCTTCAAATAACTGGACTGTTTGATGAGATTGAGTAGAATAAACAAACTGCTGCATCTCAGTTTCTCGACTAGCCAACTCCACCCAGAGCACCACTCACCTGCTTGTACGCCTTGTCTGCTGAACCCGCTTCTTTATCGCCCTCAACAGTCTCCTCTGTAACAACAAACTCCTCCAAGCACAAACGCCATGCTCGCTGGTGCAAGAAACTGTCAGTTGTTCCTCAGCTGCTCAGGCAGCATGTGTTGCTGGCGTCGTAGAAGAGATCTAGGATCTTGCGGCTGTGGTTCTGCTTCTCTGATCTATTGGCACGGTTCAAATTGGCACGCGATGTCCTCAGTATCTCTTTATCACCAGACTTGAAAGCTGAGTTTCGAGGTTTTAGCGATTTCCGAACCTCCCCATTCATCAACGGTCGTTGGTTGGCCCGTGTGGGGATGTTATTTGTGGTGCTGACATCCTCAATGCATATGTTGATGTAGATTGACACAGTCATGGCATACTCATCAATATTTATCTTATTGTCATAAGTTGCTGCAGCTTTGAGCATGGTCCAGTCAGAGCTTTCAAAACAGTCCTGGAGTGTCTCCATGGCCCCCTCAGACCACACTGACTTCCTTCACCTGGGGCCTGTATGCTGGAATTAGCATGACGGATAGGTGATCCGATGACCCGAGGTGGGGGAGGAGTGTTCTAAGCCGAGTTGCAAAGTTGGTTAAAATAAGGGAGCACAGTCTTTAAGATAGATTGATTAAAATCCCCAGCAATGATGAAAACACCCTGGTGTTTAAGCTAACGGACTGTATTTTAGCAGTGAGGACTACTTGCCGTCATCATGATCTTTAGCTCCATTCCCATGTCATTTTATTAACAACAAGTCATGATTCTTGCTGGAAAACTGCACAATATTAATGTTTTCACATTCTTACTGTCTTTGCACTGCTCATGCTGTGTGTTTTGAATCGTCATCATGCTGAATGTTCTCTCTGCCTTTGGCGAAGTTTCTCTGAGACTGGCTGCAACATCACCGCCATTAGACACCAGACTTTTAGCTTCCTACCATATCATGTCCGTAGGTTTGCATAGGGACCATAGGGACATGTCCCTACCAAAATTTTGGACCGACCTAATTGTCCCTACCAATAATTCAATGTGAACAACATGTTTATAATTTGATATACAGCGTTGTTGCAGCAGTGGCTTATTTTCCTCTCCCAGCTCCTCTGCCTGGTAGCAGCGCATTATCTGTGCTGCGCTGTTTAACTCCACTCTAGAATACTGCGGTTATAAATAGGCTACAAAAGTAGTACAATTAAAAAACTAAATATTAACTACGCTAAAATAGGTGAAAGCATCTGATTGTAGTTCTGTAAAGAAGCAGGAAAGTGTTTTGATTTGACAAATGTAAGTAACCAACGTTAGGATTTCTTTAATAAAACTAAATATTCTGAGTCAGACGGGAGTTCAGAAAACTGCTGTTAAAATGAACAAAGACTGTAAACTATCAACATTTCTGATTCCCTTTTACCAATATTTCTCTGCTATTACTGTTTTCATTTTTGAGGCAGTTCAGGTATAAATGACAGGTGTTATTTCTTTCATAGAACATAACAACATGAGGAGGATGTTAAAGATTTTTTGTTTTCCACATAAAAATAGTTATATTTAATCGACTTCTACTTCTAGAAATAGAGTAAAGACAAAGAGAGGAACACTTTTAATATTAGTTCTATTTTTCTTCTTTATTTTACCATTTCCTCCATAAGTAAATTAGTAATCAAAGTAAATTTTTTACAAAAAGTTTTACAATCTTGGTATAATTCCTAAAGGCACATTTTAGTGGCCCTATACTCCAGTTAACCATTAATCAATTACTAAATTAGTTGATGATTATTTAGATTATCAATTAATAAGATTAAGTGTTTCAGCCCTAGATAAAATACATGAAATGGGCAACACAATGTAATACCTCTCAGATGTACAACTTGTATAGTGAAGGTAATATTTTAAACACTCAGTGTCAGTTCCTCTTATATGTCATGATTGGTTCTCAGAGAAGCCCAATATGCAGAACACCACGGAAACAGATGGAAAGTTTATTAATGTTTATTTAAAACACAAGTACATTAATCATGTGAACTGGAACTGGTTCTGGCCGGGGACAGGTTCACTGGAGTCTGTGAGGATGACAGTTCAGTTAGCGTTGGCACTTGAGGAGTTTGCGTTTGGAAGTTTCAGAAGATTACCTTGAGGAGTCCGGGTTTCTCTTTGAGGAAGGAACTGTTGGGTCCAGAGACTGATTTGTTCAGCAGAGTTCAATAACCGTTTCAGCGTCTTACTTCTGACTTGAATGCAGACCTTGGGTTTTGGTTTCCAGCTCTTAGCCAAGAGCTGCAGAGGAATCCGGAGGAGAGTCTTCAGGTTTGGCTCAGAGGGCAGGCTCGGCAGGTTAAGCTCATCCAGAGCTTCCAAGGGAACAGGTTTCCTGTGAGAGCACAGACAACGAGAGGTTAGAAGAGAGACTGATCACTAGGGAGATCACTAGAGATTCTCAGGAGGTTCTAGGCTTAGGTGCTAACCAAACTGGAACAACACTGCGGCGTTGAGGCAAGGTCTGAAGGCTGGTTATATACTGCAGGTCCTCCTGATGACAAGATGCGCCTCAGGTGTGTTGGAGGCTCAGCTTCAGGAGGATCCACGGCGCACTCTGCTGGAGACGGATGGTACCGCTCCAGATCCCAACAGTACCCCCCTCTCAACGACCGCCTCTTGGCGGTCCAGAAGATGTCGACGGGAGGGAGCGCTCATACTCCTCGATCAGTGACGGATCAAGGATGTAAGAGCCAGGAATCCATCTGCGGTCCTCTGGACCGTAGCCCTCCCAGTCGTCGAGGTACTGCCAACCGCGACCTCGACGACGGGAGTCCACGATCCGGCGGACGGTGTAGGCAGGATGTCCATCGACTTCCAGGGCGGGTGGAGGGGAGTCGGACGGAGGGCACAAAGGACTAGAAACCACTGGTTTTACTTGAGAGACGTGGAACGTGGGATGTATACGGAGACTAGCAGGAAGTTGCAGACGTATGGCTGAAGGATTGATGACCTTGGAAATCTTGTATGGACCAATGTATCTAGGAGACAGTTTGCGAGACATCCCCTTGAGGGGAATGTCCCGAGTTGAGAGCCATACCTCTTGACCGACGGAGTACTCCGGGGCAGGGCGTCTCCTTGAATCAGCAAAACGTTTGGTGGTGTCGGAGGAACGGTTGAGAGCAGCGATGGTGTCTCTCCAGACTCGCTGGCATCGAGGGATGTGATGATTGACTGATTGCACCGAAATCTCTCTCTCGTCTGCTGGAAAAAGGGGGTTGATATCCGAGACTAACCTGAAAAGGTGACTGGCCGGTGGATGCAGACTTGAGAGAGTTATGGGCGTATTCAATCCAGGTGAGATATTGGCACCAATCGGTGGGGTTGTTTGAGGTCAGGCAACGGAGAGTGGACTCGAGCTGTTGGTTCATTCTTTCGGTTTGACCATTTGACTGTGGATGATAACCAGACGTTAGAGAAGATTTGCAATTGAGAGCTGAGCAGAAAGCCTTCCAAACCTGGGAAATAAACTGAGGACCACGGTCTGAGAGAATATCCTGAGGAATTCCATGGAGTCGAAAGACATGCTTAACGAGGAGCTGGGCTGTTTGGAAGGCTGTGGGGAGCTTTCTGAGAGGGATTAAGTGGCAAGATTTAGAAAATCGATCGATGATGGTGAAAATGGTTGTCATACCTCGGGAGATGGGAAGTCCAGTGACGAAATCGATGGCTATGTGAGACCAGGGACGAGTAGGTACAGGTAGTGGATTCAACAGACCTGAGGGTGGTTGATGTAAAGTCTTGTTTCTGGCGCAGACAGGGCAGGCCAGAACATACTCCTTTACGTCCTTGTGTAGAGTAGGCCACCAGAAACGTCTTGAAATTAAGTGGATGGTTCTGCTTACCCCCGGATGAGCGGAAAACTTGGCTGCATGCATCCATTGGATCAGGCGTGATCTGACTGAAGAAGGGACATAGGTTCTGTTTGGAGGACCGTTACCTGGGTCAGGTTCAGAAGCCAGGGCAGAGTTTATCAGGTCGGTGATTTCCCAGGTAACCACTCCAACTGTGCAGGATGCCGGGAGAATGGGTGCAGGCATCTCGGATTAATCAACGGAGTAGAGACGAGAGAGAGAATCGGGCTTGGTGTTCTTGGATCCGGGTCTGTAAGAGAGGATGAGGTTGAAACAGGAGAAAAAGAGTGACCATCTTGACTGGCGTGGGTTTGCTTGTTTGGCGGACTGGATGTAGGCTAAGTTCTTGTGATCGGTCCATACTAGGACCGGGTGTTCAGCTCCTTCAAGCCAGTGTCTCCACTCCTCCAACGCCAATTTGATGGCGAGAAGCTCACAGTCCTCAACGTCGTAGTTCTGCTCGGCAGGAGAAAGTCTACGACAAAAGAAAGCACAAGGATGTACTCTTTGATCCGAATCGAGTTTTTGTGATAATACTGCACCAACTCCAGAGTCAGAGGCGTCCACTTCGAGGATAAATTGCTTGGTTGGATCAGGCTGGATTAACACGGGGGCTCTGGAAAACAAAGTCTTAAGTTTGTCAAAGGCGCTTTGAGCTTCGGGGGTCTACTGGAAAGTCTTTTTGACTGAAGTTAGAGTTGTGAGAGGTAAAGCTGTCTGACTGTAATTCCTGATGAAGCGACGGTAGAAATTGGCGAAGCCCAGGAATCTCTGCAGCTGTTTACGGTTTTCAGGAACTGGCCAATCCAAAACTGCTTTTATCTTTTCTTCGGATGGCTTAACCTGCCCGCCCTCGAGCACAAACCCTAAAAATGTCACTGAAGACTGGTGAAATTCACATTTCTCGGCTTTTGCAAAAAGTTTGTTTTCCAGTAATCTCTGTAGGACCAGGCGGACATGTTTCTTATGCTCGGAGAGATCTTTAGAGTAGATTAGGATGTCATCAAGGTAAACGAAGACGAAAATTTTCAAAAAGTCTCTGAGGACATCATTGACCAGGGCTTGGAAACATGCTGGAGCGTTAGTGAGACCAAAAGGCATGACTAAATATTCAAATTGACCCAATGGAGTTTTGAAGGCAGTCTTCCATTCATCACCTTCTCTAATCCTGAGAAGGTGATAAGCGTTCCTTAAATCGAGTTTAGTGAAGACGGTGGCCCCTTGAACTGGTTCGAAGACTGATGCTAGTAACGGAAGTGGGTATTTATTTTTAAGTGTTATTTGGTTAAGGCCTCTGTAATCGATACAAGGTCTTAGAGAACCATCCTTTTTACCCACAAAGAAGAATCCGGCACCCAACAGAGAGGAAGAAGGGCGGATTATGCCAGCTGCTAGGGACTCGTTTATGTATTTTTCCATAGTTTCTCGTTCAGGTTTTGAAATGTTGTAAAGTCTACTGCTAGGTAGAGGGGCGCCAGGTAATAGCTTAATCGCACAGTCATATGGTCTGTGAGGTGGAAGAGACGTAGCACTGACCTTACTGAAGACAGGAGCCAGATCATGGTATTCGGATGGGACAGAAGTAAGGTCAGGAGAGTCCATCTCCCCCCTACCTCTAGGGGACCTTACAGCGGGAGCTGCGGAACGAAGGCACGTTTCGTGACATGAGGTCGACCATGACTCAATGTGGCGATCAGCCCAGTTTATATGGGGATTATGTCGTTGCAGCCATTCGAACCCAAGCACCACAGGGGAACATGCAGAGGGAAGCACAAAAAACGTCAGAGTTTCACGGTGATTACCTGATATTAGCAGCTCGAGGGGTTGTGTTTGGTGGGTGACTTGGTGGAGTTTTTTCCCATCGATAGCGGAGACACAAAGAGGCTTGGACAAAGGGATAGTATCAATTTTTAGCTGCTGAACCAGGTTGGAGTCCATCAGATTGTGTTCACAGCCTGAGTCGATGAAAGCAGACAAAGTGAGAGTCTGATCTGAAAAGCACAAAGTAGCTGGAAGCATGAGACGAGGAGATTTCTCGGAAGTTAAATGGCCCGTCAGACTCCTCAGATCCTCTGACGGGCCCCGGCTTTTAACTTAGCGGGGCATGAAGCGATGAAATGGCCAGTCTCACCACAGTAGATGCAAAGCTTGCTTCTGACACGTCTTAGTCTTTCCTCAGGGGTTAGCCTTGTATGTCCAACCTGCATAGGTTCAGCTTCCGTTTCTACTGCATGAGAGACCTGAACAGGCATAGAAAGTGACTGGGTCTTAGACCATGGCTTGGAGAAGGGTTCTGTGGGACCAGAAGAAAAAGTAGCATTATTAGAAGCAGGGGTTGACACAGAAGAACTTTGATTTCTTTGTCTAGAATGGTTTCTAGCACGGATTCTGTTATCCAACCTAATGGTTAGGATTAATTGATTAATTAATCCTAACCATTGATTAATTCATCTAGAGTTTCTGGTTTGTCGAGGGTTGCAAGTTCGTCCTTGATATTTTCATTTAAAGCGTTGAAAAATGCACTTGTAAGAGCCCGTTGATTCCATCCGGAAGCAGCGGCTTTAACCCGGAAGTTGATGGAGAAATCAGCAACTGAGGAATTTCCCTGTCTAAGACTTAACAGAGCACGAGAGTCAATAGTTTGGTCGGAATCATGATTAAATACTTGGGAAAATTCAGAAACAAAATCAGAAAAATTGTCATTGATGCTGTCTTCGGAGGCAAATCTTGCCTGCGCCCACTCAAGGGCTCTTCCTGTCAGTTGGGACAAAATAAATGTTATTTTCTTTTAGTCCGTAGGAAAACTTCTAGGAGAGTTCCTAAAGATGAGACGGCATTGAAACAAAAATCCCTTACAATCCTTCATATTACCTGAAAACTTTTCAGGAAGACTAGGACGAAACTCAGGTGATGACGTCACAGCCGGTGACCTCGGAGGCGGAACTGGACCCGGAAAAGGTTGCGCTGTAGAGGCTGTGCTAGCGCTATCCATGTAGCTTGCACACGTTTGAAGCATCTGATTCTGTAGTTCAATTTGAGTGTGTAACTCACGAAGGGCCAGAGCGTGTCCTTGTAGTTGAGCATCTTGCTCTTCCAGCCTACGATGGAGGTGATCTGCGGGGCCTTGTGTTTGGCCGCGGTGTTCTGTCATGATTGGTTCTCAGAGAAGCCCAATATGCAGAACACCACAGAAACAGATGGAAAGTTTATAAGTTTGTGACAATATTGCATTTCCTAATATTTGGAAGTATGATCCATCTGAGTAACAAGGCTGTTACAGTTTCACCAGCAGATGTCACTAGTGAGTGATGAATGAAGCATCGAGTAATGAACTTTTTTCAACACTTTGTGTTGGAAAGCTTCATTGCTTCATGAGGCTTCACTTGCCCATCACTACTAGGGAGATCACTAGAGATTCTCAGGAGGTTCTAGGCTTAGGTGCTAACCAAACTGGAACAACACTGCGGCGTTGAGGCAAGGTCTGAAGGCTGGTTATATACTGCAGGTCCTCCTGATGACGAGATGCGCCTCAGGTGTGTTGGAGGCTCAGCTTCAGGAGACGGATGGTACCGCTCCAGATCCCAACATTATAGTTCCAGTGCAGATGTAAATAAAATAAATTTATTTGCCGTCCCTTGAATTTATTATTTTCCATGATACAGAGAGAGCATATTAGATTAAAAAATAAGAGTGGGGTTAATCTCTGTTTACCTCTGTACAATTCTATATCTTCAAAAGGAAACAGGATAAATCCACATATACAGACATATTTAGACTATATTTGGGTAAATATATGTATTTACCTACTGTCTTTGTCGCTGGTAAGTTTTAATGCAAACCTTTTCAAAATGGAAATAAAGTTCTAATTTCACATTGGTCAGAGCCAGTGATGCTTTAAACATTGATAAACAGCAACTAGTGTTTAGTGCTTATAAGATTTATATTAATGTAGAAGAAATGCTGCTGCTCTCTTTAAACAAAATGAACCCTGATGCTCAGATTAAGCATAAAAAAAGAGTAAGCATATTTTTTTCAAAGGACCAATGACATCAGACCAATGAAACTGAAGACCAATAGTGTCCCTAGCAAGGCTCAAATCAAACCTACGCCCTTGTACCATACACTTTGAGATTTTCCACAGTGCAGAATGTCTGTTATTCTTCTAGAAGTAGGATTAGGAAAAATAGAGATATGAGAAAGCTATAAGTCTGTATGTAAATTAAAAGTTTAATTTCACTCATATTTCTTCTAAAGCTTTATGCTGTTGCTGAGGGTATTGAATAAACTACCATAGGTTTGGACATTTTGGTGAGTCCCTTAATGTCCACGGTAATATATTTAGGATTTTATAATAATTTAGATCAAATATTTTTCTTAAAAGTTGTCTTTAACATCTGTGGGTCTGTATATAGGAGTGTAACTGATCATTGGTAATCAAACTACAGCATGTTATCTGCCATAGAGATCAGTAAGAGATGCAGTTGAGTGGTGCTTTTTGTGGTGCCCCATGTCTCTCACCCAATTGTCATAACAACTAAAAAGCCTTGTGTGAAGTGCAAATGACTTTTAGAAATTGAGCCTTCATCCTGTTCTGAGAGCCACAATATCACGCTAAGCTCCAATTTTTATTCCTTCCTTGTGTTTAATGAGTCAGGTGTGACCTGTTAAGCACCATGAGTACAGATTGTAATAATGAAACCTACTCGGTATCACGACATTTGGGTAAAAATGAATCAAAGGAAAATGCTCTAATTCTCACAGAACATATCTGTTTGAACAAAAACAATGAAGGCAATATAAATGACTTGTTAGTGAATCTAATAAAGGTTCAATGTGAAACGGGAAATCAGAGAAGACCAGGGGAGCCAGGGGCTTGATTGGGAAACCTTTGGTTGTTATCAACAGGTATCAAGATTGACTAGAAAATAAAGAAAGAATGGCCAAGGGGAAAACTACAGGACAGGGACCTGGACTGGGGATCACTGAAAAGCCACCAAATAGGAATAGTAAAACTAAAAAGAACTCAAAAAATGATATAACTCTTAACAATAATCTTTACAGTATAAACAGAACGATAAATCCCACCTAACTGAAAACCCAAAGTGAAAACTAAACAGAACCAAAAATCCCCGAGCAGCAGATCATAACACATTCTGCTTCATTCTATCTCTATTCTCCCACTCTGCAGAATCTGTTTTTCTCAGAGTAGCTTCATCTGGTCTGTTCCTGTTTGGCTGTGACTCCATCCTGGAGAGAAATATCAGCTGCGCTGCTGCCATCAACACCTTTGTTTCTAGATGTTGGAGCTTGGCCTGTTTTCCAGTGTAGTCCTGTTTCTCTGACTGTGACTAACTGGATGTGCTCTCTTCATCCTCTGACATGGGAGCTGGCTCGGAGCTCGTCTGCCTGGCTGTGTGTTTCCTGGGCGGGGCCGCCTGTGGAGCTGGTTGACAGTTGCCTTTTGTATCTATGCTTCTTTTTCTATGTCTGCTTCTGTCTCCTTGAACCCCAGTGGGCCTCAGCAGATGGCCGCTCACACTGAGCCTGGTTCTGCTGGAGGTTTCTTCCTGTTAAAAGGGAGTTTTTCCTCTCCACTGTCACTTCAAGCATGCTTGGTGTGAGGGATTGCTGAAGAGTCAATGAGTCGATGCAATCAGCTGACTGAAGATAGAAAACTTTGAATCAATTCGACTGGATGATCTGCCCAGATTGTCTCTGTAAAGTGACCTGAGATGACATGTGTTGTGAATTGGTGCTATAGAAATAAACCGAATTGAAAAATTTAATTGCACGTTTTTCTCCGCATCTAATAAACTGGGTAGATGGAGTGATAATTCAATTTCAAATGTCATGTTAGTTTATTTCTTAAAGCTGTCTTAATGAATACAGAAATGCGTCTTAGTTTCCTAACTTAAATGGATTAATAATATTTCTTGTGACTGCAGTGCATGAAGCCAAGCTCTCGAATAATCTCATCAAGTCTGTAATGTTGGTCCGACTAAGAAATCAAATTTTACTCTACAGAGGAAGCTGATTCTAACAAGGACTGTGCAATGGTGTGAAGGAGCGCCTTGTTGCCCACAGAGGAGCCCAATCATGGCTGTGTTCTTCCTTTACGCCCTCTAACATCCAAGATGTGTACTGGTGCAGTAGAATAGGCGTTGTCCCTGACGTCACTCTGCTGCGCCGCTTGGAACTGCAAATTCAAATTAATTTATAAAACACTTTTTGTGGGGCATAAAACTGAAAAAGCAGTTTTTTTCTTTAGTTCTGTTTCACAGTTAGGAGTCTTGAAAAAGTAAATGAAAATGAAGATTGACCTATGAGCAATTTCATTTATGAGTCCAAACATGTTTTTCTGCAAACATATTTCAATTTCAAATGTAACATTTAAAAATGAATTTTAATCTCTTTCTTTAGAACACCTTTTGAAAAAATGTCTAAATTTGTTTTATTGCAATTTTGAATCAAGTAACAAAATGAGCATTCCTGCAGAAGAAAATGGAAAAGCAGACATACGCCTTTGAGGTGAACCATCATGGCCTCTTTGCCCATCTCTAAGTAAGCGCCTTGAGCTCAGCTGGAACAGAAAAAGGCTCTCGGCCACTGGGCTCCAGAAAGCCTCCCTCAATTGTTGGAAATCCTACATCTCTAATGATCTATCCACAGCATTACTACCACCGTCCCTCTGCTCACCCTCTATGCTTCAACATGGCTAAGCTAAACTAGTTATCACTTTCTCTTTCCTGGCCATACAGTCGCTGAAACCCCTTCGGCTCTTTTGTGTTTTTTTTTCAAACTTTTTGGTTGCAGAGTTATGTTATCACATCAGGTTATACTTTAGAATATTCACTTGGAATTTATCTTACCCATCCAATCGGAGGCTCATCAGTCTTTGAAGCAACGCTTTCAGCATCGGACCGCATCCCAACAAGGTCCTATCAGCATTCAGAGACCAGTTTTATAGACATTCAAAATCCCATCACAGCTGCTACTCAACCAAACGTCTGCTCAGTACGATGTCTGATTTTGACTCAGATGACCTTGGTTCAACTCTCTACCATCCCCTCTCCACCTTTGCCATAAGCTCCATCTGACCCTTTCATCACACCACTGCTGCATGTTCCCATCTGGTGATTCCTGGTCTTTACTGCATCCACCAGGCGTCTCCAGGGGATCCAGGGGGAATTCATCTCATTCTCATTCATCAGCTAATGCATAAGATCAAAGTACATATTTGTAGTTCTCAGGTTCCTCTCCTGAGGAACCAACTACAGTTTTCGTCTGTGAGGCAGACACCCTGTCTACTTTTAAGGTTAGGGTTAAAACTTTCCTTTTTGATAAAGCTTATAGTTAGAGTAGCTCAGGTTATCCTGAGCTATCTCTATAGTTATGCTGCTATAGGCTTAGACTGCTGGAGGACATAGGGACCCCTTTTCATCATTATACACATATATATATATATATATATATATATATATATATATATATATATATATATATATATATATATATATATATATATATATATAATTGTGTGATCATGTGTGTGCTCCTGTTTTTAATAAATTATGGTGCCAACTTTCTGGATAGCACATGCTGGACCCCTTAAGTGGAATTGCCCTTTTTGGGTCATGGGTCAAGTTTAGGAAGTCAATGGAATAGATGCTTGTGTTCTTTACAGATCAATTCTCAATACTGTACTGTCATGATGTCACAAAGTTCAGAGCCAAATGCAGAAAACCGAACAGAGAGACCAGGGAAAAGGTTCAACGGGTTTTATTGAAGAGGTTAAACAGAGGGAGAAGCGTTGCTCTGAACACTGCTCAACCGGAACTGTAAAGTGAGAGGAAGACACAGCGGTTAGTTCAGGCTCAGTGGTCGTGAACTTGGAGAAGAGGATTTGATTGCCGACTCATGTTTCCAGAGAAGATGTTAAATCCTTGACTCCTGTCTGTGTGCCGTGGTTCCAGAGTTTGTCTGATTCGGTGGAGGGCGGAACAGGGTTTACCCAGAATGCGGCTGTTAGTTGGTGAACAGAGAAACTGACTGCCACTCAAATTTCCTGCGGGACTTGAACGGGTCGAAGTGGAGAATAATCCCTTTCTCAGTGAGAAGCTCAAACGATCTCTTGGGGAAAGTGGATCCAAACCTCCTGTTTGAACCCCAGCTCAGTTTGAAGCTCAGTTGATCCTTCCAGGGAGACGATCCGAAATATCCAGTTTGAAGGACAACTTCAACAAAGTTTGAAGGAAAACATAGTTAAACTCAGGTTGACAAAAACTCAGTTTGACTCAGCAAAACTCTGCTTGGCTAAAGTACCCAAAACTGGCAAACACTCTGATGTCGAAGTAGTGGCAGTCAGCAGCTTAAGAACACTCCGTTTAACGAGGAAACCATCAGCAGGTGTGTGAGGAGGCGGACCAGAACCAGGCGCCTCCTGGTGGATGAAGGGAGACAAACACAGAACACAAACACAAAAACAGGAGTCCTGACATGTAGTTTTTTTCTGGTTCTGGGTGACTGACCAAAGAAGTCCTGTGAGATATGGGGTTCGGTTTGAGCCTGTTCTGGAGACGCAGAAGATGTGACTAAAATCCATCCCTGCGTGGAACTCTAAACACATCAGAAGAGAAAAGAGCTCATCCGTCATGGAGCTTTCAGACCTAATCCTCCAGTTGCACGAAGCGTGACATTCTATGCTGCAGGCTTCTACTTCCTAAAAGTAGTTCTAAACTTTCTGAATTTTCATGTGCTTTTTCATTTTTTATAAAGTTCATGTATTTATGAGAAGCATAGTTTTGACAAACTCCACACTTCTGCTGAAGGCTAGGCTGTGGAAGGAAGGAACCATCCTT
This sequence comes from Cyprinodon tularosa, assembly GCF_016077235.1. Lineage (NCBI taxonomy): Eukaryota > Metazoa > Chordata > Actinopteri > Cyprinodontiformes > Cyprinodontidae > Cyprinodon > Cyprinodon tularosa. The sequence goes on from NW_024039117.1 coordinate 181,968, forward strand.
TTAATGTTTCTCTGTATGCGGGTGGAAGCCTATCTGATATACGCTTTGTATTATTTAACAACTGCCAAAGCCCATCTCAGTCTTTATAAAGAATAATCTGAAAATGCATTTTTTTTATTGATAAATGTAGACTAAGGTCTCCATTTTTTTGTATTTTATATTAACTCAAGATGTTTAAATCAGACCATGTCAGACCTTTATGAAAAAAGTCAACTTTGCAAAGCTTAGAACAGGCCTTTTCTGTTTACAGAGTTGTCTCATATGTAATAGTGCGCTGTTTTTGGGACAATCACAGCTGCCGTCATTTAGTATCTGTCATTTAGTAGCATTCATGCTGTTTATTCACATTTGCTGCATGGATTTAAACGACCATATTCATTGCAGTAAGTAAAAAAGCTTCCAGTTCTCAGATGATAACCTCAATTGGTTTTATATAATGTCAGTGTAAAAATGTATACAAGCCAGCCAAAGGTTTATAGAAGGAACACTTGATTTTCTGTTGTTTTGATATGAGTTTGGCAATGTTACAATTAATCAATGAAAGGTTAAAGTCAATTCAATCTGAAAAACTCAGAGAGAGAGAAAGATGCAATTAGAAGAGTTTATTGATACGATAGTTTGAACTTTGGCGCTCAGGCCTCGGCAGGAAACATAAACGCTGATTTATACTTCAATGCAGATAAACTGATGTATGAGAATAAGGATATTCCCCCCGGATGAAGTTTGGTTAATCCATAGAGGCTGGTATACAGGGTGATGCTTGAGTTAGATGTCACTGAATGAACAAAGTTTGCATGAACTGTCCATGAAGAGCAAGCATGAAGCGACTCTGGAGAGAAAAAACTCCCCTTTGGGAAGAAATCTCTGGCAGAACCAGGCTCAACGTGGCGGTCTTCTGCCGGACCGTTTAAAGTGACAGGGGACTCCGTGAAAGTCTGGAGGGAGTACGCACTGGAGGTGAGGTTGAAGGAGCATCGAGGAGGAGTCGGATGAGCTTACTACAATGGTGGAGAAGGGGATGGAGGTGGGTTGTCTGAATCAAAGTCCGACATAGGAGCAATGGATCTTGCGCTTGTTGAAGAGCAGGCCTAGAGATGATTTGGAGTGGCTTTAAGTAGAGTGCTGGAAGATGATTGGGCATCGAGGAAAGTGGCTTGAAGCGGGTTGGCTGCATCGGAGGCGGATTAGCCTCAGATTGAATGGAAGTAATCAGAGTTTCTTCAGTTGAATTTCCGCCTTAGCTTCATGTGATCTAAATCTAAAAATAGGAGATGTTTTCATCATATGGTGCACTTAACAACACAGCTGAAGGATTTCTAAACAAAAAGGCCTCATCTTTTGATCTGTGCCATAACTTTTTTGCGACAGACAAATATTTGCAGTTTTAAATAGACAGAAAAGGCTCATTTTGCTTGACACATGTACAATCTGTGCGGAAAAGGAGCCGCCTAACACAGCATTTGCAGTATAGATTCAGAGTATTTATATCTTAAAAACACGGTACAGTACAGTATTTAATTTGTTTATTTTCTTAACTCTGTCACTTAATCTGTTTTTTTATACACTTTTCTAATGTTCACATTGTGTGACCACTTCTGCTATAACCTTTTGCTGCTGCTGTAACACTATAATTTCCTCACTTTGGGGCAATAAAGGGATTTTCTATTCTATTCTATTCTATTCTATTCTATTCTATTGTAGGGCTCCTTAGTGGTGCAGTGGGTAGCACTGCTGCCTTGCAGCAATAAGGTTCTGGGTTTGAGTCCTTGCCCGGGGTCTTAATGCATGGAGTTTGCATGTTCTCCCTGAGCATGCGTGGGTTCTCTCCAGGTACTCCGGCTTCCTCCCGCAGGCCAAAAACATGACTTTTAGGTTAATTGGCTTCTCTAAATTCTCCTTAGGTGTGAGTGTGAATGGTTGTTTGTCCTGTGTGTCTCTGTGTTGCCCTGAGATGGACTGGAGACCTGTCCAGGGTGGACCCCACCTCTCGCCTGTAGACAGCTGGAGATAGGCACCAGCACCCCTCGCGGCCCCACTCGGGACAGGCATTTCAGATAATGGATATATATATATATATATATATATATATATATATATATATATATATATATATATATATATATATATATATATATATATATATATATATATATATATATATATATATATATATATATATATTTCTATAGCTCTAATTCCAATCATGTCATCTAAGGTCACTATAAAGAAACAATTCGACAAGATCATCCAGTGAGATCGTTTATCTAAGGAAAACCAGCTGATTGCATCGACTCATTGACTCTTCAGCAATCCCTCACACTAAGCATGCTTGTAGCGACAGTGGGGAGGAAAAACTTCCTTTGAACAGGAAGAAACCTCCAGCAGAACCAGGCTCAGTGTGAGCGGCCATCTGCTGAGGCCCACTGGGGTTCAAGGAGACAGAAGCAGACATAGAAAAAAAAGCACAGATACAAAAGGCAACTGTCAACCAGCTCCAGAGTCTTCTCCCCAGAGAAGACATATATAGACAGCGACATCCTGAGGAGTAGTGGTGGATGTGGAACAGTTCTTAGGGTTTACCATGACTGTGCCAGTGCTTCACAGGACGTAAGTGAATGGGGCAGGGTGGACAGCGTCCTTTGACCTGTTGCTGCTATTTAATGTTTACTACCTTTTACTGTATACATGCCTTTTAAGTCATGTTCGCGGGCAACAGTGATCTCTGGAGTCGCTAGTTTGTTAGATCTGCGCCCCCATAGCGCAAAGATATCTGCCTCCATTAATGTGAGACATGTTCCTGTGTAATTATAGAAAGCTATTTCTTATGGAACACAAACATAAAGATTGAGACCTTCCATCATAAAATACTGATGTATAATTCTTATATTTCTGTTGGTAAATCGGTAATTCTTAAACAGTGTATCTTTAAGTCAGAGCTTTCACCAGTGTAGGTTGTGCTCTAGTAGAACATCTCGAAGTGTGTCTGGTTCAGGAAACAGCAGATTTCATCTCTGCTGTCTGTCATCGCTGTCTGATGGGATGAAGATGACCTGAAAAAGGTGGCTTACCCTCTTCAAGTCAGAAGAAAGCTCCTAGATTGATGAATCCAACCAGCGCCATCTCTCTCACTGAGTCCAATGTGTGGTTTTTGGAAATGCAGTGTGAGCAGGTAGATTGCATCAGAGCGTCGGGCCGTACAGTGGATGAACATACATTGATAGCTGGTGACTTTCAAACCCTGTGGTTTCATTGTACACTTTGTGCTGTAGCTCAGTACAACGATTAAAAATATTGCCCAGTGTATACCCCGCTTAGGTGGAAAAGTCGATGTATCTTGGGGTCATGTGATGGAAATATTTAATGACAGATGGTCACAAAGCAATAGTTTGGACTCTGCTAGTGTTGAGTTAAATACAGAACATTAACAATCAAGTGTTGATTTTTGTTTGAATAACATAATGTCTGATAAATCTAATTTTACTGTGTCGTAATACTCGGTGTTCTCAGTTGAGATATTTAATTGAATAAATAAATATAACTGCACACAATTTAAGTAAATTAGTCTGATTTTACTTAAACATCATTACAATTGATTACATACTTTTGAAAGTTCACCATAGATGTTTCATTACAATTGCTTTGTATAATTTCAGTGAAAAAAAACTGCTTTAAGCTCCATATCTATTTTTTCCTGTCGTAGCACCAAACGACTCCCTCTGTCTTGCCAAGCAGCACCTGCCACAGTGCTCTCCACCTATGTCCACCCCATCACACAGTAAACATCTCATACTATGTTTTGTGGTTTAATCTGAAGTGTTTCACAATATTGTTGTGTGGTCACAGTTCCCCATCAATTTTTCACAAATGTCACAAATGACATATTGGCAGTTTGTGGAGCTGGAGAAGCTCCAGCCATGACTCCGCCACCGTTGTGTTGTATCGCAGTGAGGGACTAAACAGCATGTCCCTTAATCCTTACACACTTACCCATCCAGGGAGAAGAGGAAGTAGACCCCACCAAACAGAACATTTACAGAACATCTTAATAGTTTATTTCATGTTAATAATGTTGAGTCTGAGAAGAGACAAAAGATTAAAAGTTCTATCTTAATGATTTAATTTAATCTTACTCATCTCTTCTTGTTGAAGGACTGAACATACACCCATGTAGGACTTCAGTAAATCTCTCTAAAACTTCTTCATGCTGACTTTTAACCTGTGTGAAACTTGACATGACTCACTGCCTGATATTTCCATGAGTGGGCGACGACTGTGAATGATCATGACTAACGATAATGACCTTTATGCTCCAGGCAGCGTCATGTACCATATGGCTTAAGTGTGACATCATCTAACCAGCAGCCACCCACCAACACACGATGCAAGCAAGCTGCCTTCCAGTTCTGTTCTTGAAGCCTTGTCACCAAAAAACACACTGCTTGTCTTTCAGGGACTCACCTGAATCCTTAACTCTGTCCTCTGAGTGTGTGTCTGTCACCAGGGTGAATGACTCAGCCTCATTTCCCCATCATATCTATTCTACCTTTTAGTGACAGTGAGAGTGAGGGGGAGCAGGACTGGTTTTATTTTATTTTTTATTTTTTTGAGGGGGATATCTGATGACTCACTGCTGAAACACCAGGCTGTGATTCCTACTGTGATTCTGACTAAAAGGGAACAGTTAGACACATATTACTATTAAAGGTTAATAGAAGGTTACCAAAGGTGCACCCCCCACGCCCCCCCACACAAACACAAAATAAATTATCTGCAAACTTTTTTATTTGAATGCATGAAAGGCGATGTTAAAAGTCCTTCGAAGCACTAGCTTTAAACAGCACATATCCTGTGACCTGCGATGCATTTCAAAAGTATTGCAAGATTTCCTATTTTTTCAATGAGATTTCAATTCAGTTTATTTCTATAGCGCCAATTCACAACACATTTCATCTCAGGGCACTTTCCAGTTCACCAGATCATCCAGTCATATTGGTTCAAAGTTTCATATCTAAGGAAAACCAGCTGATTGCATCGACTCATTGACTCTTCAGCAATCCCTCACACTAAGGATGCTGGTAGCGACAGTGGAGAGGAAAAACTCCCTTTTAACAGGAAGAAACCTCCAGCAGAACCAGGCTCAGTGTGAGCGGCCATCTGCTGAGGCCCACTGGGGTTCAAGGAGACAGAAGCATAGAAAAAGAAGCATAGATACAAAAGGCAACTGTCAACCAGCTCCACAGGCGGCCCCGTCCAGGAAACACACAGCCAGGCAGACGAGCTCCGAGCCAGCTCCCATGTCAGAGGATGAAGAGAGCACATCCTGTTAGTCACAGTCAGAGAAACAGGACTACACTGGAAAACAGGCCATACTCTAACTTCTATAAATATATATTATAAATCTTAAGATATATACACATACACACTAACATGATGCCATAGATTGTTGACTGAGGTGCAATCTTTCTAGCTGCGATTCAAATGATGCCAAGCACCAGCCTCTTTTTAAAGTGTCCAGTGGTGTCATTCTTAGTTAATCAGGACAGATTGATCTCCAGCCCTGTCCTCATCAGCAATCACTGAAACCATGTTAGCTGCTCCTTTTAAGGCGGGGCTGCAATGATGTTGAAATGTGTTTTGGGGGATAAAGTTCATTTTCTAGGCAAATATGGACTTTGCAATTAATTGCTGTTACACTGATCACTCTCTATAACATTCTGGAGTATATGCAAATTGACGTTACAAAAACTGAAGCAGTAGACTTTGTAAATATTTTGGCCATGACTGTAGTTCAAGTATGAAGTGTTTTCCCTGCTGCCCTATGGGAAGAGGCTTCACAGCATCTGCTGCAGGTCCACTCTGTGGTCCAGGAACGGGTCGACCCGTCATGAGCTCATGTGGAGGAAAACTGGGAGTCAAAGTTACCAACAGTCTGAATTAAAGTAGCTGAGGGAAGGACAGATCAGATGTTATCACCCTTTCACAAACAATAGTAGATAAAACAATTTCATGTAGCTTAAAGAACTTTAGAAAAAAATGTGAAGTTTGTCACAAATCATTGAATTATTCCATAAGTTCAAACTTACCCAGTAAATGTACTTCCTTAGTGTTCGGTACTCTTTATCACTTCTGCACCTGCAGAAGTCCAAACAAACTTCTCCTCAGCAGAGGAGGGAGGGAGCACCTGCAGCGCTGTAAACAAGGGGAGACGCTGCAGCACAGCCTTCTCTGTTGCTTCCACCAGACATGATGTGTGTGAAAGAAGAAAAATGGGCTTCCTATCTGATTTCAAGAAGGATGTTTCCAAGGCAAAGCAAAATCAAAGAACCAGAAACAAGAGTTTCATGAGGTGAAGAAGCAGCGAACCAGGGGTGCAAGAAGCCGAACCATCAACAAACATCAACTAAGCTAGTTTTCCCAAACGCACATCAGACAGTCAGGCTGAGGTGTTCAAACTTCATCCAGCAGTCTAGCAGCCTTATCTGTCCTCTGCTGCTAACAACGACCTAAATAGATCATTTTCCTTTATAAGGCCATTTTATTAACTTATTTATTTACTTTACTGGTTTAGTCCTAATTTAGTATTTTATTTAGGTTGTTTATTTATTCTTGCCCAGATATATCTGAGCTACAAATTCATTGAGAATATATCATTTTAAAGCCTCCACCATTCATCTTTATGTAGGAATTAAATCCTGTTATCTAAATCCTCTGTCACTTTAAATTTTTTTTAATTAAATATTATTATTTTTTCTAATTGAGTCATTGGAACACCATATAATCATTAACAAATACTTATGTAAAATAAATTTGCATATTTATTCCAGATCAGCTTCATACATATACTTAATAATGAAGTGTCAATAATTTAAAAGCAAATTCAATCAGTCTAATTTATTTTTATAGAACTTATTTTGCTCTACACACATATAGATTTATTTACCCTTAAAGTTTAATCTAAATCTTAAAGAATTAAGGTTAACAAATTAAACTTTAGCATTTAGCATTTAAATAATGACACAGTTTCTTGCTTATTTGAAGAAATGCCCAATTATTGTTAAACAAACAAAATCTGTTCATTTGATTTTTCTTTTTCTTTAAATTTGTCTCATTAAACTTTATTTGTTGTGATATTTGAACCTTATATCAATCCCCTTTATTACCAATTTAAACAGCTGTGCATCTCTAACTCCTGCTTTGTTTTGAAAACAGGCCAGGGGAAAATGAATAAATAATTAAAAATTGTAATTGTTACATGCAAACCTTCATAGATGTGTGTGTCAGGGGACCCTTAGCCGGCCCATCTTTACCGAACCTCCTGTAACTGGGTCAGCAGTAAAATGGCTGCTTTTCAGTCTATTTCTCTGCAGATAATTTAACTCTAGTCAATAAACAGCGAACCAGTTACTATTCTGCTGTAAGCCAACCTGGGATAATAGGGAGATCTCTCTGAAGACCTCGTCACCTCTGGCCTAAGAATAAGAACGTCTTATGGCGTATTCTGCTGCCGTCCCTCAAAGTTAAACTTTGAAGCCCTCCCTCTTAATAAAGCCTGTGGGGGGGTCTTTTAGGGTTCTCAGGTGAAAACTCCTAATCGCCTTTTATGTCCCAGCCCCAGTAGAAAGCATTATCAACCATTTATAACTTTATGTCAGGTGCTATTTCAGTCCTAATTCTGAAAGTTAGGATGTTTTATTTTTTTTTGTGGTTTCATTCTCTTTTAAACATAAATGTTTTAAATGTGCCAAAAATTATTATTAATATAATTTCACTCTCTCTGGAAAATATTCAATTTTGATTCAAATCCTCAGGAATTATTTATTTATTTTTTGTAAATCTATAATTTTAGTTAATAAACTCATATTTTTTTATATATTTTAGTTGCATTTTCCAAACTACATCCCATATATTTGGTAATCTGTAGGGCAACATTTATTTTTAACAATTAAGGGATGAAAATCACTGATTTCACTGTTCATATGTTTTAAGTGATATACACGTCTATTAACATTTTTGGAGTAAAGGGAAATCTAATTCTCTTAGTTTTCATTTAGTGAAATCTAATTCAGATTAAAATGACACATGACTTTAGATTTTATCCTATTGGATTATATTATTCATTCTTTGTCCTCTATAAGGTGCTATTTTGTTTCCATTTTCATAAGTCAGAGCAACCATCACCTTTTCTCTGTCTTAGTCAGAACCTCAGACATTCATGGAACAGGGATAAAACAACATACCACAAAATCCTGCAGAGATGAAGCTAATCTCTCCGAGTGGCTGCTGTGGAAATAGAGAATATGGTTTGTGACTAAAACCTGTGCTCATTTTACTACTACTGTGTCAGACCATGTTTGGACCCTTTTCTCTCTCTGGATTTGCCTCAGTTTTCATCTCCAGGTCCTTCCATAACATTATGGAACATGGTGACAGCAGGAAATGAACAAAACCAGACCCGTCCTGTTTTTAAACAACCACAGGCCTGATAATAAACCTTTTGTTTCCCAGTCCTGAAGCTGACATAGGAAAAGACAGTTGCTGCTGAGTTTTTTTTATTTTTTAAAGATAATTTTTGGTTTAGATGTTTAAGGTTGGGTTTAATTTAATCAGAAATGATTATACTGACTCTAAAACAATCATGGTTTAGTGAAAGCCAACTAGGCCATACATCATCACCCTCATTAGACATTTTCCCACAGATAAAGTCATGTCAGGGAAGTCTGTCAGCAAGCATTTTCTTCATTGCAAGATGCAGAAAGAAATCTGATTGAGAAAGTTATCAAGCTTTTCTTGCATAGTTGGAAGTCTATGGAAATGGAAAATAAAAGAAAATAAATGATCGATCACTTTACCCTTTACTGATTGCTGCCAACAGGCGGTTTCAGTCCTGGAGCTCCCCCCCCTCAGTCCAAAAAGGTCAGCCACTTCTCAAACAAAAACAAATATTTCATTATTTGTTTATTTGTTTATTATTTCCAGGGAAGGAAAGCCTTATTTTTGGTGCACCTCCTCCTTGTTTCCCCACAAAAATAATTCCCCAGTGTCTCTGTCCTCATGGTTCTTGCACACACACACATTGGGGAGCAAGTTGCAGCTCAGGTGAGTTATCAGGGTCAGGGGTTCAGAGCAGATGAAAATCCTTTTGTCTTGTTTTCCCCATTTTTTAACTCATCATTTCCATCCGGTTGCTGTGTCGGTGTGTGCGCATTGGGGTTGGGGGGAGATTGATGCCTGTAGCAGGCTCCCTTTCTCCGGCAGACTGATGGGAGGGGGGGCAACTCCTCCCAAAAAAATTTAATGGTTAGCTTAAGGAAGAGTTTCAATGTTTCAAATGAATAAAAATAAATAAATAAATAATAAAGTTGTTCATCTTTACCATATAAAAGAAGAAGCCTTTTTCAGGAAGGAAATGTCGCCTCGTCAGTCACCCCACTCACCCTCTCACCACATTCTTCACCATATCTTTGCTTTTCTCATCAACATACTTTTCTCAATTTAATTTGTTTTCTGTAATGTAATTTTAGGTTAATTCCTCCATTTTACAAGTTTTTTTCTGTTTTAAAACTTTTAATTTCACCTTATTTTATGCCCTACTAACTTTTTTTCTTTTTAAATAATTTAATAGTTTTTAAAAGAAAATTTGTAGCTATGAGTTATTAATTTCATGTAAGTGTTTAGAGATTTATTTATTTAAAAGCACCATTGAAATTAAAATTCATTATCATTACTAAGTATAGTGTAAGTTTAATAAGTAATACAGTGTAAATATGTTTAGTATCAGGTTTATCATTTTAAACTGTTTTTTTTTCTTTTTTTTTTCAAAATGTGTAAATCTTCTTACCCTACCTTCTTTTTAGCCTCTAACTTCTCATCATAATGGTTTATCTTATCTTCAACATTTTTGTATTGCAACAATAAAATAACCTGATTTTCTTAGCATTTGATCAAAAATTTCTCTTTGGACGGTTGACAATTCCCTGGAACCTTGCCTTTGTTCTACTACCATAGAACTGCAAACCTTTCCCATTATCTACAGGTAATTTCACTCTGCCCGATACACAACAATCCTCTGGTGCCGACCTGGATAACCAGGGATCCCACTCTAGATTACCGACGTCTCAGTAAAATGAAGTACCTTCTCGTGGCACCTACAACCTTCCTCTCAGTCTTAGAGGGAGCCTCCTATGCCAGGTCTTTTGGTTCACAGGTGGAAAAAAGAACTGAATGGCCTTTCTGCTCCCCAAAAAGAAAATTTGTTTTATTTTGTATGTATATTCTTTAGTATTATACTAATGGTAATGCTTTTGGAATGATTAATCTTTAATTTAGCTAGTTTTTTGCTAGATTACATTTATTTATTTGATTATTTTATTGTAGAAGAAGAGGACTGTGTTTGAGCTAATTTTCCAGTATTTGATTTCTAATAATCTTTAAATCTGTTAACATTCTGTTGTTTTGTAATTTAGTTTTTGAAATTTAATTTAAACTGTGCCGACCAAAGATTCATCTCACCGTCTCAAAAAAATGGTTGGTTTTGATCCTCCTGCTGACCTCCAGGGACCTCGATGCCAGAAGTCCTCACTCCCTTAACCTTCTAACGGGGTATTGAGGCTGGAAGACTGCTTCCTCCAGGTGGTTCCTGACACTTCTGACAATCGTTGTCCTCAGAAAAAATTAGCCAAGCAGAATCCAGCCCAGTGGCGGCCGGCCCATAGGGGGCGCTGGGGCACCGCCCTCCCTGATAAGAAGAGAGAAACGTAAAATATATTTTTAGAAATTAACTCATAAATGTCAGTTTTACTCTCTAGACTGTGTACCTATAAGCAAAACAAATTATATAAACTACATTTCCCTACCTACTGTCATTAATTTGTGGATTTCCACAGACAGACTCCTACCGTCTCTGTTCTGGGGGCGCTGATCAGACAGCCCCACATTTGCAGAGAATCTGTCAATCATGTACTATTGCTAGGTGAATTTAAGGGCCAATCAGCGTCTCGGAACTTTATGGTATTGGGGCGCTGAAAATACTGCGCTTTAACAGGCTTCTGAACCCAAGCGCAGGTGCAGACAGTTAGAGGGAAGATGGCGAATGTAACGAGCGAGATGCAGCTTCCACCAAATTCAGTGAGATCCTTATTTATCTACCCGTTTGCCAGAAGAACATCCCTGTTGTAGGATATGAACATTTCATGTCATGGTTATTGTGACTGTGACGAATCCACCTCGTCGCTTAAAACAACCTCTCTAACTTTGCGCGCCACACACACATTCCTGTTATACTGTGTTTGTGAGGACCAATACACTCGCGCTGAGCCCAGTAGCTCCATGAACTTAAAACACACAAGCTGTTCCTGGTTACCTGCTGGCGTATTGAGGGTGCACACTTAATATTTCAGTGGGGTTAGCCGTGTGTGTGTGTGTGTGTGTGGGTGTGTGGGGGGTGTGGGTGTGTGTGTGTTTATGCTACGGGGACTTGTCATCTTCAGTCTGGCTGCGTCTTTGCTGGGTTCAAACCCAGTTTGGTGTAATTGAATAAGTCAATGAATCTGTGTAAAATAATTAAGTTGTAAAAATTATTTGTTTTTGTACATCAATTGTTTGTGGAGGTAATATATGGACAAAACTGATTAATGAGAAGAAATCAGAAATAAGAGAGCCTGTAGGGGCTTAAACTATTTAATGAGGGCTGTGGGAAGAAAAGCGGCAATTTCTGTTTTCTGTTTCTTTGTTACATTGCTGGTAACTGGAGGGAGGCTGAGGCCCAGAGGATCTTGTACATGTTTAGTTTCTTTTGCACCCTGTTTTGAGTTTTTGAGCTCAATAAATCACCAACACCGGTAACCCGACTGAGACTGGATTCTTGGAGGCCAAAGAACCCCGTCACAGTGACCCAAATCATCACTGTTACTGTTATTATATAGTAAATTAAATCATTACTGTTGAATTGTATGTATTGTCCAATTGTTTATTTGAATTCTTATTCCGGATTAGTTGGAGACATACACTAGGCTATATCAGCCCCACCAAAAATATTTTTCACCAGCCGCCACTGATCCAGCCGACAACGCCAAATTGTCATGGGAAAAAAGTATTCAACTATTCATCCTAGTTAAATAAACAGAGATCGATGGATTTCACTCAGTCGGCACATTTATTCATATTCATATCTTTGCAAAGAGAGAACAGTTCATCATGAAGCCCTAATGGCTCAGCATTCTGCCCTGTTCTGCATGAGCAGCGTTCGATCCTCCTTACTTACAACAATGGAAAAGTAGTCAGAGTCAAAACAAATTACACATTGACACTTTAGTTGAAAAGTAAAATGTTATGAATAAAACTTGAGAAAGAATCTGATTTGATATGATTTTTATTTGATCAAACCGGGGACTTGCAAGCTTCCCACAGAACAACTGCACTACAACTGCTCTACCCACTAGGCCAACACTCCCCACTCAGTTCCCTAAAACCAATAAATAATATGGAGGTCGCACCACCTCCAAAAATTCTTATCTTTGTTTATAAGTGCCTAAATAACCTTGCCCCATTTTACCTCTCTGAGCCTTTTCACCCCTACTTGCCTCCTCGGCCCCTCAGGTCAGCAGCTCCTGCAGGAACCGAGGTTTCAGAGGAAGCTCATTGGGTCCAGATCCTTCTCTATCGCTGCTCCTCCTTTATGGACTTTAGGGAGGCTCCATCCCTGCAGAATTTTACAACACAGCCCCAGACTTACTTTTATTCACTGGCTTTTAACACTGGCAGGACTTCGTTGTTTTGATGTTGTTTATTTAGCTTAAAGAAATCTTATTATTACCTTATTTCATATTTTTCATATTTTATGGTGTTTATTATTTTTATCTATGTTCAGCACTTTGTTTTTCAGCTGTACCTTTTAAAGCGCTAAACAAATAAAGATGATGATGATGAGGATGATGATGCTCTATGAGATATCATATTTAACCACAAGAGGGCAGCATGCTCCCACAATATGAACTCAGCCTATTCAGACTCTGCTATTCATGCTGAGTAACACACATCTAGACAACATAACTCTTACTGGGAAATGATTGCAAAGATTTCCAAATACATCTTTTATAAAATATTTGGAGATTTGAGAGGTTGAATGTAAATTGAGATCTCCAGAGAGAAATCTGAACTATTTTATTTTGATGCTCATAGAGGGAGTGTGAAGCAAAAAGGAAAATTGTACCTGCACATCAAAAAAAGAGAGACCCAGTCATTGGAAAAGACCCGGGAGCAACATTACATCTGCAGGGACATTCCAGTGTCAAACACTGAGCTTTTTCTTCCTCCTGCTGTGGGGCCATTTTGCAGCGAACCTTTGGCCCTCCAGCACCTTCTGAGACCTTCCACCCAGTTTGACCCCACAGGGAGCTGGCCTGGCTCTGGGCAGGTGGCTTCCACCTCTGGGTGACCTGCTGACCCAGCAGAACCACAGGATAACCATTACAGCGTTCTCTGTTTGTGCCTGTGAGCATTTAGCAAAACAACAGGGTGTATTTGTGCAAATAGGGAGGGGGGAGTTCACAGCCTGCTCCATCGCTACGGCTGCGAGTGGCTGACAACAGTGGATTAAAGGAATAGTACACCCAAAACATGATTAGCCTTCATTTTCTACTCACCCCCATGCTGAACAAAACTCTGGAGTACTTTTTTGATATCTCAAATGCATCTGGAGATCTGGGAGGCTTCTTGCTGTCTGCTGACATTCAAATAATGGAGGTTTATGGCGCCCGAGACAGAAAGGTCCACAAAAGTCCACAAAAACGTGTCAATATTCCTCCATACTGCTCGTCCAATGTAATCCAAGTGTCCTGAGTGGGTAGCATCCAGAATTTACTCGAAACGAAGTCATTTAGAACATTTTAGAGCATAAACAGTAGTGTATAGGATTTCCTAATAGCGCCCCCATGCGCGCTCACGATTCTACAGAAGCCGGCAGACGAAACCGGAAGAAAGTGCGCATTCAGCGTCTGCTCTGCCGATAATGAAAGCGTAGAAGAAGAAATGTGCTGTTTACCTGTGCAAAGAAAGAAACAACGAAAGAAAAATGTCTGAGGACTTCAGTGTTGAGGAAGAGCATGAGTTCTTTGCCGAGCTGAATGCGCTGGTTTGGTCTGCCGGCTTCCGTAGAATCGTGAGTGCGCATGGGGGCGCTATTAGGAAATCCTATACACTACTGTTTAGGCTCTAAAAACATTCTAAATGACTTCGTTTCGAGTAAATTCTGGATGCTACCCACTCAGGACACTTGGATTACATTGGACGAGCAGTATGGAGGAATATTGACACGTTTTTGTGGACTTTTATGGACCTTTCTGTCTCGGGCACCATAGACCTCCATTATTTGAATGTCAGCAGACAGCAAGAAGCCTCCCAGATCTCCAGATGCATTTGAGATATCAAAAAAGTACTCCAGAGTGTTGTTCAGCATGGGGGTGAGTAGAAAATGAAGGCTAATCATGTTTTGGGTGTACTATTCCTTTAAGGCGAGGTCATGGCCTTGCTGCTGGGAGTTTTCTGAAAATATAGCTTTGCCTTGGAGCAACGCTTTTCTTTTAAACATAAATAATATCCAGCATCAAGCCTGCATTTTTATATGGGGGGGGGGGTTCTCAGCAGATTACAAAGGGGACATAGATTTCTAAATACATTAAAAATCACATAAAGCTTATCTGGTCAAACAACATTAAAACACTGTCCTGGGAAACAGCAGCAGCACTTCATTACACCCCCGTCAGTGGATTTAGTCCCAGTGTTTGCTTTACTGGGGAAATAAAAACCAGGCTAGAATGAGATTATGTGGAAGGACTGCAGCCTCTAACATCACTTCACCTTTTGACCCTCAGTTATATTTAACAGCACTGCGAGCTGCAAAGCAGGAGCTCTGTGACAGCTGATGATCCACGCCGTCTACGGATCCAACATGGAGCTTAAAATGAATACAAAAAACACCGCTAGCTTTTATTCAATATCACCAAACATTTATAGGAACAGTTTTTAAACTTTCTTTTAATCATTAATGTTCAGCAAAAATGTCATAATAACAGTAATAACATCAGAACCAGAATTACTTTATTAATCCATATTTTTTTGCAGTGCAACCGGGTACAGAAGAGAGAAAAAATAAGACTGTGAGTACAATAGAGCAAAAATAAAATATAATAAAACAATTCCAATTACAATTCACAAAACATTATTACTATATTAGTTATAAAATGTATAATAATAATAATTATTATGAGCAGTGGTTGTATTATTATTTTTTCTTTATGATTAGATTAAACTCACAGACCAGATGAACACAAAGTCAAATGATAAACATTTTTTTCTGCTGATAACATTTCGGTTCAGTTCTTAAATTAATTTCCAATTTACGTCTAAAAGTGTTACTGTTCCCTTAATGGAGCTGAATCTTTGTTTCAACAAAAACTTAATGTCAGTTTGATGAATAAGTAAACAAAATTAACATTTGAATAATTTTCTCTTTAAAAATGAAGGTTATGTGTAGTTTTTGTAAAACACTAAAATTAACAGAAATTTTAATTAATTTTAAATGTTTTTTATCTATTGGAACCATATTTTTGCTCGTTTGGGATGTTTTCTTAATTCAACTTGAACTGTTTTAAAGTTTATTACATAAAAATATTATTAAAAAGTTAATTGTTGTAAGTAATTCATTTCACTATGCAAAACTAATAAATTAGACACAGAAGGATGTTTTCAAGCCTCTATTAGTTAAATGTCATGATTTTCTAATTAAGAAATTCAAGAGACAATTTGTTAAAACTGATAAAACTTTTATTTGATAAATTATGGTAAAAGTGTTTTATGTTGACTATAATTTTAAATGCTATTTATAAATATAGTACTGCGTCTGATTGGAGCTGATAAACAGCTGAATTCATTTGCTCTGAATAGAAGCAGCGGCCTTGTGACCCTGCAGGGAAACAGTCCTTACTTCGTTCAACCTGACTGTGTCAGAATTATTAGAATTTATAACTAAAACTAAAGGAAAATCACCTTTTTGCACATTTTCTGATTAATCCCTGAGTAATCGCTTTATTAGAGTGTGATTTTAAATAATTCTTTGGACTGTCCCTAAACACACTCAGAAATATTTCCCAAATTTTAAGATTGATATAATTTCATTAAATAACAAATTCACATAATTTTTTTTAAGACAAGTTTAACAAACACCTATAAAATTTTCCATTTTCATTAGATTAATTAGCTTATTAATTAAAATAAATAACTATCAGGTTTATGTATTTTTATTTATTCATGTATTCTCCAGCAAACTGAATCCTGATGAGCCTAATTATTTCAAAAACATAAAGTTTATTTGTTTAATTTGCAGGTTGCCTTTATCTAATCCAAAACAAGTCATTTTAAGTTACTGCAAAAATGATCTAGAAATAAGTAAACAATTCTAAGGTTAATGTTCTTATCTTTATTTTGAGCAGGTAAATGAGATGATTTTTTTTTTAGTTTTAATATTAGTTATATTATTATTTAATAAGACAAAATGCCCTTGAAATAATACAATGCAATTGTTTTTTTTATTATTTTAAGTATAAATCTTTCTTGTTCCGTCTGCTAAGTGTCTCACCTCCTCAATTTAAGTAAAATCACTTTAGAGTAACATGTTTTGTAGTGTAAGTATTTTTTACTAATACTAAATGCATAAACCTGATGATATTATATCTTAAATACGTCTGTTGTAAAAATTAACATGGTTTATTTCAGAGTTTTGTGGTCAATTGATCAAAGAGAATTAAATGGGAATTTGTTTTTTAAATTGACATAAATCTTAAAAGGATGGTGAAATAATTTTTTTAGGAAATCTAAAGCTGATCGTCGAATGTGGGAGAATATAAATGGATATAAATGGAAGTAAATCAGATCTACGGGCGCTGCGGTTCATTTAAAGGAAGAATTACCTGGAGGCCAGAGAACGAGTCGGAGCGAGGGATGATCATGGTGCCTTCTGCTAAAAACTGAGAGGAAAATATTCTGTGGATCCACAGCTGAGGCTGGCCTGGGCTGCTGGCATTCTTCTGGAATCTCAAAGCCTCACACACCCTCAGCATGTGGTCACCTCCACTCCAGCTTTCTGCAGCCTTCCCATCCATCCTACTGTAAGTAAAAACACCCTGCGCTTTGGTCTTATACTTAGGGGCTTTTTTCTGAAGATCTAATTAGTTGTGATACATTTCCGGGCAGTTTTTAATTTAATTTAATTTTTATTTTTTTGCTGTCATCCTGGAAGAGGGCGGATATCTGTGGACAGGAATAGCAAGGAATGGGGGGATGGGGGGGGGGAAATAGCCTTCAGGAATGTCCAACCTTTCACAATGAGGATACAGTTATCAATGACGTTCAGCCGTCATGTCTTTTATTTTAAACAGCTTCTCCCTCAGTTTCAGTCCAATAGCACCAAGAAAATGAATCAAATCTGGAGAAATTTGAATTATTTTGTTCCCTGCAAATATGGGACTGTCACCTTTAACCCTTTATAGGCGACTGAAATACTTTGAAAATCAACATTTTAAGTCAATAAATTCATTGGAATCCGGGACCAGACCTTCTTACCTTTGTAACATGGATAAAAGGGGGATATTTTGATGGCAAAAATGTATGTCAATGTAATAACAAGAAAAAATAATAAAAGTGCTTCTATAAGAAAAACACTCTGAGAGGGAAAACACATTTTATAGGTCCAACATAACCTTAGAGGCATTAATACTGATTCTGGTACCGACATTTTTTAGTTTATAAACCTAAATATAATTGTTATCTAGGCTTATTACCTTTTTAACATTTCATAAAGCTTTTTACCTTTTTTTTAACTAGATGTACAGCCATGTAGCAGGATCTTTGCTGAATGGCGGGGGGGGGGGTGACTCCATTTGTAAATGGGTAACTTCCCCTACAAAGGGTTAACGTAATAAATAATTCCATAAATAAATGATCGCACTGGATCTACTTTAAGGGCCAAATTAAAGGACTTCAGTTTTCCCAACACTCACATCTTCATCAACAACTTAAACAACAGCAGAATCTAGACGGAGCGCTTAAAGGTCAAAAGACAATATGAAAACACCATCTTCATCAACATCATCATCTTTATTTGTAGAGTGCTTTAAAACAGCTAAACAAAGTGCTAAATATATTAAAAACGCTTTAAAAGAATAAAATACAGCATAAAAACAGAAGATAAACCAATAATAAAATTTCTTTAAGCTAAATAAACAACATCAAAACAACTAAGTCCTGCCAATGTTAAAAGCCAGTGAATAAAAGTAAGTCAGGAGCCGTGTTTAAAATTCTGCAGGGAAGGAGCCTCCCTAAAGTTCAGCGGGAGGCTAGTCTATAAAGGAGGAGCAGCGATAGAGAAGGATCTGGACCCAATGAGCTCCCTCTGAAACCTCGGTTCCTGCAGGAGCTACTGATCTAAGGGGCCGAGGAGGCAAGAAGCTCAGAGAGGTAAGATAGGGCAAGGTTATTTAGGCAAACAAAGAGAAGAATTTTAAAATCAACACCAAAATGAACAGGCAGGCAGTGGAGGGAGGCCAGAACAGGAGGGATGGGATCATAGTTTGGAATTCCAGTTAAAAGACCAGCAGCTGCATCGTTCACCAGCTGTAAGCGAAGCAGAAAGACTCACACAAACCAACATGGAGTCCGTTACAGTGAGAGATGAAATAAAAGCATGGATGCCTGTTTCCTATGAAGGACCAACTCTGCCATATTTAAAAATAAATACAGAAATAAATAAATGCTCAATAAATGTATAAGCATACAATTAATTGCCAACAAAAAAGTGAGACATAAATGTATATAACTGTTAATTAGCTTCTTTATTTATTTGCCTTTGTAATATTTACCTTATTTATTTTTCTGTCCTTTATAATCTTCAACTTTATTTTTTAATTACTTATATTTTTAAGTATTTATTTATGTGCATGTTATTATATTTTTGTCTGTTTTATTCTTCCTTTGTATTTTTTTACCTTAGTTATTTCTTCGCCGCTGTTTATTTCTCTCTGCCCTTTTTACATTTCTCTATGCATTTCTATCTCATTATGCAAATGAGGAGGGGGTGTGTCCTAGAGAGTCAACTTCTGCTCATTGGTTGGCTTGGCGGCCCATCTTCTTAACTCACAGAGCTCAGAGTACTAAGTTAAATGTTCTCTTTTCTGTTGCTGTTGTTCAATAAAAGTACGTTTTAAGATCATTTGAGGCGAGAACCTTATACTACCTTATACCAGTGGAGCTCCGAAGCTGACGGCAGCCTGGCTATAGACCTGGCTGCCGTCAGCTTCGGAGCTTTGCTGGTTGCCACGGTCCTCTCAAGTGCGTCACATTTTCTTTTAAATTACGCATTAAATCTGTGAATGGGCCATATGGTGATGCTTAAAAGTATAAGGTTCTCGCCTCAAATGATCTTAAAACGTACTTTTATTGAACAACAGCAACAGAAAAGAGAACATTTAACTTAGTACTCTGAGCTCTGTGAGTTAAGAAGATGGACAGCCAAGCCAACCAATGAGCAGAAGTTGACTCTCTAGGACACACCCCCTCCTCATTTGCATAATGAGATAGAAATGCATACAGAAATGTAAAAAGGGCAGAGAGAAATAAACAGCGGCGAAGAAATAACTAAGGTAAAAAAATACAAAGGAAGAATAAAACAGACAAAAATATAATAACATGCACATAAATAAATACTTAAAAATATAAGTAATTAAAAAATAAAGTTGAAGATTATAAAGGACAGAAAAATAAATAAGGTAAATATTACAAAGGCAAATAAATAAAGAAGCTAATTAACAGTTATATACATTTATGTCTCACTTTTTTGTTGGCAATTAATTGTATGCTTATACATTTATTGAGCATTTATTTATTTCTGTATTTATTTTTAAATATGGCAGAGTTGGTCCTTCATAGTTTCCAAGGGCTGCAATGAAAGAAAAGGTTGTAGTTTTGCCAATTGCCTTAACTGATAAAAGCAACATCTGACGTCCGCTCCAACTTGCTTTCCCAGTTTAAAATGTCTGTCCACCTTAAAACTCAAGTTGGTGACGATCGATTTGAAATATGGTGTCAGGGGTCTAAAGTAGTGGAGTCACAGGGGCGATTAGGTGCAAACACTATAACTTCACTTTTCTTTTGGTTAAAATGTAAAAAGTTCAGGGTCAACCAGGCTTTAATAGCATCTAAACCGTTCAATAAAGTCTTCATTGAAAAACAGTCTCCCTGCTTTAGGGGCAAATAGATTTGGCAGTCATCAGCATGAAAATGGAAATCAGTCCCATGTCTTCTCAGTAACACCAGACGTCATTTAGACGTTGGTTTTTAGGCTAAATCTGTTGGTCACAGTCTTGATTTAGGCCATAAATGGTTGGGCTGTGTTCGGTCTGTCTGATTTAGACCCATTTTAGTCCAATAATAGATGCTGAAAGGACGTTACAAAGCCAGGTTTCAACATCTTTTCAATTCTCTGAAAATTAGGGCTTTTAATCTTACGTTGTTTGGACTTAAATCATGTCGTCTTTTTAATGTGATTTTTAACCAATTTTTCTCGGTGGCCTGGAATCAAATGGCAACAAATACAGAGAAAAGAGCAGAGAAAAAAAATATTTTTTTTGTCCCAGAAGATCATCTGGAGCAGGGTCACCAACATGGTGACCACAGGCACTAAGGGGCCCCCAGGGGGCCTCATGGGGAGCCCACAGCATCTTCTGAAAGCAGCACAACTCACCAGTGGGATAAGATTGGAATTTTATTTAACTCTGTTGCCCTTTTTTTAATGATTTATAGAGAATTTAATCATTTTTAGCATACAGAGTATTTAAATGTAAAATTAATATTTCTTTTTTTTACTGATTAAAGCTAATTTCATTAAATCACCACTAAAATATTAGATTTAGGTGTAAATAATGATCCATTGATCATTCCTTGATGACCGGACTTTTCCTTTAAGCATCAATAGAGATTTCAAAATGAAGTTATCATAACGAAATTGTAGGAGTTAAAATGAAAAAAATAAATATATGTTTATTAGGCATGAAGTTAAGGTGAACGCTGATCCCTCCAGTTCAAAGGTCACTATTGGCAGCCCTTCGTATGACTCACTACCTATGAAGTATCCCTGGGTTGGTGGCCCCTGGTCTAGAGTCCCTTCAGGTTCATTTTGTAAACGGACAGCTCTCCTTCGTTCCACTGCGGTTGTTTTTTTCTTTTCCCCGTTTGCTTTTAAAATGACCGACTTTAAATCTGTCGACTGCATTTTAACATACCTGACGAATTTCAGAAGCAGACTTTCCTTTCTGTTTATTGAAAGCTGTCATCAGTGTCTTCCTACGTGGTGCTGTGTCCTTTTAAGGTTGGGGGGGGGGGGTCCCAGATGACACAGGGCTGGGGTGTGTGGGTGTGTGTGAGCTATGCTGCTCAGATTCACTTTTGGCATTCCTCGTCTTTAGAGCTACAAGTGTGAAGCTTCCAATCAGCTGGTGCTGTTTGTCGAGTGGAAGCGGTCACTGAGTTTTCCCTCACTGACCGGACCTCCGCTGTCGCAGACAGAGGGGCAGCCTGATCTTGGCCAGGACACGATGCTCCTTTTTAAAACCAGAGAGAGACCAATCCTCTCTGATCTTCAGGTCTACGACCACAGACTCTTTAACATGAAGGGAGAAACTGACAGGGTTTACGTATTGGGTCTGGATGTAGGCCAGTATGCCCTCTTAGACAGCCGTGTCTGCTATCCTGATGCAGTCACAGACGTCTGTTTATAAAGCCTTCTGCCATTCCCTACCCACCGAGCAAAACCAAGTTAAAAAGACCTCAGGCAAAGTCATGCCTGAGGTTTTATGCTGGAGCATCTAAAAATTCCACAGAATCAGAAGTACTGTGCGTCTGCAGTGATCAGGCTGGACTCTACGCAGAGAGCAGCTTAGTGTCGCCATTTAAACTAAAGTCGTAGGCAAGTCATATTTACATGTCCAATCATTCTGGCTTAAACATGTATATAAATGTATTCTTTGTCAGAGGATATTGTCCCAAAATTTAGAAAATTTATATTTAAAAATAAATACTGTCTTAAATTCTGTTTTTTTTTTTTTTTTGTTATCTTCTGCAGGCCAGTTAGTTCTACGTCAGCCTGAACACCTAAATTCAGCCAATCATATTCAACGGTCATCTGTCAATCACATGTTTTTCAGTGATAGCATCTTGATTCATATGTCGCAGCTAATATGCGCAACGGTTGAAAACAGAATCCTTTCCTTTCCCATTGAGTTGCGTCCCAGTGTTCACGGGGATGGACGTCTGTGTCTTCGGCAGGCGTAGAGCTAACAGAACTGGCAGCGTTGCAAGGCAAGGGCTCAAACATGTACGGCTGGAAGCCTTCTACACCAAACCAAGCTTCTGCCGCCCTGGCGTCCTCTTCCACAACATCTTCGTGCAAAATGATATCCTGCAGATAATGAATAAATGATTAACTAGAACTGGAGTTATAGTTAATTATTGAACTTATTCAAAATCGGAGGTGAAATTAAATTAGTGTTCTTAGTTGAATAATTGTAGCTTTAATTTGCTAACCAGGGTTTATGCCTTTCACCTCTGGATGGTTCCTGGACCGGCTGTTAAAATCCAGGTATCCACACCAATTTGGTGACCCAGGCTAGGTTATCAGCAGAGCTATTAATTATCAATCAAAGAACTATTTATCTCTGTTTATTCACACTGTTACCAAAATAGGGTGGATCTGGCCTGAGTGATAAACCGTCTGTTATATGGATTACAAGACCACTACAAGTTAAACAATGACGTCTTTATTCTAATAATTCAGGATTACAGAAATCTAACATATATGCAAAACACTACACGCTATTAGAAAATAAACATGGGATAGACTAAATGACTAGTTTAAAGAAAACAAAAAGAATAAAACCCTAAGAGTCTGTTTAACTGGCTGGTTTAATGTTAATACATTCAATACATTGGCAACAATAGGTCCTCAACCACGTGACCACATGCGGTTTAATTGGACAAACTCACGCGGTTTAATTGGGCAAACTCTATAAAGTACCTTGAAGCAGAAAGGGAAGCAAGCAGGATTGAAAACAGAAGAAGAAAGAAATATCACTCAGCTTTTCACAGCACACTTATTTCAACCATTGAACCAGAATTCTTATAAACATCAAAGATTAAAATCAGCGTTAATTTAAATCCCTAACTGCCTGTCTGTTGGTCCAGCTCTGCGGGGGTCCATCTCCACCAAGGGTCCGTTCTCGGGAACGGTTTAAATCATTTTGATGCTACAGCAGAGGAACTTGATGGGCTTTTAGGTCGAGGAAGATTTACTTACAGAAACTATCAAAGCAGAAGCGTCCTCCTGCTGATAGGTTATGATGTCTGTAGAGAGGTCCTCACAAACTCACAAACACAAGTTCCACTCAGCATTCAGCTCCAGAGATTTCTGTCTAACCAGTTCAGCGCTATGCATGGTGGGACACTGCGATCCGTGACTTTTGACGCAGGAAAGCGAAAGCTACTTCTAGTTAGCTTTCTTTTAGCTTTTCATGTGAAATGCGGTCCCTCCTTACAGGCGGTGAAACCCAGGAGGAAGAGAAAGATTAAGCTCATGCTCTGAGTTTTAAACCATGAATGACATAGGGGTACTTCCTGTTGAAGTAACAGCCTCCTCAATCAGCTGATTGGTCCACGCATGAGCTGAGCATCCCTTAGGCTGGAATATTCCACAACTTTTCAGAGCATCTTTGTTCTCTTTGTGTAAAAGGAAAGGGGGATGGTTTGAAATTGTTGATCCAATTAATTTGGGCTCCATTGTGGCAATATATCCCAACAGAGGAGACTCATCCACGACCTCCGACACTAAACTCTCCTCCTCTTGCATGTTTCCTCTGTCCATAGCGTTCCTTGACAGCGTCGTTTCTAAGTCACCTATTTAGTGCTACTTGGTCCCAATGGACTTTCCCATTGGGAACCTGCTAGCACTAAGTTGCTAACTGGTTAGCAAGATGCTTCCGACATAATGGCCACAATCAAACATGCTTGCGAACCTTCCGCCACAACAATCCCGCCCCCTTGATAAACGAGCAATCACATTCACTTTATTCACTCGTGTAAAGTTGTGCACCACTCACGAGAATTCGGAAATGCAACGGTTGGAACAGCCGCTTCCCTACGACTTTAAGCCGGGCATCCACTGTACGATAATTTCAATGGTTGTACTCAACTACAGCTCAAACTGTATGACAAGACTACATTTAAAAGTTCCCAGCTCACGATGTTTGTTCTTCCACTTTATGGCCTGACGCTCTGATGCGATCTATCTGCTCACACTGTACTTTGAAAAACCACACTTTGGACTCATCAACCTGCAGGGAGAATAAGAACAACTCCCCTGTTTACACATGTTCAAGGTTCTGGTAAATCAGCTAATATCTCTGCATAAACAGCAGGATTTACCCACCAACACCTTGCCGGGGCGGACTGAATTTCAAACATGTTGCTGATCGGTAGGTGGTCCTGAGAGGCTTATGGCCCCAACCCAAAAAATTCTCCTACGACTGGAGAATCGTCCCTAAAAGTGCAAAAACTCATGCAGTATATGCCTGGCTTAAAGTATTTGTTGGTTTCCAGTTCCACAGAGAATCTGCAGAGTGAGATCACTCTACAGATGCTCTGTGGAAATCACCGTTATAGTTCAATCTCTAACGTTCTGCTCTCTCTGCTTTTTCTCATAGTAGCTTCATCTGGTCTGTTCCTGTTTGGCTGTGACTCCATCCTGGAGAGAAATATCAGCTGTGCTGCTGCCATCAACACCTTTGTTTCTAGATGTTGGAGCTTGGCCTGTTTTCCAGTGTAGTCCTGTTTCTCTGACTGTGACTAACTGGATGTGCTCTCTTCATCCTCTAACATGGGAGCTGGCTCGGAGCTCGTCTGCCTGGCTGTGTGTTACTGTAGAGCTGGTTGACAGTTGTCTTTTGTATCTATGCTTCTTGTTCTATGTCTGCTTCTGTCTCCTTGAACCCCAGTCGGCCTCAGCAGATGGCCGCTCACACTGAGGCTAGATGATCTGGTGAACTGGAAAGTACCTTGAGATGACATGTGTTGTGAATTGGAGCTATAGAAATAAACTGAATAGAATTGAATCTGTGGGAGCGTTTTTCTCTCTGACAGGTCTGATGTGACCACAGGTCATCTCTATGTCAGGTATTAGTTCTGCCCAGGCACTGAACCGGGTGAGTCCAATCTGCCCAGTGAATCAAATTGTACAGATTGGACTCCCCTGGTTGAATGGCTGGGCAGAACAAACCCATGACATAGAGATGACTTGTTGACAGCCTTAACGAGTTACCCTGGTTGCTGTTTTCTACAGCATGCTTGGTGGTTTTAATGATGTCCTGGAGAATTTATCCCAGACTTCTACACGTCAGCTGAGGAAATGTAAAATCAGTCAACAGTAAAGAACATGCAACTCTTTACAGCTCACAGACATTGTTGCTTTACTAAGAATTGTGATGTTTCTAGAAATGTTAGTTTTATGAGAGGTTTCCAGGAGATGTTTTTGTCAATATTCACACTTAGGAATTTTATTTAATTTAAAATACAAACAATGTCCAAGCATGATGACTAATAATCTTCTCCTGTCACAGGAGCTGCTCCTCTACTTTTGGGATGATGTTTACAAAATCTTGTGGAATTTTCCAACCACTGCTGACAAATTATTAATAATTACATCATTGCTCATAATATATTGGGGGGGGGGGGGGGGGGGGGGGGGTTCTCTCCTATTAACAATAATTAAAGAATTCTCCTACTGTCTTTAACTAGTTCACTGTAATATTCCTGTTTAGATGTCAGTAAAAAGTGGGTTCATTTATTTTTTTTTTCTATTTACTGTATCTACTGTCCTGTAATTTAAATGTTGACTGTTCTTCTGCAGTCTTTCTATCATCCACAGCATTTCAGAATATTTACATTTTTTTATATATTATTATTGGACAGTGTTTATAATACTGTTTGTATCTAACAACCACAAACATGGTTAGATGGTTGCTACTATCATTAGTGAATGATCCACTTCATGTGTTGTTATTTGTAAATACATGTTTCCTTAATGTTGCGCTATGATTCCACTGGGTCTAGGTTTTTCTGGAGAGGACAAAATATACACTGAACTCAGATGATGTATGATGTGATAATGTGGCAGACTGGAGATGTATAAAATGCCTCTTTAACTGTTTATCGGAGCCACTTCATTATAGGTGAGCCTGGGGGTGTGCAGCTGCCTTCTGTAACTAAGCAACTTCTCTGATCTGAGTAAGATTACAGTTTTTTTTCAAAATCTGTAGTCATGTCTCCGTGATACACACCGGGCCCTGGCAACAAGCTTATCAGACATCACAGTTTCCAGCATCAGCTTGGGCCTTTTACCGGAGATTATGGAATATCTGTGATGATACGTGGCAAAAATAAGAAAAACAAAATGGGAACAAACAGGAACAGACACTTTAGAGCAGGCATGGACAGGTAATCGGGCGTACCGGGCATTTGTCCGGTTGGCCGACGTGCTGTTTGGGCCAGCAGACCCGACATGTATATTAATAATATGTATTATTATTATTATTATTATTATTATTATATATTGGCCTTGTTATATTTGAATAACGCACAAAGAATAATAAAATCAGCAGCGTAGAGTCAGTTGTGATCATCCGGCCCTTACCTCAGGCTACTGCAGCCCATTGGTTATCATCCCTGACAGTCTAAAGGGCTAGGCCAATCAGAAAGTAGAGAAACACCTTCACTCTCCATTGGAACTTTGTGCAGCGGTGTTCACAGTAGTAATGGATACGAAACGCAAGGGAGGCGCAGAGAAACTGCTCAAAAAAAGGAAACGAGTTCTTCAAACGGACGCTGCGAAATGTGTCAAACTGACTGACATGTCTGATGTAAAATATGCTAATGGTGGTGGTGCAGACATCCCAAGTCTCCTGGAAGTTCCGGGAGTCTCCCTGATGTCGATAGTTGTTCACGGATGCTCAAGAGTCGGATAAATTATCCCGGATTTTAGACTCTGCGAGGTGGTGTTTTTTTTAATGCGAGTGAGAGCGGGCAGGCAATGCAATAATTCATGCATCATGTGCGGATTAGAACATAGAATTTATTTTTTTACTGATTAACACTAAATTCATTAAATCACAGCGAACGTATTAGTTTTAGGTACAGAAAATGATCTGTTGGTTATTCCTTGATGACCGGACTTTTCCTTTAAATTAAAATAATTGCCGAAAAGTAAAAAATAACAAATTAAATGTGGTTTATTTAACATAAGATCTCTTTCTTCAAAAAGTCTGCTAGTTAATAAATTGAAATGTGTTAGTACCAAACACCTTTTCTAACTTTCCCCAAAACAGAAAAGAGAGGGAGAAAATAGAGAAGATTATAAGCAAACAGCAAAGTAGAGCTTTATTGCAAATCAGGCATCAGAGCATCAGCCAAATGAAAATGCTGCTGGAATCAAGAAAAACCTAAAGCAGAAACAGTTTTGATGATATTAAGATCAACAGCACGAGCCAGATGCTGTTAGATCCCCATCCTGGTATATTAGCATTAACTCACAGAGCATCTGTCACTGCAGCTAAACAGAGCAGCGGCAGCAGAGCATCAAGATCAGACTGAGCCCAGTTTGTTCTTGCAGAGTTGGCAATAATCCAGTCTGCCCCGCTTGCTCTTCTGCTTTGTTTTAAGCTCACTAATTTTTCTGCTTGGATGTTGGCACATCAAGAGAAGCGAAGTGAGGCCGTAGACAGAAGCGCTGGGATTGGATTGTTCTTGAGTCTGTGCCACGCGAGGTGCTGAGGGAGGTCTCTCTCACTGGGAGAGGCTTTCTCCACCCCGGCCGACCAAAAGGCATGTTGGCCGGAGCATCCTTTCAGCCTGTGCACCATTCATACCAGGCATGCTGGGCTCTATGACAGCTGCAGGCAGGGAGGAGACATTCGCTCAGTTCTGGCAACCAGAACAGGAACAGGTGGAGCAGAACTGATCCAGACTGGGGGTTGCATGCATGGGGACTGAGTCGGCCATAGCTACATATCATCATCAGGCAGAAATCCACTACATGAATCCTATCAGCTGGTTATTTGCATAATGAAGCCTGAAAAGTGGAAACCTACAACAAAATCATGGCCACTACAGAACGTGTGAATCGGGTGGTCAGTTTCTTTTAAGTGATTCAGAGTATGAAATAAAAACGATCTAAAGAGGTTCTAAAAAGAAAATTAACCCTGAATTTACTGTAGATTAAAGGAATGTGTTCAAGTAGATGTTTGTCATAGTTTACAGTCTGAGCTGCAAAGTTTGCTGTACTTCAACCTCTGGTTAATCTGAAAAAACCTGATGTTGTTGAGCAGTGGCAGATTTACAATTAGGCAATAATAGGCAGCTGCCTGGGGCCCCAAGTTCTTGGAGGCCCCATAAAAATCAGTTTACATGTTTGGTTAATACAACTATTCCTTATTTGTGCACATTATTTTTGTTTTTAACAAAAAAAATATCAGAACTCTGATAACATTAAGTGCGTCTCTGCGCATCCCCCCTTCAGTGTCCACCATATTGGATCAGTCCATTTGCTGCACATGTTCAGAAAGGTCCAAACAGACAGCAGCAAACCATTTGAAAACAAATGATGCAAAGAGAAATGTAGCATCTTCTTTCTTTCAGTGTTTCATATGTCCACACAATAATTTTATAATTATCACTCTAACAGCAGTGTTGCTAACTTAGCGCTTTAGTCGCTATATTTAGCCACTTTTCAGACCCCTCTAGCACTTTGATTTCTAAAAAGCTCCTAGCGCCAAATCTAGAGACTTTTTCTGCTACTGGAGACTTTGGAGACAACATCTAAAAGCAGCGAACTCTGCTCTCCAGAGCGAGTAGATTGGTAACCCCGCCTCCTGCTCTCCTCTATCTTGTCTGCTGTCATGATTCATGCAGCTATTATTTCATCCAAATGAAAAATGGAGAACAGATAAGCAGATCATGGCTTGTCTACAGTGAAAAGAAGGACTGGGTTATTTACTTTGGCCTTTTTGGAAACACAGGAAGGAGCAATCAGCTAAGTGAGCTTAGTGCTTGGAAAAAATCTATCATTCCTTTAGAGACAGCATGAAAAGTCAGCTGAGTACAAAACATAGAGAGGAAAACAAGAAGAAAAGGGACAAGAAGAGAGGGACACAACCTAGAACAGATAATGGATGTCTATTCTATTAACAGTTCTATATCTGGAGAATGGGTCTGTTCTATGTGTTGTCTCCTCCATTCAGAGGGCCCCCTGCCTGTCTTTGGCTAGGGCCCCAAATTTCCTAAATCTGCTCCTGTCGGTGAGTAAAGCTCTGTGTGGATCAGCTGCCAGGGAGCTTTGTTTCATAAAGAATTGGGCACAGTGGTTTAAACTTGCTTTTTATTGCTCTGCTGTGTTAATTCAGTTAAAAAGCTTTTCTCTGCTCTAAAAACTGCCCATAAATTCTCCTCCAGATAAATTTCTTAGATTAGTGAAACAGACGCCAACTTCCAAACTGTCTGCCTGTGGCCAACAGGGAACATCCAACTCCAATCTTGTCTGCCGCCTCAGTCAGTGACAGGAAAAAGCTTCATCCACTGATCCAGTCTCGATGAGCTTTCATCACACTGGTGATGGCAAAGGACCAATAAAGGAGGTTGAGAAACAGACATTTGTTGTAACTTAGGACATTTTTCACATTTCATATTTTGAATGTAAATTTTAACGTTCTTTTTTAGCTGCAAAGAAAGAGGAAATGAAGTTCAGTGACCAAGCAGGGAACACTGGGTTAGAAGTGAGAGGGAAGAGCCACTGGTGGCCCATCCTAGTATGATCACAGCAGATTCCATGTTTTTCAGTGGGGTTTGGTGTTTCCAACTATTAGCTACCAGCTATCGGCTATACCTGCTGACCCAGCGCTCCGATATGCGGGGAGGTACTAAGACTGTCACCAACTTAAACTAAGCGGTTGAAAAAAAATTTCTTGGGGGACGTTTCTGGACCCAGGTTTTATCAATTGAATGTTCTCGCTCCACATTTTCCTTTCCCGCTTCTTAAAAGTATGGGGTGTAAAATGAAAACAATTTGCAAAACAAGTTTTACCTTCATATATGTTTTTTTTTAATCACTTTCACATATTTACTGCTTTTTTTCTAACAATTAGTGTAAAATGCTAAATATAAATGTTGACCTTATTTTAACATTCTGTATTTGTATCTAAATCTTGAATTAAAATGTTAAATTAAAATATATTCACACACACAATCAATTCAATTCAGTTTATTTCTATAGCATCAATTCACATCATGTCATCTCAAGGCACTTTACAGTTCACCAGATCATACAGTCTAATTGATTCAAAGTTTTCTATCTAAGCAAAAGCTCTTCAGCAATCCCTCACACTAAGCAGCGTCTGGGGTTCAAGGAGACCGAAGCAGAGATACAAAAAGCAGCTATAAAAGGCGGCCCCGTCCAGGAAACACACAGCCAGGCAGACGAGCTCCGAGCCAGCTCCCATGTCAGAGGACGAAGAGAGCTCATCCAGTTAGTCACAGTCAGAGAAACAGGACTACACTGGAAAACAGGCCAAGCTCCAACATCTAGAAACAAAGGTGTTGATGGCAGCAGCACAGCTGATATTTCTCTACAGGATGGAGTCACAGCCAAACAGGAACAGACCAGATGAAGCTACTATGAGAAAAAGCAGAGAGAGCAGAACGTTAGAGATTTAACTAACAGATTCTGCAGATTGGGAGAATAGAGATAGAATGAAGCAGAATGATGAAAAAGGGGTCCCTATGTCCTCCAGCAGTCTAAGCCTATAGCAGCAGAACTATAGAGATAGCTCAGGATAACCTGAGCCACTCTAACAAGAGGCTTTATCAAAAAGGAAAGTTTTAAGCCTAGCCTTAAAAGTAGACAGGGTGTCTGCCTCACTGACTAAAACTGGTAGTTGGTTCCACAGGAGAGGAGCCTGATAACTAAAAGATCTGCCTCCCATTCTACTTTTAGAAATTCTAGGAACGATTAGTAAACCTGCAGATTGAGAGCGAAGTGCTCTGTTAGGAACATAAGGAACAATCAGATCTCTGATATAAGATGGAGCTTGGCCATTTAAGGCTTTATATGTGAGAAGGAGGATTTTAAATTCTATTCTGGATTTAACAGGAAGCCAATGAAGAGAAGCCAGGATAGGAGAGATATGATCTCTCTTTTTCATTTTCATCAGAACTCTGGCTGCAGCATTTTGGATCAGCTGAAGGCTTTTAACTACAGTTTGTGGACTTCCTGATAGTAAAGAATTACAATAGTCCAGCCTTGAAGTAACAAATGCATGGACTAGTTTCTCAGCATCACCCCTGGACAGGAGATTTCTAATTTTTGCAATGTTCCTCAGATGAAAGAAGGAAATTCTAGAAACTTCTTTGATCTGGGATTTAAATGACAGGTCCTGATCAAAAACAACACCAAGATGTTTTATTTTATTATCTGAAATCAGTTTAATCCCATCCAAATGAAGTGACTGACTAATCAGTTTCTTTTTCAGAGACTCTGGTCCAAAGACTATAACTTCTGTTTTGTCTGCATTCAGGAGCAGAAAGTTAAGAGTCATCCAGGTTTTTATGTCTTCAGACATGCCTGTAATCTATGTAATGGGTTAGCTTCATCTGGATTTATAGACAGATATAGCTGGGTATCATCAGCATAACAGTGGAAATTAATCCCATGCTGTCTAATAATTATACCGATTGGGAGCATGTATAAAGTAAAGAGAATTGGTCCTAGCACTGATCCCTGTGGTACTCCACAGGTAACCTTTGAGCATGTGGAAGATCTATCATTAACGTGAACAAACTGAAATCGATCAGATAGATAAGATTTAAACCAGTCTAGTGCTGTTCCTTTAAGTCAAACAAAATATTCAAGTCTTTCTAAAAGAATATTATGATCAACTGGATCAAATGCAGCACTAAGATCCAACAGGACGAGCACAGATACAAGTCCATTATCTGAGGCCATGAGAATATCATTAGTGACTTTCACCAGAGCTGTTTCAGTGCTATGATGAGCTCTAAAGCCAGACTGAAACTCTTCAAAAAGTTCATAATGGTGGAAGTGATCGCACACTTGTTTGGCAACTGCTTTCTCGAGAATTTTGGATAAGAAAGGAAGATTGGATATAGGTCTATAATTGACCAAGTCATCTGGGTCAAGAGACGGTTTCTTAAGCAGAGGTTTAATTACAGCAACCTTAAAAGCTTTAGGTACATATCCCTGTAACAGAAATAGATTAATCACATCTAAAATGGAGGAGGAGATCAAAGGGAATACCTCCTTAAATAACCTGGTTGGAACTGGATCTAACATCCAAGTTGAAGGCTTAGATGAACACAGTAGTTTAGCTAACTGTGAAAGTTCAATTGGATCAAAGCAGTCTAAACCCGGTTCAGATTCCATGACTACCTCAGATGCTGTCTCACCCTCCAGAGACAAACCAATCGCGGATGGAGGAGTGATAATGTTATTTTACAATAAGATCAATATTATTTTAAAAGAATCCAATAAAATCATTACTACTAAAAGCAAATTAAATGGACGGTTCAATTAAGTTATGGCTATAGGTGAGTTTGACAATTGTATTATTGACTGATTTATTATTACACACTCAAGGTCCAATATACATTCAAAGAAAACAGGTACACTAATTAAAAATTTAAAAAGAAATCTAGGATTTTTCTTATTCTCTTCTATTAATGAGGAGAAATATGCTGCTCTTGCTTTACAAAGGGTCCTCTTATACAGCAGTAAACCATTTTTCCAG
Organism: Cyprinodon tularosa; assembly: GCF_016077235.1. Taxonomy (NCBI): domain Eukaryota; kingdom Metazoa; phylum Chordata; class Actinopteri; order Cyprinodontiformes; family Cyprinodontidae; genus Cyprinodon; species Cyprinodon tularosa. The sequence goes on from NW_024039117.1 coordinate 214,910, forward strand.
ACTAGGAAGGACTCCCGCAGGCCTATGGAGCGATATTTTCTCTCCAGTTTCCTAGCATTTTGCTTCAAAGTACGCAGCTCTGCATTAAACCAAGGAGCAAGCTTTCTATTTTTAACGGTTTTCATTTTCAAAGGAGCTGCGTTGTCTAAGGCAATACGCAGAGAACTAGCAACCCCCTCAACAAAATCATCAACCTGTGAAGGGGAATAAGCTAAGCTTTTGCACTCTGCAGCACTGCTCAGTGACACAGAGCAGAGAGAAAGTGAAGCAGATTCTTTAAAATTTATAACTGCACTATCTGATAAAGATCTACTAAAATGTAACCTTCTTTTGGGGGAGGAGAACTCTGTTAAAGTAATCCTGAAGGTTATTAAAAAGTGGTCAGAGAGGACAGGGTTGTTAGAAACTACTGTTATTTCTTCACATTCTATTCCATATGTCAGCACAAGGTCCAAAGTATAAAGATGAGAATGTGTGGGACTATTCACATTTTGAACAAGATAGCATTAAAGGCTGCTCTTGAGATATCACCTTCAATGTCTTCAATGTCATGTTAAAATCTCCCACCATGATGACCCTGTCAGTATTTAATACCAAATCAGAAAGGAACTCTGAAAACTCATCTAACAATTCACACACGTTAAACTGCTGCAGAGTCGTTCGGGAAAGGGGATGTTTCCTTATCCTCTTTCCTTTGACGTCTATTCATTTCTAACACATTTCTGCTGCCTAACCGTGACCCTAATCCTAATTCTAAACATTATGGGTTCCAGTGGCGGGCCGTCCATATGGACCTAATACCAGAAAACCAGACGTCATTTATACAATGGTTTTTAGGCTAAATCTGGTCAGTCCTGATTTAGTCCAAAAATTGTAGTTAAAAATTGGGCTGTTTCTGTCAGTCTGATTTAGTGTCAGGTTTGGTTGTGGTTTGAGGATCCAAATGCAGAGGCAGAGGTGAGTTCTTACAGTTTTATTGAATCAACACAGATAACAGAGACAGGAATCTAAAATCCAACTTATAATGTAAAACTTAACCAGAACCATGAAGACATCAGGTGAAACGAGCATGTGGAGTCAGGGAAAGGTGAAGAGAGACGAAGTAAGACGAGGAACCAGCACTGAGGAACCGAACAGGGAGAGTATTTAAGGTTGACTGAACAAAGGGAGGACTAACGAATTGATTGGGAGCTGGTGTGAACAGAGGTTTCTAGGGAAAGAGCCAAGGAAAAGGAAACTAACACAAGAGGGCAACAGGGGCCACCAAAGAAAAGCCTAAGAACTCAAATACATCCAAAAACACAACTAAAACAGGAATAAAATGAAGAAAACTTGAAAACAAAGAAAAACATGAATCAACGTGAAACTGAAAACTCAAAGAAAACTTAACAGAACCAAGACCATAACATTTTATTCCACTTTAGTCCAATCATAGACATTGAAAAGACATTAAAAACCCATTTTTAAAGTATTTTCAACGATCTGACAGTTACAGCTTTTCACCTTTCACTTTTCAACCAATTGTAGATGTCGTTTAGACATAAATCAAGTTGCCTTTGCAATGTCTTTTCAACCAATTTTTGCTCGGTGGGCAGGCCTTCAATGGACATCCCTCGACTTAAACTACTTTACTTTTACAATTGCAGAAAAGTAAAAAATAAACCATTAAATGTGGTTTATTTAACATAAGATCTCTTTCTTCAAAAAGTCTGCTAGTTAATGACTTGATTAGTGAAAATTACATTGATTTATGTTGCCTTACAGAAACCTGCCTGCAGTAATAGGATTATGTGAGCATAAATGAGGCAACTCCACCCATCCATCCATCCATCCATCCATCCATCCATCTTCCTCCGCTTATCCGGGGTCGGGTCGGGGGGGCAGCAGCTTAAGAAGGGAGGCCCAGACTTCCCTCTCCCCAGCCACTTCTTCTAGCCCCTCAGGAGGAATCCCAAGGCGTTCCCAGGTCAGCCGAGAAACATAGTCTCTCCAGCGTGTCCTGGGTCTTCCCCGGGGCCTCCCCCCGGTGGGACATGCCTGGAACACCTCACCCTCCCGGGTGAGGTGTTCCTGGTTAGGATGCCTCCAGGAGGCATACCCAAGCCACCTCAACTGGCTCCTCTCGACATGGAGGAGCAGCGGCTCTACTCCGAGTCCCTCCCGGATGACCGAGCTTCTCACCCTGTCTCTAAGGGAGAGCCCAGCCACCCTACGGAGGAAACCCATTTCGGCCGCTTGTATCAGTGATCTCATTCTTTCGGTCATGACCCAGAGTTCATGGCCATAGATGAGGGTAGGAACGTAGATCGACCAGTAAATCGAGAGCTTCGCTTTTTGGCTCAGCTCTCTCTTCACCACAACGGACCGGTACAGTGCCCGCTTCACGGCAGATGCTGCGCCAATCCGCCTGTCGATGTCCCGCTCCCTTCGTCCCTCATTCGTGAACGAGAACCCGAGATACTTAAACTCCTCCACTTGGGGCAGGACAACCCCCCTGACCCGGAGAAGGCACTCTACCCTTTTCCAGCTCAAGACCATGGCCTCGGATTTGGAGGCACTGATTCTCATCCCGGCCGCTTCACACTCGGCTGCAAACCGATCCAGCGAGAGCTGCAGATCACAACCTGATGAAGCCAATAGGACCACATCATCTGCAAAAAGCAGAGATGCAATCCTAAGGCCACCAAAACGGATCCCCTCAACACCTTGGCTGCGCCTAGAAATTCTGTCCATGAAGGTAATGAACAGAATCTGTGACAAAGGTCAGCCCTGGCGGAGTCCAACTCTCACTGGAAACGAGCCCGACTTACTGCCGGCAATGCGGACCAGACTCTGACACCGGTCATACAGGGACCTGACAGCCCGTATCAAAGGGCCCGGCACCCCGTACTCCTGGAGAACCCCCCACAGGGCCCCCCGAGGGAGACGGTCGAACGCCTTCTCCGAGTCCACAAAGCACATGTAGACTGGTTGGGCGAACTCCCATGCACCCTCCAGGACCCTGCTGAGGGTGTAGAGCTGGTCCAGCGTTCCACGACCAGGACGAAAACCACACTGCTCTTCCTGAATCCGAGGTTCGACTATCCGACGGACCCTCCTCTCCAGCACCCCCGAATAGACCTTGCCGGGGAGGCTTAAGAGTGTGAGACCCCTGTAATTGGAGCACACCCTCCGGTCCCCCTTTTTGAATAGGGGGACCACCACTCCAGTCTGCCAATCCAGGGGGACTGCCCTCGATGTCCATGCAATGTTTCAGAGTCGCGTCAGCCAACACAACCCTACAATATCCAGGACCTTGAGGAACTCAGGGCGGATCTCATCCACCCGCCCTGCCACCGAGGAGCTTTTTAACCACCTTGGCGACCTCGCCCACAGAGATTGGAGAGCCCAGTCCAGAGTCCCCAGGCCCAGCTTCCTCAATGGAAGACATGTTGGTGGGATTGAGGAGTTCTTCGAAGTATTCCGCCCACCGACCCACAACGTCCCGAGTCGAGGTCAGCAGCACACCATCCCCACTATAAACAGTATTGGTGCTGCACCGCTTCCCCCTCCTGAGACGCCGGATGGTGGACCAGAATCGCTTCGGAGCCGTACGGAAGTCTTTTTCCATGGTCTCTCCAAACTCCTCCCACACCGAGTTTTTGCCTCAGAGATGGGAGTTAAAGCCCCGTCTAACAGGGGACTCCGCCAGATGTTCCCAGCAGACCCTCACAACACGTTTGGGCCTGCCAGGTCTGACTGGCATCCTCCCCCACCACCGGAGCCAACTCACCACCAGGTAGTGGTCAGTGGAAAGCTCCGCACCTCTCTTCACCCGAGTGTCCAAGACATACGGCCGCAAGTCTGATGAAACGATGACAAAGTCAATCATTGAACTGCGGCCTAGGGTGTCCTGGTGCCAAGTGCAACAGTCAGAACCCGTCCCCCCACCTGTAGGCGGAGGGAGGCTACCCTCTCGTTCACCGGGGTGAACCCCAACGTACAGGCGCCGAGATGGAGGGCAACAAGTATGCCCACTCCTGCCCGGCGCCTCTCACCGTGGGAAACTCCTGAGTGGAAGTATGTCCAGCCCCTCTCAAGGAGACTGGTTCCAGAACCAGAACCTGCGTTGAGGCGAGACCGATTATTTCTAGCCAGAACCTCTCAGCCTCACACACTAGCTCCGGTTTCTTCCCCACCAGCGAGGTGACATTCCACGTCCCAAGAGCCAGCTTCTGCAGCCGAGGATCAGACCGCCAGGGTCCCCTCCTACGGCTGCCACCCAACACACATTGCACCCGACCCCTATGGCCCCTCTCATGGGTGGTGGGCCCTTGTAATGGGGGGACTCATGTTACCTCTTCGGGCTGAGCCCGGCCGGGCCCCATGGGTAAGAGCCCGGCCACCAGGCGCTCGCCATCGTGCCCCCCCTCCAGGCCTGGCTCCAGAGTGGGGCCCCGGTGACCTGCGTCCGGGCAAGGGAACGTTGAATCCATTTATTGTACTCGTCATATGGGTCTTCGGGCTGCGCTTTGTCTGGTTCCTCACCTAGGACCTGTCTGCCTTGGGAGGCCCTACCAGGAGCATAAAGCCCCAGACAGCATAGCTCCCAGGATCATTGGGACAGTCAAACCTCTCCATCACGATAAGGTGGCAGCCCAAGGAGAGGTAAATGAGGCAACTCCTTCTAGTTATTTACATTTTCACATATGCAAAAATTCTGGGCGAGGAGGAGGAGTAGCAATAATCTACTACAAGAGGCTCAAGATTAGCAACATGATACCAACACCCCTCAACTTAAACTACTATCTTTTTGAAAAGGAGAAATAACTCTTTTTGTTTCACTTTTAACCCGATGTATTCCAACATCCAGCTGCCATGCACGTGGGCATTGTCAGTTTCACTATAGCTCTGGTGAATTTCAATGGTGAATTCCTCTGGAAATCTTCAATAATTGTTGTTGATTGCAGATGTGTCTAGTAGTTCCCATTGATTTTGCTTGTAAAGCGGGGAGAATGGCGCTAGGCTTACCGCACCGTGACGTCACTGCCGGAAGATGGCAGGAGGGAGGGGTTAGTATATCTGGGCAAAAATGGCCGCTCCCAGACTCAGTGATCTCAAGAAAAATTATAGTTTTTATTGATTCACTGATTAACTCATTAAATTCATTAAATGACTGTGAATGTAAAAGTTTTAGATATAAATAATGATCCATTGATTATTCATTGCTGACCGGACTTTTCCTTTAAGCTACTGATCAGTTCATAGAAGTTTGAGTCAAATGTTAATTAAACACCTGATTTATAAGGGAATTAAGTTTTTTTAATTACTCCTTTTTGTACTGCTGAATGATGCAAATATGAGAACTCAGTGCAAAAAATGAAAGCATGATGTTTGCAAACTCCACTTTTTCAGGCCAACCGTTTTGGCCAAGACTTTGGCCGCTTAACTGAGACTTCCTTTGTCTGTTTATGAGCAGATAAGCCTTTCAGAAAATATGCACCGTTACAATGAGGACAAGGAATGTCTAGAGTATAATAAAGGCTTATATAGAGGTTCACCACTGGAAATGCTTTTCCTTCTTTTCTTTCTTTCATTCATGAAAATAGATAAAGGGCTTTGAATGCACACAAATGTAATTTATTTCCTTAAAAGTTTATATATTAATACTTATTGTTTGTTCATCTGTGAGGATTGGAGCTCAAAACATATTCCATGTTCCATATGCCAGGAAAGCTGGTTCTGATTGTGAATACTGACTGCAGCAGACCTCGGTCCTGCCTCAGTATCTGCTAAATAATCAGATATTTGAGCACAAAAGGATTTGGGTAACTGTAGATGGAAGACAAACCGACAAGAGTCAGCATGCTGACAGAAAATATAACGAGCGTACCATTCAAAAAGGGACATGAAGAAAAATACCTCGTTAGAACCGAGTGACTCTGGGCAGAAAAGAACGACAGCGACATGTAAGCATGACAGATGTGCAAAATAAAGGCAGGCAGAATGAAAAAGGATGAGCAGATTAACTGGGTCCATTCTGTCACTGGGTTCAGGGTTATCTGTGTTACTCTCTCCTTCTCTCTGCGTTTCGGATGGAAACTCAGGCAGAGTGAGAGGCTGGCAGTCCGTTTTCACCCTGCCACTTCCTGTGCACAGGTGACACACCTCACTCTGCTCAAGCTGCAGATTCGTAGCAGCATTTATCCTCCTGACCAGAACTTGCGTGCAACACCTGCTGGTTCAGGATTGTCGACTGCAGGCGAGAAGAAGGATATCTTCACCCTGGCAGTCAATCACTTTCTCATCGTCCATCATTCCTTTATTTGCAGCCTGTCAGCATCAGTTTGTCATTCATATGAGAATCTCTTCATCTTTAATCTCTCTCTCTCCCTCTTCTTGGAGGGAGGCTCTCTGTTTTGCATCAGCGCAACCCAGAAAGCTTCACATTCATCCAGAGATGATTCAGTGCTATCAGTTTTAGATTCTGGTGTAGCCACCTGCATTTTTCTTTGAGTCCAGCAGCCTCTGAAAAGCCGCGTCCAACCCTGCTCTCTGGCTCGGAGCACACGTGCGGTCCGCTCATGCCTGCTGTCAGCTCCCATTACCTAATTGGAATTGAGATGCATCTGGCCTGTTTGTGTGTGTGAGTGTGTGAGTGGGTTGTGATCCTGGTAGAGATAGCCTGTATGTTTCCCCCATCGTGCTTCACTGCAGCCCTTTTCATGCCATCCTGCTGGGAGGGGCTTTTTCCCCTGATGTGTGGTCAAACTGTCGTTTTGGCTAATGAAAACAAAGAGAGATGGAAGTGAGCAGATAACAGCCAACTGCAGAAAGCCATCTCCTTTGATTCATTGCAGTTAATAGGATCACTGTTTAATTCATGAGATCTGTCATGCTACAGTGGCTGCCTCGTCCGTGTTGGCAAACCAAGTTTGCAGAAGCTTCTGGGCTCTTTCATCTGCTAGGCTCCATGACCTTGGATCTCCCAGTATTAGATCCATGGAGGCACTTCCACAGAGACAATCACATCTTTCCTGGTGCTCGGCATCATTGGGTGTGATGTGCTGCATCATCAGCCTCCAAGTGCCTCAATCACATAATTGATAGTGATAGGCAGAGTGAGCCCTCTGTCTAAAGGAGGTAATTTAAAAGGCTTTGTCACATGAAATGGCTTAAAGCTTATTAATATGTATTAATTAAGCAAAGCGGCTACGCGCTAATGACTTACACTTTCATTTTTTCTAATAAGGCAATAAGTTTTTTCAGTTCCTAAACTTCCTCTTGATCCTTTTCTTTTGCTTTACCTTAAAACACATATTTAATACAGAAAGCTTTGTCCAAAGAGTTGTACAAAACAACATTATACATGTTTAAAAAAAAAGAGAACTCAAAATAAAAATAATAACTGGATACTAGGAATAACAATAACAATACGAGATAATCAACATAATCTGCCCAGTGTGAGCCAAAGAGCAACTCAAACAGCTGAGTTTTAACAATGACCAAAAGATAGAAAGACTCGGGGCTTTTTTAATATTCAAGGAAAGACTTTTCCAGAGTCTCAGCTCAGCCACAGCAAACCTTCCTTCGCCTCCAGTTCTCACCCGTAATCCTATAGCAACAGCAGGTACCTGACCGGCAGATAACTCAACAGGAACAATGAATCCTGCGGTTTACTGGAAGCCACACAGGAGTCATCCGCTCATGCTTCTTTCTACCAAATATGCAAACCAGCTGCAGCCGAAGGATGGAGGCCTGATGAAGCCAAAGTATAACCAGTTAATAAACGCACATTCTAGAGCAGCGGTAGAGAGATAGGGCATAACTTTAATATACACTAAAAAAAGTGTAACATGTAGCTGGTCATTCAAACTGATGTAAACTAGATAAAATTATTGATTTGATTGTGTAACTCATTCTTTTTGGATTTTGAGACATCAAGTTTGATTTAAGCTGAACTAAATACACGAAGTGACAAAGCTCCCAAAACAAAGTTTTTGATTTCTCTCAATATTTAGTCATATTACAACATTTAGTCAGTCTCTCAATATTTGTATATATTTAGTCATGACTGCAGCAATTTTTTGTTTGTTTGTTTGAGTCACATGTGATTTGTGCTTTGTCAGATCAAGTCCAAGTCCCAGACCATGGGAGAGCGCCATTTTGGTCGTCTCTACATCCTGGGTGGATTTTGTCCATATTTAACGCAAGTAGCAAAGCAGTTGCATATAAACAATGTTATAGCTGCTAGTTAACTAGTTAATATTAGCTAGATGACGTCTGAGAGGGTTTATGCAGTCAAGTAATCCGTTGTTTTTTTTTAATAGAGTTTGTTAGATGGGAAATGGAAATTATTTTCGAATTAAAGTCAAATGAGATGTGAAAATTATACTTTGGTTATATTTATATTAATTAACTGGCATCAATACAAACATTAATTGAACCTCAGTCAGCCTCAGCAAATGGCCGCTCACACTGAGCCTGGTTCTGCTGGAGGTTTCTTCCTGTTAAAAGGTAGTTTTTCCTCTCCACTGTCGCTACAAGCATGCTTAGTGTGAGGGATTGCTGAACAGTCAATGAGTCGATGCAATCAGCTGGTTTTCCTTAGATAGAAAACTTTGAATCAATCTGACTGGATGATCTAGTGAACTGGAAAGTGCCTTGAGATGAAATGATGTGAATTGGTGCTATAGAAATAAACTGAATTGAATTGAATTAATTCAACTTAATTTAGTTAAAGTAAGCAAATTAGGTTGGTTCAATTTCAATATATTATTTTGGTTCATCAACTGAAATGTTAAAAAAAATTATTTGGAACAGAGAAAAAATTAAAAGTTGGGTCAAGTGCAGAATTATTGTTTACATCAACATAATCAGGTAATAACAAATTATTAAATTCAGATTCTGTGAAATCGGATATTTCAGATGCAACATCTGGACATCATTTTTTTTTTATTCGAGCAAGGTTCTACTTTTTCGTTACACAATTGGGAAAAAATAGCAACTGAGCTTATTTTTCTGTTGAACTTAAAAGTTTTCTAAAAGAAAACCAAGGTCTCCAGACAGCAGTCTCACCCAGTGGCATCAGATGGATTTCTGAATCATAACACATATAATCACTAAATATAATCACATATAAACAAATAATCACTTTCGAAGACCTTTAGCTTTAGGCAGTGTTGTTCAGGTCTTAAACTTCTGTCGGCATTCAAACCTATTTTCTGCATTGCCTGAATTTTCACTGCAGCCATTGTTGTTCAACAATGACAAAATTATTTTCTCCATGCTCCTTTTTTTCATGACGATAACGAAAACTGACAGCTACCACAGAATATCAGATTAAAAAAAATACTTCTTATACTTTAGCGATAGTATCTAGGTGTTACTTTATTGTATGCCTCATAAAATGTCCGTTAGTTGTGCTGTTCTTTTAACATCGCTTTGCAGGTGATGAAGCAGACTGAAAATGTTGTATTGTTATCTCCCTTTTATCTCCCCTTTCTTTCATCTTTTCAAGTTTTTTCTGTTTTTCCTCTCATTTTCTACCTACATTGCAGTGTCCATATATCTGTAAAACTCCCTGCATAATTCTAATAAAGCAATTTTATGCATAAAACAAGCGGAGCACTATGGCGATAGCCCTGCTGCTCCACTTGTGAAAGTAAAATCTTTTGGGTCCGGTGCAGCGCTCTTAACTCTGACAAGCTCTTCCAGTTGTGCTTCTGCAGAAATGAGTGGCAAGTCTTCGTTTTGTGCTCCTCACCAATGGTTCGCTCTCAGCGGTTTGGCTCTTAATAACAATAATTGAACTTTATTGATCTCAGATTGGAGAAATTTACCTCTGCATTTAACCCATCCCCTCTGGAAGCAGCGGGCTGCCATCATGGGGCCTCCAGGGAGCAGGGTGGGGTTAAGGGTCTCAGGAACCCAGAGTTCAGGCTGTGGGGATTAAACCAAGTACTTGCAACCTCCTTAGAGCACAAGCACACTGTTCTAACTGCTAGGCCATCACTCCCCTCTTCCTGCTCTCACTACTTAATTAACTATAAGTGGCTGATCATCCTCTGCCATGCGTAATAAACCCCTTTGTTTATCTATCAAGATTTTATTTCTTCCAGCTCACAAGAGGTGATGCTAAACATTCTTTAATATTTACCAAAGGAATCAAGAATATATTTCATTGCATTCTGTTTATTTTCCAGGTGAGAAGGTACATAAATCTTTGAATATTTCTCTCTCATTGTTCTCGTTTCTATCTATTCAAATATGATGTAAATGTATCCAGGTATTGTCATTAAACATTTTAAATATTTCAACATTTCAGTTTTCATATTCATTCTATTTATGTCTGGATTGCCATAAATCACAAGGCAATTATGGAGGTTCTCTCTGTATTTTATGTTAAATCAAAACCCTGTGAATTTAAATCTGCTATGACCCCTGAGCAGAAGGAACCGAGGGGGAAATTCTCAGAAAGAAACAAAACAAAACTGCCAAAGTGGAAAGAAGAATGTTTTTGTTCTTTGCTTTTTTTTGAAATAATGCAGATTTTAATGATTTTTGTGTAATGCATAATTCAAAGTAGATCAGGAAGTGTTTGCTTTGGGATGGAAACTTATATGTCTAAAACCATTATTTTATTCTACATTTTGTTAGCTTGTCTGTCTGTTATATTAACCAATATGATGTTTTGAACCAGATCTGCTATTTTCACAGCTTTTCTCAGACAGTTTTTTTTATAAAGTACGGCATTAATTCATAAAAAAGTTCAATTGAATTCTACAAATCAAAGTTTTCTGCCCAACAGCAATGGCGAAATGCATAGCAGCATTCTGTACCCAGCTACTGTAGCATCTAGGATAGAGCTGTCAGTCTGGGAATGAATCTGTGTGACTAAAACTGACTAAAACTATCACATATCATAATGACTAAAAGGCAACTAAAACTAATAATTGTTTTCGTCCTGAAGAATAAAACTAAATATTAAGATGGCTGCCAAAAACAACACAGGATAGGAGAGATATGATCTCTCTTTTTCATTTTCATCAGAACTCTGGCTGCAGCATTTTGGATCAGCTGAAGGCTTTTAACTACAGTCTGTGGACTTCCTGATAGTAAAGAATTAAAATAGTCCAGCCTTGAAGTAACAAATGCATGGACTAGTTTCTCAGCATCACCCCTGGACAGGAGATTTTTGCAATATTCCACAGATGAAAGAAGGAAATTCTAGAAACCTCTTTGATGTGGGATTAAAATGACAGGTCCTGATCAAAAACAACACCAAGATTTTTTACTCTATTATCTGAGATAAATTTAATCCCATCCAAATGACTAATCAGCTTCTTTTCCAAAGACTATAACTTCTGTTTTGTCTGCATTCAGAAGCAGAAAGTTAAGAGTCATCCAGTTATCAGTAATTGCAGTAGCATAGCGTAAAGCTCAATAGAGTTCCCTGACTGTGATATCACCAGCATATTCCTCTTACAGATCAACACGTTAATTGCGACAAGATATGAGAAGTTAACCCTGACTGCTTGTAAACATTGATGCTTGTGTATAATGGTGTGTAATGGATGCAGTGGCTCCGCTGGAAGAGGATGGAAACAGGAGAATAAGGAGGAAACACGTTTTAAGGGATCAGCAAGATTTCCTGGCCGGTGATGATGACTGCCTTAGGGCCTGGAGCAATACTGCCGGATCCATGTGCTGAACTGACCCACACCTTCACTATTCATCACAGGTTTTAGCACAACTTCAAGTAAGAAAAAGAGAAGGTCAGCTGAGTGCACGGTTCAAAAAAAGCAGAAAATGACCTTGATAACCAGCACTGAGTGACCAATCTAAAAGTTGGCTTATTTTTAAACATCTTAATATAATAAGCTGCTGTAAGGACACCCATAAATTCTCCCACCAAATAAAATCTTTATATATAATATTTTCAATTACAGTCTTTTTAGGGTTTTTGGTGATTGGATCATAGCAGCACAGATTAACCCACAGATGTTAAAAATGATTAACAGTTAATTATTACCAATGAATTAACTCTGACTGAAGCTACTGTTAAGGAGAAAATATTTCTGTCAAAGTTTGAATATTACAGAGATATTGCAGCTAAGCACAACACTGCCTACAATCCTGGAAAGCACTGATCAGTCCATACATCAGATTATTATTGTGCTTCCAATCACCATGGCAACCAAATGTTCTGTCTTGGTTTGAGTTGTCTTTCTTTGCTCTCTTCTTGTTGATAGCCATTGATAGCCATGAATTAGCACTGATCAGCTGGTTCTATTTACGTACATAATAAAATTCACCAGGCCCTCTGTGTTGACCCTTATTGTTGACATGTAGGTGTGTAAAGAGACAAAGATAAGGAAGAACGTAGTATAGAAACCCTGAGGGGCAGCTGTGATTTATATAGGGACATTTGTTAGTAATAAGAATGCACTTTGTTCAAGTCATGTTTTATAAATAAGGCCGCATGTGACTCAGGTAGACCTCAACAATTAGCTTGATCAGTGACCAGGTAATCAGCAGCAGACGAGCATCATGGGGTTTCTTTTATATCAGAGATCTGATTGTTCCTTATGTTCCTAACAGAGCACTTCGCTCTCAATCTGCAGGTTTACTAGTGGTTCCTAGAATTTCTAAAAGTAGAATGGGAGGCAGATCTTTTAGTTATCAGGCTCCTCTCCTGTGGAACCAACTACCAGTTTTAGTCCGTGAGGCAGACACCCTGTCTACTTTTAAGGCTAGGCTTAAAACTTTCCTTTTTGATAAAGCTTCTAGTTAGAGTGGCTCAGGTTATCCTGAGTAGCAAAGATACAAATACTTCTATGTTGACAAAGTTTCTAGGGAAAAACCAGTTATGAGATACTTGAATGAACTGATGAATCTTGTGTTTTTGCTGGGTTGTTTATTCTTATTGTTAAACACATTTCTTCAAAGATGAAGAATCAAATGCAGATAGTTTTACTCATCTGACAGGTCTTCTTCTGCCTCTCTTTTCTCCTTACCTCTACTTTTCAAAATATGTACTTCATAAAATAAACCATACATAGTACATGATTGCAATTAATATTAAAGAGGTTGATGAAAGATGGCAAAAGCTTATAGAACCACAGGAAAAAAAACATTAAATAGCAGAAAGCCAGAAAAACTATTGGATATTACAAGAATATGTCCTAATTTTCTGTTACACACTTTGAAGCTTCACATGTTGAATGTTTCAGTGTTTCTGACTCGTGAGGAAAAGAAATATTTGATTTCTGAGGCAGGGATTTCATGATTTTCCTGAGCCTGAATCAACGCCTTTTGTGTGTCGCTTTTGTGAGAGATTAAAGACCTTGCCTTGAAAATGGACTAAAGTCCTGTGAGTGATGGCAGAAGGAATAGGGAGAGATGACCGATTACGTCCTTTCAGTTCCACAGTGAACAAATGTGTATTCCCTATGTCATGAGATTGAGAACATCATTTATCTGGGACAGTAGAGCTGCATGGCCCTCAAAAAGCCTTTCCATTTCACAATAGAATATGTCTCTGGTGTAAACATTTGCTGAGGTCTTCTTTAGGATCCTCCTGATGATGTATAAAGAAAGAGAACATTAACAGAACACTTGATCCATATGAAATTAGGTCATTTTATTGCCCATCAGTCCGCCTAATGCATGCAGTTCATTAGAGTTACAGTTATAGTAATATCAGCTGATCAATCATGTTTTCATTTCCTTTTTTAACTCTTTTCAGAAAAGCCTAAATCCATCTGAACAAAGAGCAAATCGTTTTTTTTTCTTCTAAAACTGAAGGAGCTATTTTGCTCATCTCCTTTTCTATCAAACGTTTTTTTTTTTTTATGTGATGCTTTAAAATGTGAATAAAAACAATGATGGAGGTGCAGCTTTTGTTAATTATGAAGCAGAGGTGCACACGCCCTGCAGAGGGGATTATTACCCAAATCATTTGGGGCCTTAATGTCTGTTTAACAATCAAAATACTTAAAGATCCAACATCAAACATGTTTTATTACCTCCAGCTTTTAAAAGGTTTTGAAATATCTGCACCGTATTAATACAAAACTAAAACTAGACCTATATAGAATAGAATAGAGCATAGAATCAGAGCATTCATTTGTTGTGGATAACTGACTTCTACACAAGAGGTTCATGTTGCTTTGGGTGATGTTCTGCTGAGGGTGTGTTTAGTTTTTATGAAACTCAGCCCCAAGGGCCCCAAGTTCCTGGGGGCCCCATAAAAGTCTGTTTCCATGTATGGTTAATACAACTATTCCTTATTTGTCCACATTAATTATGTTTTTGATTAAAATCCTTTGGCTAAAATGCCTTTAGAACATTTATAATATTAAGTCTGACCATCGGAGCTAATAGTCCTGTAAATTTCAGCTAATAAAAATAGAATTTAATTCCAGACTTATTTATTTATTGATTGATTGACTTTATTGATCTCACAGTGGAGAAAATTAATCGTTCCATCAGCTGAAATAGTCAAATACGAAGAAGGTATCAAAGGAATAAAAAGCTGTAAGGGATATATACAGTATATATATAGTGCGTTCACATATGAAAGCTTTGTTTTTTATAGTAGGATCATTATAGATGGTTATTGCACAGGGTATTTACATGAGTAATTATATAGATGGATATTTATATATATATAGTTATTGCACAGGGTATCAAATAGTAATTGCTCATCCTCCACTGCAGCAGTTATTGCGGTTGTTGTGTCTCATTGTAGTCTGGTTGCAGCAGGGATGAATGACCTGCAGTAGCGCTCCTTTTTCCAAACAAGCTTTTAAAAGTCTCTGACTAAAGTAGCTGCTCAGCTCCTCTACAGTCTGCTGCAGAGGGTGGAAGGTGGCGTCCATGATGCATGGAAGCTTGGACAGGATGACCTATAATTGACCCAGACCAGCATGCAATACCTTCATGTATGGTCTGTTCCTGTTTGGCTGTGACTCCATCCTGGAGAGAAATATCAGCTGTGCTGCTGCCATCAACACCTTTGTTTCTAGATGCTGGAGATCGGCCTGTTTTCCAGTGTAGTCCTGTTTCTCTGACTGTGACTAACTGGATGTGCTCTCTTCATCCTCTGACATGGGAGCTGGCTCGGAGCTCGTCTGCCTGGCTGTGTGTTTCCTGGACGGGGCCGCCTGTGGAGCTGGTTGACAGTTGCCTTTTGTATCTATGCTTCTTTTTCTATGTCTGCTTCTGTCTCCTTGAACCCCAGTCGGCCTCGGCAGATGGCCGCTCACACTGAGCCTGGTTCTGCTGGAGGTTTCTTCCTGTTCAAAGTGAGTTTTTCCTCTCCACTGTCACTACAAGCATGCTTAGTATGAGGGATTGCTGAAGAGTCAATGAGTCGATGCAATCAACTGGTTTTCCTTAAAAAACTTTTAATCAATCTGACTGGATGATCTGGGTGAACTGGAAAGTGTCTTGAGATGACATGTGTTGTGAATTGGCGCTATAGAAATAAACTGAATAGAATTTCTAAGGCATAACCCTAATCCTGCACCTAACCATTTCGAGCACATGCCAATCTTACACCTAACATAAACTCAATCAATACCTTAAAACTGAATTGAACTGAATGTTCAGGCGCTATAATTAAATAAAGCCTGAACAAGTGTAGATTATGTTCATCAAAGTTCCTGTCAGAGTTAACCACAGAAACAAAAACTTTTGATAGATAAAACCAAGTAGAGATGTTTTTCCTCCATCCCCATGGTGATGGAGGTGGAGGACAGATGAGTTTGGCTGGTTCTGCAGCGACTGTCTAGTCTGCCAGCTGAAGTAAGGTCCAAACCTCGTCCATTCATCCACCCTCATCATCCATTATCATCATTGTCATCCATCATTCATCCATTAATCCGTCCACCATCCATCCATCCATCCATCCATCCATCCATCCATACATACATCCATCCATCCATCCATCCATCCATCCATCCATTAATCCGTCCACCATCCATCCATCCATCCATCCATCCATCCATCCATCCATCCATCCATCCATCCATCCACCCATCCATCCATCCATCCATCCATCCATCCATCCACCCATCCATCCATCCATCCATCCATCCATCCATTAATCCGTCCATCCATCCATCCATCCATCCATTAATCCGTCCACCATCCATCCATCCATCCATCCATCCATCCATCCATCCACCCACCCATCCATCCATCCATCCATCCATCCATCCATCCATCCATCCATCCATCCATCCATCCATCCATCCATCCATCCATCCATCCACCTGGCTTTCATTGGGATGGTGTTCTATCTCCAGCAGTCTATGGGTGAAACGTGGGGAACACCCTGGAGAATCCTCCAGTCCACCATAGGGCACTGAGTTCTTGAAAAGGTTTGCACACAATATAAACTTTTATTTTTTTATTTTTTTGCTTCTTTACAATATCCTTTTAGGGAACTTTCTATTGATTTTCCATTCATTTCTAAGGCATAACCCTAATTCCTGCACCTAACACATGCCAACCCTAGACCTAACCTAAACTCAATCAATACCCTAATCACAAACCTAACCCCCACCCCAAGAAAAGAACATTTCCCTGTGAGGGCCAGTCATTGGTCCCCACAAGTACCTATAAAACCCCAAAATGTTGGAAATCCTGGAAAATGTACAGTGTACCAAAAACATGTCCACACCAGTAGTTTGAGTACTTACAGAGGACCATGCATTGAATTCCACTCATTTCAACCCCTTTTTTAGCCTGATCCTGATGCTAAATCTAATTCACACCTTATTCCTAAAACTAAAACTCACCTTACTGGTAAAATCCAAAAGATATACACAAGTACTCTCTCACACACACACACACACACACACACAAACAGCTTTGTTTTCATGACATATGGGGTGATTTCATTGTATTGCATTCATTTTATATGGCCTAACCCAGACCCTTACCCTAACCCTAAGATGTACCTAATCCTAACCTAAACTGAATTCACACCTTAGTCCTAAACCTTACCCAAATGTCCCCATATGTACCTGTAAGTCCTCGCATGTAGGTAAAACAAGACCACACGCGCGCGCGCGCGCTCACACGCACGCACACACACACACACATTCAGCGTAGTGAGGACCATATGTGATGCTTCTTTTACGACTCGGCTAGGTCATTGTAATGGTCTTTATGTTGGGCTGAGCAAAGAATCAACTTTAGCTGGTTTAAAACACTGCGACTGGTAAAGAAAACAAGAACATACACTATATTGCCAAAAGTATTTGCTCACCCATCCAAATTATTGGAATCAGGTGTTCCAATCACTTCCATGGCCACAGGTGTATAAATTCAAGCACCTAGGCATGCAGACTGTTTTTACAAACATTTGTGAAAGAATGGGTCGCTCTCAGGAGCTCAGTGAATTCCAGCGTGGAACTGTGATAGGATGCCACCTGTGCAACAAATCCAGTCGTGAAATTTCCTCGCTCCTAAATATTCCACAGTCAACTGTCAGCTGTATTATAAGAAAATGGAAGTGTTTGGGAACGACAGCAACTCAGCCACGAAGTGGTAGGCCACGTAAACTGACGGAGCGGGGTCAGCGGATGCTGACGCGCATAGTGCGAAGAGGTCGCCAACTTTCTGCAGAGTCAATCACTACAGACCTCCAAACTTCATGTGGCCTTCAGATTAGCTCAAGAACAGTGCGCAGAGAGCTTCATGGAATGGGTTTCCATGGTCGAGCAGCTGCATCCAAGCCATACATCACCAAGTGCAATGCAAAGCGTCGGATGCGGTGGTGTAAAGCACGCCGCCACTGGACTCTAGAGCAGTGGAGACGCGTTCTCTGGAGTGACGAATCGCGCTTCTCCATCTGGCAATCTGATGGACAGGTCTGGGTTTGGCGGTTGCCAGGAGAACGGTACTTGTCTGACTGCATTGTGCCAAGTGTAAAGTTTGTTGGAGGGGGGATTATGGTGTGGGGTTGTTTTTCAGGAGCTGGGCTTGGCCCCTTAGTTCCAGTGAAAGGAACTCTGAATGCTTCAGCATCCCAAGACATTTTGGACAATTCCATGCTCCCAACTTTGTGGGAACAGTTTGGAGCTGGCCCCTTCCTCTTCCAACATGACTGTGCACCAGTGCACAAAGCAAGGTCCATAAAGACATGGATGACAGAGTCTGGTGTGGATGAACTTGACTGGCCTGCACAGAGTCCTGACCTCAACCCGATAGAACACCTTTGGGATGAATTAGAGCGGAGACTGAGAGCCAGGCCTTCTCGTCCAACATCAGTGTGCAACCTCACAAATGCGCTTCTGGAAGAATGGTCAAAAATTCCCATAAACACACTCCTAAACCTTGTGGACAGCCTTCCCAGAAGAGTTGAAGCTGTTCTAGCTGCAAAGGGTGGACCGACGTCATATTGAACCCTATGGATTAGGAACGGGATGTCACTTAAGCTCATATGTGAGTCAAGGCAGGTGAGCAAATACTTTTGGCAATATAGTGTATATCACTCCTGTTTCAGCCTCTGTTCATTGGTTTGGAATTGTTTGGGTATTGATTTTAAAGTTGTTTTTTTTCAAGTCTTTACATGGTCTTACCCCTTATTATCTGTCAAACCTCATTTAAATGTCTGTTTCCTCCCGTTCTCTCAGCTCGATCCATCTGTTAATATTGTTTTTTCCCAAAGCCAGAAAGGAGGTTTTATATTGTTTTTGTTTAATTAAATGGTTCAGTCCAACTTAAATGGTTCAGTCCAACTTAAATGGTCACTTGTGACTCAGTCAGACTACAAGTATAGTGCAGACATTAAGTCATTCCATTTCCTGAAACCTCTCGTATGGTTAGCGTCTCTTGACTTACGTCCTTTGATTAGAGAAACAGTTTTTGTTTTCCAACGGAGCAAATCAGTCCAGCTTTTTAGTTGAAAATATAGCTTTGTTTTTCAAACCAACCAACAAATTCTTGTTGCGCTTAGAAGGCTGCCTTGAATCAGCAACAAACGTTGGAATTTGCCAATTCCTCTTTCTTTGTTCGTAAATCAGGTCAGTCAAACGTGGTGCCTCCAGTTAAAGCCAACATGTGGGCGCAATCTCTAGTAGAAAATACTATGGAAGTTACATCTGGTAGCATAGCTGCAAACTCTTCTGGAAATGCAGGAGGTAGTATCATGACCTCTGAGATAGACTTTCAAGCCGCCTTAAGCTCCAGAGACTGGACAATCGCAGGACTTCACAATGAAAACATCAGACTATCCCAACATGTGAATGTTCTCACTGCTGAGCTTAACAAATTAGAGGCAGTTCATCAACATAGCAACTGGAAAGCTAGCCAGCTTCAGATTGTGCTGAATGCTAACATGCAAAGGGTGCAGGAAGCTGCGATCTGCATAAGGTCAAAAGACGAGACGATGACGGCATTGCAACAAGAAATCAAGAAGCTGTCAGAAAACGTCAAGACTTCTGCTGCCGGGCCTCAGACAATGGATGCAGGGTTTGGACATACCAATGAGCGAGCTAGGCAGCTGGAGTCTGAGCTAACTGCTGAAAGGAAAAAGGTGCAGGAAGCAGAGATGTACTTACACTCAAAAGACGAGACGATCATGGCATTACTGCAAGAAAACATCAAGTTATCAGAAACCATCAAGAGTCTTGTTGCTGTGTCTCAGAAAATGGAGGCAGCGCGTCAGAATACCAACGAGAAAGCTAGGCAGTTGGAGTCTGAACTAACCGCTGAAAGGAAAAAGGTGCCGCAGGATGAGAAAATGGCAGCGCTTCAACAAGAAAATATTAGATTATTAGAAAATCTGCAGAGACCAGCTGCTGAGCTTCAGAAAATGGAAGCAGGGCTTAAATCTGCCAATGAAAAAGCGGGACACCTGGAAACCGTGGCAATTTGTATGAAGCAAAGGGTGCAGGAAGCTGTGATCTGCATAAGCTCAAAAGATAAGCAGATCACAGCACTTCAACAAGAAAACATCAAATTATCTGAAAACCTGCAGAGAAAAGCAGTACAGGGAGCTGACCTCAACTTAAAGTCCACAGAAGATGGGAGTGCAGCACTTCAACAAGAAAACACCAGATTATTAGGACAAATTAAGGAAATGGAGGCAGCTCTTCTTGCTGAGTCGGCAAAAGCAAAGGAGGCTGATACCTGCTTAGCCAAACAAGTGCAGGAAACCAGTGAAATAAAGGCTACTTTGGTCAAAATGGAGAAAGATCTGGACGAACAGCAGCACCAGTGGGAGGAAGAAAAATGCCAACTTATGGCTAACCAACAACAAAGGGATGAGGTGGAAGAGGTGAAAATGCAGTTGGAGTTACAGAAAGCTGAGTTAGAACAGGAAAACGCTTCTCTGCGTCTGAAAGAGCAGGAAAACGACCAATTACATCAGGACGCTGCAAGAAAAGTCATGGAACTGGAAACGAGTCTGCTTGCTGAGAAAGCCAGAACAAAGGAGGCTGATACCTGCTTAGCTGAGAAAGAGCAGGAAACCAGTGACTTAAAGGCTGCTTAGCTGAAGATGGAACAAGACATGAAGAAGCAAACAAGGCTCTGGACCCGTGAAAAGTCCCGTCTCCTAAGCAAGGGAACGCTGCTCAGGAGTGTTCAGCAGAAGAACACTATTAGAAAACTGGACAGAGCTATGGGAGAGCTTGAGGAGGTTCTTAATGATGAAAGGGAGCAGTGGGAAACAGAGAAGTACTGCCTTCGAACGAAAGTTAAAGATGCTCAGAAGACTCTGAAAAAGATGAACAAAGTAACAGAGAGCCTTATGGAGGAGCTCAAAGATCTGCAACAGGAGATAGAGAGAAAACCAGAAAAGAAATCTTTAAGGAAAAGAATTGTCAACCTCTTTGAAAGCCATAAGTCAGAAAAATAATTTCTGCTAAAACTCAAGAAAACTGTCCTCCAAACAAACTTAAAACTGACAAAAACATTTACTGAATCTCAAACCTTTACCTCCCTTCACGCTTTACATTAACTCCCCAACCCCTTCCCTATAACCATTACCTTTAACTTTCATTATTCTTCCTTTAACCCTTAACTCCCCAGACCCATTCACAACATCCGTAATCCAGTCCATAATATTACCCCTCACCCTCCATAAAACTCTATGGTTCCCTGTAAATAAAAAAGCACTGCCTCCATACCAGGGCCTTTTTCTGAGGTAGATTCCTACCTTGGCATTGATTAGATCCTGGTAAACAGAGTGGGGCTGCACGGTGGATCAGTGGTTAGTGCTGTTCCCTTGTAGAAGGAGACCTTTCTGCATGGAGCTGCCACACTCTCCCGTGCCTGTGTGGGTTCTCTCCGGGTGCTCCGGCTTGCCCACCCTTTCTTTGTCTTCTTTTGTCACAGTCAAATGTATTCATATAAAAAAATATTTTTGATAAATACAAAATGTATTCCTGATAAAAAAAATAAAAAAAATCATAAACAAATCATAAAAAACATTACCAAAACTCCCACATATACCTCCATTTTCCCAGAAGGCCGTTCTTCAGCTACCTTACTGCTGTGTCAGCATTTGTGGTTTCTTGTTGCTACTTGTAGAAATTTACCTTTTCTGGTAAAGGTTTTGGAAATGTTATCGTACCAATTACCGTATTTTCACGACTCTCAGTTATGTGTCCCATTTCTATATTTAACACACACATAAGGAGCACCGGACTATAGGGCGCGTTTTTTATATACAGGTACATGTCCTCTACTACCTTTAAATAGCTCTACTGCGTATTTAAAAATACAGCGGGGACAAAACTGAGTATGACTGTGCTTTATTCATGTATTTATTACAAAGTATTACTCAAACCTGGGAGCTGGCCGTGAGACAGACACATCGCAGATGACACAACGCTGTGGTCACTCCTAAATTAACTTAAAATCCTGAAACCTGCCGACGGAATATCTATCTATCTATATATCTATCCGATATATCTATCGGTAAATCTTATCAAATCCCTCAAGTTAGAATATCACACAGGTTTCCGTGTTCTTTAACGTTACCAGCCTCATTCTGGATGGTTCATCTGGAGCCTGGCGGTAGGAGGGTTTATCTAAATGACAATTCTTGGGAAAAATGGTGCAACAACCAGGTTCCTCTTTATGCTGTCTCCATGTTTTACCCACAATTAGTGTAGGTAAACTGGTAAATTACAATAATGTGATAATTACCTCTAAATTGCTGACACTTGTTTAAAGTGTTTATGGAGTGATACTGAATTAATGAAATGACTTACAAGTGGTTTTGAGTTACTAGGAATCAATCAACCTTATTTTTTCACATAAATATTCTACATTCAGTAGCTCCACTGTAGCACTCTGATTAATGGCTTGATTCTTAATCCATTAAAACTTCAGCAGCTGTCCATAACAAAACCACTGTTGCAACTTTCATACTTCATTCCTGTTTTCTCTTGCAGTCACTGATTGGTGCTAGAGTCCTCTAAATGGCAGAAGCTTTTTGATAAAAACTATTTTATTTGGGCGCCCTTCAAATCATTACATTGATCATCGGTAACAACATTTTGGTCTACAAAAAAATAGAAAATGTCAATATTGGGTCATCAACATTTTAAAATACTAGAATCATTACTGCTTTCATCCAAACAACAGAGAAAGTTAAGGTTTTTATTGAAATGATTAACAAGATGTTTCAGTGGTTTTACCAAAACATCTCTATATCTTTTTGTCATTTGATTTTAAATATCATAGTCTGTAGATCATTTCTTTAACATTTGTATCCTGGACTTGTCTGATCTAAAATTATTTATAACAAGGTTGCATTGGCAACGCAGCCCCAAAGCAAGATGGATCCTCCACCGTATTTTACGGTGGGTAGCAAGTGTTGTTACTGGAACGCCGGGTTTTGTTTTGTTTTTTGCCGCCATGCATAACGCCTTTTTTATGACCAAACAACTCAATCTTTGTTTCATCAGTCGAGAAGACCTTATTCCAAAATAAAGCCGGTTTGTCCAAATGTGCTTTTGCAAACCTCAAGCGATTCTGTTTGTGGCGTTCTCTGCATCACTCTCCCATACAGCTTCTCCTGGTGCAAAGTGCACTGAATTGTCGAACGATGCACAGTGACACCATCTGCGGCCAGATGATGCTGCAGGTCTTTGGAGGTGGTCTGTTGGTTGGAGGCGGTCTGTGGGTTGGAGGCGGTCTGTGGGTTGGAGGTGGTCTGTTGGTTGGAGGTGGTCTGAGGGTTGGAGGTGGTCTGTTGGTTGGTGGTGGTCTGTGGGTTGGAGGTGGTCTGTTGGTTGGAGGCGGTCTGTTGGTTGGAGGTGGTCTGTGGATTAGAGGTGGTCTGTGGGTTGGAGGCGGTCTGTGGGTTGGTGGTGGTCTGTGGGTTGGAGGTGGTCTGTGGGTTGGAGGCGGTCTGTGGGTTGGTGGTGGTCTGTGGGTTGGAGGTGGTCTGTTGGTTGGAGGTGGTCTGTGGGTTGGTGGTGGTCTGTGGGTTGGAGGTGGTCTGTTGGTTGGAGGCGGTCTGTTGGTTGGAGGTGGTCTGTGGGTTGGAGGTGGTCTGTGGGTTGGAGGCGGTCTGTGGGTTGGAGGTGGTCTGTGGGTTGGAGGTGGTCTGTTGGTTGGAGGTGTTCTGTGGGTTGGAGGTGGTCTGTTGGTTGGAGGTGGTCTGTGGGTTGGAGGTGGTCTGTGGGTTGGAGGTGGTCTGTTGGTTGGAGGTGGTCTGTGGGTTGGAGGTGGTCTGTTGGTTGGAGGTGTTCTGTGGGTTGGAGGTGGTCTGTTGGTTGGAGGCGGTCTGTGGGTTGGAGGCGGTCTGTGGGTTGGAGGTGGTCTGTTGGTTGGAGGTGGTCTGAGGGTTGGAGGTGGTCTGTTGGTTGGTGGTGGTCTGTGGGTTGGAGGTGGTCTGTTGGTTGGAGGCGGTCTGTTGGTTGGAGGTGGTCTGTGGATTGGTGGTGGTCTGTGGGTTGGTGGTGGTCTGTGGGTTGGAGGTGGTCTGTTGGTTGGAGGCGGTCTGTTGGTTGGAGGTGGTCTGTGGGTTGGTGGTGGTCTGTGGGTTGGAGGTGGTCTGTTGGTTGGAGGCGGTCTGTTGGTTGGAGGTGGTCTGTGGGTTGGTGGTGGTCTGTGGGTTGGAGGTGGTCTGTTGGTTGGAGGCGGTCTGTTGGTTGGAGGTGGTCTGTGGGTTGGAGGTGGTCTGTGGGTTGGAGGCGGTCTGTGGGCTGGAGGTGGTCTGTGGGTTGGAGGTGGTCTGTTGGTTGGAGGTGTTCTGTGGGTTGGAGGTGGTCTGTTGGTTGGAGGTGGTCTGTGGGTTGGAGGTGGTCTGTGGGTTGGAGGTGGTCTGTGGGTTGGAGGTGGTCTGTTGGTTGGAGGTGGTCTGTGGGTTGGAGGTGGCCTGTGGGTAGGAGGTGGTCTGTGGGTTGGAGGTGGTCTGTGGGTTGGAGGTGGTCTGTGGGTTGGAGGTGGTCTGTGGGTTGGAGGTGGTCTGTGGGTTGGAGGCGGTCTGTGGGTTGGAGGTGGTCTGTGGGTTGGAGGTGGTCTGTGGGTTGGAGGTGGCCTGTGGGTAGGAGGTGGTCTGTTGGTTGGAGGCGGTCTGTGGGTTGGAGGCGGTCTGTGGGTTGGAGGTGGTCTGTGGGTTGGAGGTGGCACTGCATGAAAAGTGGGATTTCCATCAATATGCGGCACTGTAGATTGTCGTGGAACTTCAGGTTAGCGGCAGTTTCAGGCAATTTGCAGGCTTCGCCAAAAACTCCCGTAAATTGTCAGAAATTGACGTGGACTCTCTTAGGCAGTGTTCCCCCCATGCCTCCCCCCATGGAATTCTAGGGGAGGCTTTAACATGTAAATGAACATGCTGTGAGCTATACAAATGCAAATCAGGGTTGCAGGGGGGGGGGTTTACTCCAAGTGACATTTTTCTAAAAGGTAAGAAAATCTCTGATACAAAGAGATCAGGCTCAGTATGGCCTCTTACATTTTAGCTTGAATTGATTTATTTAATTAAAGTATAGAGACCAAAACAGATCTTTAGCTGACAGAGCAATACATTTAGAGCAGTAATTATAAAAAAAAAAAATTGCATTTAAGATAAAAAATAAAATGTTGTCTGTCAATATGCTCAATTCACAATAACTTCAGTGGAAAAGTTTCAAGAAATGAGTCTTAGATGATTCACTTTATAACATGGCGCATTATCCTGTTGGAAGTAGCCATCAGAAGATTGGTACACTGTGGTCATAAGGTCCGGCCAGGTCAAGATCCGCAATTGCAATCGCACCAAACAGGAAAAAGAACATTGACAAATTCCGGTTCGTCAAATTAAAATATAGCAGCAACAGATCGGTGACTAGAAATTATAGCACAATTCTTATATATATAAAAAAAAAAAAAACTAACACCGTTTATTTAAATGATTGGATCCAAACTATTGGTTATTCACCAACGAGGAAGCAGATTTCTCATCTCCATCAAAATATTTATTTTATACCGAGGGACTTAAACTTTAATCAAATCCATTCAAAAGAAACTTCTTATTACAGGAATGAAAAGAGATGCTGGGTTTGGGAGTAGAGAACAAGTTCATTCAAAAAAAGCAGATTTGAATTATCCTTATCCCCGTTACAAAAATCTACAAAAATATAAATATATATTTGGGCAGAAACTGAACATATGCTGGATGATGGTGGGATTTTTTTAATATGTCATATTAAATTAAGCGCTCACAGGGTTCATACAGGAATGAGTGACTCTAATTTAATGCTATTTTAATGCTATTACAAATTATTTTAAGGGCATCAACAAGAACCATGTACACAAGTTATTAGTGTACATGAAACATGAAGGAGCTGTAAGCAGAGTTCCATGACTCCTGTATGTATGTAAACACACACACACATATATACGTATATATATATATATATATCCTCTAGCTTTTTCTCCGCCTGGAGCGATATAATATATCTGACGAAATTGTTTTTATAAGCATTTTTTATTAAAGAATTATAAATACTTCGATAAACATATTTAAATAATTTTAGTGCCAATTAAGGCCTTGATTTAAAAAAAAATGAATGATTTTTTAATTATTTTTATTGATCCGCGGAAACCCTTGTTCATCTCGCGCATGCTCTCTACGATCTCCAAGAAACTCAGAGCGGAGGGGTCTGGAGCCACAGTGGAGGATGTATGCTTTGCTTTGTGCAGGCGGTCTGGAGCGGAGTATGTGGGATTTCGGGGTAAAACTCCTCTTGGACGCGATGGCGACTCTGCATCGAACAAGACGAACTCAAAGAAGAGATGCTAGCGGTAAATATATGTTCGATTACTGCCTGCTAAGCTAAAAGCAGCCTAGCCTAAGCTACGGCTAATAGCAGCCTAGCCTAAAGCTACGGCTAATAGCAGCCTGGCCTAAAGCTTTTGCTAATAACAGCCTAGCCTAAAGCTACGGCTAATAGTAGCCTTGCAAGAACAAGCTTTATTAAAGTGTATTTTTTGTGATTCACAGGAAGCAGTACGCCATCTTCACAACTCGGAGACTAATTGCAGGCGCTATGAACCGGAGCAAGGGTAAGATTTAAAGAATATGCTTTCATTCTGCGGTAAAAGGCAATGGATACGGATAGATGCCGATCATAGCTGTACATTTTGTTTTCACAGACCTCCTATTTGCTCGGAGCCATATCAGCAAGTCCAGATTTGCACGATGTTGATAAAGACGACATTGTGTGTAAGTGACTTGTTTTAATGTTTTCTCCTTCCTTGTTACTGTGACTTGCGTTTGATTTTTTTATTCATACCACTCTCATTTAATTGTTCTCCAGCTGCCTGTAAGACGTATTTTGAGACGGTAGGCAGGAGCTTCAGATACACGCAGCCAGTCAACACGTTGCGTGCGGAGGCTGCCAAGCAATCTGCTCGGAGTCGGGCCAGAAGAAAGAGGGTAACTATTTTTCAGGTGCATTGATAGATGTGTTGTGTCCATACGCAGTGCGCTGATTCATTGTTTTTTTTCAGCTGTTGAAAGCGAGGCAGAGTGTGCTAGCAGATGAGGAAGTGGAACTCTGGAAGTCCGCCACCGTCGGCCTCATGTCCGACGAAGAAGATGGCGTCATTGGTGGTGTCTCTGGATGGATTGTACGGTCGCCGCCATTTCGTAGGCCGGATCTCACTGAACTCTGTGTTAAGCTGAAGTCCCGGTTAGAAGCGATGCCGAAGTACAGGGCCACGCACAGTAGGCGTCTGCACATCGGACCTGCCTCGGAGGGAATGCTGCCAGTTACCTCCAACCCCGAGGAAGCAAACGGACCGACTTGTAATTTTTAGATACGCATGTGTTTGGATACGCGTTGTATATAGTTGTGTGTGTTTTAATAAAGCTCTTTCTTCATTCATTCATGTCCTTGATGGTAGCATAATAATTGTGTAGTAGTGTAGGATAACATAAATACACAGCATATGAATGAATAAATATATATTCATAAATATATGTAAATTTATATGTAAATATATATATATATGCCAACCAATCACCAGCGACTTTACTTGTTTAAAAAGAAGTGGTTCCGTCCAATACTCAGTAAGAAAATTAAAGCCTGGCGTGGCCACGTGTGGTTTTGCTGCCAATCACGAGCGTTTTCACTTGTTTGAGAATAGTGGTTTCAGCCAATACTGAGAAGGTTATTCAAGCCAGACCTGGCCAGCCGCGCGGGTTTGCTGCATTCATATGCTAATTAGGGCCATTAGTACAGCTGATCGCTCTCCACATACGTCAGAGTCCGTTTCCGACAATTTGTGGCACGACAAACGCGGACAAGCGCAGGTTGCAAATTGTCGGAAACTGACGAAAATCAGGGAGATCTGCGGGAGTTTACGGGGTTTACGGGGACGAAAATCTCACTTTTCATGCACTGTGGTCTGTTGGTTGGAGACGGTCTGTGGGTTGGAGGTGGTCTGTGGGTTGGAGGTGATCTGTTGGTTGGAGGTGGTCTGTGGGTTGGAGGTGGTCTGTGGGTTGGAGGTGATCTGTTGGTTGGAGGTGGTCTGTGGGTTGGAGGTGGTCTGTTGGTTGGAGGTGATCTGTGGGTTGGAGGTGGTCTGTTGGTTGGAGGTGGTCTGTGGGTTGGAGGTGGTCTGTGGGTTAGAGGTGGTCTGTTGGTTGGAGGCGGTCTGTTGGTTGGAGGCGGTCTGTGGGTTGGAGGTGGTCTGTGGGTTGGAGGCGGTCTGTTGGTTGGAGGTGGTCTATTGGTTGGAGGCGGTCTGTGGGTTGGTGGTGGTCTGTGGGTTGGAGGTGGTCTGTTGGTTGGAGGCGGTCTGTTGGTTGGAGGCGGTCTGTGGGTCGGAGGTGGTCTGTGGGTTGGAGGTGGTCTGTGGGTTGGAGGTGGTCTGTTGGTTGGAGACGGTCTGTGGTTTGGAGGTGGTCTGTGGGTTAGAGGTGGTCTGTTGGTTGGAGGCGGTCTGTTGGTTGGAGGCGGTCTGTGGGTTGGAGGTGGTCTGTGGGTTGGAGGCGGTCTGTTGGTTGGAGGTGGTCTATTGGTTGGAGGCGGTCTGTGGGTTGGTGGTGGTCTGTGGGTTGGAGGTGGTCTGTGGGTTGGAGGTGGTCTGTTGGTTGGAGGCGGTCTGTTGGTTGGAGGCGGTCTGTGGGTCGGAGGTGGTCTGTGGGTCGGAGGTGGTCTGTGGGTCGGAGGTGGTCTGTGGGTTGGAGGTGGTCTGTTGGTTGGAGACGGTCTGTGGTTTGGAGGTGGTCTGTGGGTTGGAGGCGGTCTGTGGGTTGGAGGTGGTCTGTTGGTTGGAGGCGGTCTGTTGGTTGGAGACGGTCTGTGGGTTGGAGGTGGTCTGTGGGTTGGAGTTGGTCTGTGGGTTGGAGGTGGTCTGTTGGTTGGAGGCGGTCTGTTGGGTGGAGGCGGTCTGTGGGTTGGTGGTGGTCTGTGGGTTGGAGCCGGTCTGTGGGTTGGAGGTGGTCTGTGGGTTGGAGGTGGTCTGTGGGTTGGAGGTGGTCTGTTGGTTGGAGGCGGTCTGTTGGTTGGAGGCGGTCTGTGGGTTGGTGGTGGTCTGTGGGTTGGAGGCGGTCTGTGGGTTGGAGGTGGTCTGTGGGTTGGATGTGGTCTGTGGGTTGGAGGTGGTCTGTGGGTTGGAGGTGGTCTGTGGGTTGGAGGTGGTCTGTTGGTTGGAGGCGGTCTGTTGGGTGGAGGCGGTCTGTGGGTTGGTGGTGGTCTGTGGGTTGGAGGCGGTCTGTGGGTTGGAGGTGGTCTGTGGGTTGGAGGCGGTGTGTTGGTTGGAGGTGGTCTGTGGGTTGGAGGTGGTCTGTGGGTTGGTGGTGGTCTGTTGGTTGGAGGCGGTCTGTGGGTTGGAGGTGGTCTGTGGGTTGGATGTGGTCTGTGGGTTGGAGGTGGTCTGTGGGTTGGATGTGGTCTGTTGGTTGGAGGTGGTCTGTTGGTTGGAGGCGGTGTGTTGGTCTGAGGCGGTCTGTGGGTTGGATGTGGTCTGTTGGTTGGAGGTGGTCTGTTGGTTGGAGGCGGTGTGTTGGTCTGAGGCGGTCTGTGGGTTGGATGTGGTCTGTTGGTTGGAGGTGGTCTGTGGGTTGGAGGCGGTCTGTGGGTTGGAGGTGGTCTGTGGGTTGGATGTGGTCTGTTGGTTGGAGGTGGTCTGTTGGTTGGAGGCGGTGTGTTGGTCTGAGGCGGTCTGTGGGTTGGATGTGGTCTGTTGGTTGGAGGTGGTCTGTTGGTTGGAGGCGGTGTGTTGGTTGGAGGCGGTCTGTGGGTTGGATGTGGTCTGTTGGTTGGAGGTGGTCTGTTAGTTGGTTCCTTCCTGTGTTCCTCACAGTGAAAACTAACAGATTAAATCTCTGAGACAACTTTTTGGATCCGTACCCTGAACGACTATGTTGAACAATCTTTGTTTTGGACACACCTTGCTATGAAGCTCAGATCTTAATGAAGTTATCAAACCAATTTTGTGTTTCAGTAAGTCGGTGAAAATTAGTTGAGGATATTTAAATCAATAAAATGATTGGAGTACCCACATTGTTGCACCTGTAAAGTTTTGTTTTAATTCATACTGTCATTTCTGTTAGTCCAATAAACCTCAATTCAATACTGAAATATTACTGTGTCCATCAGTTATTAGATATATCAAACTGAAATAGCTGCTGCAAACACCCAAATATTTAGAAATAAAACTAATTAAGATTAATAGGGGGGGGCAAACTTTTCCATATGACTGTAGCTGAGAGTAGAATGTAACTTTTCAGTACTGAAAGGCTTTGATGGAAAGCTCCACTTGATCTTTATAAACGTTGGTCAGTAGGTGTTACTTTTTTTTCACTGGTTACCAACATCCTGCAGGCATTTTAGTGCAGTCACGACATGGTCAGAGGGTTCTGTCATCAATTAGAAGTCCTTGTTTTACATCCTGGATTGTTATCAAATAAAGGTTTAACCATTTGCCAAGTTAACCATCGTGGTCATTTAATTATTTGTTAATTAAAGGATTGTCTCTCTGGGTTTATTAGTTTGTCTTCACATGACTAATTTGAGGAACAGGTGAATACTTAAAGATAAATTCCTTTCTCATGCAGCACAGCCTTCATGCAGAGAGAACCTTATTCACCAGCCTGTTATACCGTTGGCTCATTTTGACATGTAGGAACATCTCATGGCTTAATGAAAGCAGGTTCTCTCTGCTTTCTAAATCTAGGACTGTCATAATTAACAGATTATTATCTAAGGTGTATCTTCCAGGATAAAACCCCTAAATAAAGGTTTGTATTCCCTTAATCTCCTCAGCCTTGGTTTGTGATGTATTTCAAATCCAGCGTGAAAATAACCTTTGAAAACAGAGGCGAGGTTGTCGCGTTCTGTTCCAGAGCTTCACACTCAGTTTGCAGGTCTAATTTTAGCCCTGACTGGATTTTACCCCTTAAGGATCAAGGTTTAGCCTTGAGGAATATCACAATATAAAAGTCAAGCTGCTGTATGATAGCAGCAGAGAACTGAATGTTTTCATGACAGGTTTACTAAGGATGTAGACCATTAGCTGAGTCCCAATGAGGAGAACCACACGTCTGCCTTCATCAGGATTCTACACAAACGTTTTTGTTCTTTATTTCCCAACAAAACCTGCTGCCATGATCTAACTTAAGCAGATAAGGTATTTATTTACCCCCAAAATCCAAGATAGCCTCATGTGGCAGATCACTTTTTATTTTCTATGCCCTATCTCCCCTTTGAGGGACGGATGAGCGGATGGCGAGATGCTGCCATGGAGAGTTCTGTGTGACAGAAGCTCTTAGTTTGCCTGTCTATCAATCTCTAAGATGTGAGACACGAGGGATATAAATACTCCTCATGTCTCCATCCTTCAACAGTCCTTTTAGTCCCTTGGATGCAGAATGTCAGACTCCCTCTGCCCCTCACAGGGGCAGGAGGTCCGCCTGGGTGCTGGAAGTGTCTAAAAGTTCCTGGTTCTGAACAGGACCTGAAAATATCAGCAACCTTCATCCTAGCCACCTTGTAGCACCATGGCAGCCTTACCAAACAGCTGTCCAACACCTGATTAATGTTTACCACACCACCGCACTTCATTTAGAAAGCACCTTAAAACACAAAGAAGCTGAAACAATAAAATAAATGACAGAATAGAGGAATCCATGAAAAACATATTACAGCTCAGGAAGAAAGGAGGGTCTCACAGCAGGAGGAAGAGCAGCAGCACAATAAGATCAATAACATCTCATGAGTGTCCAAATGAAATTAAAAAACAAACAAGACTAAAAAGCTGCATCACTAGAGAGAAGAAGCAATTAAAGCTTTATCAGCAGTGCTAACATGGATTTAGAGATTGTCCTCCTTAAGGAGAGCCTGTGCTTCTGTGATTCTCCCCCCAGCAGGGAAGAATTTCAGTCCGGATAGTCGTCTCTCCTTCTAATTTCCTCCTTCCTACTTTACTTATACCTCATCCAAAATACTTAGCTTATCCTGCTCTATTTTTTGCATTTGTGCTGCTATAGGGTTAGACTGCTGGAAGACATAGGGACCTGTTTTCATCATTCTATCTCTATTCTCCCACTCTGCAGAATCTGTTAGTTCAATCTCTAACGTTCTGCTCTCTCTGCTTTTTCTCATAGTGGCTTCATCTGGTCTGTTCCTGTTTGGCTGTGACTCCATCCTGGAGAGAAATATCAGCTGTGCTGCTTCCATCAACACCTTTGTTTATAGATGATGGCGATCAGCCTGTTTTCCAGTGTAGTCCTGTTTCTCTGACTGTGACTAACTGGATGTGCTCTCTTCATCCTCTGACATGGGAGCTGGCTCGGAGCTCGTCTGCCTGGCTGTGTGTTTCCTGGGCGGGGCCGCCCGTGGAGCTGGTTGACAGTTGCCTTTTGTATCTATGCTTCTTTTTCTATGTCTGCTTCTGTCTCCTTGAACCCCAACATGCTGAGCTCCTCCTCTCTTTAATCTACGTCCTGTTTCTGCTCTCTCTCTTCGCTCTTCTCTCTACCCATATTTATTATTTTCTGCCACTTAAAGATTACCTTTATGTGTTTCTGTCCCACAGGGAGCGTACGATCCAGGGCCCCAAGTTCTTGGGATCCCATAAAACTCTGTATACATGTATGGTTAATATAACTATCTGTATAATGAGTCTGTTTTATACGTTGTCTTCATAATTCAGAGGGCCTCATGCCTGTCTTTGCCTAGGACCCCAAATTTCCTAAATCCGCCCCTGGCTCATCCTCAGGCCGGTTATGCTGGAACTTTCCTTCTGTTTACAGGCAGTTATTCCTCCCTACAGTCACTCTGGGCTTGCTCACCATTAGGAGTCTTCATTGAGTTATAAACAGTCTCTGACTGTATGTTTTGTTAGAGGATGAAAAGCTTTTATAGGAAACAATAAAAGGACTGAATCAGGATCGTTTTAGCTTAAACTGAACTATTTTTGTTTCTTTTTATTGGACTGTTATTGTGAACTGATGCAACTAAAAACAACAAAAGATACCAAACTGATGATGATGATGATGAGGATGATGATGATGATGATGATGATGATGATGATGTTTTTTTCTCTTGCCTGAGGAAGACCTTTCTGTGTATCTGGGTGAGGCTGGCTTTGGAGTGTTGATTTGTTCTGATCCAGTTCTTTGTGCGCCGCCGTAGGAGCTGAGGGATGGATGGACGCTGGGTGGGAGAGCTGGGATCCAAGAAGCAACATGAGGTTCAGTAAGTTACTGGGTCTACTGGAAGGATGATTTAGGAGCAACAGCATGCAGAGAGGAGAAATGTGGCGTCCCCTAGGGGGTCGACCGCTCCTTTCAAACCGTCTCCTGAGGGAACGGATGCAGCTGGTCCTCGCAGCACGAGAAACACTAATAAACACACATGACAATTCAATGGTGCTTTGTTGACCTGGTTTCATCCTGCAGTCTTTAATAGGAGGCTATCAGCAGAAGCTGATACATGAAGGTTTTTTTTTTAATCCGGTCTGCCGTCGTAAAACACTCCTTTGCATTGCATGAAATCACTGTCTTGTTGACTCTGATGTTGGCTCTGATCCTCTGGGATGCCATAAAATCAAACCTTTCTTCTGTTATTGAGCTGATTTGTTCAAATTGATGGTTATCCAACATGTTGCATTGTGGGATTTCCTTTCTCTGACGATTGCTGTGCCATATGCCATGATCATGGTTTTTGGACATTGGGAAGCAGTGTCCATATTTCATCTTGTAATGATCACAAGAGAAGAGGACGCAGCTTTGGTGATTAACAGCTGGGAGATCTCTCCAAATCCCCCCCCCCTTCAGCTAAGGCCTCCACAGAGGTGTGACTTGCCTGCCCCCCTCTCTGTGAAAACAGGCAAAACCACAGAGTACACAGAATTCTTCCTCTTTTGCCTCTTCTCCCTTGCCCATGAAGCTGGGGTCCGCTTCAGCCCGGATCTCCACTGCGGTGGAGAACCAAAGCCCAGGGGGACCCAGATGTCCAGAATCATCAAAGGTGGGGCATTGTGGTAACCTTTCAGAACCAAACTGCTGCAAAACATTTCAATTCAATTCAATTCAATTCAGTTTATTTATATAGCACCAAATTCACAACACATGTCATCTCAAGGTACTTTACAGTTCAACCAGATCATGCAGTCAAATTGATACAAAGTTTTCTATCTAAGGAAAACCAGTTGATTGCATTGACTCATTGACTCAAATACAATCCCCCACACTAAGCATGCTTGTAGCGACAGTGGAGAGGAAAAACTCCCTTTTAACAGGAAGAAACCTCCAGCAGAACCAGGCTCAGTGTGAGCGGCCATCTGCCGAGGCCGACTGGGGTTCAAGGAGACAGAAGCAGAGATACAAAAAGCAGCTGTAAAAGGCGGCCCCGTCCAGGAAACACACAGCCAGGCAGACGAGCTCCAAGGCAGCTCCCATGCCAGAGGACGAAGAGAGCACATCCACTCAGTCACGGTCAGAGAAACAGGACCACACTGGAAAACAGGCCGATCTCCAACATCTATTAACAAGGGTGTTGATAGAAGCAGCACAGCTGATGTTTTTTTCCAGGATGACGTCACAGCCAAACAGGAACAGACGAGGCAAAGCTACTCAAAACAGAACTTTTACAACACATTTCTTTTGAGTTTCAGAACTTGTAGAGCCAGACTGGATGAGAAGCCTGCCCTGCTGGGAGGCTGAGACAAAAGAGAGCCTCCCCTGACTGCTGAGCTACAGCTTGATGAAACTCAACCTTCCAAATGGACATGGACAAAAAGGTTTGTAGGTCTGGCATGATTAGGGACAGAACAAACAATATCTTTTGATGATGTTGATCATTTCATGTGTTTACTGATGAGTAAAGACAAAACTAACAGGATGGACTGCATGCTATGCTATGCTACAGTAATATGTGTTGAGCTGTTGCTGAAGCTTGGACAAGCTTTATTCACTAAGGGTTAAACACTGATATAACATTAGTGTTCATGTGTTCCTCAGATGCTCATTACATTTCCATTACCAAGTCTGACCAAGAGTCATTTAGTGGAATCCTGATGTCTATTCACTGCTAGCTATTTCAAAGAGGGTAAAGAATCATTTAGGCTCTTGATTAAGCAAATCATTTAATAAAACATTATTATTATATGTGCAATATGCTGAATGTGCAATATTTTTCACTAGTTTTAGTTAAGAGTGTTAAACTGAAATATGTTTGACTTGGAGCTGAATGATTTTTGTTAATAAACTCTGTTGGTTAATAAACAGAAGTTGTGGTGAATTTATTCCATAAATGTGTAGAATTAACTGTTTGACCATGATTAGAGCTCCAATCACTCTTTCATTTATTGTTCTAACACACAGGTAGTAGGACTGTGTGTCATAAACAATATATAACAGCTGAAATAATATCTGATTAAATAAGATATTTACCCCCCCCACACACACACACCGGTGAGGGTAATAAACATCTTAAGGTATCAGAAATATAAATTCCCAGCGGGCTGGGAATAAATTAGATTACTGTTAATAAATAATATCAATAAATTCCCAACATTAATGTAACATTAAAGCTACAGTGTGTAATAATTACAGGGATATAAAGTCAGAAATTTAATATATTATACATAACTATGTTATTTATCATCATCTATGAGCTCAGCCTTTTAACCATAATATTTGCGTTGCCTTAGAATTCGTTATTTGTAATTACATAGGAGCGGGTCTCGCAGCCATGGAGGCTGACATCTTTGCGCTACGGTAAGCGCAGAGGCAACAAACTAGCGATTGCGAGATCTCCCATGACGCTCAAAAATAACTACGGCAAGTTGAGAGAGATTAACTGAGACGGTACTGAACAGTAGATGGCAGTATTATGCCTGAGAAGCGTTTAGTCTGCCTGAAACCAAAGAAGAAGAAGAAGCAGGTATACTGCGCCTCAGTAACAAGAAACGTAAACAAGGCGGCAGGCGTGAGTGACTTTGCAAACTGTTTGGCACTGTGTGGCCAAACATCAGACGAATGGAGGATCATGCCTACTCTGTATCACAACGAAAAGCGGCGGACACCGAACCCCCGTCATCTAAGAAGCGGAAACACGACGAGAATAAACGCAAGCGTGACAAGAAACGGCAAAAAACACGGATCAACATTGGCACGGCATTTACACGATGGAAGTCACTGATGGAGGAAAAAGGTTTTCAAAGTGACGCTCAAGTTGCCAGTTTTCTCTTGGACAGGTAACTAATCCTACACACACAATTGTCTAATATCACTGCAGTTTTTGGAGTACAGGATGCTCAGACCTGTCTAAAACAATAACATGCTGCGTGATGATGCTGTTACTCTCCAGTATACTTATTCAGCAACGTCCCTGACGTTTCACAGGTAATGATTCAGTAATTTTCTGTAAAATAATTTTCTGGATATATACCTCGGTTACTTCTCTCCGGCTCCTTTGGAGATCTTCAAGCCTTTCCTCCTCTGCTCTCACCCCGCTGGCTCCCCTCTCTCGCCTGGCCCTAGCTGCACGGCCTCCCTGCCTTCGCCCTCGTCCTCTCCCTCGCGTTGTAACCCCCGTGCCACCAAAATGACTTAGACTCTGTAAACGGGGAATATATATTCTTCCAGCGAACACAATCTCGCTGTTAAACTAATGACTACAATTACTTCGTCTGTTTATATCACCATGCAAAGCAGCTCACCAAGACGTCACAACGATGTAGAAAAAATAACGGGTATATTTATTATCTTAAGTCTACATGAAATCTATACCCTACACAGACTAATGAAACACTATCTGTAAAATTATCTATGTAAACAAACCTCATCACTTGAGAAGGTAGGTGATGCGGACGTTGTGGAAGACATTTTGTCCCGTAACGCTCGCCGTACTGTTGGGGGGGAGAAGCGGTGGGGGGGGAGATGTTCATGTTGCTGCGGTCTGTAGTCTGACCGCTAGATGTCGCTGAAAATTACACACTGTAGCTTTAATGTAACATCCTATCTGGATGGGCATTGAACATAAAATCACAACACCATGCGCTGCTTTGTTTTTTGCAGCTGGAAGTCCTTCAGACTGTTTTTCCGGAAGGTTTGGGGAAATTCTAGATTGTGAAACATAAACTCTGCTTGTTGGAAACTCCTGTAGCCCCTTCAGTGCTGCTCTCAGTCTCTCCCCACTGCAGTTTAACTGTCACTGCTTCTGGAGAAATCTACAGTTTGATTTCCAAGAATTTCCCAATTACAGGTGACTATATAGTCCTTAAAAAACAGGTATTTTTATTTCATTATTATATTAACAGATATTTTTACCCTTAAACTGATACTCAGGTGCTTCACCTGAGTATCAGTTTAATTGTCTTCATGCCAAAAAGAGCCCAACAGATTTTACTTTCACAAATGGAGCAGTACGGCTTTCGCCATTGTTGTGCAAAAATAATGTCCTGCGGATATTGAATAGATGGTTAACTAGAACTGGAGTTATAGTTAATTATTATCCTATTCAACATCGAAGGCAAAATCAATTTAGTGTTCTTAGGTGGATAATTATAGCCCTGAATTATCTACTTACCGGTTGTTGATCCACAACTGGAGGGTTCCGGGACCGGCTGTTAAAATCCGGTTGCGTGCTCCCGTTCTCCCAGAGAACGGGAGCACGCAACATAAAATCTACCGGTCTGCCCCTCGGGAAGTTTATTCAGCTTGGGCCGCAGCAGAGGGGCTGATATGCTCACGAGTTGGAAAGGAGGGATTTTAGGAGGTGATCTTAGGAGGTGGTCGGCTAGAGAGCGTCCTCTCAGCCGATTCATCCAAGGAAGGGGAGAACGAAGCTCCGCGGTCAGCTTCAAAGGCTTCTGTCTCCCAGTCAGCGCAGCCGCTATGCACGATGGAACACTGCGATCCGTGACTTTTGACGCAGGAAAACGAAAGCTACTTCCAGTCAGCTTTCTTCTGGTATTTCTGGTGAAAGGGGTCTCTCCTGACGGGCTGCAAACCCATGGAAAAAGTGAAAGAGTCTTTTCGCGCTGCGCTTTTTAACCCATGGATGACGTGCGGGCACTTCCTGTCTGTGCATCGGCTGATTGGTCCGTGCTGTGAGTGACGTGGGGGTAGTTCCATTGTGGAGAAGAACAAAGGGGGTGGTTCAGGTGGCAACGGAGATGGTTCGGCCCACTGATTTAGTTCCATGTTGGTAATATACCTCAACACCATAGTGTTCCGCTTGATTTATACATATAAATTGATTTATTATAATTATTCATGGAGTTTTACAGATTAAATGGACACTGCAATGTAGGTAGAACAGGAAAGGAAAAACAGAAAAAAATGAGAAAAGATGAAAGAAAGAAGAGATAAAACGGAGATAACGATAAAACATATTCAGTCTGCGTCATAACCTGCAAAGAGATGTAGAAAGAACAGCATAACCAATGGATATAGTATTACAGATACAATAAATTAACACCTAGATACTATCGCTGAAGAATGAATGGTATTATTTAATCTGACATGTATACTGTGGTAGCTGAAGATATGAATATGGGCTTTCTGTATGGAAGTGAATCTCTAAGCACGTGGAACCAAGCACCTGTAGTTGTTTGTGAAAGTGCACTTGTGCATGTAAAGTTTATCCAAAGGAAAAATGCTCAATAGTGGTTGTGAAGAGCCGAAGATGCGTCCCTCCAGAGCACTGAGGTGAACGCTAGAGGACCCAAAACCCCAGATGCCCAAAGGGACCCCAAGAGCGAAGGCGCCCAGGAGGGACCAACCCAGAAAATCCAACCCCCACCAAGGGAGGAGGAGAGATGACCCAGAGGAAATCCCCGATCCACCGCAATGCCGGAGCCCCCAGAAGCCCTGCGAAGAAGCCACCAGGAATAAGCCAGCACCCGCCAAGACCCCAACCTGACAAGTAAAGAGAAAAGAAAAAAAAAAGAATTCACAGTCTCAATCATGCCTTCCCACCCTAGTGCCCCCACTTGCAACACACACGTCTCACACATATAAGACGTGTATTTTCACTACAGAAGAGCTTAAGATCGAATTGTTCATTGCAGCGTTTTGATTTGTTTTCAGAAACAACATAAAACCTAAAATGAGCATGAAATTTCTTCTTTAGTTTTCAGGATGTTGATTCCAGTCTGATTCAAAGCTTCCTGCTCTGCAGTCCAGAGGGTCCCTCACCGTCCGCCGCTCTCGGTAAAGGTTGGCGTGTCAGCCGGCATCTTCATCTTACATTTAAACATAGCTCGTGTTTTCTATGCCCTGTTTTGTTTTTTAGGTCAGGATGAGTCAAACCTGCTCAAATAAATATCTGAAGGTTTCATTTGTTTGGTTTTTTCCCCAGTCTGCTGACTTGCAGGTTAAAAGTATCTCTGTTTGTCTCAGGTCGTCAGATTACCTATAACATCATGACGCATTACAATTAGGACAAAGTGACTGTGCTTATGGGAAAAATTACAACTTTTTCATCACTAGCTGCAATAAAATCCCCTACAAATCTCTAGAGTAGCAATAAATTTGTTGAAAGTGAGATCTTATGGATATCTGACTGCTCCACTCCCTCAGGGATACACCTAGAGAAAAAGGTTTCAGTTTTCTCGGATATCTGCTTACTGAGAGCAAAAACTATCTTAAGTATTCATGTGTAACATAACTGCCTGAGTCAGAGCATTTAAAGAGTGAAGCAGACCAGTTTGTTTACTGGAAGCTTTGAGGAGGCCTGCAGGCTTTTCACATTAAACTCAGACATCTCAGCCAAGGAGAAAGTCCCTGATCTTTATCCTGCCAGATGGAGCGCTCCGCCAGGCTTTCACTCACTGCTGCTATCAACAGGAATTATAAAAGATAAAACCTTAAAACACAATAACTCATTTCTCAACATAAGGATTTTCAGCCTCAAAGTGATTTCAGTTCAAATCAACTCAGTTTATTTCTATAGCACTGAACTTGAGCACTTTCCAGTTCACCAGATCATCCAGTCAGATTGATTCAAAGTTTTCTATCTAAGAAAAACCAGCTGATTGCATCGACTCATTGACTCTTCAGCAATCCCTCACACTAAGCATGCTTGCAGCGACAGTGGAGAGGAAAAGCTCCCTTTGAACAGGAAGAAATCTCCAGCAGAACCAGGCTCAGTGTGAGCGGCCATCTGCTGAGGCTGACTGGGGTTCAAGGAGACAGAAGCAGACATAGAAATGAAGCATAGATACAAAAGGCAACTGTCAACCAGCTCCACAGGCGGCCCCGTCCAGGAAACACACAGCCAGGCAGATGAGCTCCGAGCCAGCTCCCATGTCAGAGGATGAAGAGAGCACATCCAGTTAGTCACAGTCAGAGAAACAGGACTACACTGAAAAACAGGCCAAGCTCCAACATCTAGAAACAAAGGTGTTGATGGCAGCAGCACAGCTGATATTTCTCTCCAGGATGGAGTCACAGCCAAACAGGAACAGACCAGATGAAGCTACTATGAGAAAAAGCAGAGAGAGCAGAACGTTAGAGATTGAACTAACAGATTCTGCAGAGTGGGAGACTGGAGATAGAATGAAGCAGAATGATGAAATGGGGGTCCCTATGTCCTCCAGCAGTCTAAGCCTATAGCAGCAGAACTACAGAGATAGATCAGGATAACCTGAGCCACTCTAACTAGAAGCTTTATCAAAAAGGAAAGTTTTAAGTCTAGCCTTAAAAGTAGACAGGGTGTCTGCCTCACGGACTTAAACTGGTAGTTGGTTCCACAGGAGAGGAGCCTGAGAACTAAAAGATCTGCCTCCCATTCTACTTTTAGAAATTCTAATTCACCTTATATTTAAGTACCATTTTCTGAGCATTAACTAAGTGAACAAGGAGTATCTGTTACCTTCACCTTTTTCAATGACTGACTACTTCACACCTCCCAGCTCCCAACTATCACAACCCCCCCACCTCGAAGCACTGTGAGGACCATGTTCTTTGATTCCTCCAGTGCTTTCAGCACCATCCACCCAGGACTCCTAAGGGCCAAGCTGGAGCTGTCAGGAGTGGACCAGCACATGTCCCAGAGGATTCTGCACTACTGCACTGGCTCCCCACAGTATGATAGGGAACAGGGCTGTGTCTCTGATAGGTTGTTCTGCAGTATGGGGGTCACACAGGGAACAGTGCTAGCACCGTTCCTCTTCACCCTCTACACTGATGACTCCTCATCAGTTCCCCATGCTGCCACCTCCGGAAGTTCTATGAAGATTCTGCCATAGTCTACCTCATCACAGGTGGGGACGACTCAGAGGACAGACAGCGGACCCCTGAATTGGTGGTCTGGTTCCAGCAGAACCAAATTCTGATTCATGCAGGGAAAAAACATGAGCTAAAAGCAGATCCACCCCACTGAACATCCAGGGAACAGACATTGAGATAGTGGACTTTCTAAGTACCTAGATGTTCACCTGAAGAACAAACTGGACTGGACTCCCAACACTGAGGCTCTGGATCAGAAAGGTCAGAGCAGACCTGCCTGCTGAGGAGACTGTTGGACAGCAGGGGGCGCTCCTACAGACCTTCTATCACTCTGTTGTGGCGTCAGCCGTCTTCTATGGAGCTGTCTGTTGGAGCAGTGGCTCATCTGTAGCTAAGAGGAAGCGTCTGGATCAGCTGATCAGGACAGGAAGGCCAGCTCTGTGATTGGATGCCCTCTGGACTCAGTGCAGGAGGCGGGAAACAGACGGATCCTAACTAAACGAACATTTCTGTTAGATAATTTGCTGCTGTAACACCACAGTTTACCCATAGTGGGACAATAAAGGTATTTTATATTCTATTCTACTGCAAATGTGTCTTAAATGTAATAATGACCTGGTACCTAAAGTATACAATCTTTCTGAGAAGATCTTTATGTTCATGTTTGATCACTTTTGAGAAAAGAAAATGTACATGGAGTTCATTCAGAGCCTTTTTCATTCCACCATCTGAGATGCAGTTTGTCTTAAAAATCAGTTGAACCATTTCCAAAATAAATGAGTGGATTGTAGATTTTAAGAGCTTTCATTTATTATTTCCATTATAATTTTTACTCCACT
Source organism: Cyprinodon tularosa (assembly GCF_016077235.1). Classification (NCBI taxonomy): domain Eukaryota; kingdom Metazoa; phylum Chordata; class Actinopteri; order Cyprinodontiformes; family Cyprinodontidae; genus Cyprinodon; species Cyprinodon tularosa. The sequence goes on from NW_024039117.1 coordinate 256,889, forward strand.
GTTGAGGTCAGAAAAAGTTGAATGTTTAGAGGTACAACTCTATTTCCTGTGGAAAATCTGGCTTTGGATCTTTGAACATTAGACGTATCCACATGTTTTCCAGATATTTTGGAATCAGCAGGAAGAACAATGATTCGGAAACCTCATGAACTCCGTCCTTAAAGTCCAAAATCGCTGTTTCCCAATGAGAGGGGAGAAGAAGAGGAATAATCTGTCTAAAAGTTTATAATAATGATTGAAAATGAAGTGGTCTTCATGCTGATGTGTGTTCACTAATGCTCTCTATCAAACCTCTCAGGTATTTACTGTAAAGAGGATTTAGATCTTATAAGACTGAACTCAACAAGCATCCTTTAGTAAAATCATGTCCGGTGTGATCATACCCACTGATTTTCAATGAGCGCTAAAAGCCAAAACCTCGTCTGATGGGGTTTTTCTGTTGGATCGGACGCAAAGTTCAGGCCTTGCATCCATCTCAAACCAGAGCAGATAGAGAATGTTCATTTATTAAAAACATAATGATCTCTACGTCTAAAGAATAGAAAAACAACAATAAACGGCGTGGGACGGTTTCTATGGTGACTGAGGCAGAGAGATGATTCTCAGAGAGAGATCTGGGAAGTATTTGTATTTGGGAATTAGTATTTGCGATGTTGTCCTTTTGGTCGTTACCCAGATTGCATGACCAAAGGTGAGGGTGGGAACGTAGATCGATCGGTAAATCGAGAGCTTTGCTCTCCGACTCAGTTCCCTCTTCACCACGACGGTCCGATACAGCGATCGCATCACCGCCGACGCCGCACGGATCCATCTATCGATCTCACGCTTCATCCGTCCCTTGTGAATTATTTAGTATTTTTCTCCAAAGCGGATGTGTTTTACTTTATAATCGCATCTCTCTTCCTGTCAGACCCATGAAATTGCTGCTGAATTGCTGCGTAGTCCGATTTAAATAAACCTGGGCTCTATCTCAGTCGGGTGTGATCATCCCCACTGACCTCGTACGACAAGATTATCTGTCGGATGGGACGCAAAATCATACTCGGTGTGTTCTGGCCTTTAGTCTCTGGATGAAACCCATAATCCATGGATGTTGACCATGAAGTGAGGACCCGGTTGGGGCTTCCTGGGGGACCACAGTGCAGGCATCTCTGCGCAGGGTCAGGGTGGGGCCTCACAATAACAATGCCTCCATTCATGTATGGCCCAAACAGCTCATGAATATTTCATTTATATGTAAATCATGGGAATCATATGCTGCTTTTCTCACAGCCAAAAGGTTTGAAGGAAGGGATTTAGTTCCAGGTAGGATCTCGATCACTAATGGCAGAACCATGGGCGGCTGTCAGGAGATGCTTGCAGATCAAAATGTCCAATTCTCCTCTGAAGGAGTGAAAATGTTCCTCTTTTCCTTTAATTTGTCACACGTTTTAAGACTGCAGACTCAGTGGAGTCAAAGGAAAATATTTAATTGATGAAAGAGTATTATGACATCATTAAATATTTTATATCTCTGCAGTGGGAGGAGAAGAGCAGTGCAGTGTTGGGCCCAGCTGTTTGGAGGAATGCTGCCACTATTTGAACTTCCCTGTCTGCTTTTTTACCTCCCCTGTTACTATTTCCCTTTACATGCATGTATAGAGAGTTTACTATGGATTCCACATTGGCTGCAGAGATTGTTTGTTTGTCAAACAAGTTTGGTCCAAGATATGCATTATTTGTCCAGGTTTGGAAACCCTAAGAACCAGTAAAGACTCACTGAGTAGTCTGAGCAGCCATCGGGTGACAGCTTAGCACAAACAATTACTGCTCTTGTGTGACAGACACGGACAGTAGAAGGTCTCCTGTATCTGCACCTCTCTGGGTAATCAACCCTGTGAATGCACTAACGCCTTAGCTACCCTCAGGACCTGATCTCCCAACAATCCAAGTAGGGTGCGCTGAACTTGACAAAATAAATACTGTGAGTGCAATAAGTGGGCGCGCTACAAAGTCTGTGCAATGCAGAAGAAGCAAACGGTTCAGTTTTGCTGCAATTGAATGAGTAAATTTTGCGTGGTCCTTACAGTGTGAGAGTGGAGGTGAAGAAAAAAATCATTGCCTGAAGGTAATAATGATAACAGTTATAAAGAAACATAAGAACAATGATTATAAATATTATTTACAGTTTATTTTATAAAAGTATACAACATATAAAGTGTAACAAACAAAGGGTTGAAATAAAACAAAAGTTAAAATTAGAGAATAAATATAAATCATAAAATCTGTAAAAGCTGCTCCTCTCTCTGATCTCCTTGTGACAGAGAAGGTATGGACAGATTTACAGCAGATTAAGCTCTAGATATATTTACCTTCACCAACTCCTCAAAAAAACCTGCTGGACCCACAAAATACTAGCCAAGCTGTGGTAATGTTGAATATGTAAAAAATAAATAAATAAATAAACCAACACTTGGGCCATTTCTTAATTCACAAGAACACGAGTACGGACTCGTGTTCTCCCCAAGTCTGTTCTTGACGAGAACTCAAGAAAGTCTGGACTCTGGGAGAACGGGAGCACGCAACATAAATCTGGGTCAATTGGAACAGAAGTGTACTGATGACATCACCACACAATAGTGTCTAGATGAGAATAAATTATGACCTTTTTCATTTAGTGGGGGAATAATAATGAAACAAAGTCAGATCAACACAAATCAAATGAACTTTTGCCGAATAACACAATCAAACCTCCATCAGAGCCAGCTGTACTTCACACACGGCTATGCATGCACGAACAGATATACATCTGGGTTTCCATAGATAATGTAATTATGGTAATAAAAAGACTTATTTCTCTCCTTAACTCCCTAAAGAACGCTAATACACATCTGTACAAAATTATTTATAACTTATTTGAGACAAGGTTGATGCTTTTTACATTTTCTTCGTTAAATTGCTTCTCTGACGTCATCATGGGACATGCTCCGACAAAATATGATTAAACCATGTTTATCTGCTTTTTTGTTTTTTCTTTCATTAGATTACGCACTATATACCATAAACTTAAAACAAAACATAAAATTTAAAGAGACTAGATTTATGTTTAAAACCAAAACTAAGAAAGTTAGGGAGCGTGGGATCCCGTTTCAGGTGCAGATCGGGGACAGATGAGTGATAAAACAGAAAGGATTTCAAGGCTTTTGTTTCTTCAGGAATACATTATTAATTTTTAACACATCATATTTTAGCAGCTTACCATATTTGGGGAGGGAAGATGTCATTTTGGTCTTTTTAACAAAATTAAAGCGAGGTGAACCTGGATGTATATCTGGATGCGCAAATGAGCTGATCGTGCATGCGCAGAGCCGATCGTGCTTCAGGGATTGGGTAGTGACAAACACACAAGTCTGCTCTGATGCATGCTGGGTAAAGAGGGAGGGGCGAGAATAACATCCGGAGACTTTGTCCGTTCTCGGTCTGTTCTTGTCAGTTGGAACCACACTGGGGCTGAAGCTATGACGTTTCACAAGAACACGAGGACGCACAAGTATGCATACTGAGAAACAGCATGTGTAACTTTTATCACAACACTGGCTTGATTTAAGATGATGATTTTCGGGGTCAACAATCGGTGCGAAACAATGCTGTGTGTGGGATGTCATCACTGAGGACTATTTGAGCCATGGTCACTACCTCGGCTCCAGAGTGTTTGCCAGTTTTGGGTACTCTAGCCAAGCTGAGTTTTGCTGAGTCTAACTTAGTCTTTGTTTTTTCGCTAAGCCTAACCTACTTTTTGTCTTTGCCTTTTCGGCAGGAAGCCTTCCTGCAAGCTGGATTTTTGGCCTTGAGTCTCACACTGAGCAGGGGATTAACCTCCACAAGATCCGTTCAAGTCCTCCTGGATTCCCAAGTGACAGTCCGCTCAATAGCTCCTCTGGGTCTAACCAAGTCTATACCTGTCCGCCCTCCAACAAGCCTCAACCTCTGGAAAATCCCACACCGACTGGATTCAGGGAAGAATGTTTTCTCCACTAACGTGAGTCCCGTTTTCTCTGTCTCTCCAAGTCATTGTTCAAAGTTCCAACGGATCCTGAACTAACCACTGATACTTCCCTTCCCTCTTCCTGTTCCGGTTCACCAGTTCACTGTGCTTCCTGAATCAAACCCCGCTGGTTTCATCAATAAATCTGTTCAAACTTTTACCCTGGTTCTCTGAGTGGTTTACTGCATGTGGGTCAGATCTCTTAAGAAAATCATGACAATCTGCCTTACAAGCCAGATTTATATTGTGCAGCACTCAGGTTTAGTTGTTGACATTATTAATCTAAAGCCCCATTTCCACTACCCTCTTAAAACCGATCCGTGCCAAGCTTGGATCAGTTAACCGCGCTGAGCTCTGTTCGTTAAGACCATTTACATAACACGCTAGCATGGTTCCTGTTTGTGGAGAGTCAAGCGAAGTGGGCAGCCTTTGGTGAATTTACTTGACTGTCGGCTTTTGGGAAGTGGATACGACAAACGATAGTCTAATCAGGGCTTTTAGACGCAGGAAACAAAGACAGATAATAAGGTTTATCACACTGATAAGCAGAATCATCACTGGAAATCATGTGGCACGGTAGGGTGTCATCGTTTTAAGGTGTTAGGCCCACATGCAGACACAGACGGAGAACAAGGAGCAGTTTAAGATGTCCCGTCTTAAAACATAAGAATGCAACGTTATTGGCCAATAACGGTCTCAAAGATGGAGTCACTGGAGTGAAGGTGCTGGATGGATGGCTGGCTGGATGGATGGCTGGCTGGATGGATGGATGGATGGATGGATGGAGCAAAGCATCATCCATGTGGCCAACAACAATCCACCACCATAGTTTATAGTCTGCCCCAGTAGGGGTATGTGTTCATGTTTGTTCTGTGTTCTCTGTTTTGCATCCCACCTTTTACCCACCGAGTGTTGCAGATAGGCCCCTCTGAAGAAAGCCACCCTGCTGAGATCAGTGAGATAGAGTGAGTAGACATTTTCCTCTCCCAGTAGCATTGAAAACTTCTTAAAGTCATCTGCATCCCCATGAAGCCTGCAGCAGGGTGTTTGTCTTAAGAGCCATGTGAGTAACAGCTGCTTGAAGAGAAATGTTTGGCATTCCTTCCTTCCAACTGACTGACAGCTCTCAGCAACATGTGGGGGAGGAGCAGCACTTTTCTGTGCTAAATATACAGAGAACTCATCAGTCAGGCTGACATTGACTCAGGAGGCATTTATTAGCAATAGTTCAGGTGGTTTCATAAAGTTTTTACAATCCACAGTTTACTTTGAGATCAGAAACCAGCCTGTTGTTTCTGTGATATCGGTGGTTAATCTGCTCCATAGAGACACAAAGCAGCACTGAGGAAAGGAGAGTTTCAGAGGTAGCAGCTATATTCAATTGATATATAGGCTGAGACTAAACATCAGTGTAGGTGAATGTGAAGTGGGCATAAAGAGCAAAAATATTGTAATGGCACATATTTTTTCTCTTGGGAAATATAAAGTTTGATCTTTTTAGTTGTGTAAAACGAATGTTGAATGCCATAGAAAAACTAAAAGGAATAATTGTTCTATACGATATGTTTTTCAGGTGACAGGAAGGAGAATAAATGCTCTAAATGTCTCAGAGGATTGAAGCCAGGAAGCTGAATTTATCCGTGTCACAGCCAGTCAGTCTGCATTAAGTCCGGGCTAATGCACCAACTGAGAGGGCAGCATGGGTGATAGAAGGATCTTGATAAAATCCCCTCCGCTGCTGCATGGATCAGACAGAACCTTCAGCTTGTCACCACCACACTGATCACAGCTCGATGGAGACATCACAGTTTAAAGGTGGGCAACATGGCGCCTCCCTATCGGGAACAACTCAATCAGCCTGGTAAAGGAACCAACCCAACAACCTGTTCCTGCAGCAGCTGGACGGGACAGCAGAACATCAGATGTTTGTGGAAGGAGGAGCTTCCAGTACTGAGTGTCAGTCTGTGGACAGAGCTGCTCTAGCCCACACTCCAACCCTCAAACACTGAAAACAGACCAACATGGCGCCGCAGGAATGTCTCTCTGGAGTTAAGCAGAGGAAAGCAGTCCCAGACAGCCGTCTCCATGGCAACTTCTTCCAGCTCTTATTGATAAACCAATAATCTCTCATAGTTTTGGGTGATTTCTGACATATGAAATAATTGTTGCCTTTAAATATAAACATTAATGTGTAGCCTAAGTTCAAAGCAGTTTTTTTGTTAGGTCTGGTTCACTGGTGCTATAAAGCTGGTGATGATCTCAGACTATTAGAAAAGGTCATTAGAGTTCAGCTGGATTTAAATAAATTCTATTTCGAATGAGCCGATAGAACAACAAAGGAGTTAAATGCAGTGGAGGGCTGTGAGTCTGGTACTTAGGTGGGCTTTCTGAACCCTGTGACGTCCAAATTCATTAATATATATATATAAACTGTTTCTCCCCCCTGGGGGGTGGTATGTGTCATCCTCAAGCTCGGGTCCTCTACCAGAGGCCTGGGAGTTTGAGGGTTCTGCGCAGTATCTTAGCTGTTCCTAGGACTGCGCTCTTCTGGACAGAGACCTCTGATGTTTTACCTGGAATCTGCTGTAGCCACTCTCCCAGTTTGGGGGTCACAGCCCCCAGTGCTCCAATTACCACTGGCACCACTGCTGCTCTCACTTTCCACATCTTTTTTAGCTCCTCCTTCAGTCCTTGGTATTTCTCAAGCTTCTCGTGTTCTTTCTTCTTGATGTTGCTGTCGCTTGGGATTGCCACATCTATCACTACTGCCTTCTTCTGCTGTTTGTCGATCAACACGATGTCTGGTTGGTTAGCCATCACCTGTTTGTCAGTCTCTTGAAGTCCCATAGGATCTTAGCTCGGTCATTCTCAACTACCTTAGGAGGTGTCTTCCATTTTGACCTTGGGACTTCCAGCCCATACTCATGGCAGATGTTCCTGTACACTATGACAGCTACCTGGTTGTGGCGTTCCATGTATGCACTTCCTGCCTGCATTTTACACCCCGCTGTTATGTGCTGTATTGTTTCAGAGGCATCTTTGCACAGTCTGCATCGGGGGTCCTGCCTGGTGTGGTAGACCCTGGCCTCTATTGATCTTGCACTCAGTACAAGATCATATATATATATATATATATATATATATATATATATATATATATATATATATATATATATATATATATATATATATATATATATATATATATATATACACACAACCACTTTCACATTTTAATAACAGAAACAACCAATAGTATTCAAATCTGAAATGTAACAGGCGCCGATATAACCGAAAGAAGGATTATTTCATTAAATAGCAAGAATTATGACGTCAGCAAATCTCTATAACCAAAGCTCCACCATGTTTACATCATCAGGACCCGTTCAGATTCAATATGCATCTAATTACCAGATAAAATAAAGCACAAAGCATGAAAATAAAACATATCACACTAAACAGAGATGCTAATTATTTATAAACAAATTCCAGCCTTCTGTCTGTTTAGGAAGTCTTAGTATCTCCATTCAGTATCAACCATTGAGGCTGGAAAACGTTCGAACAAAGCGAATCTAAAGTGCAGATTGTTGCTAGCTTAACTTGGCTGTAAACATTTAGCTCTAACTGACCAATCAGAGGGCAGAGAATGCCGGCGAAGGGGCGGGCCCTCTAGCTGGCCCTCTGGGACATATCTGAAATCTGATTGGTTGAAGAAAACGTTCCTTACTAATATTGTTAAAAGCAAAGTGGAGGATTTTCACGAAATTTTCAAAAGCCTCTCCACTTAAAAAAAATGCACAAGCTATTTCTCCTTGTGTACACTCTTTGTAAAAAATTGTTCTTATACCTATATCTATTGTTCTCGTACAAGCTTACTCTGTACGAACGTCCGCCTAAATCCCTCCATCACTATATAAAATAGGGACTATATAGTGAACTTCATAGCAAACTGTCACCTGCCCCCCCCCATCCTCCCCACCTTCTCCAGAAGCTCCATAGAGAGCGTTCTGAGCAGCTGTCTCACTGTGTGGTGTGGAGGCTGCAGCGCCTCAGACTGGAAGAAGGTGAGAACAGCAGAGAGGATCATGGGGGCTCCTCTTCCCTCCATTAAAGACATTTCATCCCAGCGCTGCGTGTCCCGAGCCCGTGACATCATCAATGACCCCTCACCCCCCCACCATGGACTGTTCTCCCTGCTGCCCTCTGGGAAGAGGCTTCACAGCATTCAATGCAGGACCAGCAGGTTCTGCAGCAGCTTCTTCCCCACCGCCATCAGACTGATGAACTGTTGAGAAAACTCTAAATCATGTCACAGACTCTGCATCACACTGACCACATCAATGCGTTTTGTGGAACCATGTTTTTTCTCCCACAATGTTTGATCACTGCTGCACTTTAAGAAATGGAAATGTCATGAGAGCTGTATACAGTTTCCTAAATGACCCTCAGCCATTTTCAAAGAACCGTGGTGAGAAAGGGGAGCTGGCCACATTTTGGTTCTGTTTCAGTTTTCTTTTGAGTTTTCAGTTTCACTTTGATCCATGTTTTTCTTTGTTTTCTAGTTTTATTGGTTTAATTCCTACTGTGTTGTGTTTTCTAGATATATTTGAGTTCTTAAGTTTCTCTTTGTTGCCCTCCTGTGTTGGTCTCCTTTTGCCTCGCTCCCTTCTAGATTCCACTGTCCACACCTGCTCCCAATCAACTCATTAGTCCTGCCTTTGTTCTTTCTCCCATATATACTCTCCCTGTGCAGATCCTCAGTGCTGGTTCCTCGTCTTTTACTGGCTCCTCGTGTTTGTTTTCCCTGGTTTTTCAGTATTTGTTATATTGGATTTTTGGATTCCTGCCTCAGTTGCCAGTGAGTACTTCCTTAAATCTCCCCTCTGCATTTGGGTCCTCAAAACCTCAACTCAACCCTGACAGAGCTTTGATGACTGTCTGAAACGTGTGCCTGAAAGTGTGTTAGCACGTAGAATGGATTTACGTAAACATATCACCAGAATGATTGACAGTTAGGAGGGCAGTTGATTGAGATGATCCACCCCGAAATAAAAGATCGTCTTCTATACCTTTAAGGTAACACTATCCAGACCTTCTGATTCTGAAGGCCAGGGGCAGATTTGACTGACATAGTAATAAATTAAGGCTGAAATCTGATTGGACAAAAAATATAGAAACCAGATAAAGGTGATAGAAGCAGCGCAGCCAAGAGAAATGCTACAAATTTAATAGAATGGATTGTTTGGAATAAATTATATAGTTGGATAGAGGAAAATGAAAGTTAAGGTTTTGAATCTAGGTTAGTGGTTCTGGTTGATTTAAGGCAGTGAAGGCTTTGAAAGCCCCCTGACCCCCACCACTGGTTAAATGGCATCTCTGCAGTCATACAACGGGTCTCTCTTCTCATCATTGTTGCCACGTTAATTTAAATGATGCTGTTATTGTAGCTGTAGAGGCTTTATTGGTCTCTAATGTGATACACGCACTGATTAAATGAAACTTTTAGAATGTGGTTCTTGATCACAGTAAGGTCCAACTTCTAGTGGGTGTGAAAACTTCCAGGGACTGTAAATCTTTTGTTTGGCCTTTTAGGTTTGTGGAGTAAAAACCCCCAAAGGCCTGCAGACCACAGCTCTGATGATCCAGCTAAATCCTCTGATATGAAAACATAAATGTTGTTCTGGGAACCTTTGATTCTCGCTGAGGCCGAACAAGCGGACAGGAATCTACCTCCCCTCTCCTGCACACAGATCTCAATGTGTCCATCTGGTATCTGAAAGGCTGAACATCTGAGCTGTGGGCCACAGTCAAAATATTGCCGTATTGAATTTGATCACTGTGGGAACGACCGAGCCGGGAAGTGAGATTCCTGCTTGTGTGAGAGGATAAACAAACGGCCTGCCTGAGGTGAGAGAGCGGCAGAAGGCTTTGCCTGTGTGCGTTCTGGTGGTCCACGTGTCTGACTGTGGCTCAAATGAGGACACCACAGAGTCACAGTTTGGAGTGTTTACAGGGGCCTCGGCCCCTCAAGGTCACAATAAAATCAACAGAGGCAAATGTTTTTTATAGTTTCTACTCAGGTTAATCAGCGAGGGCAGCAGGACGTTATGAATTACTGCATTCGTTTATATAAGCAGGCTGATCAATATGTTTTTTGTTGACATAAGTAAAACATTTTGTTGAATAATAATAGGTGAAAACAGTAACCAGATCTCAACTAAATACTTCATTTATGTCAGTAATTCCCCAAATCTGCTTTTAAACCGATCTACTGCTGCAATGATTTATTTATGAGTTGGAGGAATTCTGGTCTAAATTAAACTGAACTGAGGAAGTCGTGTTATTCTGTCAGTAAATGCTATTCTGCACTGCAAAAATGATCTAGAATTAATTATCCATCCATCCATTCAATTCAGTTAATTTATATAGCGCCAATTCAAAAACACATGTCATCTCAAGGCACTTTACACATCAACCAGATCATCCAGTCAGATTGATTCAAAGTTTTCCGTCTACGAAAAACCTGCTGATTGCATCGACTCATTGACTATTCAGCAATCCCTCACACTTATACCCCATTTACACTACCCTTGAAAAACCGATCCATGCCGAGACCGGTCCGAGGTCGGATCAGTTAACCAGGCCGAGCTCGGTTCTGACGACCGTTTACACATCACGCTATCTCGGTTCCTCGACTCCTCGCCTCGTAGTGACGATCTGCAGTATTACTGCCAGTATTGAAGGAGGAAATCAAACAGTTGGTGGCGGTAATGCACATAATGTTGTTTGCCAACCGCCATAAAACACAAGAAGAAGAGGAAGACGAAGAAGGAGGGAATTAAGCAAATCAAAATGGCGGCACCCCAGCTGGTCTTTATGGTGCTTCTGTCATTATGCTTTTGTAATTTTATTAGAGGAGCCATTCCTAGGAAGGACTTCCACTGCTTTATGTGGATCGTTGTTCACTGTGGTTCTCTGGAGTCCAAAAGCCTTAGGAAGGGCTCTGGAAACCGGCCCAGTTACATGTTGCAACGATGGATTCTGGTGCAAGCACAGTCAGACACAGTTGAGTTTTTCAAAGATTTATTTCCTTGTTATTAACAGGAGATATGATCAGCTTTATAAAGGCACACTGGGGAGACTCAGACTGGAACCATTCTGGGGAAGAGATGTAGTTAATAATGGGGCTACAGGAGCAGTTTTTGGTTATATGAGAAGACTGCACAGTTCTTATGGTTTTCATGCGCTGGGGCTTGACCAGGGGGAGTTGAAGCATCCTAGCAGAGTGGGGATCAGGTTGATCTGGAGCGAGCAGGTGGGGAATAACTGTTTCTACTTACTGACTCACAGGGAGTTTTGATGAGTGGGCACGTAGGTGAGCTTTTGAGAATGGATCCCGGAGGCAGCGAGGAGGATGGACTTGGACACAGAAAGACTGCCAGGAGAGGAGGACAAGGAAGGTATGTTTTCACAAAGAGTTTAAGCAATCAGTGGAAGTAGCAGGAAGATTAGCACAGTGCGGAAGTTAACCAACTGGCATCCACCAGGGAATCCACTCCTCTAAATACTGCCTCCTGATTACAGCAAAGTGGCACCAGCTTGGAACTCAACCTGCCAAAAACACAGCCTGGGTGGGAGAAAGGTAGAAAACACACCCACAACCGAGATCCAACACCCAGATAGATGGGTGTCAGTGCCTTTGTTGGTCATCCATGGTTCAATGTCTTTAGAAAAGATCTGTTAGGATGAAGAGTTACCCCTCTGAAGGGGAAAAGGAAAAAACTGGACAAACATGTGCTGCTAAGCTGAGCCTGTTTGAGCATTGATGGATGGGAACCTCTGATAACAAGAGCGCATGAGCAGAACGCGTCATTTCAGTCTGGCTGCACATCGTGATTCACACTCCATTCCAGTAGTTGGCGGTAATGCCCTTCCGGAAACAGAAGAAGAAGAACAACTCGAAATCGAAATCTTCTCCACGCAACATTTTAAATAATGGCATTCTAAATACTAACACGAAAGTACAGCAATAATAATCAAGCATAACTTTCTGTGACTGTTCTCCCTGCTGCCCTCTGGGAAGAGGCTTCACAGCATTCAATGCAGGACCAGCAGGTTCTGCAGCAGCTTCTTCCCCACCGCCTTCAGACTGTTGAACTGTTAAAGTCTAATCAAGACTCTGCATCACACTAAGAAACATATTTGAATTACATTGCTGATTTTTTTCATAATCCCTTCAATTAGAACTCTACTCAATATTCAACTGCATTTTGTACCATATTTATTTGCACTGCACTGAACCTGTCTATAATAATGCGCTGGTGAAGATTCTCAGTCATCCAGGTCATAGTCATTCCAAAAAAGTTAAAATCAATCCACTGGGTTTCCAAGTTTAAAGACATTTTTCTTTCCATCCAGGAAGCTTTTTCAATTTAAAATGTCAGAAATATAATAAAAAACAAAGCCTTGTTTTGAATTAGAAAACTTTCCATATCAATGTCTTTTTCACCATGACTTTAAAGTGGTTTGTCTCCTACAATGTTTTGATCACTGCTGCACTTTATAAATGGAAAGGTTCATTTCACTCTGTGTTTACCAGATCACAACGTTTGTTTAAGACAACAGAAACAGGACTCACAGTCAGAGAAAAAGAAGAGCAGGTCAGCAGATAGAGGAACCATCACAATTACAGACTACATCACAGAAGCAGACATAGAAAAAGAAGCATAGATACAAAAGGCAACTGTCAACCAGCTCCACAGGCGGCCCCGTCCAGGAAACACACAGCCAGGCAGACGAGCTCCGAGCCAGCTCCCATGTCAGAGGATGAAGAGAGCACATCCAGTTAGTCACAGTCAGAGAAACAGGACTACACTGGAAAACAGGCCAAGCTCCAACATCTATAAACAAAGGTGTTGATGGAAGCAGCACAGCTGATATTTCTCTCCAGGATGGAGTCACAGCCAAACAGGAACAGACCAGATGAAGCTACCTTGAGAAAAAGCAGAGAGAGCAGAACGTTAGAGATTGAACTAACAGATTCTGCAGAGTGGGAGAATAGAGATAGAATGAAGCAGAATGATGAAAAAGGGGTCCCTATGTCCTCCAGCAGTCTAAGCCTATAGCAGCAGAACTATAGAGATAGCTCAGGATAACCAAAGTATTTTGGATGAGGTATAAGAAAGGTAGAGCAAAGGAGAAATGTTTCCTTCATCAGAACTCATATAAAGTTCTAATAAAATACATACAAATCTAAAAGAATTTCTCATATACAAGAAGTGTTAACACTACGGGAATGGAGTGAGCTCAAAAGACTAAGACAAAAATGGAAAGAGTATCATTTGAGCTAACAATAGAGGCTCATTGCCAGCCACTGGAGTTTGGATCAGACCAAGAAAGTGTTAGCGTTGTTCCCAGAGCCGAAAGTAACTCTGAGACTTCAGCGAGTCTCTGAACATCTCTATTATTCAAAAGATACAAGAAACCCAATGAAAACATAAGATGTAATGTTGTTCTTATGGATGTGTGTGCGTGGCATGGTTCCCCTTCATCTCACAGCTCTCTAGAAAGCTTCATGTATTTAGTGTATAATTTAGCAGTGTTGCAGCTGTGCAGACTTTGGGATGGAATAATTGTTCAATGGAAATAACTGATGTGTAAGTAGTACATGTGCACCGATGTACTCTGGTTGTAAGCGACTTTTTTCCACAGTACCTGCCTTTATGACATGATCATCCGGGCCTGGGACACCTTTTCTGCTCTTTTCAATTATCATCATCAAAAATAGATTTTCAGACTTAAGCGTTATTTGGTTTATAGGTTATTAATCTAATGGTCCATTTATGGATATTGCTGGAAACAGACATCCTTTTTTAACATTTGTTTGCAAGTTCTGAAGATACCAGGACACAATAGCCTGTCCTAAAATGTGCCTTCTATAAATTCTTACATCTATACGGCCTACATGCAGAATTTAGGCGGGTGGGTGGGGAAGGTAAGTATTTCACTCAGTTGATCATGATATTCTTTTAGAAAGAATTTAATATTTTGTAGGAATTAAAGGAACAGCACTAGACTGGTTTAAATCTTACCTATCTGATCGATTTCAGATTGTTCATGTTAATGACAGATCTTCCTCATGCTCAAAGGTTACCTGTGGAGTACCACAGGGATCAGTGCTAGGACCAATTCTCTTTACTTTATACATGCTCCCAATTGGTAGAGTTATTAGACAGCATGGGATTAATTTCCACTGTTATGCTGATGATACCCAGCTATATCTGTCTATAAATCCAGATGAAGCTAACCCATTACATAGATTACAGGCATGTCTGAAGACATAAAAACCTGGATGACTCTTAACTTTCTGCTCCTGAATGCAGACAAAACAGAAGTTATAGTCTTTGGACCAGAGTCTCTGAAAAAGAAGCTGATTAGTCAGTCACTTCATTTGGATGGGATTAAACTGATTTCAGATAATAAAGTAAAAAATCTTGGTGCTGTTTTTGATCAGGACCTGTCATTTAAATCCCAGATCAAAGAGGTTTCTAGAATTTCCTTCTTTCATCTGAGGAATATTGATAAAATGAGCAATCTCCTGTCCAGGGGTGATGCTGAGAAACTAGTCCATGCATTTGTTACTTCAAGGCTGGACTATTGTAATTCTTTACTATCAGGAAGTCCACAAACTGTAGTTAAAAGCCTTCAGCTGATCCAAAATGCTGCAGCCAGAGTTCTGATGAAAATGAAAAAGAGAGATCATGTCTCTCCTATCCTGGCTTCTCTTCATTGGCTTCCTGTTAAATCCAGAATAGAATTTAAAATCCTCCTTCTCACATATAAAGCCTTAAATGGCCAAGCTCCATCTGATATCAGAGATCTGATTGTTCCTTATGTTCCTAACAGAGCACTTCGCTCTCAATCTGCAGGTTTACTAGTGGTTCCTAGAATTTCTAAAGTAGAATGGGAGGCAGATCTTTTAGTTATCAGGCTCCTCTCCTGTGGAACCAACTACCAGTTTTAGTCAGTGAGGCAGACACCCTGTCTACTTTTAAGGCTAGGCTTAAAACTTTCCTTTTTGAGAAAGCTTATAGTTAGAGTGGCTCAGGTTATCCTGAGCTATCTCTATAGTTCTGCTGCTATAGGCTTAGACTGCTGGAGGACATAGGGACCCCTCCTTCATTCTATATCTACTTGCCCACTCTGCAGTATTTGATTTGCAGACAGGCGTGGAGGCAGGCAGGCAGGTAGGTCAGTCACATTAGGTATAGTGGAGGATTTTTGCAAATTGTTGAAAATACCCACCCTCTCCACTTCAAAAAAAAAATTCACATGCACAACTCTATACCAGCTCCCGAGAGGGAACGACTATGTAGGGGAGTGTGGACCTAGTGGTTAGAGCAGTGTGCTTGTGTTCCGAAAAGGTTGCAAGTACTGGGTTCAATCCCCACAGCCTGAACTCTGGGTCCCTGAGCAGCTTAACCCCAGACTGCTCCCCGGGCGCCGCACAATGGCAACCCACTGCTCCCCACGGAGATGGGTTAAATACAGAGGTACATTAGTCGCTATATTTAGTGACTTTTCAGACCCCTCTAGCACTTTGATTTCTAAAAAGCTCCTAGCGCCAAATCTAGAGACTTTTTTCTGCTACTGGAGACTTTGGAGACAACATCTAAAAGCAGCGAACTCTGCTCTCCAGAGCGAGTAGATTGGTAACCCCGCCTCCTGCTCTCCTCTATCTTGTCTGCTGTCATGATTCATGCAGCTATTATTTCATCCAAATGCAAAATGGAGAACAGAGAAGCAGATCATGGCTTGTCTACAGTGAAAAGAAGGACTGGGTTATTTACTTTGGCCTTTTTGGAAACACAGGAAGGAGCAATCAGCTAAGTGAGCTTAGTGCTTGGAAAAAATCTTTCATTCCTTTAGAGACAGCATGAAAAGTCAGCTGAGTACAAAACATAGAGAGGAAAACAAGAAGAAAAGGGACAAGAAGAGAGGGACACAACCTAGAACAGATAATGGATGTCTATTCTATTAACATTTCTCTATCTGGAGAATGGGTCTGTTCTATGTGTTGTCTTCTCCATTGAGAGGGGCCCCCTCCCTGTCTTTGCCTAGGGCCCCACATTTGGTTATGATAGCATCATTACTGATAAAGGTGGAGTGCTTCCTCAGAGCAGGGGTTGGTCTTAGAGTCCTTCTATGGAGGATCTTGATCTGCATCTGCTGGAGGATAATGTGGCCACTGCTTCAGTCAGTGGTTTTGTTTTTAAATAATAACAACATTTGTATTTGTTTCTGCTGCATAACTGATATCCAGAAAGAAGAGGAGAAACAGATTCAGCTCGTCAGCTGCAGGCGGTCAGCTGCAGGCGGTCTGTTGAAGGCGGTCAGCTGCAGGCGGTCTGTTGAAGGCGGTCAGCTGCAGGCGGTCAGCTGCAGGCGGTCTGTTGCAGGCGGTCTGTTGCAGGCGGTCAGCTGCAGGCGGTCAGCTGCAGGCGGTCTGTTGCAGGCAGTCAGCTGCAGGCGGTCAGCTGCAGGCGGTCTGTTGAAGGCGGTCAGCTGCAGGCGGTCAGCTGCAGGCGGTCAGCTGCAGGCGGTCTGTTGCAGGCAGTCAGCTGCAGGCGGTCAGCTGCAGGCGGTCTGTTGAAGGCGGTCAGCTGCAGGCGGTCAGCTGCAGGCGGTCAGCTGCAGGCGGTCTGTTGCAGGCAGTCAGCTGCAGGCGGTCAGCTGCAGGCGGTCTGTTGCAGGCGGTCAGCTGCAGGCGGTCTGTTGCAGGCGGTCTGTTGCAGGCGGTCAGCTGCAGGCGGTCAGCTGCAGGCGGTCTGTTGCAGGCGGTCAGCTGCAGGCGGTCTGTTGAAGGCGGTCAGCTGCAGGCGGTCAGCTGCAGGCGGTCAGCTGCAGGCGGTCAGCTGCAGGCGGTCTGTTGCAGGCAGTCAGCTGCAGGCGGTCAGCTGCAGGCGGTCTGTTGCAGGCGGTCAGCTGCAGGCGGTCTGTTGCAGGCGGTCTGTTGCAGGCGGTCAGCTGCAGGCGGTCTGTTGCAGGCGGTCAGCTGCAGGCGGTCTGTTGCAGGCGGTCAGCTGCAGGCGGTCAGCTGCAGGCGGACTGTTGCAGGCAGTCAGCTGCAGGCGGTCAGCACCAGGCGGACTGTTGCAGGCGGTCAGCTGCAGGCAGTCAGCTGCAGGCAGTCAGCTGGAGGCGGTCAGCTTCAGGTGGTCTGTTTCGTTTCTCTGAGAGCTTCATGGCTGGTGGGAGCGATGATTCAGAGAGGGTGGCTAAGCGCCGGCCTCTGCTGGGCCCCTTCCATGATCCAGAGGTGTTCATCAGTTCATGCTGCTGCTGGTGAGGGATATCAGCGGAGGTAGATGATCATCTCCTCTGATTAGTCCAAGCCTCTGGTTCCTGGAGGAGGAGCTAGCTCCCTCAGGGGAACTCTGAAAGTTTTCCTTCCCATGAAGGCTCCTGTCAATCAGAAAACGTCCTCCTCATTAAAAACACAGAGTTAATCTCAATGCTGACAGTCCCAAACTAAACTAATGAACCGATTAAATAAAGTATTCTGACTGAGTCCTCAGCTTGATCAGACGTAGAGACAATAATCTGCTCGTCTCTGTTGTCCTGGTCCTGCTGTGTCTTCAGTTTTCCTCTTCCAGCGTTTTCCTCTTTCATCTGTCATTTCATGTTGGGCTCTTTACCTCCTGCTTCCGACCCTGTCAGCTATCACTTTGTGTGCGCCGGTCCAAACCACGCTTTTTCCACTCCCTTTGTTCATGTTGTTGTTGTCCTTTGTGTCCCTCCTCTGTTTGGTTTCTGGGGTTTTTTCTGTGCAGCGCAGGCAGATCAGCGGGTAGCTGTTCTAGTTTTCCAGCCCGGCTGCTAAATGCTTTCATTTTCAACTAAAAAAAGGACGTCTTTAGATTACATTCATTCTCTAATCCTAACGTATACCTTTCCGCCAATGTTTTAAAAAGAATAATCTATGGATTTATGAAGGTTGTGTTAATAAAGCTGCAGGTTCTGCTAGGTCCTGTTTGTAGAAGAGGATTAACTTGGCCTGACAGCAAAAAGGGGTCCATAGGGATGCCATTAGGTATTACCATCTGGCCGGCACATCCATGAGTGACTGTGAGTCAGAAATACACCAACCACAGATCAGCTTTGATAGCAACCAATCATCCTGTAAAAATAATCTTTAAAATGTTGCAAAGATGTTCATCAGGCACCAAAGGGAAATAAATGTCACACGCAGGGAGGATGTGGTAAAAAAGTAAGAGGGAAAGCAGTAAAAGGGCAGCAACACATCAAACATTTGTTTCTCTCAGCTTCACTCCTCTGTAATCATCTCTCCTTGTATGTTCCTCCATCAGCTGCAGGAGCAGAGAACATCCAACCCTTTGGTCTATATCTGCTCTCCCTGACAAACAGGTGGGTGGGTTTATTCTGCAGACCCTGAGATGTTTGGAGGCACAGAAAGCTGCTGTCGCAGATACCTCAGAGTATCAGAAGCAACTTCTGAGGAGAAAAATCCAAGGATCTCGCTGCTCTTTCTGACGTCGGTTTGTTTTCCTCCCCTGGGAGATCTTTTATGTGACTGCAGTAGGATTTCCAACTTTAATTATGCTTAGAAGAAAACAACAGGTGGAGCTGGAATTGCTCCATGTTGTTTTAGCTGCAAGTATTAATGCTTCATAAGTTTTGTTGGCTTTAAATATTGCAGGAGGATGCGTACAAGATTAAGCTTTTAAAATAAATAATAAAACTGGAGGATTCCATGCATAAACTCTGAGCTTCTGGAACCTTCTTCTCTCAAACCGTTTCTTCTCTTTTTATGCCGCCATGCATAAAATCAATTCTAATTTTAACCTGTGGTTTTTTTCATACATAAATCCCAACAGTTTTATCAGCCCAGTTTGTTCCTCTGTTCTTTCATCACAGCCTTTCATTTATTTTCTTTTGCTTTTCTATGATAAACCAACATAACATGTTCTATAGCTGTGCAGAGAAATTAGGATTTTAAGAGTTCAACTAGTTTCCTTTTTAAGCATTTATTGATATTCCGCCCCCTTTAATCAAATCAACAAAATAAAGATTAAAAAGACTCCCTGACTGCAGAGGTCCAGCAGTTCCAGTCCTCCCTGCTGTCAGGCGACCTCTCCATTCATCCACTAAGAGAGCAGCAGAACATGGCGCCGACCTAAAGCCGTAAGGGATGGAGGGAACAGCCATGACGCTATATATACAGATATATATACAAAGTTTGGGGTCACATTAAAATGTCCTTATTTTTGTACTACTTCCTTCAGAGGACAGTACAAACAGCCTACTGCAGGTGCTATTGAATGAAGATGCCAGTTGGGGACCTGTGAGGCGTCTGTTTCTCAAACTAGAGACTCTAATGTACTTATCTTCTTGCTCAGTTGTGCAACGCGGCCTCCCACTTCTTTTCCTACTCTGGTTAGAGCCTGTTTGTGCTGTCCTCTGAAGGGAGTAGTACACACCGTTGTAGGAAATCTTCAATTTCTTAGCAATTTCTTGCATGGAATAGCCTTCATTTCTAAGAACAAGAATAGACCGACGAGTTTCAGATGAAAGTTCTATTTTTCTGGCCATTTTGAGTGTTTAATTGACCCCACAAATGTGATGCTCCAGAAACTCAGTCTTCTCAAAGGAAGGTCAGTTTTGTAGCTTCTGTAACGAGCTAAACTGTTTTCAGATGTGTGAACATGATTGCACAAGGGTTTTCTAATCATCAATTAGCCTTCTGAGCCAATGAGCAAACACATTGCACCATTAGAACACTGGAGTGATAGTTGCTGGAAATGGGCCTCTATACATCTATGTAGATATTGCACCAAAAACCAGACATTTGCAGCTAGAATAGTCATTTACCACATTAGCAATGTATAGAGTGTATTTCTTTAAAGTTAAGACTAGTTTAAAGTTATCTTCATTGAAAAGTACATTGCTTTTCCTTCAAAAATAAGGACATTTCTATGTGACCCCAAACTTTTAAACGGTAGTGTATATAGATATATTTAAATCTATATCTATGTATAGATATAGATATATACCATATCTACCTACTGGGGACACTGATAAAATGGCCCCTCAGCTGACACTGATTCTCTGCTTTGGGTAAAAACTCATCAGTCCTGCATCACTGTCACATGACCGGCCCCTCCCCCCTGCTAAAATTAGCCAACTTTAACTAATCAGACTGATAAGTCGTGTAAAACAACTTGATAAAGTCTTTACTGGTGCCATATTTTAGGACAATCTTTCATTATCTGTGTCAGTGATGAGAGTTTTAGAGCGGCCATCAGGAAGCTGGGACCAATGTGGCCTGCAGAGCGACTCAGGAACAGCAAACTACTGTCAGCAGCAATGGGACCTGAAAAGGTTGAAGCATAGGTCAGTTCTATAAATTATAACTGATATAGAGAGATGGCTGACTTTGATGAATGTTAACGTATTCTGGCACTAATAAAAAGCATTTCCATAATCCCAGCAGATCTAAAACAGGTTTGTTTGATTAAATGTGACAGGAAAAACATCATGTGTAAATATCAGGTTTGAACTCCATACTGGTCAATCTTTTTATATTTCTGTACCTTTTAGGAACATATCATTTATAAACCTTTGCATATCTGCAGTTAGTCTGTCAAATAAAACAACTTTAGGTTCAAAGGGTTTAATACCTTTTCAAAGCAAGGTGAAAAACTAAAAACTCACCGATCTCAAGGATTGGAGAAAAGTACCTTGACCAGGAGTACACCAACCTACAACAACCGGAATCAAACCTACAACTTTCAAACTCCCACTGAGCCACCGTGGCCTTTAACAGACACTGGCTCTAATTACCTGATGCTACTTTATAAAAAACATTTCAGGATCCCAGCAGCAAACCAGGCTTCTGACCCGGATAGGAGGGGAGCTGCATCCTGGTTCACATCTTATTAGTTAGTAATGTGGAGCTGTCCAAAGTGTTCATGTTTATTCCTCCGGTATAAATCCTGCTGTTTAAAAACACTCTGTAGAAGTTAGACGATCAACTTCAGCTTTTTACTCCAGTAAAAGTGTAAAAGCAGCATTTTAAAAACTATTTAAAGTATAAAAGTAATGTAGGAAAAACAGTTTAGGCCAGAAGCTTTACTGCTCTCTCCTATTAAAGGAACATTTTTCTACAATTCTGGATGATAACTTCCTTAGACTTCATTTTATTAGTTTTATAACTAAAAGTAACAGAGTCACATTTAACTTTGCATCATCTTGATCATTTATTTGTTTTGGTTTGATGTGAGCAACCAGTTGGGGCAGCACCGAATCCAACCATAAAGAAATTAATTGTCTGGATGGAACTAATTATTTTGATGGTTAATTAAATAATGAAAAGGAGCTTAAATGAAACAAAACTAACAAGTCTATTTTTAAAATGTAAGGAGTAGAAAAAAAGTTGTCTATTAAAATAATTACTACAGTAAAGTATAGATACCCAACATTTCTACTTATATAAGGAAAAGAAGTATTTCTACTTTGTTATATAAAACCACTGAAATAATCAGGGGCGGATTTAGGAAATGTGGGGCCCTAGGCAAAGACTGGCAGGAGGCCGTCTGAAGATAGAAGACAACACATAGAACAGAACCATTCTCCAGATACAGAAATGTTAATAGAATAGACATCCATTATCTGTTCTAGGTTGTGTCCCTCTCTTCTTGTCCCTTTTCTTCTTGTTTTCCTCTCTATGTTTTGTACTCAGCTGACTTTTCATGCTGTCTCTAAAGGAATGAAAGATTTTTTCCAAGCACTAAGCTCACTTAGCTGATTGCTCCTTCCTGTGTTTCCAAAAAGGCCAAAGTAAATAACCCAGTCCTTCTTTTCACTGTAGACAAGCCATGATCTGCTGCATGATCTGTGCTGAGGCACATTCAATAAGCTTAGAACTGAGTTTATAAGCTTTCTGATAGCATTTTAGCCAAAGGATTAAATGGAGTTTTATGGGGCCCCCAGCAAGGTTTCATCTGCTGTGAAGCTCAGAACCGTTTTTATTGGTGGTTTGGGATTATTCTCTGTCTCTGCAGAGTTACAGCAGAACTCAGATGGGAAATGAAAAAAAGCTGAATGTAAGGGATGCATGTTCGACCGATCCGGCGTGATACGAACAGACTTAACAAGACAGAGCTTGTTGTTTCAAAGGGGACGAGGTAAGAGAGCGGTGGCGTGCATGTCAGGCCAGCGAGCCCTCCGTTTATGACAGACATGATTTACAGCCAGTAAAAAAAACAGGGTCAAGGAAGATTATATAAAGGTCTGTTTGCTGCATGGCTGCAGCGCCTGCTCCTCTACTTGCAGTTTGTTGCTTATACTTTCCTGCCAGTTAGACCATGTCCTACAGCAGGGGTTCCCAAAAGAAGGTTCAGGACCCCCACAGGGTCACAAGGCATCAAGTAGTTTTCACATTCACTGCGATGCGCTCTTTGAAATATAATAATATGAATGCCAATTAAATAAATTAAAATATCATGAAATATGGAGGGAATTTTGTTCCTTTATTGTTGCAAAGAAGACATTTTATAAATGAAACTTTGAAGAACTTGGTTTTCAAAAAAGGGTTTTGAGTTTGACATCTTTTTTCCAAACTCATTTTACAGATTTTATATTTTGAACTTTTATTTTTCAATAGTTTTTTTTTTTTTTTTTTTTTTAAGTTGCATTTAGGAGGCTTCCCTCTGGAGGGAGGGGCCAAGATGCATTTCTATTGGTCTGCTGGGTGTTAGCAAAGACATTTTGATTGGTCAAGAGCGAGCGATGACATGGGTTTGAAGGGAGGGAAGGAGCAATTTGAAAAGATATAAATAAAAAAAAAATAAAATCTTTAAAAATGAAAATAAATATTTGAAAGAATTTTTAAAAATAAAATCTGAGAAAACAGCCAGTTATCCTTAAAACATGCACATTTAAATTCCACAATTAAATCATAGAATTTCCGATGAAATAATTTAAAATGCATTTAATTTAATGAAGTCAATGGTGAAATGTCATTAAAAATGAATTCATTTAAAACATAATTGCTTCACTTTAAGGTGTTAGGTAATGCATTTGTATTTTTGGGGGTCTGCTTTCTGTTTCATTGTTATTTTTGGGGTCCCAGGCTGAAATGTTTGGGAATCTCTATCCTAAAGCACCAAGTACTGATTTTATATAAACCACAAGTCTGCCTGCCTCTTTTATTTCGACATTCATTTCTTACATTTCAAGATATTCTGTCCGTAAGCGTATTCAATAAGTTGCAGCTTAGAGCATTTTCTGCTTCTTCTCTGATGTTTTTTTGTTGAGGGATGAAGGTGTTAGAGGGAAAACAAATGGTGCAGAGATCCCAAGCTTTGCAGAAAGGAGCTGCTTTTCTAACAGATAAATCAGAAACACATGAAAAAGAGACGGACGGAGCAGCAAACCATGCACTGATGCACCAATGGGCATTCTGAAACTACTAGACCTTAGGAAGAAGGAGGAGTCCACTGAGAACCCAGAGGGTAAACAAAATTGCATTTGTATTGAGAGACGTTTGAGATTTATCAGCTTGACTTTTTATGTACCAGAATAAATAAAAATAATATGACCAGTAACAACAGACATAGACTCAACTTTATTCGAGTCCCTGTCAGAGACATAGACAGGTATGGGGCATTGCAGGCTAACAAAGAAGCCAAATGACCCCCATTCCAAAGGGGTGGACCCGTTCATCAGTTTCTATTAGCAAAAAACAAGTGTTGTTGGGTTACTGGATAAAACCTGGAACTCAGCACTATTTCTGACATTTTGAATTAAAAAGCTTCCTGGATGGAAGAGAAACGTCTTCAAACTTGGAAACAAAGTGGATTGTTTTTAAACTTTTTTGGATTATCAATCTGTTGTGTTGTTAAAAAAAAGATGAGAGCTTTGGAGAACATTGAAGCTCCTTCAATTTGAACCACCTGTTGGCAGCAGGGAGCTTCTTATTGGCTGTTTTTTTTTTCTGTTTAGCAGCTCTGCGCTTTCTGATTGGTTAACAGAAACATCATTGGACAAACTTTTCATATTCTATCAATCTGAAGGCTGCTGGTTCTAATCCCAGCCGCTGCCGTAGGGCCTCCCTCATGCTGTCATAAATTCCTGTCCCAGTGAGTGATGCTTGCGGGTAGCCATGGTAACCCCCCCTCCTCTCTCTCTCTCTGGCAGTGTTCCTATAGGTCTCTCTCCCCTCTGAAGCCGTCAGGCTACTTTGCGCATGTTCGTCCAGCCGCACAGAGCATTGCATCGACACCAAGATGGCGAAAACACGTCTGGCTTTCCTCCTCGCGCTCCTCTCCACTCACAGTAAGTCAAATCAAAGCTGCTGGTTCCGCGCGGCTCTCTGGCTGCCGGATAACATCACTTTTAATCCGCGGTTGGACCTGAGCGGGCCGCGGGTCACCGCGGAGCCACGCGGCGGAGGAGAGCCGCTTTCCTCCCAACTTTCTGCTGCTCCCCTGGCTTGTTTTCACCAGAACTCCGCGGCGGGTCCCCAGCCGGCCGGACCGGAGCCGGGCTGGCCGGCTGGGGCACGCTTGGCTGGCCGGTGTGTTTGTCCTGGTTCCGGAGGTCCGGAAAAGAAATAAACTTTGCTCAAGTTCGGTTAAAAAGGTCCGTTAATTGAAGTGGTGTCTGCGCGGTTTTGTGGCCGGCGCAGAAAGCGGCTCACCGCGGGGCGGCGGGGATGGAGAGATAACGGTCCTCCCCGCGGCGGCGGGCCGCGGGAGGAGCCGGGCGGGCCGGGACCACCTCCTCCCATCACCCGAACCGAACCTTCAAGCTTAGAACTGAGTTTCTGAACGACTGGAGGCGATTTTCCCCTAACAGTCCTGGTTCCTCCGCTGAACCGGCCACCTGTGAGATCAGCTCCGCGGGTCAGAGCCGAGCTCCGCTGCTTCTGGAACATTATTCCACCTTTCATTAATGAGGATGGGAGTTTCCAGGTTTCTATCGGTTGATCTGCTTAAAGAAAGCAGCTGAGGTTATTAAAACGATTCTAACAGAAACCAGCCCAGGGTCCAGGTGGCTCCATGTTCCGGGGCCCCTGACCCGCAGGATGGAGGGTTAATTAGTCAGGAGCCCAAATTCAGGAAGTTTGAGGAGAATCCCAGAAGGCAGCAGAGACCAGCAGCTGTCTGATCTAATTTACAAACTTTTTAAGCTTAATTCAAATCAGCTTCAATGATGTTTGTTCTTCTGTCAGTTCAAAGTGAGATCAGCTCAGCAGCGCCGCCTGCTGACCGGATTCACTTCTATATGTGTTTAATCTCACAGGTTCTGCTTTCTACCATAAACAGGGGGGGGATTTGCCATTAGGCAATACTGGGAGCTGCCTAGGGCCCCAAGTTTCAGGGGGCCCCATTAAACTCTGTTTATATGTATAGTTAAAACAACTATTCCTTATTTTTGTACATTAATTATGTTTTCTATGAAAATCCTTTATCTAAAATGCCATCAGAACGTTTATAATATTAAGTGTGTCTCAGCCCCCCCCTTCAGGGTCCACCATATTGGATCAGTCCATTTGCTGCACATGTTCAGAAAGGTCCAAACAGACAAAAAAGCTCCTAGCGCCAAATCTAGGGACTTTTTTTCTGCTACTGGAGACTTTGGAGACAACATCTAAAAGCAGCGAACTCTGCTCTCCAGAGCGAGTAGATTGGTAACCCAGCCTCCTGCTCTCCTCTATCTTTTCTGCTGTCATGATTCATGCAGCTATTATTTCATCCAAATGATGTCTATTCTATTAACATTTCTCTATCTGTATAATGGGTCTGTTTTATGGGTTGTCTTCTAAATCCGCCCCTGACCATAAACACAAACTTTGTTTAGTTGGTCGGTTTGGATGGTTCCAACTTTAAGAACATTAAGGAACATCTTTGTTTCGGTGGGCAGCAGGCCCCCAGCAGGAGGACCTGAGCTCAGCACCATCCGGGTCTTTGGTCATTAATTGTTGAACACAGGAAGTCTTTTATTAGTTAATTTGGTTCTCATGCTGTGGAAACAGTTCTGATCCAGATGAGGCTGCAGGTCGCTCCGCCGCCGCTCTCTCTGCTCTGGTCCGTTTCCTCTCTCTGATGATGAGCTCGTTTTCTCTGTTCTGGTCATCCTAATGCACCGGGTTGAACGGGACCGCCAGGGTTAGAACCACGTCCAGAAGGGGGTTCTGACCCGTGTGTCTCAGCTCTAGCAGGATCATTCATCATGTCATCCCTCAGAACCGGTTTGGACCGATCTTCATCAGAACAGATTAGATCAGGTTATTGTTTGGTGATTTCTTTGGATCGGTGGTCCATCAGAACCAGAGCCAGGGCCTCCGAATAGATAACAGCTGGAGGTTCTGTTGTGTCGGAGTCCATCTGAGGTGAGCGTAGAAATGTTCTGGTTCTGTCCATGTAGGTCAGTCACAGACGGCCTGACAGGCCCAGAGACCCCCATGACACTGCCTCTCTCCCTCCCCCGTTCAGGACCTACAAGCTACACCAACGTAGCATCTCCAGACCGTCACATTAATGCACATCCTGCTGTGTATATAGTATAAAGCTGTATACTATATATTGTATGAAGTGTATAGTATGTTTCATATTGTATTTAGCTGTAGATCCTGTATTCGGTATATATATATATAATTTGCCTGCATTATCAACACAAAGTTAAATTCCTCATAAAGTTCAAACCTACTTGGCAATAAACTTGATTCTGATTCAGTAAACGCTCAGAACCTCTGGGCCTCAGGCCGGACCCGCCCTGAGGAATGACCCGGAGCAGCTGAGCGGGGGTGGGCGGGTTGTTTTGAGCCGCGCTGCAGGCGTGACCAGAAATATCTGCTGAGTCCCTCCTAAAGCTGACGGTGCCGTGTTGGCAGATGCAGTGATCCAAATAGAAAACACATGGAGGCCCGCCGCTCCACAATCAGAACCACCTGTTTCCCTGAAGATGAAACCGCTCCCCCGCCGTCACGCCGGCTGAGCGAAGGGGGGGTGGGTCAGGGTGTGTCGATTCCAGAACCTGGAACCGGTTCTGGAATCAGAGACGAGCGGGAAAAAGTCATCAGTCAGACATGAGCTTCCTGACAAAGATACGACGATGATGACTGAGCAGGGCGGCGTGTCTGGGTCACACCCAGAGCTGGAACACAGAACATCGACCCGATTCAGCTTCTGGTTAACCAGAACCATGAGACCTCCTCAGGTAGAACCATTGGACCTCCTCAGGTAGAACCATGAGACCTCCTCAGGTAGAACCATGAGACCTCCTCAGGTAGAACTATTGGACCTCCTCAGGTAGAACTATTGGACCTCCTCAGGTAGAACCATGAGACCTCCTCAGGTAGAACCATGAGACCTCCTCAGGTAGAACCATTGGACCTCCTCAGGTAGAACCATTGGACCTCCTCAGGTAGAACCATTGGACCTCCTCAGGTAGAACCATGAGACCTCCTCAGGCAGAACCATGAGACCTCCTCAGGTAGAACCATGAGACCTCCTCAGGTAGAACCATTGGACCTCCTCAGGTAGAACCATGAGACCTCCTCAGGTAGAACCATGAGACCTCCTCAGGCAGAACCATGAGACCTCCTCAGGTAGAACCATGAGACCTCCTCAGGTAGAACCATTGCACCTCCTCAGGTAGAACCATGAGACCTCCTCAGGTAGAACCATGAGACCTCCTCAGGCAGAACCATGAGACCTCCTCAGGTAGAACCATGAGACCTCCTCAGGTAGAACCATGAGACCTCCTCAGGTAGAACCATTGGACCTCCTCAGGTAGAACCATGAGACCTCCTCAGGTAGAACTATTGGACCTCCTCAGGTAGAACTATTGGACCTCCTCAGGTAGAACCATGAGACCTCCTCAGGTAGAACCATGAGACCTCCTCAGGTAGAACCATTGGACCTCCTCAGGTAGAACCATGAGACCTCCTCAGGTAGAACCATTGGACCTCCTCAGGTAGAACCACGAGACCTCCTCAGGTAGAACCATGAGACCTCCTCAGGTAGAACCATTGGACCTCCTCAGGTAGAACCATGAGACCTCCTCAGGTAGAATCATTGGACCTCCTCAGGTAGAACCATTGGACCTCCTCAGGTAGAACCATGAGGCCTCCTCAGGTAGAACCATGAGACCTCCTCAGGTAGAACCATTGGACCTCCTCAGGTAGAACCATTGGACCTCCTCAGGTAGAACCATGAGACCTCCTCAGGTAGAACCATTGGACCTCCTCAGGTAGAACCATTGGACCTCCTCAGGTAGAACCATTGGACCTCCTCAGGTAGAACCATTGGACCTCCTCAGGTAGAACCATTGGACCTCCTCAGGTAGAACCATTGGACCACCTCAGGCAGAACCATTGGACCTCCTCAGGTAGAACCATTGGACCTCCTCAGGTAGAACCATGAGACCTCCTCAGGTAGAACCATGAGACCTCCTCAGGTAGAACCATGAGACCTCCTCAGGTAGAACCATTGGACCACCTCAGGCAGAACCATTGGACCACCTCAGGCAGAACCATTGGACCTCCTCAGGTAGAACCATTGGACCTCCTCAGGTAGAACCATTGGACCTCCTCAGGTAGAACCATTGGACCTCCTCAGGTAGAACCATTGGACCACCTCAGGCAGAACCATGAGACCTCCTCAGGTAGAACCATGAGACCTCCTCAGGTAGAACCATTGGACCTCCTCAGGTAGAACCATTGGACCTCCTCAGGTAGAACCATTGGACCACCTCAGGCAGAACCATTGGACCTCCTCAGGTAGAACCATGAGACCTCCTCAGGTAGAACCATGAGACCTCCTCAGGTAGAACCATGAGACCTCCTCAGGTAGAACCATTGGACCTCCTCAGGTAGAACCATGAGACCTCCTCGGGCAAAACTATTGGACCCCCTCAGGTAGAACCATTGGACCTCCTCAGGTAGAACCATTGGACCCCCTCAGGTAGAACCATTGGACCCCCTAGGGTAGAACCATTGGACCCCCTCAGGTAGAACCATGAGACCTCCTCAGGCAGAACCATTGGACCTCCTCAGGTAGAACCATGAGACCTCCTCAGGTAGAACCATGAGACCTCCTCAGGTAGAACCATTGGACCTCCTCAGGTAGAACCATGAGACCTCCTCGGGCAAAACTATTGGACCCCCTCAGGTAGAACCATTGGACCTCCTCAGGTAGAACCATTGGACCCCCTCAGGTAGAACCATTGGACCCCCTCAGGTAGAACCATTGGACCCCCTCAGGTAGAACCATGAGACCTCCTCGGGCAAAACTATTGGACCCCCTCAGGTAGAACCATTGGACCTCCTCAGGTAGAACCATTGGACCTCCTCAGGTAGAACCATTGGACCTCCTCAGGCAGAACCATGAGACCTCCTCAGGTAGAACCATGAGACCTCCTCAGGTAGAACCATTGGACCTCCTCAGGTAGAACCATTGGACCTCCTCAGGTAGAACCATTGGACCACCTCAGGCAG
Source organism: Cyprinodon tularosa (assembly GCF_016077235.1). NCBI lineage: Eukaryota > Metazoa > Chordata > Actinopteri > Cyprinodontiformes > Cyprinodontidae > Cyprinodon > Cyprinodon tularosa. The sequence continues at coordinate 286,438 of NW_024039117.1, forward strand.
AACCATTGGACCTCCTCAGGTAGAACCATGAGACCTCCTCAGGTAGAACCATGAGACCTCCTCAGGTAGAACCATGAGACCTCCTCAGGTAGAACCATTGGACCTCCTCAGGTAGAACCATGAGACCTCCTCGGGCAAAACTATTGGACCCCCTCAGGTAGAACCATTGGACCTCCTCAGGTAGAACCATTGGACCCCCTCAGGTAGAACCATTGGACCCCCTAGGGTAGAACCATTGGACCCCCTCAGGTAGAACCATGAGACCTCCTCAGGCAGAACCATTGGACCTCCTCAGGTAGAACCATGAGACCTCCTCAGGTAGAACCATGAGACCTCCTCAGGTAGAACCATTGGACCTCCTCAGGTAGAACCATGAGACCTCCTCGGGCAAAACTATTGGACCCCCTCAGGTAGAACCATTGGACCTCCTCAGGTAGAACCATTGGACCCCCTCAGGTAGAACCATTGGACCCCCTCAGGTAGAACCATTGGACCCCCTCAGGTAGAACCATGAGACCTCCTCGGGCAAAACTATTGGACCCCCTCAGGTAGAACCATTGGACCTCCTCAGGTAGAACCATTGGACCTCCTCAGGTAGAACCATTGGACCCCCTCAGGTAGAACCATTGGACCCCCTCAGGTAGAACCATGAGACCTCCTCAGGCAGAACCATTGGACCTCCTCAGGTGTCTGAACCCGCTCTAGCATTGTGGTGATGGTGGTCATGTGACTCTGACATTAGCCTCCACCTCAGAGTGGACCCAACCGGGACATGGACTGGTCAGAACCAAGTTTTTGGAGCCAAAGATTCCTGTCTCTGGACAGGGTTGGAAGTTTCTTCCAGATGGGATTTTCTTTTCCAAGATTTTTTACTAGTTTTTTTTCCGGCCGGGACAAACAGTTTCTTCCAGAAGACACTTGGAAAGTGAAATTTACTGGAAAGTTTTGTTTCTTTTGGTGAATATTTCTCTTTAATCAGGCCAAGATCCAGTAATAACCTTCAGGTGAGGTTCAATATCTATAAACCAGGGAGGTTTAGGGGCAGGAAGGGCAGAAGAAATGAATCAAAAACCAGCTGGTGGAATCTGAGTATACTAGGAAGTTATTCATTCATCTAGATCTGTTTTACATACACTTTATAAATTCTATAAATTCTTAATTTGTGCCACTGTGTATATTCTCATAAAGATTTCTCTTTATGTAGCCTGGTGGATGAGTTGACTTTTCAATGGAACTAGTTCTCCAAAATCTGATTCATTACCAGGACTTTCTTCCAGTCAACCCTGTATCTGGATGTGACTGAAGGGCCCGATTGGGTCCAGAAAAAGAGCAGCAGCTTAAATTTAAACACAAATTTGTCTGCAGTCAGGAGATTAAAAACTAAAGGAAACCAGAATAAATCTGATTATTATGAAAACCACAGTTAGTTTGATCATATTAAGGGATTATTTTAGCAAATAATGGATAATCCAGTATTTTATGACCCAAAGTGACTTCCTGTCTTCCTGTGTGGTTTCCTCCTCCTGTCCTGAGCTTTCTGGACTAAAAGCGTTACGCCGTCTGTCTCTGAAACTTTAACAATCATCCACCAGCCGACAGTTTGCTTCTGTTCTGTGGCAGAAGGTGGCATCAGATGGATGAGCCAGATCCTCACAAAAAGATCGGCGAGTTATATCGCTGGAACAGCTGATCAACTGCAATTACAATAAAACTATATTATACAGTTTTTAAATGGATTATAAATAAACCTGAGGATCAACTAAAAACAGCGGTGTGGAAAAATGAGCCGATATTGCAAATAAAAGTTTGTGTCTATAAGGAGAAAGAAGGAATACTTTTAGAAAACCATACATGGAATAATTCAAAAAATGGCAAATAATTCAAACGTGACGTTTTATTCAGAACCCAGGAATCGTAGCAGCACTGAGCGGCTGGGAGAATGGCTGGCGTCAGCTGGAATGTTGCTTCTCCTGACGATGGAAATATGAAGGAGGGCTGAAGGGACGCAGCCGGTGGATCTGGATGATTTGGTGTCAGTTTGGGCAACAATTAATCCGATTAATCGATTATTGATATAATTGTCAACTAATTCAGTTATCGATTAATCATTAAATGTAAATGTATAAAGATTTAGCATTTAAGATAAAAAAAAAAAGATATTTTGTACGTCAATCTGCTCTTTCCAGATCTCCTCAAGTTGAAAATTTTGAGATTCACCTGGTTTAATATCCTTAAAAATCTTCTTTAAGGAACCTTTGGCTGTCCGATTATTAACCCCTTAAGCCCAGAGGGTCTTGGGGACAAATTCCACCTTAAATTACATTTGTGAATTAAATCAAGTCCAGCTCTCAAACTATAAATTGGAAATACATTTGTTTTTATTTGTGTAACAGAAAGGCATTGAGGAATAATTTTCAGGTGGAACCGTTATTTTAAATGTCCCCATGTCTGATTTATAGGAGATTAAACAAAGAAAAAATGAAAAATAGTAGCTTCACCCAATTATTTCCCAAAATAAACACTGCAAACACCATGAAAGCCCATTTGAAAGGATGAACCCTCAGACTCTATAGATACACATCTTGACTATAATTCAAGCTAATTTGGACTGAATCAGTTGAAGCATGTTTGTTTACAAAGGTTTTAGTGGGCAGTGTTCTTGGGGGAAATGGGATTTTTGCAGAATGCCAAAAGTGCAAAATGAATTTTCTCTGCTCATAAAAGGGAATCTGGTCAGACAAATATGCTGATTTCCATTATTGGAGACCTTCTGCTTAGGACAAACCCTTTGCTCCTTAGATTTAGCCGTTGTTCATTGAAATTTACCAATAATATCACCAAACTCAATAGAAAATAAGAATAACAGAGCAAGCTTATATAACGCATGCCTTGGAAAGGTCTGAGCATCTAGTTTCCAAAGATGGCGGCCAGTAGGGGGCGGGGCTAAAAGTGAATACCTGCTGTTGCATTACTCCCGCAGTCAGACATGTCAGTTGGAATTTTCAATCTCATTTTATTTGTTTACACGGCTGTAAACCAAAAAGTATTTGTGAGAAAATAATTTTGAAACATGTTAGAAATTTTAAAGCCCCATTTGAAAAGCGTGTGGATGAAACACCATGTGACTTTGTACACTAGAAAAATCGAAATCTAGATTAGTAATTTTTTCTTAAAATAAGTGTATTTGGTCTTGTATTGAGGAGGCAGAAGAGACATTTTGCCAATAGAGCAAGACAATTTACATTTGAAATAAGAAAACACAATTGCATTGTCTTGTTTCAAGTGCATGTTATCTAATTATCTTATTTTAAGAATAAAAATACTCATTCCATTGGCAAAGCATCTCATTTACCTACTCAAATTAAGGGTAAATACACTAGATTTGAGAAATTTTTACTTCTAGATCGTTTTTCCAGTGTAAATTTGCAAATCAATCGTTAGTTGCAGCCTTAGTGTCAGTTATCAGGCTGGGCACTAAGGTCAGACTGTATGTAGATCAGTGTATGTAGATCAGATAGGTATTCAGCCTAACAGTGTTTGATGGGCAGGGTGGGGGTGCAGCTTGGTATGTCAGTAACGGATTTCCAGTCACATGTTTCAGTCTGAGCCCAGACCGGCTGCTTTCTGGACAGGCGGCTGGTTGGTCACCTTTTTTAGTATGGAAGCGCCGAAACAAGGCGATGACAGCTGCTCTAGTTTCTACTCCATTTGTTCCTGCAGGAGTAAATATTTTCAGTCAGAATCCTCTTTCTTTTGGGAGCGGTTTCTTTTTCTTGTTTTACATTGCTAATGTATCGAGAGTGTCTGAAAAACAACCTGGTGCACTTTTAACATAGTTATTGTTTTGGTGAAAATGAATCATAAAATTAAACAACAGTTTATAAAAACTTAATTTCATTTTTGAAATCTTCATAGTCCTGATTCCCCGCACCCATAACCAGTATGACCAGTAAAACGCCTCCCATCCGGGCCCCAGTTCTGTCCAGGCAGATGGGCTGTTAAAGCCACTCTCTACATGAAATCACCCGCTAGCATCTGTTGCTTTGGCTAAAGCTACTGGTTACTTTAGTTAAACTACAGAAAATATAGGAGAGGAAGGAGGAAACAAGAGGAGAGAGGAAGAAACAATTAGTTGGGAGAAGGAAGCAATAAGAGGAGATCAGGTAGGAAATGATATAGGAGATGGAGAGGAAGGAGGAAATGATAAAGGAAATGGGGAAAACAGTTGGGAAAGAAAGGAATATAGGAGAATGAAGTAACAGCTTAGAAAAGAGAGAGGGACAAACAATAATTCAACTCAGTTTATTTCTATAGCTCCAATTCACATCATGTCATCTCAGGTCACTTTAAAGAGACAATTCAACCAGATCATCCAGTCAGATTGGTTCAAAGTTTTGTATCTAAGGAAAACCAGTTGATTACATCGACTCGTTGACTCTTCAGCAATCCCTCACACTAAGCATGCTTGTAGGGAGAGTGGAGAGGAAAAACTCCCTTTGAACAGGAAGAAACCTCCAGCAGAACCAGGCTCAGTGTGAGCGGCCATCTGCTGAGGCCCACTGGGGTTCAAGGAGACAGAAGCAGACGTAGAAAAAGAAGCATAGATACAAAAGGCAACTGTCAACCAGCTCCACAGGCGGCCCCGTCCAGGAAACACACAGCCAGGCAGACGAGCTCCGAGCCAGCTCCCATGTCAGAGGATGAAGAGAGCACATCCAGTTAGTCACAGTCAGAGAAACAGGACTACACTGGAAAACAGGCCAAGCTCCAACATCTAGAAACAAAGGTGTTGATGGCAGCAGCACAGCTGATATTTCTCTCCAGGATGGAGTCACAGCCAAACAGGAACAGACCAGATGAAGCTACTATGAGAAAAAGCAGAGAGAGCAGAACGTTAGAGATTGAACTAACAGATTCTGCAGAATAGGAGAATAGAGATAGAATGAAGCAGAATGATGAAAAAGGGGTCCCTATGTCCTCCAGCAGTCCATATAAGGTTTTTCAACAGAGGATCCAAAATTCAGATGACAAACAGTGAAATATGTTTAAAAGTGTATTTAACCAATGGACTGTGGCGTCTATTACAGGAACATCTATAAGAGAGAAACACAGGTTAGTGACCAAGATAATCTGATGTAGGATGATTACGAACGCAAGAGTCACTAACCTAGTTTGACAGTTCAGTCCGTGCCCAGAAAATGAGGATGATTCAAGCTGGTCGGTTGATGAGCAGCAGCGGACGCTGATACAGAGTTCCAGATGCTGAAGGACTAGAAGGCCACAGAGCTAACAAGTCAGATTCCAGCTGACGAAGGAAGGCAGGATAATCCATAGGGTGAAATCAAGAGGCAGATCTAGTTTACGCCCACAGAAGAATCTAACAGGACTACGAAGACAGGTCAGGCAAACAGATCAGCCATGGGCAGGCAGGCTCAAAGGTCCGAATACAGAAACTGATCAGGATCAGGAAATCAGAACACTATAGAAACATTAGAGAACTCTCATCACCAAAGGATCGAGAATAATATGGCACTGATGGCTGGGACTAAGTTTAAATAGAAGCAGGTGGATCAGATAAGCAGCGATGAGAAAACAGAGCAGGGCTGGACAGGTGAATGAAACGAGCAATCAAGTAAGCCATCAGCACCAAGATCATGACAGTCTAAGCCTATAGCAGAATAACTGCAGAGATAATTCAGGATAACCTGAGCCACTCTAACTATAAGCTTTATTGAAAAGGACAGTTTAAGCCTAGCCTTAAGAATAGGGAAGGAAGGTGAAAACAACTTGATAAAGAGATGCTGGAGGGACAGTAAGGGAGAGGAAGGAGGAAACAATATAGGATGGGAGAGGAAACAATAAAGGAGACTGGGGAGGAAATGATATAGGAGGGGGGGACAAATACGGGGGAGGGAAGAGGAAACAATTCTGTGCAGAGATGGTAATCGTGCTGTAGAGCCATGGCACCCAGTCTGTTTAAAAAACAAATAAATACTGAGACCAGTTCAGATTGGCTGAACTCAGACTGGGCTCTGATTTCTGATATTCCTCTGGTTATACCAAAATCTCTCTAACACATCTGTATTTCTGTACGAAATATTATTAAATATTGTAATATGTAATTCTAAATATTTTTAGTAAAAAAGTATTACTACATTATTGGCAGGTGTTTCTGTTGGTCTGTGTTTGGCAAAGAGGAGGTCTCATAGTGCTGAGGGAGCATGACCAATATCTTGATTGATTGATTAACCTGTCAGTATTTAATAGATTCTTATTGTAAAGTAAATGTTGCTGTGAAACAGTTCTGAGTTTGGATTCGATCATTTTCTAAAGTTTGATGCAAAAGGAAGTCATAAAAAGGAGATTTATGCTCAACATCCAGTCATCTGGAGGCTTCTGGCACCATCTCAGGTTCATCCTAAAATAATGCAGGATGCTTCGGCCTGCTAAAATAAATCATTACTCCGCTCGCTGTCATGTTTAAAATGTCTCGCAGGTCTGATGTCACTTTGACCGGGAGAAAGGCAACATTAAGACATTTTGCTCTTACAGACTTTTATTTTATCCCCTGAACTTCCCACATGGAAAACATGGAAGCTTGATAAACAGGATGAGTTCAGTCTGTTTCCTTAAAGCTTTCTTATCCACATTTTCTACCAAACCCAAATTCTTTATTTCGGTTTGTCTCAAAGCAGGACTTTTGTCGCCTAGCAACTGCTCCCAGCATAGATATGGTTTGGCATCTCAGCCCTAGAAAAATGTCAGGTTATAAATATGCTGGTGAAGATTCTCTGTCCTCCACTTCATAGTCATTCCAAAAAAGCAAAAAAAAAAAAAAAATCCACGGATGAACGGGTCCACCCCTTTTGCAAGGGGGTCGTTTGGCCTCTTTGTTAACCTGCAATGCTCCATACCTGTCCATGTCTCTTAAAGTGGGGTCATTAAGTGGGTTGGGAAGATGATCATCGCGACCCCAACCCATTTACTGGGAACAGCAGACCTCGGCTATTCAGCCAGGCCAACAATTCCCTTAAACGACCCCCATTCCAAAGGGGTGGACCCGTTCATCCGTTTCTATTTGGATGTTTTCTAAACTAAAACCAGACTTTGTTGGGCTGCTGGATAAAACCTGGAACTAAACGCTATTTCTGACATTTTGAACTGAAAAAGCTTCCTGAATGGAAGAGAAACGTCTTCAAACTTGGAAATAAATTCCAGTAGATTGTTTTGAACTTTTTTGGAAAGTCAGGTTCTAAAGGATCCAGCCGGTAAAGCTATGGACCTCAGATGTTCTTTCTAGTGTTGCTTCCTGTTCTCTCTGAGCTCATCTGCTGGTTCAGTTGGATTTTCCATCATCATGACTTCATCCACCAGAATAAGAGATAAAAATAATGCAGCATTTCACTGCCGCTGCTCCTCTGTTTAACTACAAAGTTAGGGAGAAGCTGCTGGGGTTTGATCTGTGGATGGACTCGGCTGTGGCTGTAGAAGTTCAGGCCGAGTGAGAGGAGGCAGATCATCTGATCCTGTGGTAACGGGACCCTCAGGCCCGCTTCCTGCTGAGTCATGATTGAATGTTCAGTAAACGTTCTCTTGTCTGATTGCACGGATTGCGTAAAGTTGTTCTTGGATGAGGGGCTTGTTGAGTTGGGATGAATCACGAGGAGAGGCCACATGGTCCACGCCTTCTACGCTGTGACTCCTGCTCAGAGTGGGGGCTGCAGCCATGTGTGTGTGTGAGAGGGCAAACTCTGGGTATGTGAGCGTGCCTCAGCTATTTGTCAGGATGCCAGACATAGGTGAGGAGTTTGCAACAGTGTGGCCAGTTCCTGTCTGAGCTCCATCAGCAGAGCCGACCATGAGCAGTTCTGCACACAGACAGGAAGAAGCAGGGCCTAATTTGGTGAGATCTCTTCCTCGATAGTCCCTCCTTCCTCTGTCCTGAATTACTGAACGTCCCACAGCAGATCACAATCAGCAGTAACAGAGTGAGACTTCAACAGCAAGGCTGTGGAGAAACAGCTGAGAGGGTTTAGAGGATGTGGATCCTTCACACCCAGCCTCTACTCTGGAGTTAGTTTAGTAATGCTACGTTCATAATGCTACGTTCATAATGCTACGTTCATAATGCTACGTTCATAATGCTACCTTCATAATGCTACGTTCATAATGCTATGTTCATAATGCTACGTTCTCAAAGCATACGCTTTGTACAGCAGAAGCAGCTGGTTTACATGCAGTCAATGGTTGACATGCATCAAGGCGCAGCAAAAGCTCCACATGAGCATCTGAGGCGCGTGACGCGCTTCACAAGCAGCAGCAGCTGGAAATATTTAAGCTTTAGCTGCTGGACGCGCCGCATCAACCAATCAGAGAAGCTGATCTGTGAGCTGGCAGGGAGACTATGATCACTCCTCTGAAACAGTTTATTAACGCCTAAATTAACTCAAAATGTAGAACTCTGAAAAACGCTAACATCTACTTCCAGCCGCCACCAACAGTAGGGGAAAAACCCCAAGACAACCCCAAGGCAGCTGCTGCTGGGGATTCCCAGTGACAGCGCAGCGCCGGTATGTGGGGGTCTGAGCGGCTCCCACAGAGAAATAATCTTTGAAGGCAGGATGGTAATCTGGATGAACTGACTGCACAGACCATGTTTTCAGGAGGACTTTCTCACTACAACATAGATTCTAACTACTTTCTACCCGCTGATCACAGCTAATAAAGAAGCATCAGACTCATCTGGACTCACTTTACTGGACGTCTGACCTTAATGTGGACAAACATCAAAGGTTGAAGCAGCAGGAGCTTTTTTGCTGCCAAAATCACGCCCTGTGTGAACGTAGCATAACTGAACTAACTGTCAGTTTGTCAACAATAAAACTCCTATAATGAACCCCGGCAGTTATTCCAAATGGACCTGAAAGATCTGCTGGGAAGTTTCCTGTCCTGCTTGGCTCAGATCTTTAAGCGCTGCTTTTTGTTTGGGACTAAAATCCACACCCAGATACTGTAGATAAAACAAACCAATCACAGAAAGCAAAGTTCTCCTGGAATCAGGGGTTTTTGTGTTTTGGTTTGTTTGTTACATTGGTTGTGTGTAGAAAGCTCATCCACTGTATGCAGGATGCTGTGCTTCCTCTATGCTATGGACCTTTAGGCTCCAGAACTACTCTGAAGGAGCTCGGTAGACCCTGATCCTAGAAAACACCAACCAGAGTTTGGTCATTTTTTCACTAAAGCCTCAGTTTCATCAGACTTCAGAGAACAAAGATGTTTCTCATTTATTTTCTCCTCACCCTAAAAAGCTCTGAGCACAGATAGGTGGTCCCTGAAATATTCAGCATACAAAAGCAAAAAGCCACAAATAATTTATTGTAAATTGTTCATAAAAACAACAACAGAGTAGAACAAAAGCCATTTAGCTGTTAGTGGACAAAAGAAAGACGCTGTTCATTCAACCACTACCCCTACAGTCCTTTAAAAGGCTGACCCGCTTCTTCTGGCCTTCTCTGCTTAGAAGAGAAAACAGAGGTTGGGTTTCATAATGGCTTCCACCTCGAGCCCCAACAGATTCTGCATCTTTCTGGCGTTATAAGGCATAGTCAGTCTCCAGATCCGGCCAGTCCTCTGTGCTTAGAAATAACATCTCGCACTCAGAACCAACCTCAGATCATCTGTGGGCCGAGGCTGAATACTTCGTGCTTCTCTGCTTCTCCCTTTTCCCAAGATTTAGGCCTGGTTTTTGTGCCTGGTTTTGAGTCTGGGTTTTGGCTCTTTTGGGCCAAGCTTTTGGCCTGGTTTTGGGACTGTTTTTTGGTGTTTTTGGCCTGTTTTTCCCCCCAGTGTTTAGCCCAGCTTTTGGGCCTGGTTTTGAGACATTTTTAGTCATGCCTCATCAGCGCAGGGCACAATCCACTCGATCTAGTCCACAAATAGGTGGAGTGAGAGGTCTTCTCACTCACTGGCTCTTACTGGTCCAGCCTTTAAAACTTTTGCCAATAGGTTTCTTGAATAGAACTGAATCATACTGGTTCAGGTCTTTGGCCTGTTCTTTGGCGGTGTTTGACCAAGCTTTAAGCATGGTTTTGGTTCTGACTTTGGTGGTCTTTTACCGTCTCAGTCTTGCAGACTTAAACTTTGGATCATAGATTTCATGATCCAAAGTTCAGAGAACTGAATCAGTGTGGTTTGGGTCTAAATTTTGTTGGTATGGGGCCTGGTTTTGGATCTGTTTTTTGGTGGTTTAGGTCTAAATTTTGGTGGTTTGGGTCTGTGTTTTGGTGGTTTGGGTCTGAATTTCGGTGGTTTGGGCCCTGTGTTTTGTTGGTTTGGGTCTGTTTTGTTGGTTTGGGTCTGTTTTGTTGGTTTGGGTCTTAATTTTGGTGGTTGTGTTCTGAATTTTGGTGGTTTGGGGTCTGTGTTTTAGTGGTTTGGGTCTGTGTTTTGGTAGTTTGGGTCTGTGTTTTGGTGGTATGGGTCTGTGTTTTGGTGGTTTGGGTCTGTGTTTTAGTGGTTTGGGCCTGTGTTTTGGTGGTTTGGGCCTATGTTTTGGTGGTTTGGGTCTGTGTTTTGGTGGTTTGGGTCTGTGTTTTGGTGGTTTTGGCCTATGTTTTGGTGGTTTGGGTCTGTGTTTTGGTGGTTTGGGCCTGTGTTTTGGTGGTTTGGGTCTGTGTTTTGGGCCTATGTTTTGGTGGTTTAGGTCTGAATTTTGGTGGTGTGGGCAACTTTTTTTTTTACCTAGTGTTTAGCCCAGCATTGGGCCTGGTTTTGGTGGTTTGGGTCTGCATTTTGGTGGTTTGGGTCTGTGTTTTGTTGGTTTGGGTCTTAATTTTGTTGGTTTTGGTCTGAATTTTCGTGGTTTGGGTCTGTGTTTTGTTGGTTTGGGTCTTAATTTTGTTGGTTTTGGTCTGAATTTTCGTGGTTTGGGTCTGTGTTTTATTGGTTTGGGTCTTAATTTTGTTGGTTTTGGTCTGAATTTTCGTGGTTTGGGTCTGTGTTTTGTTGGTTTGGGTCTTAATTTTGGTGGTTTGGGCCTATGTTTTGGTGGTTTGGGTCTGTGTTTTGGTGGTTTGGGTCAGTGTTTTGGTGGTTTGGGCCTGTGTTTTGGTGGTTTGGGTCTGTGTTTTGGGCCTATGTTTTGGTGGTTTAGGTCTGAATTTTGGTGGTGTGGGCAACTTTTTTTTACCTAGTGTTTAGCCCAGCATTGGGCCTGGTTTTGGTGGTTTGGGTCTGAATTTTGGTGGTTTGGGTCTGTGTTTTGTTGGTTTGGGTCTTAATTTTGTTGGTTTTGGTCTGAATTTTCGTGGTTTGGGTCTGTGTTTTGTTGGTTTGGGTCTTAATTTTGGTGGTTTGGGCCTATGTTTTGGTCTGAATTTTGGTGATTTGGGTCTGTGTTTTGTTGGTTTGGGTCTTAATTTTGGTGGTTTTGGTCTGAATTTTGGTGGTTTGGGGCCTGTGTTTTGGTGGTTTGGGTCTTAATTTTGGTGGTTTGGGTCTTAATTTTGGTGGTTTGGGCCTATGTTTTGGTCTGAATTTTGGTGATTTGGGCCCTGTGTTTTGGTGGTTTGGGTCTGTGTTTTGTTGGTTTGGGTCTTAATTTTGTTGGTTTTGGTCTGAATTTTCGTGGTTTGGGTCTGTGTTTTGTTGGTTTGGGTCTTAATTTTGGTAGTTTGGGCCTATGTTTTGGTCTGAATTTTGGTGATTTGGGTCTGTGTTTTGTTGGTTTGGGTCTTAATTTTGGTGGTTTTGGTCTGAATTTTGGTGGTTTGGGGCCTGTGTTTTGGTGGTTTGGGTCTTAATTTTGGTGGTTTGGGTCTGTGTTTTGGTGGTTTGGGTCTGAATTTCGGTGGTTTGGGCCCTGTGTTTTGTTGGTTTGGGTCTGTTTTGTTGGTTTGGGTCTTAATTTTGGTGGTTGTGTTCTGAATTTTGGTGGTTTGGGGTCTGTGTTTTAGTGGTTTGGGTCTGTGTTTTGGTAGTTTGGGTCTGTGTTTTGGTGGTATGGGTCTGTGTTTTGGTGGTTTGGGTCTGTGTTTTAGTGGTTTGGGCCTGTGTTTTGGTGGTTTGGGCCTATGTTTTGGTGGTTTGGGTCTGTGTTTTGGTGGTTTGGGTCTGTGTTTTTGGTGGTTTGGGTCTGTGTTTTGGTGGTTTGGGTCTGTGTTTTTGGTGGTTTGGGCCTGTGTTTAGGTGGTTTGGGTCTTAATTTTGGTGGTTTGGGCCTGTGTTTTGGTGGTTTGGGTCTTAATTTTGGTGGTTTGTGTCTGAATTTTGGTGGTTTGGGTCTGTGGTTTGGGTCTGTGTTTTGGTGGTTTGGGTCTGTGTTTTGGTGGTTTGGGTCTTAATTTTGGTGGTTTTGGTCTGAATTTTGGTGGTTTGGGTCTGTGGTTTGGGTCTATGTTTTGGTGGTTTTGGTCTGTGTTTTGGTGGTTTGGGGTCTGTGTTTTGGTGGTTTGGGTCTTAATTTTGGTGGTTTGGGTCTGTGTTTTGGTGGTTTCGGTCTTAATTTTGGTGGTTTTGGTCTGAATTTTGGTGGTTTGGGTCTGTGGTTTGGGTCTATGTTTTGGTGGTTTTGGTCTGTGTTTTGGTGGTTTGGGGTCTGTGTTTTGGTGGTTTGGGTCTTAATTTTGGTGGTTTTGGTCTGAATTTTGGTGGTTTGGGTCTGAATATTGGTGGTTTGGGTCTGTGTTTTGGTGGTTTGGGTCTTAATTTAGGTGGTTTTGGTCTGAATATTGGTGGTTTGGGTCTGTGTTTTGGGTCTGTGTTTGGTGGTTTAGGTCTGAATTTTGGTGGTGTGGGCAATTTATTATTTTTTTTACCTAGTGTTTAGCCCAGCATTTGGCCTGGTTTTGGTGGTTTGGGTCTGTGTTTGGTGGTTAAGGTCTGAATTTTGGTGGTGTGGGCATTTTTTTTTTTTTTTACCTAGTGTTTAGCCCAGCATTTGGCCTGGTTTTGGTGGTTTGGGTCTGAATTGTGGTTTGGGCCCTGTGGTTTGGTGGTTTGGGTCTGTGTTTTGGTGGTGTGGGCAATTTTTTTTTTTTTAACCTAGTAATTAGCCCAGCATTGGGCCTGGTTTTGGATCTGTTTTTTGGCGGGTTGGGGCCTGGTTCTTACCCAGTGTCTGGCCCAGCTTTGGATCTTGTTTTTGGTGGTTTTGGTGGTCTCACTCACTGGCTCTTACAGCCTGGTCCAGCCTTTAAAACGTTTGCCTATAGCTTTCATTAAGAGAACTAAATCATACTGGTTTGGGTCTGGTTTTTTGTGGCCTGGTTTTTACCCAGAGTTTAGCCCTGCTGTGGGGCTGCTTTTGGATCTGTCTTTAGTCATGCCTTATCAGGGCAGGGCACAATCCGCTCAATCTAGTCCACAAATAGGTGGAGTGAGAGGTCTTCTCACTCACTGGCTCTTACAGACTGGTCCAGCCTTTAAAACGTCTGCTCATAGCTTTCATGAATAGAATTAAATCATACTGGTTTAGGTCTGGAGTTGATGAATTTCCTGCTGTAAAGGTGAGCAGCTGGTCATATACTCAGATCTTATTCTGATCTGAAGTTCTTCTGGGTCACATTAACTATATGCTTATCTGCAGACATGAGGGGCCTAGGTTGGCTCCTCCCTCTGTCAACGAGCTGCTTGGTTGTCTGGGAAGTTCTGGGAATGGTCTTCTTCCTGTAGCGCATAAACATGCTAATCTCTCTAATGGATTCAATTAGAAACAGTTTCAATAATTTTGTCTTTGATAAAAACAGTAACATCCTGTTTTACAGTAACTCCTTTCTCAGAGGCAGCGTGATGTCACTGGTGTTCCTGAAATGAGCCATGATGGCCGCTCATAGCAGGACGCGCTTTTTTAGATTCTGTTTGGGATCCGGTTCGGCCCAAATCGTCCAGATGAAGATGAACACGAACCAGATATCGAGGCTCTCTCTGCTGAGGCCTGAGCTCGTATTTTAGCGACCAGGTGATTATTATAAAAACTAGCTAGTGGAACTGAAGCATGTCAAATAGCTTCTTTAGTTGGACCCAAGCAAAGAAAGCTGATGGCAGAGTAACCGATGGCTTTCTGCATTCACCATGGAAGCCCTGTGGACGTCTAACACCGCTCAGATAGAAAGCAGTCTCCCAGTAGGGAGCAGTTCTCCTTACTGGGATACTGGGAGAGGCGGGCTCCAGTAGGCGGGGGAGCAGGAGGAACCGCAGATGGTTGCTTCTGCAGCATTTCCTCTGTGCGGCTTGTAAACTCCTGGAGTCTGGTTGTTCAGTCATACCACCTGGTTTTCTGCTGGTCTGGAGGTTCTGGCCCAGTTAGCTCTCTCTGATGTCCCAGTAGTTTTTCTCAAGGCGCCTCCACAATCAGCAGGATCCTGAAACGATCTGCATTCATTCCCACCCGTGTCTCCGGCTGCATGCAAAGCCTCCGTCTCATCAGAGGAGACCTTAACTACAAGCTGTGGGTCAACATTTGTCTTTTGTCTTTTTGGTCAAATCTCTCGAGAGTTCTTTTTTTTTTTTTTTTTTTTTTTGATCCTTTTTAACCATTAATCTCAAAGTCACCTACAGGCAAATATTTGACGGAATTATTCCTTTAGCACTAAGATTATAAATTTTTTACAACCCTGAAGAAAAAAGACTCGCCTTCAAAGGGAAGCTGACCATTTCATCTTTTCTGTGGTGCTGATTTACCTCTAAATCCCACATCCTCTACCTCTGCTCACATACGTCCTGCTGAGTCATGTTAATCAGTGAAAGCTGTCCCACATCCACGGGTCACTGTCACCGTACGTCTTCTCCGTCCTAAAATATAGAGCCCAGCTGTTTTTTACTCCTTTCCGCGGAGTAAAATATGTTAAAGATTAGGGCTGCAACTATCGATTATTTTACTAATCGAATTTTTGGATTAATCGATTGATAATCGGACAGCAAAAGGTTTTTTTAAAAGATATTTTACTTTATGAAATTAAATCAGGTGAAACTAAAACCTTTCCTGGATGGAGCAGATTGACAGAAAAAGTTGTTTTTATCATAAATGCGAAATTTGTATATTTCTTTTTGCAATTTTGGTATAATTACTGTCCTGGTGGGTCGCTCTGTCAGCTAAAGGCATGTTTTAGAGTCTCTATATTCCAGTTAACGATTAATATATTACTGAATTAGTTGATGATTATTTCAATCATCGATTAATCCCATTAACTGTTTTAGCCCTAGTAACGATTGCATCCAATCAAACTGCATTCTTAAATGCTAACTATTGGTACTTCAGAATATCAGGAAGCAGATTGGTAATTTCCATCATATTTATCTTACGCTGAGAGGCTTAAAAGTTTAATCCAGTCCAGTAGCACAAACGTCCAAGAGCGCATCCCACATCTTCAAAAGAAACTTCATATTGCAGGCTTGGATGGAGAGATGCTGAGTTTGGACGTAGAGAACAAACCAATTTTATGTGATCCTAGTTTTCCTTATTACAAATACCCACAATAGACATCAGCACCGCTCGCGACCTCACTCTGGATAAAGCGTGTCAGATAATGGATGGATAATTTATTAGGGATGCACGATATAATCTGCCCCCTATCGGTATCGGCCTTAAAACTGAATATCTGACATCGGCCACCCCACCGATATTTAACCTGATATTTGATCAGCTTCTGAGTTTCTAAAGTCTAAAAATAAAAAAATACTACTTCTTCTTCTTCCTCAAAAACTTCTTTTTTACAGACTTAAAAACTTCTAAAGACGAGGGAAAAAATATTGATACATTAAAATATCACAATATCTTCATATGCTGATATATTGCCATTTAAAAACACCATATCAATCTCTGTTACTAATGAAATATTGCTATATGTCATCGTTATGCTACGAAATCCCCCGAAAATTCACGAAATTTTGCCATATTTTTATATGTTGATATATTGACGCGGTATCGATCTATTTTACTAACAAAATCTCACAAGAATTTCCAAAATATTAGAGCCTATTAATAACAGGAGGTGAAATGCAGCTCTAGACGAGCCGGGCGTGCGGTGATGTCATCAGTACGCTTCTGTTCCAATTGAGCCAGATTTATCCGGCGTGCTCCCGTTCTCCCCGAGTCCAGACTTTCCTGTGTTCTTCTTAAGAACATACTTGGCGAGGACACGAGTCCGTACTCACGTTCTAGTGAATTGAGAAAAGGCCCGGGTCCCGTCCCCTATCAGCAGAGACTCCACCTTTCCTCTCCTCAGGCCACCACCTGATGTGACGTCTGGTGAATAAGAAATCCTGCTAGAAATGGTGATTCTGTTGGAATGAGACTACCAGTAGCAGGGTTCAGTTTCTTCTCCAAGAAACTGGAAGAAAGTCCTGCTACCTAGTGTTGACCTGATGCAAATTTTTGGCACCGGTACCCGATACCATCTGTTTGACATGGTGTGTGTATCTATGAAGAACTGCAGACTACTTGCATGTAAAATAAGTGCCATCATGGCTTTGTCAAGCTGCTGCCTACCTTTGAGAAGCAGGAAAAAGACTAAAACAAAGTGAATCCAGTAGAACTTTTTATTATGGTATTGGTGCCCTATTGGTTGGTACTCGCCGATACCGATACCACCATTTTAGTGCTAAATCGGGGTCCTGCCCTATACTGGTATCAGTGCAACACTACTGCTAATAGATCATATTTTGAGAACTGGGATTGTTTCATTAAATGGTCGACTCACTGTTTCCACTTTTATGAGAATAAACACAGAGACACAAATTAAGAATTTAAATAATAGAGGAAAAAAAACCCTGAGAAAACCCATCAGGGAATTTACATATTTAATACAGCAGTGATTAAATGATTAACAAAAGAATTTACTAATAGTCTATAAATAATAGGAAAACTTTTTCTTGTGTACTCAGATTCCACCAGTTGGTTTTCTTTTTTTTCTTCTGCCAGGGCTTTTTCCACATTGGATGCCTACATAATAAAACATGGAAAAATCCTGGAAAAAAGATGTAATCTGGAAGAAATTATCTATCAGGTCAGGGTCGGTTTGATTCATCTTTGCAGAAATCGCTGGTAGCTCCACAGATCTGACCTCAGACTGTGAAACGAAGCACAACGACTTTGAGCTGATAGCATCTTGGTGACGGAGCTGAATGAAACCACCCGCCTCCATCTTCTTCACGCCATGACGTCGATGGGTTGATGGATGTGCTGCCAGAGGAAGCGCTGATCTACCTGGATCTAAACAGTCTCTGTTTCAGTCAAACCCAGAGCTTTCAGAAAGCGATGCACAGTAAACCTCGTGGACCTGCTGGCTCATCATGTCTCCTCTGTGGACTTATTGTTCTGTTGTCAGCGGAGCTTTAGCTCGTGGCGGTCCGATCGGCCCTCCATCCACAAACTCAACAATGTGGGCTAATCCAGCAGGCCGAGTGGCCTGCTCCCCCTCGTCTCTCCAAATAGAGAATCATTACTACCAACAGGGTATTATCCCAGCTTGCTGCCTCCATATGCTTCCAGATCTTCTCAGTCCTTCATCAACAAGTTACCAATCATTAAATGAACCTTAGTTTGGTTATTGATCTGTAAAGTTACGGTTGTACAGTGATAGCACTCAGAAAGACAGTAGAGGGACGGCTGGTTGTAAAGTGGCGCTGTGTGGAGATGGGATCCCTAATGAGGATTAAGGAAAAGCCTTGGCTTCAGTTGAAGCTTTTGCATGGAGCGTCTCTGGTGCCATCTGTGCAAAGACAGCCAGGAGCTAATTCAGCCGCTAAATCCGTTCTGATTTCACAAAGATTTGGTGGCTGTGGTTTATCTTCAGCGACGGCGCTTGGCTCTGCGCCCTGAAGCGTTTCAGAAAGAACTCGCCCCGTAACCCTCAGAGCCGACGCCACAGAGCTCCCCGATTCATTTGGACACGCAGCATGTGTAGCATGTCAGATTCTCCGCATTGCAGAGACACAGCGCCAGAAGAAGCCTTCTCAGATTCTTCCCTCAGAATGTGGATGTGTTGTGACAGAGGCTTCATGCCGTGGCTGACCCACGTCATAAAGCGCTCGGGTTGATGGGAAGAGCCACGGCCTACCTGGGAGGCATGCTGGGGGTCTTCCTGTGACAGCCCCTATAAATAGCACCCATCCATTATCACTATATGTCTTACCAGCTCATACATGCAGAAATACCGTCTCACTTCATGTCACACAATCATCTGCTTCAGATCGTCTCATTTCCACAAGTTTTGACTCCACAGATTTAGAAAGTTTAGGTTTCGCTCCCTAAAACCGAGCGGCGGCTAAAGGAAGAAGCTCAGAGAGAAACACAGACTGGAAGAAGCTCTTATTTTACCACTAAGACGACTGACTGGATACCAGCTACAGGAGTCTCCATCTTTATTTTCATCTGTTAATGCGGTCAGTGATCCATCAGTGGATGAAAGCAAAAACAATCCAGCTGCTTTCCTTTGCCTTTGGTTTGAAAACACGATTATTTCACGTCAGGGTTGGAAGTTTCTTCAGGATGATGTTTTTTTTTTCCAGGATTTTTCGCGGGGGGCTCTGAAGAAATAAAAGAAAAACAAAACCAGCTTTAATGACCCCCCTTTTAGAGACATAGACAGTTCTAAAGGGGGGAACCCGTTCATCCGTTTCTATTTGCATGTTTTCTAAACTAAAACAAGGCTTTGTTGGGCTGCTGGATAAAACCTGGAACTCAACGCTATTTCTGATATTTTGAATTGAAAAAGTTTCATGGATGGAAGAGAAACGTCTTCAAACTTGGAAACAAAGTCCAGTGGATTGATTTTAACTTTTTTGGAAAGCCAGCTGGTGGAATCTGAGTAAACAAAGTGTTTTCCTACCATTTAAAGAATATTAGTAAATTCTTTAGTAAATTATTGAACCACTTCTGTATTAAACATGTAATTACCTGATAGGTTTTCTCTGGAGTTTTTTTCCCCATTATATAAACTCTTAATTTGTGTCACTGTGTTTATTCTCCTCATAGAAACAGTGAGTCGACGTTTCAATGGAACGATCCCAGTTCTCCATAATCTGATCTATTAGCAGGAAATTCTTCCAGTTTCTTGCAGAAGAAACTCAGCCCTGATTTAAGTTTACCATTATTACAACCAATCACCTTTAAAGGATGATGGGCCCCTGTTGTCCAGAGCAACAGGGGCCCTTTGGAGCGTTTAGACTGAAGGCTGGTTTATAGTCAGAAACCAGGTTGTCTGCGTGTGCGTCGCAGTTAACGCAGATACGCCCCGCCCATTTACTCATTGTCTCTTTTCTTAAAGGAGAAGTTCGGTCCTCAAGGAATAATCAATGGATCATTATTTATACCTAAAACTAATACGTTTGCTGTGATTTAATGATTTTAGTGTTAATCAGTAACACAATAAAAAACAATAATTTTCATGCAATCACTGAGTCTGGGAGCGGCCATTTTAGCCCAAATATAGTAGCCCCTCCCTCCTGCCATCTTCCGGCAGTGACGTCACGGTGCGGTAAGCCTAGCGCCATTCTCCCCGCTTTACAAGCTAAATCAATGGGAACTACTAGACACATCTGCAATCAGCAACAATTATTGAAGATTGCCAGAGGACTTCACCATTGAAATTCACCAGAGCTATAGTGAAACTGACAATGCCCACGTGCATGGCAGCTGGATGCTGGAATACATCGGGTAAAAGTGAAAAAAAGTTATTTATATCAAATCAGACATATTTCATTTTCTCCCGACCGTCGTGGGCAAATTGCTCAAACAAGGATTCCTCTTCTTCTTCTTCCGCTCAGAGGAAAAACCAGAAGCATGGCGGGGGTGCAATGAGTGGCTACAGACCGTAGTAGCCACGTTTGCTCAGCAATGTCTTTTTTCAAAAACATTGTCGCCTTTTATTTTTAGGGCTTTCAGCACAAAATTCCCCAAATAGCCAATGCAGCGCGTTTCACTCTTTGAGCTTCATGTTCCTCTGCTACTGGTTTGGCTTCCAGATAGACGAGTCCCAGTAGCGCCATCTCACTGCGGAGCTGAGTCCCACCTGGTTTTTAGACGTAGAGTGTGAGCAGGTAGATCGCATCAGTGTCAGGGTGAACATGCATCATGAGCTGTGACCTCGGACGGTACGATGAAACCCTGCAGTTCCTTTAGCTGCGTGCAACGATTGAAAAAATCGCACAGTGTTCGCCCAGCTTGAGGCAGGAGGCTGTAGGGATGAGTCCACAGCTCGTTGGATAATGAGAAAACGAGGCTCCAGCAGATTTAGCGTCTTAATGAAACTAATGAGACCGTAGATCAGCTTCTTCTGCCTGGTTTCCACCTGCAGCTGTCTGATCAGATCATAGATCTTCTACGGACCTATTCAGTGAAAATGCTGGTCAAAGAGGAGGAGGAGGAGGAGGAGGAGGAAGGGTCACAGTGTTTCAGAGGAGGCTGAATTACACTGCATTGCAAATATAACTCGGCGGCGGATCATGTTTTCCATGAAGATCTCTGTGCTAGATTTCTCCCTCAGATTTAGGTCTCTGTCTTTTTGTCTGTGAGTTTAAGGCTCATGGTTGATTTAAGTCCGACACACTGTCACTATTGTTCTGTTTAATTAAGCCTGCATTGAGTCTGGGAGCCTGAGTGGGTCTGCATCGGCATGCCGGGCCGCTGAGGCCATGAGGAGAGGCAGTTCCTCACCAAATAACTGGACTATTTTTACGCAACAACAATCTGATGATCTGAGAGCCCAGATGCTTCACATGGTTTAACGAAGGTCTGATGTCATCCATGAGTCGATGGTTTCAGCAGCGGGAACCATGACGGTCGGTTTGCCTCTGCTCTGGTCGATGATTCCTCCTTTTTTAGACGCTTTAATGACTGAGAAATACAAACATTCTGAGTTAAATTGATGAAAACAGAGGAAGGTGGGAAAGTGTTCTGGTCCTGTGAGCCGGTCACACTTTGCTCCTGGTTAAAGGCAGAGATGCTGACTCAAAGCGACAGGTTCCCAGGCATTCAGTGACACCATCCAGCCCTCGTCAGCCCGGGCCGAGTGTTTGACCTCGCTGGATCAGAGGCCGCAACGGCGACGCGGCCCGCGGCTAGCTCCCAGATAACGGCCTGCAGACGCCTGCTATTCAAATGCTGAATAAACACAGAGAGCTGCTGCTGCCAAAGCAAACTATGGTTGATCACCTGGATGAGATGTGAGGCGTCAGGATCAGGGTTCAGTTTCTACCAGAATAAAACCTGCTTCTTCTGGACAACTGGAAGAAAGTCTTGCTAATAGATCAGATTATGGAGAACTGGGATCGTTCCATTGAAGTCAACTCACTACATCCACCGTGATACAGGAGCAGAAACCTTTATGAAATGAAACCTGTTAATCCAGCTTTTTATATTTTCCAGATTTCCTAGATTGTATTTTGTTAATATTGTTTCATAGATTAAACAAATTTTCATTAGTTCTATGTTCAATTTCTGGGTTTTATACTTCAGGTCATTTTTTGTGTTAGTTAAGAGAAGAGTAAAGTAATAAAACTAAAGAGAAATATCTTTTGGTTTTAAACAAATTTATTCCAGCTGACTTTAACTGACTTTAAAAAAAAAAAACAATAAATTATACAAATAATTTATAAAAAATTGATTAGCAGAAATCAGAATAAATGTATAAAGCTTTATAAACAAACAATAGAGTTCATTTTTACCTGTTTATTACAGTTTTAATTCTCATTTAACAAAATGTTTACCGTTTCATTCGTTTTAACTATAATAAGCTGTTTTACTTTTTGCCACATATTCAAAAAAATCTTTTTTTTAACACAATTTCAGTTAAAGACTTTTAACTTCTCCTCTAAATCAAGTCGACAAATCAGTTTCCTCTGCTTCTATCGGCCCTTCTGATTTTAGCCCAACATCAGTTTGATTAGTTTTTATCCTTTTCATTTCAGTTAAACAGACACTGAACTCAACCTGCTGCTGTGAAGCAGGATTCTCCACCATGAACAGAATCAACAATTAATGTGGATCCAGGCTCAAAATAAGGTCCTTGATATGTGCTTGAGAATGGCTTAGTCTCCATTCAAACCCAGGTTTAAAGCCTTGCAGGGCAGCCTAAAGCCCACTGCCAACATTAAGACAGAAAAAAAGAAAGAAAATAACAAACGCTCAGTTCAGGTGAATTAATTGTCTATTTCCCAAACTGAAGGATTGTTGTTCTCTACTTCAAAAAACACTTTAGATTTAAGAATGGAAAAATTTCTTTTTTTATTTTTATTTTTTATAGTTTTTTTAATTTAAAAAGTCAATGTATAACATGGATGCATAAACACCTAATTTTTATTTCAGCGTTAAATTCTGTTTAAAGTAACAGATTATAATTAAAAATGTCTGCGGACCTTTACTGGTTGATGATTTTCTTTATTCGAACCCCGCTGATTTTTAAAATAAAGCACTCAGTGAATTACTTTTAAAATCAACGGTGTTTCTAGAATCCAGAATTATACCTTATTAAATTTATAACATTCAAGAAATGTGGATATTTTGATGCCAAAAATGAATGTCAGTGTAATAATAAGAAGAAGATGCCACTTGTCCTAAAATATTAAGAAAGTTCTTCAATGAGAAATTTATGAAAAACCCTCAGTGTTTTATAACTTAACCTTAAAGTATAGAATGCTGATACAGGCACTTATATTTTTTCCTTTAGTTACTTAGCTTTTTACCTTTTTTTCTTAACTTATCTCTGTTTAACCTAATGAACAGTAGGTGCTAAATCACTGAAGGCTGATAAATATAAACGGGAAGCAGCGTGTCGGGTCTATTTCTGTAAAGCCCTTCATGGAGCGAAAACCAGCTCCGATTTCTCCTCTGATGGATTCGAGCGTGAAAATGTGAGCGTGTTCCTTCCACCACCATGTTGACTGTTTGTTACAGATTTCAGAAGTTTAATCTGAACTCAGAGATCAGCCTGCTGACAGGGAGGCCTCTCTGTAGCCGGACGTCCCGCCTCCACCTGGCTTTGCTCAGCCATCAGCTGCTGACATCTTTTCCACCGCCATTATTTACATGAACACAGGAGTGGCTGGCTGGTTAGGAGGAATCCCTGAGAACCAAGTTCTCGCCGACTGCTGTTCCAGACCTCGGACCGAGGGAACGGCTCCACCCGTGGCCAGAATGTGATTCATTTATATGAAGGTTTAATATAGCTGCATATTTAGAATTCACTGAGGTTTCCAGGCTCTTGGAGAGGAACGCTGCTCTGGATTCATGGCATTTGCTTAGCAGCTGAAGGAACATCTGACACTGTTGTTGCTCTCTATTAGCCATATGCCGGGTTTAACCCCCCCACCCACCTGCACACATTCTCTTATGAAGGTTGTGCATTTTTTATTTCCTGTCTGGATGTGTGGCCGTCCTTACATGATCAACAGACGCTGTTTGATGAGAGAAGCCAGATGTTTTATGTTCTGCTTGTTTCTCAATAGTTTCTGTTCTCCAGCTCCTCATTAGTGACTCAGAACCGGCTTTTAAATCCATTTCACCTCCATTCCAGAGGACAGCTTTCCTCACAGAGACACAAACCCTGCATGTCTGAAAATGTAATGCCTGTCATCAAGCTGAACTCTTGAAGCATGAAGGGATCAGATACCCTTTTATTTCAGGTCCCTGGATCATAAATGATCAGCGTGTCGTTTATTTAAATCAGTGTTTGTGATCCATGTGGTCCCGCTGAACATCCTGCCTGGGTGACCCCAGCTGTGACGATCCCACCCGGGGTCGTTCTCAGTGCCAGCTCAGCGCTGAAGCCTTCCTCCGTCATCGCCGTCGTCACGGCACAAGTTGACCGTTTCTGTGAAGGAGCCGCTCTGGGCCAGTTAGTCAGGTTCTCCCTCCGCCACTGCAGCAGGTGGGAGCTGCTCTGTCATCCCTGTTAGGATGCTTTCTATAGAGAGCTTCCCTTGTTTCTATGGAAACTGGAGCATCTCGCTGTGTTTCAGAGAGAAGCTCATGCTTCTGACGGGAGACACTTTGCCTCCGCTGACCATATCCTTTCAGAGGTTAACTGTAACCTCCACACACCATGTCCTGAACTGCAGCGTTAGCCGGTCGCTGCAGGAAGCACCATGCAACATGGTGGAGGCGTTCCACGGGGGCCAGTAGGTGGTACCAGTTTGATCCGGTTTGATCCTCCCTACTCCACAGGCAGGACCTTCAATAAATATCTCTGATAAACGGTCAATAACAACTCTATCGGGTTGTGACCCAGTGACACAAATTAACTCCAAATCATAGCTCTAGACCAGACAGACGAGACACACTGACCCATTTGATGCGTTATTTTCTTTCTTTTTTTTCACTAATCTTTAGGTTTTCCTTCCTGACTGACACCAAACTGATGTGAAATAATAACCCGTACCGGACAGACGATGCAGACCGTTTTCTATTCACCTTTTTTATAATGAAAAAGAAACATTTCTTTTAATTTCCCATGAAATAAGATCAGTTATCATCAGTCAGAGTGGACTTCCTGACCTAAGTCATCAACCTGGTGATGTCACATCCCTGCATAACCAATAGCAAACATCAGATGCAGTAATCCCTTTTCGACCTGAGGAGGGCGCCACACATGCAGTTTTAGACACATAAGCAGGATTTCATTAAATGTGCAGAAATTGGTGAAATAATCCCTGGGACGTGTAAACATCTGTTTAATCTGTTGATTTAGGGGTGAGTCGTCCTTTAATGATTTTAATCACACTCATCTACTATGGGCGTTTCTCCTTTCACAAGAATGCAAGTATGGGCTCGTGTCCTCCCAAGTCCGTTCTTGACTAGAACCCAGGAAAGTCTGGACTATGTGAGTACGGGAGCACGCAGAATAAATCTGGGTCAACTGGAACAGAAGCGTCACCACATTCAAAGCTAGTCTGGTGCTGCATTTCTCCTCCTGTTATTAAGAGTTTCTAGATAATAATAAATTGTGACTTTTTTTCTTTTAGTGGAGGAATAATAATGAACACAGTCAGATAAACACAACTCAAATGAACGTTAGCCCTGGCCGCCTCAGACGGGCTAACGTTAGCCCTGGCAACTGCAGACAGGCTAACGTTAGCCCTTGGTGCTGCAGACAGGCTAACGTTAGCCCTGGCCACTGCAGACTAGCTAACGTTATGAGAAATCCTCTCATCATCATTTAAATTACACATTAAATGGGCCATAAAGTGAAGCTTAAAGTATAATGTTCTCACCTCAAATTATCTCAAAATTTACTTTTATTTAACGACAACAGAAAAGAGAATTTAATACTCTGAGCTCTGTGAGCGCTAACCTGCAAGCCGCTGCTGCTGCAGTGCATGCTGGGACAGCTGTCAGTCTGGAGAACGGACAAGTCTGCTCTGATGCATGCTGGGTAAATAGGGAGGGGCCAGAACAACATGCGGGGACTTTGTCCGATCTCGGTCTGCTGTTCTGGTGATTTTGAACAGTGCTAGGGCTGAGGATGATGATGTTTCACGAGCACACGAGGACACACAAGTACACATAGTGAGAACCGGGCTGAGTGTCATGCAGTGGGACTGGCTTCAGACTCACCAAGCACAGCGATTCCTAAAAGCATCGTTAAAGGTCCTGCTGACCTGTTAGAAGCAGTAGTTCCCCCTGCTGGGGACTGATGGCACATCAGTGAGTTTATAAAGAAGAAATCCTCACAGTGGGAAGTTTTAATGGATTGAACTGGAAGTATTGGGAAAGGAGGCTATGCTAGCACGCTGCTGCTGGTGAGACGGATCTCCTCATCCTTTCCAAAATCTGGCTCCTCTGATCACTTTCATTTTAAAAAGGAGCTAAAAGCAACTAATCGTCCGTCGTCATGTCAACCACCGCTTGTTAGGATGTCACCTTCCTGTAGACTGACTGAGATGGATGTGAAGGTCGTAGAACCTCTGAAACAGAACCGTCGATCAAAAGCCTCTGGAAGTTAGAAACGTTAATTATTCACGTTTTTCTGCCTGATTCAGTTTTTTTTTTTTATGAAGATTGACTCTTTTTTTAAGCAGCTGAATAATTTCATTTGAAACCAGTAAGAAGCAAAATGTTTCAGTAGTTTGTCTCAAACCTTCTGCGGAACTTTTTGCATTGTTTACAATTAGGTTGAGTATATCTACGCTGTGATGATCAGCTGGTTGGTCTCTGTTATAAAACATGGATATGATTTGATTTCTGTTTTCTGCAGAGATGCAGGTTGAATAATAAAGCAGATATCCCAGAGGAGTCTTCCTCAGCCAGTCTCCCACAGCGGCTCAGTTTGCTGGGATGGAAACAGGAAAACCAGGAGCTGAATATGAATCAGGGATATGTAGGCCATGTTGTCCAGGTAACGGGAGCGCTGAGCATCTTCTGGTCCCGGGGGCTGATGCCCGGTCTGCCCGCAGCGAGCAGAGCAGCCGCTGGTTCACCGAATGACCGGTGGGAGCAGGAAGGGATGGAGAGAAATCATAGAGCTATGGGAACAGATTGGGTTTACCTCCACATGTCTGAACCAGCTCAGTGTGACACCCTCCAGAATATAAGGATGATTTATGAAGTAGAAAGGGGTCCTGATTGGAGCCTGCTGAAAGGAAGTGACACGATTGAAGCTCCTCCATCAGCGTGATGCCGGTAGCTTCACTGAGCCGTTCTATTTCTGATGCTGGGATGTTCTCTGGGTTTTCTGAGCAGCGTCTCTCGGGACGCCACCAAACACGGAGCGGCTCATTACGCAGCAGCAGCTTCCAGAACCGCCCGCTATTATTCAGGGATGTAAAAGCCAGAGTGGGTTATGAAGGCATTACACCAAGATTACAGAGGATAGTCTGAGCCGCCAGAGAGTGAGCAAGGAAGATTAGAATAAAAAACCTGGATGCAGATTTACAGATTAAAAAACTCACATCTGTAGCATCCAAGAAGGAGAAGCTGCATGTAGGTCAGCGAGCACCTGCTGGATTCACGAGCCATCCATCGGTAGCGGGACCAGCAGTCCTCCTGCTGAGAGCCACAGGATGCACTGGTTCTACTGGGTCAGCCCCATAAACTGGAACCTGCAATCAATCTGATGACCAGCAGCGTCTATGACTGAAGATGGATGATTATAGAAATGCAGCTGGTTAATAAATACTCTAAATGAACCGTCCTGTGAGCGACGGCAGGATCGTTGTGTCTTTAAAGCAGATCCCAAACAGAGACCTTCTAATCGGGGCAGTTTGCCATCAGCCAGGCTGGCTTAATGGGATTTCCTGGACAGCTGTTTCCAAGATGGCTTTTTCATCTCCAGCTTACTAAGCTTTAATAATCTGCTTTAATAACCGACCAGATGAAGGAGGAGAACCTCCAGTAGATCAGCAGGACCACCAGAGAGGAGCTCATAGATCGACCAGCAAGCATCTACTACAGAGACGTGCTGAGCTAGGAGAGGAGTCTGAGCAGAAAGTCAGGCTCTGGGCGTCTGGAGGCGTAGAGAAAGACATGGCGGTGGCAGAATCAGCCGTTTGAGGGGAACGTTTGCCGCGTTACTGATGTTTGTCTGCAGTTTAAGCCAAAAACCAGACCAGAAAAAGCCTGAAATCTGTTTTATCAAGTTTTTCTGATGCAACGATTTAAAGACATGGAAACTTCCAGGCAATAACCAATGATCACTGAGGGCAGAAAGCAGATAGGCTCCAGAACCTCTGGATCCATCTACACTGTTCCAACAGGAACCAGAACAACATCCATGTTTTCTAAATAAAGACTAACTTTACTTTCCTTCAGCCTTTGCTAACAAACAGACGCAAATGTTTAAACATCCATGCTGTCTAAATTAAAGGTTAAATTCTTTCAACTTTTAGTTCTGGGGCGAACATCTTATTCATCATCTTTACATACCTTCTTTTATCAATAATCACTCTGCAAAAAATATTTACCTGTACTAATATCTACATTAAATTGATTACTTATTATTAAAATAGTTATTTATCTCAGAGGAAGACTCAGAGATACAGACACATCATTTTCTCTTTACTCCACATTAGACAAAATCTAGTTCTGAAAAGAGCAGGAATTTTTTATTTATAATCTTTAAAGTTAGTATATTGATGAGCATAATTAACCACAGGGTTTTTGTTGTCAAGTAATTGTTAATATATGAAGAATCAAAATGTTGAATGAGTTAGAACATTAAACTTGTAACAGTATTGCTGCTGCCACTGTCTGTATTAGAGGAAAGAAATGATAGAGGTGGCCACAGGGGGGGCCAACGATTGGCCATGGCCACCCCTGGCCCCCCATCTACCTCCGCCCAGATGGGGGGGGGGGGGCATCCTCAAAAGGTCAGGAATCAGTAGTACTCTGAGCTCCAGTCTGGTTCCCAGCCACTGGTTTAACTGGTTGTGAACTGTTCCGTGTTTCTGTCAGCAGAGACTCAGCTGATAACTTTGCTTCCCTGTCAGCCTGAGGCGGTTGGTCTCCCAGCAGCAGGTCCTCCTTCCTTTTTCATATAAGGCTCTTCCTCCGCCCTCCTCTTCCTACGGCTTCACCTCCACCAATTAGGAGAGCAGCCTCCAGGAAAAGAACTACAGAAAAACGATGCTCCCCAAATGAAGCTCTCTGTTAAAAAGCATTGGCCTAGTGGTTAGAGCAGAGCGCTGTGCTCTGAGAAGGTTGAAAGTAGCCGGTTCGATCCCCACAGCCTCCACTCTGGGTCCCTGAGTAAGACCCTTAACCCCACACTGCTCACCGGGCGCCGCACGATGGCGGCCCACTGCTCCTCAAGGGGAGGGGTGGAATTCAGAGGTGGATTTCTCCAATAAAGTTCAATCGAAACATCTGAAGGTGTTAGCATTAGCATTAGCACACAGAGAACAGGGAGGGAGTCATGGATTTCTGTTAAACTCCGAGGTGTGCTGTGTCCATACGGCTTTCCCATCAGTTCGTGTTGCATCGGCCAATCAGGGCCTGGATGTAGGCTGGAGCAGCGCAGCGGAGAGGAAGGAGAGCGGGAGCCATGAGGTCTGGATGCTTTTTAACTGTTCAGTCAAAACAGGACCGTCCCCGTCTTTGCTCCGCCTTCCAGGCGGTCCGTCCCTGGAGTAGGATCAGCATCCTGGACAGCTCCTGGAGGCGGGAGCATCTCTGGTGGCGCCGGTGTTCGACTCTCCACATTAAACCCAGCTTCGCCATGAGGAGCTGCACAGATAGCAGGCTAGCAGCGCACTGATGACCTGTGACCTGTTGGCCTGGGGTCAGGTGGTCCTCAGCAGCCAATGAGAGCAAAGAACTGGCCTTGCTGCAGGATAGATATTCATGAAAATGTTGAAAACCATAAACCACATCAGACTAAAGTGGGCGTCTGAAGGCCCCCCCCCCCAGTGCTGGTGTTGTGAAGCAGGGCTCAGTCTAAGCTTCTATCTTGTTCTGATCTGTAGGAAGCTGAGCTAATCAGCTCAGGCTGTCTGCTGAGGTCACTTTATCCTGGTTGAGCTGCTGCCTTTGAAACGCCTCCAAGTTGATCTAAATGTTGACGTCTAACTGGACGGCCTCCCGTATAGGTGCCTGATCGGCCTGATGCTCCTGTCTCCGCTGCTCCTCCATGTTAGACAGACTTCCACTCCTTCCATCTCAGAGCTCATTTCTTCTCCCTGGGTTTCATTCAGTGGAAGACTTTTCTTCTCTTTTAGATATTGTTTGTTTTGTTTTTCAGTTTGTGCAACAATTTGGTGAAACGCAGTTATTGTAAAATGTTTTAAAAAGACAACAAACCTGCTCTGAGTTCTACACTGCAAAAAAAAGAAATCTAAATAAGTAATTTTTCTTCTTGAATTTGAGGAAATAAAGTGAGACACTTTGCCAGACAATTTACATTTAAAATAAGAAAAAACGATTGCATTGTCTTATTTCAAATGCATATTATCTAATGACCTTATTTTAAGAGTAAAAATACTCAATCTACCTGCCCAAATTGAGGCTAAATAAACTTGATTTAAGAAGTCTTAGATCGTTTTTTGCAGTGTGTTACTCAGGTCCATCTGAACTGCTGAGTTTATCAAACCTTGGGCGGCTCTGAGAGCAGCATGCTGCTGCTGCTGATGATGATGATGAGGAGGAAGTTCAGTAGAAACTGGCTGAATGCTGCAGCCCATCCAGCGCTGATGAGCTTCTCTGCTTCACACTCATGCAGAAATGATTTGCATGAATTAGTTTCAGACCAGAGGCTGTCAGGATGATTCACCAGAGCCCCCACCCCCCATACCCCCTGTCCCATTACGTCTTCCTGGGGTGTTTTGGTATTAGTCCTGCATGGGCAGTAGCATCAGGCCCACAAAAGTGGGGGGGTCTGCCACATGCCTCCCTGCACAATTATTCAGTGTGCATAGAAACAACAGCCCCTCCCCCACCCATGCTGGACGCCAGCAGAGCAAACAGAAACACTTCTGATTGTTCCACAGATTTAGACTTCCATGATGTTTGCGCCGTGCATGATTGAAGCGTGGAAGCAGAGGTTGTGGAACATCAGATCCTCATCATCACTTTGATCTTTTCTTTCAGGTTTGCTTAGCGTGTCAGCAGTGGTGTTAAAGACCGACAACCATTCCCCATCCACTGATGAATTTAACAGTAAGTTCAGACACGATGAAAACTGGAAAGCAGCTTCCTCTCCTGACCGGCTGCTTCTTTTCCTTCGCAGAGGTGGAGCTATCATGTTTGATCGAGACCATCTCCACAGCGAACCCCCGGATCGAATGGAAGAAGTTTACAGACGGGAAACCGAGCTACGTTTACTTCGACAAGAGGATTTCAGGTAAGCTGTCCCGACCTCTGCTCTGCTGCTTCTGTCTGAACCTCTGCTTCTGTCTGAACCTCTGCTCCGCTGCTTCTGTCTGAACCTCTGCTCCGCTGCTTCTGTCTGAACCTCTGCTTCTGTCTGAACCTCTGCTCCGCTGCTTCTGTCTGAACCTCTGCTTCTGTCTGAACCTCTGCTCCGCTGCTTCTGTCTGAACCTCTGCTCCGCTGCTTCTGTCTGAACCTCTGCTTCTGTCTGAACCTCTGCTCCGCTGCTTCTGTCTGAACCTCTGCTTCTGTCTGAACCTCTGCTCCGCTGCTTCTGTCTGAACCTCTGCTCCGCTGCTTCTGTCTGAACCTCTGCTTCTGTCTGAACCTCTGCTCCGCTGCTTCTGTCTGAACCTCTGCTTCTGTCTGAACCTCTGCTCTGCTGCTTCTGTCTGAACCTCTGCTCCGCTGCTTCTGTCTGAACCTCTGCTTCTGTCTGAACCTCTGCTCCGCTGCTTCTGTCTGAACCTCTGCTTCTGTCTGAACCTCTGCTCCGCTGCTTCTGTCTGAACCTCTGCTCCGCTGCTTCTGTCTGAACCTCTGCTTCTGTCTGAACCTCTGCTCCGCTGCTTCTGTCTGAACCTCTGCTTCTGTCTGAACCTCTGCTCCGCTGCTTCTGTCTGAACCTCTGCTCCGCTGCTTCTGTCTGAACCTCTGCTCCGCTGCTTCTGTCTGAACCTCTGCTTCTGTCTGAACCTCTGCTCCGCTGCTTCTGTCTGAACCTCTGCTCCGCTGCTTCTGTCTGAACCTCTGCTCCGCTGCTTCTGTCTGAACCTCTGCTCCGCTGCTTCTGTCTGAACCTCTGCTCCGCTGCTTCTGTCTGAACCTCTGCTCTGCTGCTTCTGTCTGAACCTCTGTCTGAACCTCTGCTCCGCTGCTTCTGTCTGAACCTCTGCTTCTGTCTGAACCTCTGCTTCTGTCTGAACCTCTGCTCCGCTGCTTCTGTCTGAACCTCTGCTCCGCTGCTTCTGTCTGAACCTCTGCTCCGCTGCTTCTGTCTGAACCTCTGCTCCGCTGCTTCTGTCTGAACCTCTGCTTCTGTCTGAACCTCTGCTCCGCTGCTTCTGTCTGAACCTCTGCTCCGCTGCTTCTGTCTGAACCTCTGCTCCGCTGCTTCTGTCTGAACCTCTGCTCTGCTGCTTCTGTCTGAACCTCTGCTCCGCTGCTTCTGTCTGAACCTCTGCTCTGCTGCTTCTGTCTGAACCTCTGCTCCGCTGCTTCTGTCTGAACCTCTGCTCTGCTGCTTCTGTCTGAACCTCTGCTTCTGTCTGAACCTCTGCTTCTGTCTGAACCTCTGCTCCGCTGCTTCTGTCTGAACCTCTGCTCCGCTGCTTCTGTCTGAACCTCTGCTCCGCTGCTTCTGTCTGAACCTCTGCTCCGCTGCTTCTGTCTGAACCTCTGCTCCGCTGCTTCTGTCCTAACCTCTGCTCTGCTGCTTCTGTCTGAACCTCTGCTCCGCTGCTTCTGTCTGAACTTCTGCTTTCTTTGTGAACCTCTGCTCCGCTGCTTCTGTCTGAACCTCTGCTCCGCTGCTTCTGTCTGAACCTCTGCTTTCTTTGTGAACCTCTGCTCCGCTGCTTCTGTCTGAACCTCTGCTCCGCTGCTTCTGTCTGAACCTCTGCTCTGCTGCTTCTGTCTGAACCTCTGCTCCGCTGCTTCTGTCTGAACCTCTGCTCCGCTGCTTCTGTCTGAACCTCTGCTCCGCTGCTTCTGTCTGAACCTCTGCTCTGCTGCTTCTGTCTGAACCTCTGCTCCGCTGCTTCTGTCTGAACCTCTGCTCCGCTGCTTCTGTCTGAACCTCTGCTCCGCTGCTTCTGTCTGAACCTCTGCTCCGCTGCTTCTGTCTGAACCTCTGCTTCTGTCTGAACCTCTGCTCTGCTGCTTCTGTCTGAACCTCTGCTTCTGTCTGAACCTCTGCTTCTGTCTGAACCTCTGCTCCGCTGCTTCTGTCTGAACCTCTGCTCCGCTGCTTCTGTCTGAACCTCTGCTTCTGTCTGAACCTCTGCTTCTGTCTGAACCTCTGCTCCGCTGCTTCTGTCTGAACCTCTGCTTCTGTCTGAACCTCTGCTCCGCTGCTTCTGTCTGAACCTCTGCTCCGCTGCTTCTGTCTGAACCTCTGCTCTGCTGCTTCTGTCTGAACCTCTGCTTCTGTCTGAACCTCTGCTGTCCTGACAGGTGACCTGGAGAGCCGAGCTGTGATCCGAGAGCCCGCCACACTCGTCATAACCAACGCCACCAGGTCAGACACAGCCAAGTACCGCTGCGAGGTCACGGCTGCTGCTGATGTACGGACCTTCGATGAGATCGAGATCAACCTGGTGGTCAGAGGTATCCAGACGTTTTGTTCTCACCCTAAAAGGCAGAGCTGAGTGGCTGTAAAGTGACACCGTGCTCCGGGTCGCGCCGACCTCACTAGGATGGGTTCTGACCAGAACTGCCTGGCTGCAAAGGCGTGTTCTGGGCTATAAGAGGAAGGCTCTGAAACTGCATCTGTTCTGAGCTGCTGTGCTAAAGAAAGCAGGTGCTGCATGTTCTGGCACGGCCTGGAAACCGGGTTCAGTCCAGTGATCCAAAGGGTTTTGGTCTTTTTAAAGCTGCGGCCTGAACTTCAGGCCCAGTGATGCTCTCAGACTCTGCTCTGCTCTGACTCCTTCCATGTGTCGCTGCAGTGAAGCCGGTGGTGCCAAAGTGCAGCGTTCCGAAGTCGGTGCCTTTTGGGAAGTCGGCCGAGCTCAGCTGCGTGGAGGAGGAGGGCTTCCCCAAGTCTCAGTACCAGTGGTTCAAGAACGGCGAGGAGATTCCAGACGACCCCAAGACCAGCCTCAAATTCTTCAACTCCTCCTACACGCTCAACGCAGGAACAGGAACTCTGGTCAGTATGCATGGGGGGCGGGGCAGCGGGGGAGGGGCAGATATTTTAGGGACACAGTGGAGACGGGAATCTGCTGTCCTCTGTGGCGCATTCCTCATTTCTGGGTTCGCTTCCAGCTTCATCCACGAGGTGAGACGGCAGCACAGGGAGCGGCTCTGCTCCGAGAACCGCAGACCAACCCGCCGCTCCTTCAGCTGAGACGCAGCGCTCTGTCCTGAGCTCTACGCTGACGGTCAGCAGAGCTCTGCTGGCCGCTCTGAAGCTGTTTTTACTTCAGGTTCTGCTGGTTCTGTCCGTTTGCTCATAGAATCAGAACCCCACGTCCACCGCTTCCTGTTTCTGCTCATCATCACTTCATTCCTTCAAGCCAAATGTTTCAGAATTAGATAAAAAAAGTAGGAAAATATTCAAACCCTGTTTTTTAAATTCACAATTTTTCTACAGTAAGGATATTTCTGGATAGGAGCAAAACAATCCAGGTGATGACACACCGGTCTTACCGTCGACCAATAGAACGGCTTGAATCAATATGAATTAAATACAAAGGTAAAGAAAAGGTGGTAAAATAAAAACACGAAACACATTTTTTGGTACATTTATAGTTTATTTATTGGTCAAGTTGTATATTTCCACTTTTATTTCTAATTCTGTCAGTTTTCAGCCTCCGTAGATTCAGAGCAGCTTTAGTCAAACATGCCTTCCTGAAAGGTAGCCGATCACAGGCGCCTTCAGACTCGTATATGTTTGACATCAGGAAGAGTTAATGAGCGTCTGTATGAAGTAAAGCTGCTTATAGGAGGATATATTGCGTGTGTGAACTTTGTCTCATCAGTCGGAACGACTGGAAAAGAGGAAACTGTTCCCACTGGAGGAAACGTTTTTCAGAAGAAAAGCATCTTTTCCTTATTGGGTTTTGGCAGGGAGTACCTGGGCCTTCAGTGGGCTTCCTCAGCTCAATCTACTTATCCCTCGATGTACAAATAAATATACACATTATTTGTTCTGGCCATATATATTTTTTTTAGTCCAGATCAGAGGTCACGGACTAGTGGACCGCGGTCCAGATCCGGATCCACCTGCTGGCTCATCCGGACCCAACCTGATTTAAAACATTTATAAATGACCTTATTTTGTACAATGGCAGTGTCTTTATTTCACTTGTACCGCTTCTCCTGTTTGTACAGTAACGCCCTCCGGCTACAGGCTGCACGTGATCCAGATTAGCCAATGAGTTGTCAGTCTGGGTTGCTGCTGCTGCTACTTTTAGACACAGCAGGCAAACCTGTGGCAAGCCGGGCGATGGGAAAGAAGGAGAAGACGATGAGAAAAAGAGAGCAGAGAAAGGGTGGACTGCTGGAAGAACTGCGGTGAACTGGTGAAAGAAAAGTGAAATGGCGTGCTCAAAGATGACCCTGCACATTTAGAGGATGTTTGGCTCAACCTGCTGCTGTGAAGCAGGATTCTCCACCATGAACAGAATCAACAATAAATCTGGATCCAGGCTCAAAATGAGCTCCTTGATATGTGCTTGAGAATGGCTTAGTCTCCATTCAAAGCCAGGTTTAAAGCCTTGCAGGGCAGCCTAAAGCCCACTGCCAACATTAAGACAGAAAAAAGAAAGAAAATAACAAACGATCAGTTCAGGTGTTTGAGAAATTATGGGAATGAGGAAATAGTCTATAAACCAAACTGAAAGATTGTTTTCTACCTCAAAACAAACACTTCAGATTTTAAAATGGAAAAGTGTTCTATTTTTAACTGGTGACCCCTGCTCTAGATGAATCTCACTGTAATCTTGGAATTAATCCAGATTAAAATTGCTCAAATGAATTCTGCCAAAGGCATTCATGATATGTGTGTGTGCTACCTAATTAATAAGTCAAAGTAAGTCTTTGAACAGGTTTCTTAAGCCAGGTGGTGCGTTGGAGCAGGGGTTCATCTCCTGTTCCCAAAATGCATCACAAACTGCTCAGACTTGGACAACTTTTATTGTCATTTTGTATAAACAGAGTGTATACCTAACAAAACACACTTTCAGACAGTAAATAAGCAGCAGCTTATCAGTGAAATTAACATTTCTGTTCATTAAAGTGCAGCAGTGATCAAATATAAACAGTTTGGGAGGAAAAAAAACATGGTTTAAAACAAAAAACCCGCATGAGAGATGATTTAGAGATTTCTCAACATTCATCAGTGTGATGGCGGTGGGGAAGAAGCTGCTGCAGAACCTGCTGGTCCTGCATTGAATGCTGTGAAGCCTCTTCCCAGAGGGCAGCAGGGAGAACAGTCCATGGTGGGGGGGTGAGGGGTCATTGATGATGGTACGGGCTCGGGACACGCAGCGCTGGGATGAGATGTCTTTAATGGAGGGAAGAGGAGCCCCCATGATCCTCTCTGCTGTTCTCACCTTCTTCCAGTCTGAGGCGCTGCAGCCTCCACACCACACAGTGAGACAGCTGCTCAGAACGCTCTCTATGGAGCTTCTGGAGAAGGTGGGGAGGATGGGGGGGCAGGTGGGCTCTCCTCATCCTCTGCAGGAAGTCCAAGCGCTCCTGTCCCCTTTGGACCAGTGAGGCTGTGTTTCCAGTCCAGGTGAGGGTGTCTCTGATGAATGTGGTGCTGCTGACCACCTCTACAGCTGAGCTGATGATGAGCAGTGGAGCGTGGTTAGGACGGTTCTTCCTGAAGTCCACCATTATCTCCTTGGTCTTCTGCACCTTCAGGATCAGGCTGTTATCTCTGCTCCACCAGCTGCTCCACCTCCTCTCTGTAGTCCAGGTCGTTGTCGTCTCTGATGAGGCCCACCACCGTGGTGTCGTCTGCAAACTTCACCATGTGATTGGTGGTGAACCTGGGGACGCAGTCGTGCATTTAAAGCTGAACTGAAGTCCAGGAACAGCATCTGCAGCATCTGTGGCTGTTCTTCTCCTCCAGGTGTGCCAGGCTCAGGTGGAGAGCAGCAGAGATGGCGTCCTCAGTAGAGTGGTTCCATCAGTAGGCGAACTGGAACGGGTGGAATGTTGCCGGCAGACTGGAGACGATGTGTTCTTTAAGCAGCCTTTGGAAGCACTTCATCCTGATGGGAGTCACTAGTCACTGAGTGAGGTGACCTGAGGCTTCTTTGGAACCAGAATAATGGTGGCAGACTTAAAGCATGCTGGCACTATGGATCGGTCCAGCCAGGTGTTAAAAATGTCTGTGCTTCAGAAAGCTTTTCTAAAATGACTGGTGATGAAATACAATAGGTCATGATGAACTGTTTACAGTCAGCAGCTTTTTGTCAGTTGCTCCAAGCTCTATTTCTCTTTTTTCCACCAGTCGCTCAGGACTTTAGGATAATACTAAAATCTGTCTTTAAAATGTCTCTTGATGTGAAGGAGGTGAGGTTTTTAAAAATGTATCATGGCTCTAGCTGTAGAAATGAAACAGGCTCTTAACAAAAACCACAGAAGCTACATTTTTAAAAAGCGTCCCACTTTTCCCGCCTTCACCAGAGCTCAGATTTCCCTCCTCTTCTGCAGAGATTCAGCGCCGTCAGGAAAGAAGATGCCGGAGAATATTTCTGCCGGGCCAAGAACGACGCGGGACACGCCCAGTGCCCCCCCCAGAAGATGGAAGTGTGTAAGTGTCTCCTCCGTCAGCAGCTCTCAGCTCAGCAGGCGTTGATCTTCTGACCGCTGGCTCTGCCCTGCAGATGACATAGACGTGGTGGGGATCGTACTGGGAGTGCTGGTGGTGGTGGTGGTGCTCCTTTGCATAACGGTGGGAATCTGCTGCGCCTACAAACAGGGATACTTCTCCAGCCAGAAACAGCCAGGAAGCAGGTAGGAAACCAGTCTGCCTCCCAGTAAGGCCCACAGAGCCGCACTGGAATAACTCTGCTCTCTGTTCCCAGTTACAAAGTTCCCTCCAAAGGAGACGGAGTGGACTACGTCCGGACCGAGGACGAGGTCAGTACTGCCTCATGGGACCTCACAGTTCGCTGTAGCCGGTCTGAGTTTCAGAACAGCAGCTGGTTCTGGTCTGGGTGACCCGTTAGGAGCTGATGATGAACCCACAGAACCGTTTAGTGAAGCAGAGGTTCTGGCTCAGAACATGACGAGTCCTGTCCTCTCTGCAGGGGGATTTCCGACACAAATCATCGTTTGTGATCTGATGACGGAGCGAGGACGGCGAGCCCGACCCGACCCGGTCCGACCCGCCGCGCTGCTGGACCTCAGAGTTCACAGCAGGACTCAAACCCAAACACTCAAACTTGCCAAAGGTGACGGACAAGATGTACACCGAGGTTCACCTGCTTTGCTTGGTTCTGATCCGTTTCTCAGCCTGCTGGTTCTGGTCGGTTCCTCAGCCTGCTGGTTCTGATCCGTTCCTCAGCCTGCTGGTTCTGATCCGTTTCTCAGCCTGCTGGTTCTGGTCGGTTCCTCAGCCTGCTGGTTCTGATCCGTTCCTCAGCCTACTGGTTCTGGAAGAGGTGGATCTCTGTCCTCTTTCTCCTGGAAACTCAGCTTTGCTCGTTTCTTTGTTTTCTACGGTTGAATACTATTTTTGATGGAAAATATTTTAATGCTTTTAGATCAAAGTTTACTTTTTTAAATATTTGTAAAATACTAACATGTTTAGTTTAGTTTTGGTTTGATCAGTTTTCCCCTTTTAGTAGAAACGGACTGAAAGCGGTTCTGTTCAGAAGTGTCCTTCTCGGCCTCCTGGTTTCTCAGTTAACCTTCCGGAACCGGTCGACCCGGTCGGCTCACTGGGTCCTGGTTCTGTAGCAGGAACGGAGCAGCCCGCTGTGACCCGATGGGGTCTGGAAGGATAACGACTGTAAATAGATGTTTGATTCTTTCTTCTTCTTCGTGCTCCAGATGATGTAAAGCAGAGCGGCGTGTTTGAGGCAGCATGAAACTCTTTCCATTAGTGAGGCTGAGCAGGAAGACGTTTCCTCTGACCTTAAAGGATCAGACTGAGCTGATCTTCTGCTGCAGATCAGAGAACCAGCAGCGTGTAGAGATGTAGAGCCAGCTTCAGTCATGGTAGAGCCGATGTGCCCACAGGTCTGCAGCCCCTGCTTCCTCTGGAGTCCTTCCTTCCCTTCCTTGTTTCCTCTGTGACCTTCCATACCTCCTTGTTTCATTCGTGATCTTCCATGCTTCCTGAGTGTCTTTGTGACCTTCCTTCCCTCCCAGGTTCCTCTGTGTCCTTCCATACCTCCTTGTTTCATTTGTGACCTTCCTTGCCTCCTCATGTCTTTTTTTGCCTCCTCGTTTCCTCCGTGTCCTTCCTTGTTTCCTGGGTTCCTTTGTGTCCTTCCTTGCCTCCTTGTTTCCTCCGTGTCCTTCCTTGTTTCCTGGGTTCCTCCGCGACCTTCCATGCCTCCTTGCTTCCTCTGTGCCCTTCCTTCCCTCCTGGGTTTCTTCGTGTCCTTCCTTCCTTGTTTCCTCTATGTCCTTCCTTGCCTCCTTGTTTCCTTTGTGCCCTTCCTTCCCTCCTGGGTTTCTTTGTGTCCTTCCTTCCCTCCTGGGTTTCTTCGTGTCCTTCCTTCCTTGTTTCCTCTATGTCCTTCCTTGCCTCCTTGTTTCCTTTGTGCCCTTCCTTCCCTCCTTGCTTCCTCTGTGCCCTTCCTTCCCTCCTGGGTTTCTTCGTGTCCTTCCTTCCTTGTTTCCTCTATGTCCTTCCTTGCCTCCTTGTTTCCTTTGTGCCCTTCCTTCCCTCCTGGGTTTCTTTGTGTCCTTCCTTCCCTCCTGGGTTTCTTCGTGTCCTTCCTTCCTTGTTTCCTCTATGTCCTTCCTTGCCTCCTTGTTTCCTTTGTGCCCTTCCTTCCCTCCTGGGTTTCTTTGTGTCCTTCCTTCCCTCCTGGGTTTCTTCGTGTCCTTCCTTCCTTGTTTCCTCTATGTCCTTCCTTGCCTCCTTGTTTCCTTTGTGCCCTTCCTTCCCTCCTTGCTTCCTCTGTGCCCTTCCTTCCCTCCTGGGTTTCTTCGTGTCCTTCCTTCCTTGTTTCCTCTATGTCCTTCCTTGCCTCCTTGTTTCCTTTGTGCCCTTCCTTCCCTCCTGGGTTTCTTTGTGTCCTTCCTTCCCTCCTGGGTTTCTTCGTGTCCTTCCTTCCCTCCTGGGTTTCTTCGTGTCCTTCCTTCCTTGTTTCCTCTATGTCCTTCCTTGCCTCCTTGTTTCCTTTGTGCCCTTCCTTCCCTCCTTGCTTCCTCTGTGCCCTTCCTTCCCTCCTGGGTTTCTTCGTGTCCTTCCTTCCTTGTTTCCTCTATGTCCTTCCTTGCCATCTCGCTTCCTTCGTACCCTTCCTTGCCTCCTCGCTTCCTTCGTACCCTTCCTTCCCTCCTTGTTTCCTAGGTTCCTTGCTCAGTAGAAATGTCTCCATCGCTTCCTGCTCTTCAGCGTTTGTTGTTTTCTGAGGAAGGTCAAAGATGGCGACCTTTGGCTGGTTGATACTCAGAGGTTCTGGAATCTTCAGAGGTTGAAGGACAGATGAATCTTTGGGATGCTTGGTGCAGACCTCTTCTCTCCATTTGTAAAAAGTTCATTCCTCTTAAGTGCCTTCTGGTCTCAGAGGACACCAGTGAAGGTGTCTCCAGAGGCTCCTCCCCCAGTTCTCCCCCCACAAACATGGCGTTTGAGAGGAATGATATTTCTGATCATCTCTGTCCTCCTCTTTACATATCTGATCATTTGTAAATATGTTTTCATAGGTTGGCAGATATAGAACTGTTCAAGTAGAAGTTGAGTGATGTTAGTGCCTCCATCTATCTACCTATCTATCTAGTAGGACGTGTTTTTGGTGATGACACTTAAAGCAGAGACTCTGGTTGAGCTCCAGCAGAGCGCCTCCATCCCTGCAGCCATGAAGCAGCTGCAGTTTTCAGATGGTGGAGGAGCTTTTCTGGAAGAGGAGCTGCTGGGTCGCTTTGTTCATTTTAGAGCAAACTGTTTGTGTTGAATAAAACTGACTCCTTCTGAACATCTGCATGGCTCGGACTCTCCTTCCTTCACCTTTAACCCACCAGAGCATGATGCTGCCACTGCCGTGTTTATCATGGGAGCTTTTCCTCAGAGGGTGGATGGGTCTGCTTCATCATCTCTGCAGACTACAGGAATTATTTCCTATTTGAGATGTTGTGGATTTATATTCATAACTAAT
Source organism: Cyprinodon tularosa (assembly GCF_016077235.1). Classification (NCBI taxonomy): domain Eukaryota; kingdom Metazoa; phylum Chordata; class Actinopteri; order Cyprinodontiformes; family Cyprinodontidae; genus Cyprinodon; species Cyprinodon tularosa. Next base: position 327,253 of record NW_024039117.1, read on the forward strand.
TCCCATCCAGGTTGGATGCCACATTAATGTTATATAATTACTGTTATATTCTATTCCCAGCCATCTGGGAATTTATATTTCTGATACTTTAAGATGTTAATTGCCCTCCCCAGTGGGGTGGGGGAGGGAGCTAAATATATTATTTAATCAGATATTATTTCGGCTGTTATATACTGTTTATGACACACAGTCCTACTAACTGTGTGTTAGAACAATAAATGAAAGAGTGATTCGAGATAAGATTTTATTAACAAAAATCATTCAGCTCCAAGTCAAACATATTTTAGTTAAAAACTCTTGACTAAAACTATTGAAACTCAACTAAACTAAACTAACTACTATGTACAAAGAGGAAGGGGAACATGGTTGAAAACCATATTACAGTTTAAGATGGATTTTGTGTTTGAAACCAAAGTTTATCTGGATTTTGGGATATGATCAAATTAGCTTTTCACTCATTTAGAGAAATTGGAATGTTTTCAGACCAATTCACAATGCAAATCCATGAGGTGAATAAAACATTATTTGGCCAAATAATGTTTTATTGAATGATTTGCTTAATCAAGAACCAATAACCTTTAGTTAATGATTATTTACTCTCTTTGAAATAGCTAGCAGCGAATAGACATCAGGATTCCACTAAATGACTCTTGGTCATACTTGCTAATGGAAATGTAATGAGCATCAGAGGAACACATGAACACTAATGTTATATCAGTGTTTAACCCTTAGTGAAATAAAGCTTGTCCAAGCTGCAACAACAGCTCAACACATATTACTGTAGCATAGCATAGCATGCAGTCCATCCTGTTAGCTTTGTCTTTACTCATCAGTAAACATATGAAATGTTCAACATCATCAAAGGATATTGTTTGTTCTGTCCCTAATCATGCCACACCAGCAAACCTTTTTGTCCATGTCCATTGGAAGGCTTGGGTTTCATCCAGCAGCAGCTCAGCAGTCAGGCTATAGCAAGGCAGAGGTTGCTTTGTCTCAGTGGCTCACACCAGGGAGATGCTTAGGAGGCCTTCTCATCCAGTCTGGCTCTGTAAGTTCTGAAACTCAAGAGAAATGTGGTGCAAAAGGTCTGTTTTGCATAAGTTTGGTTCTGAAAGGTAACTATGATGACTTGTCCTTGATCTTGGTCTTTTTGCCTGGATCTCCATTTTTGCTGCCTCTTCTGACCTGCACCGAGGGATGGGAATCGAAAACCAGTTCCTGTTCAGAACCGGTTCTGTGTGTTCCAATTCCATGGTACCGTTTGGAAGCCCGCATAACGATTCTCTTAACGATTCTAGGAAGCACCAGAGCTACTCTGGGCAGCACAACTTGCGTCACGTTTTTTAAGCATGTTATGCACACGGCATTCAGTAAGCAAATACAGGCGTAAGTCTACAAAAGTGGTTAAAGCAATCGAAAATTTTGGCTTCATTTTAAGGAAGTGAAAGATGGCAACAAGGCGCTTTGTAATCATTGCAAAGTGGCAATTACATCCCCCGGAGGAAATACATCAAACATGCAGAAACACCTGCAAACACAACATGGCATACATTTTAACGAATGTCGTGTTTTTGATGCTTCCAGACAGAAACTAAAGTTACGACCAGCATGGAAGGCAACTCTGGTGGTAAGTAGCTAGTTTTATATCACTGGCTGTGCTTAAGGTGGTTCCTAGTAAATCAGATGCAATTTCTGGACATAAACCAATTTCCTAGCTCTCTTTGGGGTTATTAAACAGTTCAGGAAGCGAAAGAAAAGAGGAGAGGAGTTTATGTCCCGAAATTGTACAGTAATGCTTTTTCATTAAACGGATGCCTTTTCCTCTAGATTTACAGGTGCTGGTCATAAAATTAGAATATCATGAAAAAGTAGATTGATTTCAGTAATTCCATTTAAAAAGTGAAACTTGTATATTATATTCATACATTACATACAAACTCATATATTTCAGATGTTTATTTTGTTTAATTTTGATGATTACAAATGACAACAAATGAAAATCTCAAATTCATCATATCAGAAAATTAGAATATTGTGAAAAGGTTCAAAATTGATGGCCCCTGGTGCCACACTCTAATCAGCTAATTAACTCAAACCACCTGCAAAAGCCTTTAAATTGTCTTTCAGTCTAGTTCTATAGGCTACACAATCATGGGGAAGACTGCTGACTTGACAGTTGTCCAAAAGACGACCATCGACACCTTGCACAAGGAGGGCAAGACACAAAAGGTCATCGCTAAAGAGGCTGGCTGTTCACAGAGCTCAGTGTCCAAGCACATTAATAGAGAGGCGAAGGGAAGGAAAAGATGTGGTCGAAAAAAGTGTACAAGCAAGAGAGATAACCGCACCCTGGAGAGGATTGTGAAACAAAACCCATTCAAAAATGTGGGGGAGATTCACAAAGAGTGGACTGCAGCTGGAGTGAGTGCTTCAAGAACCACCACACACAGACGTATGAAAGACATGGGTTTCTGCTGTCGCATTCCTTGTGTCAAGCCACTCTTGAACCACAGACAGCGTCAGAAGCGTCTTGCCTGGGCTAAAGAGAAACAGGACTGGACTGCTGGTGAGTGGTCCAAAGTCATGTTCTCTGATGAAAGTAAATTTTGCATTTCCTTTGGAAATCAAGGTCCCAGAGTCTGGAGGAAAAGAAGAGAGGCACTTCATCCACGTTGCTTGAAGTCCAGTGTAAAGTTTCCACAGTCAGTGATGGTTTGGGGTGCCATGTCATCTGCTGGTGTTGGTCCATTGTGTTTTCTGAGGTCCAGGGTCAACGCAGCCACATACCAGGAAGTTTTAGAGCACTTCATGCTTCCTGCAGCTGACCAACTTTTTGGAGATGCAGATTTCATTTTCCAACAGGACTTGGCACCTGCACACAGTGCCAAAGCTACCAGTACCTGGTTGAAGGACCATGGTATCCCTGTTCTTAATTGGCCAGCAAACTCTCCTGACCTTAACCCCATAGAAAATCTATGGGGTATTGTGAAGAAGAAGATGCAATACACCAGACCCAACAATTCAGAAGAGCTAAAAGCCACTATTAGAGCAACCTGGGCTATCATAACACCTGAGCAGTGCCACAGACTGATCGACTCCATGCCACGCCGCATTGCTGCAGTAATGCAGGCCAAAGGAGGCCCAACTAAATACTGAGTGCTGTACATGCTCATACTTTTCATGTTCATACTTTTCAGTTGGCCAACATTTCTATAAATCCTTTGTTTTTATTGGTCTTCAGTAATATTCTAATTTTCTGATATGATGAATTTGAGATTTTCATTTGTTGTCATTTGTAATCATCAAAATTAAACAAAATAAACATCTGAAATATATGAGTTTGTATGTAATGTATGAATATAATATACAAGTTTCACTTTTTAAATGGAATTACTGAAATCAATCTACTTTTTCATGATATTCTAATTTTATGACCAGCACCTGTAGATGACTGTGACGGGATGGGTATCATGGCTGGCTCAGAGGCTGGCAGCTCCCATAGAATGTCCCAGGCGAAGGTAGACGAATGTCACCGTGCACTTACCAAGCTCATTGTTTCACAGAATCGATAAGGAATCAAATCGTTTCACAGAATTGATAAGGGAATCAGAATTGTGAAAATCTTCTAAATTCACAACCCTACCCGCACCCCAGACAGCTTCATGGGAAAGAGAGAAAAAAAATCCTGTATGTTCTGTAGTTTTCACTGTCCTCACACAGAGGGGGCTGGCAATCACTCCTCTGTGGGAGGTGCTTTTGAGGCAGTTGGCTGAAATGGGGGGGGTTGCAGAGGTCTTACAGCTGTATATTCACCAAAACTGTATTTTTTTCCTTGAGACTCTCCTGACGTGCCTCGATACACAAATGCATTTTTTTAAATGGGATAGTGTGCAACCAATCACAGAGCTCCACTGTATAAGCAAATCACAAGAAAGTAATCAACGTTGGAAGACTGACCTCCAGATTCCACATCCTCAGTCAGAGCTCCGCTCCAGACCACCTGAACAAAGCCAAGCCGTCTTGCTAGGGCGACAGTGGCATTGGATGTAGGAGTTTGCCCTGAAATCGAAGGATTGACGGTTCAAGCCCCGACTCCGACTTTCAGTGTCGTTGTGTCCTTGGGCAAGACACTTCACCTGCATTGTCTACTGATGGTGATTAGAGGGCCCGGTGACGCCAGTGTACGGCAGCCCTGCTTCAGTCAGTGAGCCCCAGGGCAGCTGTGGCTACAATGTAGCTTGCCACCATCAGTGTGTGAGTGTGTGCGTGAATGGGTGAATGAATGTAGTGTAAAGCGCTTTGGTGAAGTCTCCTAACTTGAATAAAGGCGCTATATAAGTACATTCCATTTTACCATTTGCTCCACTCTGACTTCCCTGGAGCTCGAGGAGAGCATACGCTATATTGTTTAATTCATAGGAGAAAAACATGCAGAAATGAACGCCAAGTTTAATATGACATATTAAAACTCACCATCAGTATCAATCACATTTTTCTGCCCAAACATAATTTTTTTGTTGAGCAAATAGTATTTCCATTTCTTGTGATTGACTTATACAAGGGAGCTCTGTGATTGGTTGCAAACCATCCCGTTTAAAAAAATGCATTTGTGTATCGAGGCACGTCAGGAAAGTCTAAAATCCACACACAAATGCAGTGAAGTTTAAAGGCCACTAGTACTTTGTAATTTAATGTATAATTGTTTATGGTCCAGAAATACACTATATTGCCAAAAGTATTTGCTCACCCATCCAAATTATTGGAATCAGGTGTTCCAATCACTTCCATGGCCACAGGTGTATAAATTCAAGCACCTAGGCATGCAGACTGTTTTTACAAACATTTGTGAAAGAATGGGTCGCTCTCAGGAGCTCAGTGAATTCCAGCGTGGAACTGTGATAGGATGCCACCTGTGCAACAAATCCAGTCGTGAAATTTCCTCGCTCCTAAATATTCCACAGTCAACTGTCAGCTGTATTATAAGAAAATGGAAGTGTTTGGGAACGACAGCAACTCAGCCACGAAGTGGTAGGCCACGTAAACTGACGGAGCGGGGTCAGCGGATGCTGACGCGCATAGTGCGAAGAGGTCGCCAACTTTCTGCAGAGTCAATCACTACAGACCTCCAAACTTCATGTGGCCTTCAGATTAGCTCAAGAACAGTGCGCAGAGAGCTTCATGGAATGGGTTTCCATGGTCGAGCAGCTGCATCCAAGCCATACATCACCAAGTGCAATGCAAAGCGTCGGATGCGGTGGTGTAAAGCACGCCGCCACTGGACTCTAGAGCAGTGGAGACGCGTTCTCTGGAGTGACGAATCGCGCTTCTCCATCTGGCAATCTGATGGACGGGTCTGGGTTTGGCGGTTGCCAGGAGAACGGTACTTGTCTGACTGCATTGTGCCAAGTGTAAAGTTTGGTGGAGGGGGGATTATAGTGTGGGGTTGTTTTTCAGGAGCTGGGCTTGGCCCTTTAGTTCCAGTGAAAGGAACTCTGAATGCTTCAGCATACCAAGACATTTTGGACAATTCCATGCTCCCAACTTTGTGGGAACAGTTTGGAGCTGGCCCCTTCCTCTTCCAACATGACTGTGCACCAGTGCACAAAGCAAGGTCCATAAAGACATGGATGACAGAGTCTGGTGTGGATGAACTTGACTGGCCTGCACAGAGTCCTGACCTCAACCCGATAGAACACCTTTGGGATGAATTAGAGCGGAGACTGAGAGCCAGGCCTTCTCGTCCAACATCAGTGTGCGACCTCACAAATGCGCTTCTGGAAGAATGGTCAAAAATTCCCATAAACACACTCCTAAACCTTGTGGACAGCCTTCCCAGAAGAGTTGAAGCTGTTCTAGCTGCAAAGGGTGGACCGACGTCATATTGAACCCTATGGATTAGGAACGGGATGTCACTTAAGCTCATATGTGAGTCAAGGCAGGTGAGCACTTTTGGCAATATAGTGTACTTTGGCAAATCATGTGGAGCTTGTATGCTTGTGTGAATCGTGCTGTGTGTGGAGCATGTATGATTGTGTGAATCGTGCTGTGCGTGTGGATCTTGTATGCTTGTGTGAATCGTGCTGTGCGTGTGTGGAGCTTGTATGCTTGTGTGAATCGTGGTTTGTGTGTGTGGAGCTTGTAGGCTTGTGTGAATCGTGCTGTGTGTGAGTGGATCTTGTATGCTTGTGTGAATCGTGCTGTGCGTGTGGATCTTGTATGCTTGTGTGAATCGTGCTGTGCGTGTGGATCTTGTATGCTTGTGTGAATCGTCCTGTGCGTGTGTGGAGCTTGTATGCTTGTGTGAATCGTGGTTTGTGTGTGTGGAGCTTGTAGGCTTGTGTGAATCGTGCTGTGTGTGAGTGGATCTTGTATGCTTGTGTGAATCGTGCTGTGCGTGTGTGGAGCTTGTATGCTTGTGTGAATCGTGCTGTGCGTGTGGAGCTTGTATGCTTGTGTGAATCGTGCTGTGGGCGTGTGGAGCTTGTATGCTTGTGTGAATCGTGCTGTGGGCGTGTGGAGCTTGTATGCTTGTGTGAATCGTGCTGTGGGCGTGTGGAGCTTGTAGGCTTGTGTGAATCGTGCTGTGCGTGTGGATCTTGTATGCTTGTGTGAATCGTGCTGTGCGTGTGTGGAGCTTGTATGCTTGTGTGAATCGTGCTGTGCGTGTGTGGAGCTTGTAAGCTTGTGTGAATCGTGCTGTGTGTGTGTGGAGCTTGTATGCTTGTATGAATCGTGCTGTGCGTGTGGAGCTAGTATGCTTGTGTGAATCGTGCTGTGGGCGTGTGGAGCTTGTATGCTTGTATGAATCGTGCTGTGCGTGTGGAGCTAGTATGCTTGTATGAATCGTGCTGTGTGTGTGTGGAGCTTGTATGCTTGTATGAATCGTGCTGTGCGTGTGGAGCTAGTATGCTTGTGTGAATCGTGCTGTGCGTGTGTGGAGCTTGTATGCTTGTGTGAATCGTGCTGTGCGTGTGTGGAGCTTGTATGCTTGTGTGAATCGTGCTGTGCGTGTGTGGAGCTTGTATGCTTGTGTGAATCGTGCTGTGCGCGTGTGGAGCTTGTAGGCTTGTGTGAATCGTGCTGTGTGTGTGGAGCTTGTAAGCTTGTGTGAATCGTGCTGTGCGTGTGTGGAGCTTGTATGCTTGTGTGAATCGTGCTGTGCGTGTGTGGAGCTTTTAGGCTTGTGTGAATCGTGGTTTGTGTGTGTGGAGCTTGTAGGCTTGTGTGAATCGTGGTTTGTGTGTGTGGAGCTTGTATGCTTGTGTGAATCGTGCTGTGCGTGTGTGGAGCTTGTATGCTTGTGTGAATCGTGCTGTGCGTGTGTGGAGCTTTTAGGCTTGTGTGAATCGTGGTTTGTGTGTGTGGAGCTTGTATGCTTGTGTGAATCGTGCTGTGTGTGTGTGGAGCTTGTATGCATGTGTGAATCGTGCTGTGCGTGTGGAGCTTGTATGCTTGTGTGAATCGTGCTGTGCGTGTGGAGCTTGTATGCTTGTGTGAATCGTGCTGTGTGCGTGTGGAGCTTGTATGCTTGTGTGAATCGTGCTGTGCGTGTGTGGAGCTTGTATGCTTGTGTGAATCGTGCTGTGCGTGTGTGGAGCTTGTATGCTTGTGTGAATCGTGCTGTGCGTGTGGAGCTTGTATGCTTGTGTGAATCGTGCTGTGCGTGTGTGGAGCTTGTATGCTTGTGTGAATCGTGCTGTGGCGTGTGGAGCTTGTATGCTTGTGTGAATCGTGCTGTGCGTGTGGAGCTTGTATGCTTGTGTGAATCGTGCTGTGCGTGTGTGGAGCTTGTATGCTTGTGTGAATCGTGCTGTGCGTGTGTGGAGCTTGTATGCTTGTGTGAATCGTGCTGTGGGCGTGTGGAGCTTGTAGGCTTGTGTGAATCGTGCTGTGTGTGTGTGGAGCTTGTAAGCTTGTGTGAATCGTGCTGTGCGTGTGTGGAGCTTGTATGCTTGTGTGAATCGTGCTGTGCGTGTGTGGAGCTTGTATGCTTGTGTGAATCGTGCTGTGCGTGTGGAGCTTGTATGCTTGTGTGAACCGTGCTGTGCGTGTGGAGCTTGTATGCTTGTGTGAATCGTGCTGTGCGTGTGTGGAGCTTGTATGCTTGTGTGAATCGTGCTGTGCGTGTGTGGAGCTTGTATGCTTGTGTGAATCGTGCTGTGCGTGTGTGGAGCTTGTAGGCTTGTGTGAATCGTGCTGTGTGTGTGTGGAGCTTGTATGCTTGTGTGAATCGTGCTGTGTGTGTGTGGAGCTTGTATGCTTGTGTGAATCGTGCTGTGCGTGTGTGGAGCTTGTATGCTTGTGTGAATCGTGCTGTGCGTGTGGAGCTTGTATGCTTGTGTGAATCGTGCTGTGTGTGTGTGGAGCTTGTATGCTTGTGTGAATCGTGCTGTGTCGTGTGTGGAGCTTGTATGCTTGTGTGAATCGTGCTGTGCGTGTGTGGAGCTTGTATGCTTGTGTGAATCGTGCTGTGCGTGTGTGGAGCTTGTATGCTTGTGTGAATCGTGCTGTGCGTGTGTGGAGCTTGTATGCTTGTGTGAATCGTGCTGTGCGTGTGTGGAGCTTGTATGCTTGTGTGACTCGTGCTGTGCTGTGTGTGGAGCTTGTATGCTTGTGTGAATCGTGCTGTGCGTGTGTGGAGCTTGTATGCTTGTGTGAATCGTGCTGTGTGCGTGTGGAGCTTGTATGCTTGTGTGAATCGTGCTGTGCGTGTGTGGAGCTTGTATGCTTGTGTGAATCGTGCTGTGTGTGTGGAGCTTGTAGGCTTGTGTGAATCGTGGTTTGTGTGTGTGGAGCTTGTAGGCTTGTGTGAATCGTGGTTTGTGTGTGTGGAGCTTGTAGGCTTGTGTGAATCGTGCTGTGCGTGTGTGGAGCTTGTATGCTTGTGTGAATCGTGCTGTGCGTGTGTGGAGCTTGTATGCTTGTGTGAATCGTGCTGTGCGTGTGTGGAGCTTGTAGGCTTGTGTGAATCGTGCTGTGGCGTGTGGAGCTTGTAGGCTTGTGTGAATCGTGCTGTGCTGTGTGGAGCTTGTATGCTTGTGTGAATCGTGCTGTGCGTGTGTGGAGCTTGTAGGCTTGTGTGAATCGTGCTGTGCGTGTGTGGAGCTTGTATGCTTGTGTGAATCGTGCTGTGCGTGTGTGGAGCTTGTATGCTTGTGTGAATCGTGCTGTGCGTGTGTGGAGCTTGTATGCTTGTGTGAATCGTGCTGTGCGTGTGTGGAGCTTGTATGCTTGTGTGAATCGTGCTGTGCGTGTGTGGAGCTTGTATGCTTGTGTGAATCGTGCTGTGCGTGTGGAGCTTGTATGCTTGTGTGAATCGTGCTGTGGCGTGTGGAGCTTGTAGGCTTGTGTGAATCGTGCTGTGTGTGTGGATCTTGTATGCTTGTGTGAATCGTGCTGTGCGTGTGTGGAGCTTGTATGCTTGTGTGAATCGTGCTGTGCGTGTGTGGAGCTTGTAGGCTTGTGTGAATCGTGCTGTGCGTGTGGAGCTTGTATGCTTGTGTGAATCGTGCTGTGTGTGTGTGGAGCTTGTAGGCTTGTGTGAATCGTGCTGTGCGTGTGTGGATCTTGTATGCTTGTGTGAATCGTGCTGTGCGTGTGTGGAGCTTGTATGCTTGTGTGAATCGTGCTGTGTGCGTGTGGAGCTTGTATGCTTGTGTGAATCGTGCTGTGCGTGTGTGGAGCTTGTATGCTTGTGTGAATCGTGCTGTGTGTGTGTGGAGCTTGTAGGCTTGTGTGAATCGTGCTGTGTGTGTGTGGAGCTTGTATGCTTGTGTGAATCGTGCTGTGCGTGTGTGGAGCTTGTAGGCTTGTGTGAATCGTGCTGTGTGTGTGTGGAGCTTGTATGCTTGTGTGAATCGTGCTGTGCGTGTGTGGAGCTTGTATGCTTGTGTGAATCGTGCTGTGTGTGTGTGGAGCTTGTATGCTTGTGTGAATCGTGCTGTGCGTGTGGAGCTTGTATGCTTGTGTGAATCGTGCTGTGCGTGTGGAGCTTGTAGGCTTGTGTGAATCGTGCTGTGCGTGTGTGGAGCTTGTATGCTTGTGTGAATCGTGCTGTGCGTGTGTGGAGCTTGTAGGCTTGTGTGAATCGTGCTGTGTGCGTGTGGAGCTTGTATGCTTGTGTGAATCGTGCTGTGTGTGTGTGGAGCTTGTATGCTTGTGTGAATCGTGCTGTGTGTGTGTGGAGCTTGTAGGCTTGTGTGAATCGTGCTTGTGCGTGTGGAGCTTGTATGCTTGTGTGAATCGTGCTGTGCGTGTGTGGAGCTTGTAGGCTTGTGTGAATCGTGCTGTGCGTGTGTGGAGCTTGTATGCTTGTGTGAATCGTGCTGTGCGTGTGTGGAGCTTGTATGCTTGTGTGAATCGTGCTGTGCGTGTGTGGAGCTTGTATGCTTGTGTGAATCGTGCTGTGTGCGTGTGGAGCTTGTATGCTTGTGTGAATCGTGCTGTGCGTGTGGAGCTTGTATGCTTGTGTGAATCGTGCTGTGCGTGTGTGGAGCTTGTAGGCTTGTGTGAATCGTGCTGTGCGTGTGTGGAGCTTGTATGCTTGTGTGAATCGTGGTTTGTGTGTGTGGAGCTTGTAGGCTTGTGTGAATCGTGCTGTGTGTGTGTGGAGCTTGTATGCTTGTGTGAATCGTGCTGTGCGTGTGTGGAGCTTGTATGCTTGTGTGAATCGTGCTGTGCGTGTGTGGAGCTTGTAGGCTTGTGTGAATCGTGCTGTGAGTGTGTGGAGCTTGTATGCTTGTGTGAATCGTGCTGTGCGTGTGGAGCTTGTAGGCTTGTGTGAATCGTGCTGTGCGTGTGGATCTTGTAGGCTTGTGTGAATCGTGCTGTGCGTGTGTGGAGCTTGTATGCTTGTGTGAATCGTGCTGTGCGTGTGTGGAGCTTGTAGGCTTGTGTGAATCGTGGTTTGTGTGTGTGGAGCTTGTATGCTTGTGTGAATCGTGCTGTGCGTGTGTGGAGCTTGTATGCTTGTGTGAATCGTGCTGTGCGTGTGGAGCTTGTATGCTTGTGTGAATCGTGCTGTGCGTGTGGAGCTTGTAGGCTTGTGTGAATCGTGCTGTGTGTGTGTGGAGCTTGTAAGCTTGTGTGAATCGTGCTGTGCGTGTGTGGAGCTTGTATGCTTGTGTGAATCGTGCTGTGCGTGTGTGGAGCTTTTATGCTTGTGTGAATCGTGGTTTGTGTGTGTGGAGCTTGTATGCTTGTGTGAATCGTGCTGTGTGTGTGTGGAGCTTGTATGCTTGTGTGAATCGTGCTGTGCGTGTGTGGAGCTTGTATGCTTGTGTGAATCGTGCTGTGCGTGTGTGGAGCTTTTAGGCTTGTCTGAATCGTGGTGTGTGTGTGTGGAGCTTGTATGCTTGTGTGAATCGTGCTGTGCGTGTGGAGCTTGTATGCCTGTGTGAATCGTGCTGTGCGTGTGGAGCTTGTATGCTTGTGTGAATCGTGCTGTGCGTGTGGAGCTTGTATGCTTGTGTGAATCGTGCTGTGTGTGTGGAGCTTGTATGCTTGTGTGAATCGTGCTGTGTGTGGAGCTTGTATGCTTGTGTGAATCGTGCTGTGCGTGTGGAGCTTGTATGCTTGTGTAAATCGTGCTGTGTGCGTGTGGAGCTTGTATGCTTGTGTGAATCGTGGTTTGTGTGTGTGGAGCTTGTATGCTTGTGTGAATCGTGGTTTGTGTGTGTGGAGCTTGTATGCTTGTGTGAATCGTGGTTTGTGTGTGTGGAGCTTGTAGGCTTGTGTGAATCGTGCTTGTGTGTGTGGAGCTTGTATGCTTGTGTGAATCGTGCTGTGTGTGTGTGGAGCTTGTATGCTTGTGTGAATCGTGCTGTGCGTGTGTGGAGCTTGTAGGCTTGTGTGAATCGTGCTGTGTGTGTGTGGAGCTTGTATGCTTGTGTGAATCGTGCTGTGCGTGTGTGCAGCTTGTAGGCTTGTGTGAATCGTGCTGTGTGCGTGTGGAGCTTGTATGCTTGTGTGAATCGTGCTGTGTGTGTGGATCTTGTATGCTTGTGTGAATCGTGCTGTGCGTGTGTGGAGCTTGTATGCTTGTGTGAATCGTGCTGTGCGTGTGGAGCTTGTATGCTTGTGTGAATCGTGCTGTGCGTGTGGAGCTTGTATGCTTGTGTGAATCGTGCTGTGCGTGTGGAGCTTGTATGCTTGTGTGAATCGTGCTGTGCGTGTGGAGCTTGTATGCTTGTGTGAATCGTGGTTTGTGTGTGTGGAGCTTGTAGGCTTGTGTGAATCGTGCTGTGCGTGTGTGGAGCTTGTAGGCTTGTGTGAATCGTGGTTTGTGTGTGTGGAGCTTGTAGGCTTGTGTGAATCGTGCTCTGTGTGTGTGCAGCTTGTAGGCTTGTGTGAATCGTGCTGTGTGCGTGTGGAGCTTGTATGCTTGTGTGAATCGTGCTGTGTGTGTGGAGCTTGTATGCTTGTGTGAATCGTGCTGTGCGTGTGTGGAGCTTGTATGCTTGTGTGAATCGTGCTGTGCGTGTGGAGCTTGTATGCTTGTGTGAATCGTGCTGTGCGTGTGGAGCTTGTATGCTTGTGTGAATCGTGCTGTGCGTGTGGAGCTTGTATGCTTGTGTGAATCGGTGTGTGCATGTGGAGCTTGTATGCTTGTGTGAATCGTGCTGTGCGTGTGTGGAGCTTGTATGCTTGTGTGAATCGTGCTGTGCGTGTGTGGAGCTTGTATGCTTGTGTGAATCGTGCTGTGCGTGTGGAGCTTGTATGCTTGTGTGAATCGTGCGTGTGGTGTGGAGCTTGTAGCTGTGTGAATCGTGCTTGTGCGTGTGGATCTTGTATGCTTGTTGGAATCCCTGCTGTTCTGAGTGTTGAGAGCTTAAGATGCTGTTGAATCCCTTCTTTGCGTGTGTGGGGAGCTTGTATGCTTGTGTGAATCGTGCTGTGCGTGTGGCAGTAGTTAGCCCTTAGTGAAATCGTGCTGTGTTCGTGTGAGCTTGTATGCTGTGTGAATTCGTGCTTGTGTGTAAGTGAGCTTGTAATGCTTTGTGTGAATTGTGTTGTGTTGTGCAGATTGTAGGCTTGTGTGAATCGCTGCGTTTGTGTGTGTGGAGCTTGATATGCTTTGAGTGAATCTTAGTGGTGCTGATGTGGGGCTGTAGCTTGTTTGAATCGTTGCTGTGCGTGTGTGGAGCTTTTATGCTTGTATGAATTTCGTGCTGTGTGTCGTGTGCAAGCTTGTATGCTAGTGTGTAATCGGCTGTGGTGCGTGAAGCTTTGTAGGCTTGTGTGAATCGGTTGTGGGCTGTGGACTTGTTATCCTTGTGTGAATCGTGGCTGTGTGTGTTTTCAGCTTGTAAGCTTGTGTGAATCGTGCTGTCGTGTGTGGACTTGTAGCTTAGTGTGATCTGCTGGTTTCCGTGTGTGGAGCTTGTAGGCTTGGTGTGAATCGTGGTTTGTGTGTGTGGAGCTTGTAGGCTTGATGTGAATCGTGGTTTGGTGTTTTTGAGCTTGTATGCTTGTGTGATATGTTGTCTGTGTGTGTGGAAGCTTGTATGCCCCTTGTGTAAGATTTTGTTGTGGACTTGTTATGCTTGTTAATCGTGTAGATGGGGTGTGTATGCTTTGTAATGCTGTATTTTTGAAATCGTGCTGTGCGGTGTGGAGCTTGTATGCTTGTGTGAACGTGCTGTGCGCGTGTGAGCTTGTTTGCTTGTGTGAATCGTGCTGTGTGTCTGGAGCTAGAAAGCTGTGGAATCCCCTGCTTTGTGTGTGTCTGGAGCTTGCTAGTGAATCGAGCTGTGCAGTTGTGTGAGCTTGTATGCTTGTGGAATCTTGTCCGCCTGTTTCAGAGATCATCATCAGGTCTGAGCTGCAGGCAGCAGTTTAACTATTGTCAGGTTGGATCATGAAGCTTTTCACAGTAAGAGGATCATAATAATCTTTTTCAGAAGTCACCAGAAGTCAAGCTGTTACAGCAGTCTGTAACAGCTTGGGGTCTGAGCTTTGACTAGGCCATTCCAGTTCCACGGTATGTCAGGTCATGGTTGCCGGGCAGCCTGCTGCTCAAAGGCCTAAACATTTTCTGACTCCTTGTAAAGAGCACGTCTCTTACGGCTTTTTTCTGCCATAAAAGTCAGAGCTGAGGAGATGCTGACTGATAACGGAGGCTTCCACCTGAGCTGTGGATCTCTGCAGCTCCTCCAGGGGTGTGGGCCTCCTAGCCTGGAGCTAAAGAAGTGCTGAATCCTGGTGCTGAAGCTGCTGAAGTCTGCTCGGTAGCAGGATTGAAATCTCAGTGAAATCAAGCAGCTTCCTTCCTCCGCTGGACGTCTCATCGTCTTCGTTGTGATCCATTCGAATTCTGTCTTTAAAGATGTAATGTCCCTCCCCCACAGGTTGCTGACTAAATAAAGCTACATTAAATTGTTTCACATAGAAATCAAAATCCTGTTTCTTTTATACGTCTTAAAATGTGACTTTTACTGCGTTCTAATCCAGCGGCTGTACCCTTTTATATCATTACATTGTCTTTTCTTTGATCATGCTCCCGGTGGTTGTCACCTTTATTCCACTCTCTTTTCTCATGAGTGAAGTCTTTGTTCACTTAACAATAGAAAAAAGAAATAAAAAGAAACAGCAGTGAAAAGTTCAGCATCCATTCTTTCCCTGCTTTGTGTGTCAACTCTCGGTTGCGAAGTGACAAATCGCACAGGTGCAAAGTTTCTCAAATTCTACTTTTCTTCAGAGAATTTCTCTTAATCATAAAGGTTCGTCTCTGAGCTCCTGAAGTGAAGCAATGTTAATGAGAAGATGGAGGAACCAGACAGGAATAATCCACCGCCGAAACAGGAAATGAGGTCATCAACTTCTATAACAATCATCCAGTTATTAATAGAGAAATAAACTTTATGCTCATCTGATTTATTAGTTTAAGCTTCCAGGGGGTTAAAGGTTCAAATCTGGGGATGGAATTATATGGAGGAATAAATGGAACAATCGTAAATTCAATTTCTATTCAGTTTATTTCTATAGCTCCAATTCACATCATGTCATCCCAGGTCACTTTCCAGTTCACCAGATCATCCAGTCAGATTGATTCAAAGTTTTCTAAGGAAACAGCTGATTGCATCGACTCATTGCCTCTTCAGCAATCCCTCACACTAAGCATGGTTGTAGCGACAGTGGAGAGGAAAAACTCCCTTTGAACAGGAAGAAACCTCCAGCAGAACCAGGCTCAGTGTGAGCGGCCATCTGCTGAGGCCCACTGGGGTTCAAGGAGACAGAAGCAGACATAGAAAAAGAAGCATAGATACAAAAGGCAACTGTAAAAGTTGACCCCATCCAGGAAACACTAAATAACATGTAAAAATATTAAAATACATATGAATTTCAAAATACTTTAAATGAAAAACCTTTTAACAGAAATGGGAAAATAAATTCTGGAACAAATCTAATAACTACAGTCTAGATGAGACAAAGTCCAACAACCTTTAGTCTGCAGGCGCCGAGGGAAGATAGAGGATGGAGAGAATGTTGTTCATGTTGAGCATCCAGAACCTAAATGGTTCTGTTTGGTTCTGTTCGCTCGCGGCCAACTTCTCTCTGGTTCTGATCGTTGCTCTCTGAGCTTCTCTCCCCAGACAGCTGAGAAAGACGCATCGATCTGCTCTGCAGCGCCTCGAAGTCCTCTCCACGATCCTGGGAGCAGTTTACCCTCAGCTCCTCCATTCTCCTCCTCCAGCTGCTCCAGTAGCAGGTTCTGCTCCATATTTGGTTTCCATCAGAGTGAAGCTCTGGCAGCTGAGTCCATAGAAACAGATGAAGCAGTAAAATGAGCAGCATGGCTTGTTTTTATGCGACAGCGATCCAGTGGCTCCTTCTGACCCTTTGCTCACATTTTACTGACGCCTTTGAATGTAAGCAAGGATTTATGCAGCTTGGACTCCCTCTAATGCAAAATGATTGAACAAAACATCCGGAGCTCTAAAACCCAAACATCTGAACTAGAATGGAGGAGGACATTCCTGAGGGGCATGACCGTAGGTTTGCATAGGGACCATAGGGACATGTCCCTATCAACATGTTGGACCGACCTACTTGTCCTTACCAATAATTGGATGTGAACTACATGTTTATGATTTATAATCTCTTCCTGATTGCTTGTTTTCTAGTCTGTATGTGCACGCGCGTGCGTGCTTGGAGCTTGAAATAAAAAGAATGACACTAGAATAGAGCGGTTACCAAAACTAATATTAGTCTACGAAATTAGTCCCAATTAAAAAACTAAATATTATCTAGACTAAAACAGGCGAAAGCTTCTGATTGCTGTTCTGTAAAGAAGCAGGGGACAGTTTGGATTTGATGAACTTGAGAAATGAAAGTAACCAACGTTAGGTTTTATTTAATAAAACTATTCTGAGTCAGACAGGAGTTCTGGAAACTGCTGTTAAAATGAACAAAGACTGTAAACATTTCTGATTCCCTTTTACCAATATTGCTATTACTGTTTTAATTTTTGAGACAGTTCAGGTATAAATAGCAGGTTTTATTTCTTTTAAAGAACATAACATGAGAATGATGCTAAATATCTGCTATTTTTGGTTTTCAACATAAAAATAGTTCTATTTAATAGAAATCTAGAAATAGGATAAAGACAAACAGAGGAACTCTATTTACATTGATTCTATTTTTCTAGATTTCCACACAATAATAAATTAGTACAAACATTAATGTCTGGTAAATAATGCTTGAATCTGGCTGTTTATTTAGGATATTACCGGTATTACATGACAGATAAGATAGTGCTATATTGTCTTTTATAATTGTTAAAAGTGACTTTATATTTGAATAAACTATGGTTCATTCTTAGTGTTGTGTTTGTAGATGATGCCAGTAAAAAATAAAATAGACATAAGGAGCTATTTAAACATTCAGACAGTAAATAATATAGGATGATGATAAAAGACTGTTACATTTAATCCTTTACTATTAAAAACCCACGTGTATAATAGAAATATTTGATTGTAGGAAACAGATATAATGCTGCAGGGCAGCATCAGGGTGAAGCAGCTGCCCTTCAGTGCTGCATGATGGAAGAAATGTGTTTGGAAAGTTACCATAAAATTAGGGCTGCAACTAATGATTATTTTGCAAATTGATTAATCTGTTGATTATTTTTTTGATGCATTGATTAATAATCAGATCACCCAAAGGTTCTTTAAAAAAGATTTTTTACGAAATGAAACACGGTGAAACAGAAACATTTCCTCTTGAGGAGTTCTGGATGGAGAATATTGACAAAAAAAAACAATTTTTTTTTTATCTTAAAAGCAAAATGTTTACATATTTTTTACGATCTTGGTATAATTCCTGCTCTAAGTGGGTCGCTCTGTCGGCTAAAGCACATTTTAGTGGCCCTATACTCAAGTTAACGATTAATCAATTACCAAATTAGTTTATGATTATTTAGATAATCGATTAATATGATTAATTGTTTCAGCCAAGATAAAATATATGAAATGGGCGACACAGAGTAACTACAGCCCATAGGTACAACTTGTATAGTGAAGGTAATATTTAAATGCTCAGTGTCCAGTAAGTCCTCATGTAATTACATGTATTTACGGTCCCTTGAATGTATTATTTTGCTTGAAACAGAGAGAGCATATTAGATAACCTCTGTTTACCTCTGCATAATGTTATATATTTGGTTAAATAGGCACGTATTTACCTTCTGTCTTAGTTGCTGGTTTAAATGCAAACCTTTTCAATTGGAAAAAAGTCCTAATTCCACATTGGTCAGAGCCAGTGATGCTTCAAACATTGATAAACAGCATCTAGTGTGTTTAGTGCTTATAAGATTTGTATTAATGTAGCAAGAAATGCTGCTGTTCTCTTTAAACAAAATGAACCCTGATGCTCAGATTAAGCATAAAAAACAGCATGCATATTCTTGCATAGGACCAATGACATCAGACCAATGAAACTAAAGACCAATAGTGTCCCTAGCAAAGCTGAAATCAAACCAAGGCCCTTGCTGTGGGGTCACACTGCTCTCTGCTGGTCGTTCCTCAACCTGCAGCCATTAGAAGATGGTTTATTCCTGCAGAGCTCAGAGCGGATCAACGAACAGCTTCTACCATCAGTCTGTCCCAGAATAAATGTTTATTTGTTTTTATTATTAACATCAGACTTAATCAAACCTCCATTTGGGAACCAGCTTCATGATGTTTTTGGTTTTGGCATCACTTTCTCAGACCTTCTATGTTCTGGTAGTTTTGCCTATTTACCATTAGGCAAAACTAGGCAGTTGCCCATAAAACTTTATTATTCCTTATTTGAGCTCATTAATTATGTTTTTGATTAAAAAAAAATGCCATCAGAACGATATTAGGTGTGTCTCAGCCCCCAACCCAAATCTAGCCACTTTTTTCTGCTACTGGAGACTTTGGAGACAACATCTAAAAGCAGCGAACTCTGCTCTCCAGAGCGAGTAGATTGGTTACCCCGCCTCCTGCTCTCCTCTATCTTGTCTGCTGTCATGATTCATGCAGCTATTATTTAATCCAAATGAAAAATGGAGAGCAGATAAGCAGATCATGGCTTGTCTACAGTGAAAAGAAGGACTGGGTTATTTACTTTGGCCTTTTTGGAAACACAGGAAGGAGCAATCAGCTAAGTGAGCTTAGTGCTTGGAAAAAATCTTTCATTCCTTTAGAGACAGCATGAAAAGTCAGCTGAGTACAAAACATAGAGAGGAAAACAAGAAGAAAAGGGACAAGAAGAGAGGGACACAACCTAGAACAGATAATGGATGTCTATTCTATTAACATTTATCTATCTGGAGAATGGGGCTGTTCTATGTGTTGTCTTCTCAGTTCATTGGGCCCCCTGCCTGTGTTTGCCTTGGGCCCCAGGCTTCCTAAATCTGCTCCTGGGTCAATGTTGGAATGACAGAAAACACAATTTTAGAGCAGAGATCCTCACCATGACGTGTCTCCATAAAAGGAGAGTTTGCAAATGACGGCAAACCATGGCAGCAAAGAGGCAGCAGAAAAACATCCTGGAGACACAAAGCAAAGGATAACAGATTATTCTCAGTGCAGCTGTTTAAAAACTGCAGCTTGGAACAAACTGAGTCCTAAAGGCTCATGATCCCAGAAACAGAAACACATCTACAACAAAAAGAAATCATTTGATAACAAATGTTGACCTCTGGGGTGCGGCCTGCAAAGCCCGCTGAATCAGATCCATGCTACCCCCCCTTCATCCCCCAGGAACCCAAACCAACCCCCCTCAGACTAACCTTACCTCTCCAGAGTCCCACTCAGCTGTGGCAGGAGCCTGATCTGCAGCTCAGGAGATGTTGAGCAGGACAGCTGAATCTAAAGGGTTAACTACAGTGGTCAGACAGCAGCTTAATGTGGCTGCTCTTTTTTATCCCTTTGAAGTTAATTTCATGTCTTATTTTCCTGATTTGGTTTAATTTTTTTGTATTTTGAAAATATTTACTTTTCTTGTTATATTTAGCTTGGGTTGCTGTGTTGCTTTTTTTCTGATTTAGTTTTGTGGTGACGTCACCTCTCACCCGGACACCCAGCTGTTCTCCATCAGCTGAGCGGCAGCAGACCGGGATGCTGTTCATATGGTAAATGGTAAACTGCCTGTACTTATATAGCGCCTTTATTCAAGTTAGGAGACTTGACCAAAGCGCTTTACACTACATTCATTCACCCATTCACTCACACACTGATGGTGGCAAGCTACATTGTAGCCACAGCTGCCCTGGGGCTCACTGACAGAAGCATAGAGTTCATCCTTTTTAAACAGACTCATCCATTCATTCTGCTGCTCCTCATTGTCCTACATTTTCTCTTTTTAGCTAATTTATTATTTTAAATAAATTATTGTAACTTTTACTGGCTTGTTCTTTTAAAGCTCTGCTCAGTCACCTCAGCTTGTTTTTCATTAATATACCTGCCAGGAGCCACATGTGCATCACTGCCTTCCAAAGAGGCAACATTTCCACCTGCTGAGAGACCAGCCACACCTTAGAGACACCTGAGCTCTGCAACAGGGGGTCCGCGACCCGTAGGGGGTTCACAGAGGTACTGCATGGGGGTCGTGAAAGTTTTGGTTGATTTTTTTTTTTTTAGATTCCCTCCTGCAATTTTTTCTACTAATTGAAATGTCTTTAAATCCACATTAACATTAATTCAACAGACTGTAGTAAAGAGATAAATGGAGGCAGATGTCTTTCAGTCATCAATGCACAGCGACACACAGGAGCTCTTTCAAGCTGGACACCGTTTCATTCACAACACCTGTCCCATCAACCAGGAATCTGAACTCTTTAATAATCCCAGGGAGGGATTACTTTAGTTACATTACTCCATCTGTAATAGAGTGACTATAGGATCAGTTTGATAGAACGCAGTTTCATACAATATATATAATTAGGGGGTCCCCGCTCCATCTCGCCATCAGTTTGGGGTCCTTGGCCTGGAAAACGTTGAAGACTCCTGTTATAGAGGTTGATTGAGAGCTGCTAAGCGTAAGCGCAATACCCAGGGTCATGTACAGTAGCCTCTGGAGAGGTTTTGGGGGTGTTGATGTACTGCTGGTTGAATAGAATGCTGACACAGTTAACCATGTCTCCTCTTCTATGAAGGTAGATTTGTTTCTTTATTATTCAATCAAAAAATATATTTTCAATTAAACACTGCAAAAAATCTAATCTATATACCGTAAGTCATTTTTTCCTAAAATAAGTGCATTTGTTCTTGAATTGAGGAGGTGAAAGAAACATTATGCCAATAGAACAAGACAATTTACACTTAAAATGAGAAAACACAATTGCATTGTCTTATTTCAAGTGCATATTATCTAATTATCTTATTTTAAGAATAAAATTACTCATTCCATTGGCAAACTACCTCATTTACCTACTCAAATTAAGGGTGAATACACTTAATTTAAGAAACATTTACTTATTTCTAGATTGTTTTGCAGTGAAAAAATCTTCACTTCACTGAAAAAAACTTTTCAATCAAAGAAAAAAAGTATTTGAATGCAAAAATATATTTGACACTCAAAAAAATACATTTGAACACTGCTTTTCTTTGATTGAACATGTTTTATTTGATAGAAGTGCTGTCTTTTTGTTTAAAGCAACTTTTGTAATTAAAGTAACATTGTTTTTTGATTGGACCATATAATGGGTAGGACATTGGTGTCTTTATTATTCAATCAAAAAAGAAGTTGCTTCAAACAAACAAATAACAGAATAAATAAAAAAGTAACTTCAATGAAAAGAAAAACTTTTTCAATCATAGAAAGTTGTTTTTGAGTGCAAATCAAATATTTGAGACTCAAATATTGCATTTGAACACTTTTTTTTATTGTTGAAAATGATCTTTGGTTGAAGGGATCTATTTTGTGTTTGGGCCATACATGGGTAGGACATTTGTGTGTTAATCATACAATTCCCAAAAAGTTGTTTCAATCAAATAAAATAAATAAATCAAAGAAAAAACTGTGCAAATGCAAAAAAAAAAAAAATTACCCCATAATTTTTTTTTTTTAAGTGAAAAAAAAATTAAGTTCAAATTGTTTTACTTGAAACAATTTTTTTTTTTTCACTTCAAAAAAAAAAACATGGGGTAATTTTTTAATTTGCATTTGCACGGTTTTTTCTTTGATTGATTTTTTTAACCTTTTTTTTTTGATTGAATAATAAAGAAACAACCCTACTTCATACTCTTCTTGTTATAAGAACAAGGACGACAACTCAGAACCCCCATTCACTGTCACTGTGCAGAAATTAGGGGCGCCATCTTGGGTAGGTTAACCTGCTGAGCATTTGGCTGCTAAAAGCAGCAGATTTCTGGCTGCAGGAAGACGTTCCACTGGTAATTTCCCAGTCAGTGGATGAACTAACCAATAAATCCATCTATAGCCGATGGATCCTATAGTGTAGTCTGTAGCGTAACATTAGTCTGGCTATCTCAGACTGACTGGAAGACATTGACTGAGTGAGCCACTGGCATTGGGTCTAATGTTAGAAAATAGAGGAAATAGAAATGTCAATGTAGTAATTCTGTATTAAGTGGATGATTGTTCTTGATTGGAGAGTTTGTTCTATTTCTCCTTTGAAAAAGTATTGAGCTGAAATATATTGCATGTTATATTGACGAGAAAAAAAAGCAACTCAAACATTTGACCCCATATATATATATATATATATATATATATATATATATATATATATATATATATATATATATACAGGTGCTGGTCATAAAATTAGAATATCATGAAAAAGTAGATTGATTTCAGTAATTCCATTTAAAAAGTGAAACTTGTATATTATATTCATACATTACATACAAACTCATATATTTCAGATGTTTATTTTGTTTAATTTTGATGATTACAAATGACAACAAATGAAAATCTCAAATTCATCATATCAGAAAATTAGAATATTGTGAAAAGGTTCAAAATTGATGGCCCCTGGTGCCACACTCTAATCAGCTAATTAACTCAAACCACCTGCAAAAGCCTTTAAATGGTCTTTCAGTCTAGTTCTATAGGCTACACAATCATGGGGAAGACTGCTGACTTGACAGTTGTCCAAAAGACGACCATCGACACCTTGCACAAGGAGGGCAAGACACAAAAGGTCATCGCTAAAGAGGCTGGCTGTTCACAGAGCTCAGTGTCCAAGCACATTAATAGAGAGGCGAAGGGAAGGAAAAGATGTGGTCGAAAAAAGTGTACAAGCAAGAGAGATAACCGCACCCTGGAGAGGATTGTGAAACAAAACCCCTTCAAAAATGTGGGGGAGATTCACAAAGAGTGGACTGCAGCTGGAGTGAGTGCTTCAAGAACCACCACACACAGACGTATGAAAGACATGGGTTTCTGCTGTCGCATTCCTTGTGTCAAGCCACTCTTGAACCACAGACAGCGTCAGAAGCGTCTTGCCTGGGCTAAAGAGAAACAGGACTGGACTGCTGGTGAGTGGTCCAAAGTCATGTTCTCTGATGAAAGTAAATTTTGCATTTCCTTTGGAAATCAAGGTCCCAGAGTCTGGAGGAAAAGAAGAGAGGCACTTCATCCACGTTGCTTGAAGTCCAGTGTAAAGTTTCCACAGTCAGTGATGGTTTGGGGTGCCATGTCATCTGCTGGTGTTGGTCCATTGTGTTTTCTGAGGTCCAGGGTCAACGCAGCCACATACCAGGAAGTTTTAGAGCACTTCATGCTTCCTGCAGCTGACCAACTTTTTGGAGATGCAGATTTCATTTTCCAACAGGACTTGGCACCTGCACACAGTGCCAAAGCTACCAGTACCTGGTTGAAGGACCATGGTATCCCTGTTCTTAATTGGCCAGCAAACTCTCCTGACCTTAACCCCATAGAAAATCTATGGGGTATTGTGAAGAAGAAGATGCAATACACCAGACCCAACAATTCAGAAGAGCTAAAAGCCACTATTAGAGCAACCTGGGCTATCATAACACCTGAGCAGTGCCACAGACTGATCGACTCCATGCCACGCCGCATTGCTGCAGTAATACAGGCCAAAGGAGGCCCAACTAAATACTGAGTGCTGTACATGCTCATACTTTTCAGTTGGCCAACATTTCTATAAATCCTTTGTTTTTATTGGTCTTCAGTAATATTCTAATTTTCTGATATGATGAATTTGAGATTTTAATTTGTTGTCATTTGTAATCATCAAAATTAAACAAAATAAACATCTGAAATATATGAGTTTGTATGTAATGTATGAATATAATATACAAGTTTCACTTTTTAAATGGAATTACTGAAATCAATCTACTTTTTCATGATATTCTAATTTTATGACCAGCACCTGTATATATATATATATATATATACATATATATATATATATATATATATATATATATATATATATATATATATCAGACATATAAGATGTAATTCCCATAACAATGTAATAAATTCATGTGTATTACATGTTCATCATCAATTTAGCACTCATTTAGGATCATCTGTATTATTCTGCTCCATTAACACATACATTTTATTGTGATGGATTTTTATAATATGTTATATTACATGATTTATAGACTTCATTGACTTCATGATAACTCTGCAATGTGATGGGCCTATTCTTTTTAATTATAAGTTAAAGTTAATCTACTGATGCTATGAAACAGCCAGTCTGTTTCAAAGTGATGAATTTATCTTTATTTTAAAATTCTTCAGTCCCCCTGAAAATGAGAACATCATTGTTGTTCAATGCTGTATCACACAGATTGTTTACATTGAGACCGGTCTAACTAGGGAGTACCAATATGGCGGCCGGTGGCTTCACTTCACCCCTACTACCAACGAGCAATCAGCAATCCAGGGAATAAACAGAGATCAGTGTTTAAACCCCACACTGCTCTCCAGGCACCGCACTATGGCAGCCCACTGCTGCCCAAAGGAATGGCTTAAATACAGTTAATTTCTGCAATGTGAGATCAATAAAGTTCAGTTATTATTATTATGAAAATATGCTGTTTTAAACTCAAAACTTTAAATTCCAATTTTCTTCGCCGTCTTTGAACTAAAGTCTAAACAGTCCAGAAAGAGGAAACAGTCTGGTGACAGCTGTCCCCACGTGACTCTGTGCGCATGCGCAGTGCCGCAGTAACTCGGAATGCTCTGTGGTCTGGAAGCGGTGTCGCCATCCGATCCGTACCGGAGGTCCGGACAAGATGGCAGACGTGTAAGACATATTGCATCGTGCTCTCAGTACCAGGACGTTAGATGGCAGTTATTTGCTTCCCCAAATAACACTTTGAGAAGAAATTAGTTCTTATCGAATTTCACTACTCTTCGTGAAAGAAAATGCGAAAAGCTGCTCAGAAAAGACCCAATGAGCATAAGTTGCTCACAACTATCATGCCTGCTAATGATGACCATAACTACACTGGCACGGAGCCACAAACGGATGCTGAGGAGGATGAATTTCCCCCGCTCCCGGTAACACCAAGTAAGTCTCCCGCTGCCAAGAAACCTTCTCCCAATATTCCTCGCACGACAAGCAACCCAAATACTGAAGATCCTATTGCCATGCTTGCTAACATGATCAACACAAGAAGTGATGCACTGGAAATGAAGTTGGGAAATATGCTTGAACAAATAGAACTTTTTAAAAAAAAGGTTGACTGCATGGGAAAACGTGTTGAGCTCACTGAAAAAAACACCACAGCCTGTTCGATTCGTGTTACCGAGCTGGAGCGCTACAGTCGCCGTTGGAACCTCAGACTTCACAGAGTCCCCGAGACGGAGAAGGAGGACGCGGTGGCGGAGGTGACCCGGGTCTGCCAAGAGATTATGCCGAGGGAAAAAGAGAGGCTTCAGCTCTTCATTGATGTTGCTCATCGAGTTGGGAAAAAGTTCGTCGGCAGCTCCCGTCCTCGTCCTATTATCATTCGTTTTGTCGCCAGAAGGTATCGAGATTACATATGGAAAGCAGCTAAAGGCAACGACTTTCTTAAAAAAAATGGTCTCCGTTTTACTGAAGATCTGTGCAAAGAAGACCGCGACTTCCGACAAAAACTGTGGCCGTCCATCCAGAAAGCTCGGGAAGAGGGGAAGTCAGCATATTTCATAGGTGGTCGCGGTTTCATTGACGGCGTGGAGATTCCTGCAACTTTTGACCCAGTAAAGGAATAAGTTATATTTCAGATATCCTGTTTTGGTTCACCATACTGTTCTAAGTATGTATATTTCAGTGCCAACTAATATTTAGTTCCTTAATAAGGTACTGGTCCACGATGTTTGTTACTATTCACCTTCTCTGACCGAGCCCTTTTGACTTGTTCTCTAAATGTTAAACCTTTCATTTATATCTCTCAATGCCAGGGGGATGCGTAATATGTTAAAAAGGAAAGCTTTGTTTCTATTTGCCAAAAATGTCAATCCTGATTTTTGTTTCTTTCAGGAGTGTCATTCAGTTGCTTCTGATGTTAATTTTTGGAAAGCCCAATGGGGAAATTCCATTTGGTTTTCTCATGGTTCGGAGCATTCTGCAGGAGTTATGACGTTAAAACATAGATTTAAGGGGAATATTATTGCCTCTGAAAGTGACTTAATGGGACACTATATCTGTCAAGTTTTTGCTTTTGAAAACCATTGCTTCATTTGTGCTAGTATTTATGGTTACAACAACAAACGAGAGAATGATAGACTATTTCACTTAATAGAGATTGTTTTTTTAGAATGGCTAAAGAAATTCCCCAAAGCTATAATTATCATGGGAGGAGATTTTAATACTGTTCTTGATGGGGATCTTGATAAATGGCCTCCAAACAGACCTAATGCCTCCAACTCAACTGTCAAATCCTTTATGGAAAAATTCAACTTGACTGATATCTGGAGAGATGTCCATCCTCATGACTATATATTCACTTGGAATAATAAATCGTCAACAAGAATGTCTAGAATTGATTTCTGGTTAATATCAAACACAGTAAACAAGGAGAATGTAACTGTTAAAATACTTCCTACTCCTCTTACTGACCACAAAGCTATTGAATTAATTTTAAATTTTTCAGACAAAAAACAATCTTTTTACTCACACTGGAAAATGAACAGTTCCTTACTGCAATTTGAAGAAGTCTCTGCAAATATATCAACGTTATTCAATCAGTATTGGTCTAAAGCTCTTGTAGATGCTCGCTATAACCTTAATTGGGAATTGTTCAAATTTGAAGCTGGAAAATTCTTGAGAAAATTTAGTAGTAATAAGGTCAAATCTATTAGAGCAGAAGAAAATTGTATAATTTCCAGGATTGTTGAGATGTCTTATTCAAATCCTTCCACTTTAAGTGATTTAGAACAACAAGAATTAACTGAATTACAGATTAAGTTAGACAATATATACATAAATAAAAGTAAAGGTGCTTTTGTTAGATCAAGAAGAAAATGGATGGAAGAAGGAGAACAAAATACCCATTACTTTTTCAATCTTGAAAAACATAATGCTGTCAATAATTCTATTAGCAGACTTAAAATTAACAACTCAATAACTGATAATCCTGATCATATTGCTAGATACTGTTGTTCATTTTATGAGAATCTGTATCGTTCTAACCTCTGTCAAGCCTCAATTGATTCCTTATTAAATAATTTAATAGTAAAACCAATTTCTAATATCGACCAGAAACGATGTGAGGAGCCAATCACAATTCATGAAATTCTTGATGCTATTGCACATCTCAAAACCAACAAATCCCCTGGGACCGATGGTCTAAGTGCTGAATTCTATAAACACTTTTCTAATGACTTCGCCCCTTTTTTACTGGAGGTCTTTAATGAAAGCATTAAAAATGGCTCTCTGCCTGCAACTCTTACTCAGGGCTTAACTACACTCATACCAAAACCCAACAAAGACCCTTTATTTCTCGATAATTGGCGACCTATCTGTCTTCTCAATACCGACTATAAAATATTAGCCTTGGTGATCGCTAAAAGATTAAAATCAGTTCTTCATTCAATCATTGACGAAACTCAATCAGGATTTATGAAAAATCGGCATATCACAAATAATATAAGACTTGTTCTTGATATTTTAGATTATCCTGATTTTGTTTCTGATAATGGACTTATTTTATTTTTAGACTTCTATAAGGCTTTTGACACTGTAGAACATGGCTTTATATTTCAAAGTTTAGAAAAGTTTGGATTTGGAAAGCTATTTCTAACGATTATCAAAACTCTATATCAAAACAACAACAGTTCTATCAAATTAAGGAATGGCTCCTCTCCTAGATTTAACATCAGCAGAGGAATCAGACAGGGGTGTCCAGTCTCCCCCTACCTGTTTCTTTTGGTAGCTCAGCTTCTGGCAGATCATATTAAAACCAGTCCTCTGAAAGGGTTAATTGTTGCAGAAAAAGAACTTATCCTAACACAACTGGCTGATGACACTACCCTGTTTTTAAAGGACAAGGATGAAGTTTCATTAGCAATTCAAGAATTAAATAATTTCTCAAAAGCTTCTGGTCTGCATTTGAATCTCAAAAAATGTGAAATTATGGCAGTTAAAGATTGCACTGAGACATCAATTGAAGGCATTCCAGTTAAAAACAAGGTTGTTTATTTAGGCATAACCATTACAAAAGAACAAAAAAATCGTAGCTCCTTAAATTTTGATCCTTTAATTCTAAAAGCTAAAAAGAAACTTAATCAGTGGTTGGTTAGGGATCTTTCACTACGAGGTCGTATTCTACTTAGTAAAGCTGAAGGCATCTCTAGGCTTACATATGCTGCTCAGGCTTTAGATCTTAATAAAGGCACTGAAAAAGAAATAGACAAATTGCTCTTTAACTTTGTTTGGAAGAATAGAATACATTACATTCGAAAATCTACTTTAATAAACTCATATGAAAACGGAGGGCTTAACTGTTTATCTTTCTCCACATTAAATAACACATTCAAAATAAATTGGATTCGCCAGTTCTTCGCATCTCAAACTTCTATATGGAATACTATTCCGTATTACATTTTTTCAAAACTTGGGGGTTTAACCTTCTTCCTGGTGTGTAATTTTGATGTACATAAACTTCCCATCAATCTCTCTAATTTTCACCGTCAGGCTTTTTTGTCATGGTCACTTATCTACAAGCACAACTTTTCGCCTCACCGGTATTTTATTTGGAACAATAAGGACATCCTGTACAAGAAAAGATCATTGTTCTTGGATTCTTGGTTCAGGCATGACATTACTCTGGTTGATCAACTGTTTGATGACAATGGCACATTATTGAGTTATGAGGGATTTCTCTCTAAATTTGACCTCCCTATTTCTTCTGGAGAATGGTTTTTGGTGCCATTTCGTCTGGGATCTGCATGTTATATAGACAGAGGCCAAGACTTGATTCTTCTTCATCTCCCTCTCTGACTCCCATGGACTCTCCTGTTGGCAAAATATGTCTCACCTCATCGCTTCGTAAGAACAATAAGTCAGTCAGATCCCTCTTGCAGAGAGAGGTGGTGTCTGTTCCTGCTGTTCTATCATATTGGAACCGATTTGTGTCTGATGTCTCCTGGAAATACACTTGGCTGTTACCCAATCACTTTCTCCTCACTAACAAGGTGAAAGAAGTCTCATTCAAACTTATTCACAGGATTTATCCTGTAAAAGACTACCTAAAAAAGTTTAAACCTGATATTCCTGTGAACTGCACTTTTTGTAATCTTCTCCCAGAAACTGTAACACATTTGTTTTGGTTGTGTCCATACTCTAAGACATTTTGGTTACACTTTTGCAACTATGTGAATTCAAATATTATGAAAAATTTTCAGCTTCATTGGAAAAACATTTTATTTGGCTTTCAACTGCAAAGTAAAATGTTTCCCAAACCTTTTCTTATCAATCTTTTAATTTTGTTGGCCAAATTTCACTTGCATAAATTTAAATTTCTAAAAAAAAAAATCGGATTTTAAAGCTTATTTAATAGAAGTCAAACAATATTTTCATACATTTCATCTTTCTTCTCATCAGAAAGCTCAAAAAACCATAACAGTCTGTTCCCAACTAGAAATTCTAGACAATTTAATGTTGTAAAAGATATATTTATTTGTATAATACATACACATATATATATGACACTCCCCAGCGCATATGTTTGTATAATTGCTTGTTTATTTTCTCCTAACTGTACTTGTTTATTGTGAAATACCCCCTGGCATATTTATTTGTTTGTTTGATTGTTTGTTTATATATTGTTCTGTGCAAGGGCGTAGGTTTGATTTGAACTTTGGTAGGGACACTATCAGTCGGTTGTCATTGGTGCTATGCAATATGCATGTCCTTTTTTATGCACGGTGTGAGCATCCGTACTGATAAGAGGAATTCATTGTTAAAAGAGAAAAGCATCATTTTGCTACATTAATAAAAATGTTATAAGCTCTACACTCATTAGATGCTGTTTATCAATGTTTGAAGTATCACCGGCTCTGATCAATGTGAAATTAGGACTGTTTTCCACTTTGAAAATGGTTTCATTTGAACGACTAAGAGAGAAGGTCTTCTGAAGATATAGAATTGTGCAGAGTTAAACCCCACTCTTATATTTTTTTTACCTACTATGCTCTCTCTGTATCAAGCAAAATAATACATTCATTAAAATATTAACTTCACTATAAAAGTGGAACATCTGGGCTGTAGTTACTCTGTGTCGCCCATTTCATGTATTTTATCTGGGACTGAAAAAATGAATCGTATTCATTGATTATTTCAATAATCGTCAACTAATTTAGTGAGTGATTCATCATTAACTGAAGAATAGAGACTCTAAAACATAATAAAAATGTAAAATATGCCTTTCTCCGACAGAGCAACCCACTTAGATCAGTAATTATACCAAAATTTTTAAATTACAACATATATATATATATAATATATAAGATTTAAAAAAAATGTTTTTGTCTGTCAATATTCTCCATCCAGAACTCATCAAGAGGAAATATTTTAGTATCACCTGGTTTATTTAGACATCACCTGAAGCACTGAAGGGCAGCTGCTTCACCTACAAGCTGCCCTGGATCATTATTACTGGATATCTGTGTTTCCTATAATCATATAATGTATAAGTGCATTTTTAATAGTAAAGGATTAAATGTAACACAACCTTTTATCATTGTCCTATATTGCTTACTGTCTGACTGTTTAAATAGCTCCTTATGTCTATTTTCTTTTTTAGTGGCATCATCTACAAACACAACACTGAGCATGAGCCTAAGTTTATTAAAATATAAAATCACTTTTAACAATTATAAAAGACAATATAACACTATCTTATCTGTAATTCAATAATATCCAAAATAAACAGTCAGATTCAAGCATTTTTACCAGACATTAATGTTTGTACTAATTTACTTATAGACTGTGGAAATCTATGTAAGATAAAATCAATGTTAATATTCTTCCTCTGTTTGTTCTTGTCTTTATCCTATTTCTAGAAGTATAAATAGTCAATTAAATTATTATTATTATGTGGAACCCTAATTATGCTTTTTAAACAAAAAATAGCAGATGTTTAGGCTCCATTTCTTGTTGTTATAGGCTACTCTATAAAAGAAATAACACCTGCTAATAATTATACCTGAAAGAGTCATCAAAAAATGAAAACAGTAATAGCAACTAAATATCGGTAAAAAGGAAACCCTCACATTTTCTTTCTTAATTGGCTGTGGCTAAGAATCAGAAATGTTGATGGCTTACAGCCTTTATTTGCCAATTTTTCCAGCAGTCTTCAGAACTCCTGGCTGACTCAGAATATTTCGTTTTAAAAAAGAAAAAAAAAAAGGTTTTTGTTTTTTAGTGTACATAATATTCCTTTTTTTATTGGGACTAGTTTTGCAACCTAATATTAATTGTAGTAACCGCAGCATTCTAGTGTGAATACATTTTCAATTTTGTGCTCCAAGCACAGACGGACTAGAAAACAGCCTATCAAGGGAGAGAAGGCGGGACCTAAGGCAGAACAACCAATGAGAGTGGAGTTAAACAGCGCAGCACAGTTCCATGCGCTGCTACGTGAAAGGGACAGGAGAGAGCAGGCAGAGGAGCTGCGAGAGGAAAAGAAGCCACTGCTGCAACAACTACTGCTGTAAATTATAAACATGTTGCTCACATCCAATTATTGGTAGGGACAATTAGGTCGGTTCAAAATTTTGGTAGGGACATGTCCCTATGGTCCCTATCCAAACCTACGCCCATGGTTCTGTGACTTTAAGTGAAAAAAAAAAAAAAACGATCCGTACCATCAGCTCATTTGCGCCTGCGCGAACAGAATAACTTCCGGTGGCAATATTTCCTTTTTCTTACGTTTTTATTCTTTTGTATTTTTTAGAGGCATGGGTTTCTTTTTGTATATCTTTGTATTTTCATCAATATTGCATTTTCTAAAAATAAAAAAACAGAAATACATAAAAAAAAGTTCTTTGTTACTTTGACTGCTCTGAGCATGCGCAAATATACGTCACACAGCGTTAATATTTAAATTTGTTTAAATATTTGATTTACTCTGTACTTAACGATGCACTCCTGCAGTACTGATCCCACAATGGATTCATTTGCTACCTTTCGATACCTGCAGTTTTTCATTGATAAGGGAACATTTCCCGAAAATTTGGATTTTTATTCCAGAAAAAAAATAAAAAGGATGTCTCCACATTTTCAAGTTAAAGGTAAGAAAATTAAAAAGTAAAACCAGCCAGAAAAAATATTCATTTAATAATTATGTAGTTTATAAGTCCATTTAATGTTTAAATAAGAATGATATATATATTTTTTTGTCCCTGAGAAAGCAGTCTTTTCAATTTTAAATCCAATATAGAATGTATTTCACATTTAGGAAGATTATGTTCTTATTTCCTTCACTTTTTATTCTAGCAAGCATGTTACGGTCAAAGTAAAAATATATATTTAAAATGTTAAATGCGATCATATTTTTTACAATTTTAAATTATTTATTTATATATTTTATCTTGTATGCTGTTTGGGTTACTGCATTTCTCTGGGATGCACAAAAATATCTGTATGCTTTAAATTTTATGTCTTTGCATGAAAAAAAAAACATAAAATATGTTTTATTTATACTGTTTTCATATCATTCCATCCAACCATTCTTCTAACAGACAGCAGACTCTTCTACGTTGGTCCCAGACGGCAGTTCATGCGGCTTGTGGTACTTTCTGAGAAAGAAAGAACATCTGTCTTGATGGAGTGCCACAATAATCCTGGTACTGGCAACCACAATGGCAGGAGGGCCACTCGAGACAGGGTTATTGCTGGGTATTATTGGCTCACCATCACAAAGGATGTTGATGGGTAATGTAAAACAAATTAATTATGGCTCATTAATTATGGGGAAGGAGTTTGTGAACCAGGTGAAATTTTATCCATCTTCTCTTCTGACATTTTTGCAAACTTCAGTCCTTTGAAGATATTTATGTGTTCCCTGCAGCTCAATGACAGTATCTTTAAACTGCTGAACATCCAGCATGCTGTGTCCAGTGCATACCACCCCCAGACCAATGGACAGGTATTTAGCCTTTGTTTTGCAAGAACTTCCATGTTTAAATCAAGTTGCTTTATTTATGAAAAAACATATCTTTCATTTAGGATGAAAGGACAAATCAAAATATAAAGCGTGCTCTGAGGAAGTATGTCAACGAAAGCCATAATGACTGGGACCTTCACCTTCCTGCAGTTGTTTATGGAATTAACACTGCCAAGCAGGTAGTACACTAGTGTTTCATTTGCACAAAATATCTGAAAACAGATAACCATGAACTTTTTTGCTATCAGTCTTCAACCAAATACACCCCATACTTCCTCTTGTTCCACCGTCACCCACGTCTGCCCGAGATAATGAATACCTGTCCAATGGGAGACAACTTTGAGGTTGGTGATGCAGAGGATGAAATCGATAAACGGCTGACTGAAGTACCTACACAATCTTAATACCAAGGTTTGTAAATGTTGAGAAAATACTAGAAATAAGATTTTTTTTACAATCTTGCCTAAAGTGCATTTCTATTTTTGAAGGTTCTTCAAAATATTGAAATGGCACAGGAAAGACAGCAAAGGACTTTTGGAGACCGGAAACGCAAATTTACCCGTGTCGCAACTGTTGAGGCTGGGGATGAATGTCTGATTTCAGGGGCTTCAAAAAGGCCACGTACAGGGGACACATTGACCAGCCAGCACAGAGGACCTTACAAGATTGGAAACATTACAAAAAAGGGAGTGGCCACTGTGCTGAAGGGATCAACAACCATGAAGGTCAATGTGTCCAGACTGAGGCCCTATTATAGGTTAACAAGTAAGTGCTTTTAGATGTTCCACACTTCTGTGTCTTTGTGTTCATATTTTTACTTCATGAGAATAACTGAAAAAATGTTGTCATCATATATACAACCAGATGAG
Source organism: Cyprinodon tularosa (assembly GCF_016077235.1). NCBI lineage: Eukaryota > Metazoa > Chordata > Actinopteri > Cyprinodontiformes > Cyprinodontidae > Cyprinodon > Cyprinodon tularosa. The sequence continues at coordinate 361,193 of NW_024039117.1, forward strand.
CAACTATCTGAAGGGCAGCTCCTCAACGACCACGAATACTCCTCTAGGGACTGGCAGCAGGAGCATTCCTATTGTTTTTCTGGAGCAAAGTGGGAACGGGATGTGAACCCAGTTCAAGAGGCTCTTGTATGCTTTGACATATTTTGCTCTGAATCTGCGCCTGACTGGCTCTGCTAATTTAATCTCCTCTCCTTTCTCACATTGCTGCCCTAAATGTAATAACTTCTCCTGAAATATTTAAATTTTCTTTCATTTAGCTATGTTACATATTGGACCAGGATTGTTCACCTGCTGAGCTAATTGTGAAGGAGGGAAGTGTGTGCCTTACACGTGAGGATTTCTGGTCCTTGGGGTTAAGTCAGTGCATGGAATCAAATGTAAGTATTCTTAAATGTGTCTCATAAAACCTGTAATATCTAACTGTCTAATCACTGGTTAATTTCAATGTTTTTCAGATTGAAATGCTTGCCTGAAAATAGTAGAGGAAACGGCAAAAAGATTTGTAATTAAATTGCCTAGATCTTCATATTTACGCCCTGTGAAACAATTGAAATGCTTAACATCATTCTTTCTGTTTTCACAAGGGAAAAGACATACACATCTTCAATCTGTATGTGGTGCCCCTGTGGAAGGCAGATGTGGATCCTTTGTGTTCACTGCCTGTAGGTATTTTTGTGAATTTATCTATATTGCTGTCCTCCTCACTCTTTCTATTCTTCAGTGTATACAACATGTATGATGTAATATTAATGCATATTGGTATTATTAGGACCTGACAACTAAAGACCTTGTAGTTTTCCCAGCATGGAGCCAACAACAGGACGCTGCTGATCACTAGCTCCTCTGCGTAATGACAATTTTTGTATTTTAAATAATCTCAGTGAAGGATTTATATGTATTGCTGTTTAATGATGTGATAATAAAAAGAATATCAATTGCAGGTTCTACTGGTAAAACAGAGAGAGATAGTGTTTCTTGACTCCCTTCGACCAGATGGTTTTGGTGACGAGGCCTACAAAAATATATTTAGGTTCAAGCTATATTGATTCACTGGTTGTGGCCTATTGCCAGTTCTGTCTCTTTGGATATATGTTCATAAAAGCCTCGTTCTCAGGCTAGGTGCTCATAAAAGCCTCGTTCTCAGGCTAGGTGCTCATAAAAGCCTCGTTCTCAGGCTAGGTGCTCATAAAAGCCTCGTTCTCAGGCTAGGTGCTCATAAAAGCCTCGTTCTCAGGCTAGGTGCTCATAAAAGCCTCGTTCTCAGGCTAGGTGCTCATAAAAGCCTCGTTCTCAGGCTACTTGCATATTTCAGTGTGTCACCTTAATCTGAATTTATAATTCAAATGTATGCAGACGCATTGCAGCCTTTATTGATCCAGGGCCATGGTCTGAGAAGACAGGGAGAGACCTTGAAGTATGTTTGTAATTATCAAAGTGTAAAATGTTTGCAGTAAAACACATATTTATCGCTCATATATTGTTGTACTTTTCTCTCATTTTACATGTGTCTTTTTGCTTCTCTTTGCTCAGCATTTTCCTCTTCAGTCCAACGGACATGACTGTGGGATCTTCATGTTAATGGTATTCACTGCTTACTTAAAGCTTTTACTCATGGCTCAAACTGTGTGTTACAGTTATTTGATGTTTTACAGTATGCCCTCTGCATCAGCACATCAACCCCATTTACCTTTTCCCAGGTATGTTTATTTTAGTTTTTGGGGGGTTGATTACATTGAAATTCTTCTAGCCACTTGTAATTTTTATTATACTTGCTTTTGCCTGTTTTTTCAAGTGGGAGATGCCAACCATTCGCCGTTGGTGGTGCCTCCAGATAATGGAGAGGTTTTGCATTGAAGGGTACCTTCACACAGGAAACTTCAATGTCTTCTGTATTTTAGTTTACTATGTGCTAATGATCCTGTTGTTCCATTCAAAGGCATGGACAACGATTTGCTCACTGGACAGAAGAATCCTCCCATCTACTTGAAGGACTCCTGGAACCGGTCTTTAGGGTTCCAAAGTCCACCAGTGCAGAGACTTCCCCCAGAAATGGTGATGGTGGAGAGGGCAATGCGAAGGTGTGTGTTTAATGTTTAGTGCTAGTGTAGCGAGGGTGAAAAGCATCAAGCTCCTGGTTCTGCTCTTTTCCTGATCACCTCTTTTGAAACTACAGAATTGAGTCACGTGTGTATATATATACTATATAGTATTTTACGTTTTTTTATGTACTTTTTTCATACTTTAGGGACAGACACAGACCCTGAGGGACTTGCATAAAGCATGGGACTGGATTCAACAGCACAAAGCCTTATTCTGTGGGGAAATAGGAGAACCTGAAGTCTTACAGGTGAGCAAGCCCAGGCAGAAAATGGCCCTTGAAGGATACAGTTCTGCAAAGGATCCCTTCTTAATTTCCTTCCAGTATCAGGAAGACATGGAAATGTTTTACATCAACTGTGTTGATGTAATGGGACTAAAGGTCGATACCATGTTTTGCGAGCATAGTTCTTAGAATGTTTGTATAGTCAGTTCTTAATAAGTTTTAAAGGTTTTCTTTCTCTCTCTGAATTATTTTATTCTCTGCCCAACTTTTCTAACCACTATTTTTTAATAATGTATGCTTTGGCTTTGTTATGTGTTCTTTGTTCTATTCCCTGTTTGGTTTTTGTAAAAAATAAACAATGTGGGCATTAATGACGAGGTCTTCTCCTGTTTTTGATGTGTACACCAGAGGGCGCCAAAATATCAACTGATAACTTTAACGTTCTTAAAAAATCTATTTTATACAAGAGTATTTGTGTTCAAGTTTATTATACAACTTTATGTAATGTAAAACATTACAATATGGATTATATATCTATATAGATATATATGTGTGTGTAAACAAAATTAATGTTATTAAGGAATAAAATACATTTTTTTTTCTCAAATAAAAAAATAATAGAGTGCATTCACCCTATTATCATAGAGTGCATCAGATAAACGTTACGCAATAATATATTCCCAGACTGCTCTTAGCATGTCTGATGATGACGTCAACAATACAATGGATTGAATTTAAAAAGCATCCATTTCTTCCAGAAAAGTCTTCAATATTGTCTTTACGATGTAGTTTAGTGTTCTTTAATTATTTCAGGATATAAATAAAGTTTTTTCAGTAACGTAATTACATTATTTTTTGGCGACCCGGAAGTTATTCTGTTCGCGCAGGCGCAAATGAGCTGATGGTACGGATCGTGCTACCGGTACGGATCGGGTAGCGACAAGCGGCTCGCGCTGCACATCCAGAAGCTGGACGCTCGCATCAGTGAGAAGCGGAACCGGAAGCAGCCATGAGCTTCTTCGGGTTCGGTCAGACTGCGGACATCGATATCATCCTGAATGACGCCGAGACGAGGAAGAAAGCGGAGCACAAGAGCGAAGACGGAAGGAAGGACACATATTTCCTCTTCTACGACGGAGAGACGGTGGCCGGGAAGGTCAGCGTGACGCTGAAGTACCCCGGGAAGAGGCTGGAGCACAGCGGCATCAGAGTGGAGTTTGTGGGTCAGATAGGTAAGCGGGCCGCTTCCTGTCTGCGATCAACAAGTTCCCTCTGGAACAGGCAGGGAGTCTCGTGATCGCTGACGTCATCACCTACAGAGGATCATCCCTGAGTGGGTCCCTGAGGGCCGCTGTCCTGCAGGTTTCAGAGGTTTCCCAGCTTCAGCACAGCTGATTCTGATGGTGGAAGCCTGTTCATCTGGGAAACCTCTGAAACCTGCAGGACAGCGGTCCCTGAGGGCCCACTGTGAGGTCCCTGATCTAAGCTAAACCTTCCAACCCTCTGCAGGGTTGGAAGGTTTACACTCCTCTCTACTCATGTTTTAATTTCCCTGTCTTCCCAAATCAATGGAAGGATCATGCTTACAGGGATGATGATGATGATGATGATGATGATGATGATGATGATGATGATGATGATGCAAACAGAAGGCGGCTCTCACGAGGAAGAGGTCTTGACTCAGGGATCCAGCTTTCAGCTCCTGGATCTGTTTCCCAGGGACAGATGTTAACCTCTGCAGGGACACTAAGAAAGCTGGCCTCAGTCAGGGGTGGATTCAGGAAATGTGGGGTCCTAGGCAAAGACAGGCAGGGGGCCTCTGAATGGAGAAGACAACACATAGAACAGACCCATTCTAAGGATAGAGAAATGTTAATAGAATAGACATCCATTATCTGTTCTAGTTTGTGTCCCTCTCTTCTTGAAATGAATGAAATAATAGCTGCATGAATCATGACAGCAGACAAGATAGAGGAGAGCAGGAGGCGGGGTTACCAATCTACTCGCTCTGGAGAGCAGAGTTCGCTGCTTTTAGATGTTGTCTCCAAAGTCTCCAGTAGCAGAAAAAAGTCTCTAGATTTGGCGCTAGGAGCTTTTTAGAAATCAAAGTGCTAGAGGGGTCTGAAAAGTGGCTAAATATAGCGACTAAAGCGCTAAGTTAGCAACACTGCTCTTTGCATGGTTTGTTTTCAAATGGTTTGCTGCTGTCTGTTTGGACCTTTCTGAACATGTGCAGCAAATGGACTGATCCAATATGGTGGACACTGAAGGGGGGGGCTGAGACACACTTAATATTATCAGCGTTCTGATGGCATTTTAGTTAAAGGATTTTTATCAAAAACATAATTAATGTGCACAGATAAGGAATAGTTGTATTAACCATACATGGAAACCGAGGAACTTGGGGCCCTAGGCCACTGCCTAGTATTGCCTAATGGTAAATCCCCCTAATGGTAAAGTCAGATGGGTTCAGTAAAGCAGATTCCTCCATCCAGCTCCTAACTGTGGGCTCCTCCAGGTCCCATGGAGACATCCTCGGTTCTCCTGCAGTGTGACCTTTGCTCCCTCCTGCCTGTCTGTTGAGTTCTGGAGTTATCTCTGGGTTTGTTATTGTCTACCAGGTGATTTCCATCTGAAGATGGTGGACTGGAGGGCCTCCAGCAAACACTGGATGTTTGTGGAGCTGCTTGGTCTTCAGGGCGTCTCGGACTTGGTGGCGTTTTTACTGATGGACTGAACTCAGGTGGACTGGAAGGATCCACGTTTTTATTTTATAGTTTTATAAACGGATACAGCCAGAGGGTCGAATACTTCTGAAGGCCCAGTGTTCTGTCAGATCAGCATACCCCATCAGACCAGCATACCCATAGTCAATACCCCTTCATCCCTTTTAGGTTTCTGCGAAAAATTAACTTTAAACTACTTCAACAGATGTGTATCTCTTTAGTCATGTACAAAGAAAATATTAAATTACTTACTTTTTGGTGTTTCTTTAAGCGTATGGCGATCTGACCTTAAATCGTTTTTCTTTTGTTCATGACTGAAGGGATACACGCCCGTTGATGTAGTTTAAAGTTTATTTTTGTACAAAAATAAAAGGATAAATGCAAATCTGATGTCTCACGCATGCCTATTGGCTTAGGACATGCTGAACAGAACAGCGTCTCATCGTGCATCATCCACGCCATTATTCCAGCTCTGATTGGCTCCTACTGAACCAGATGTTGCGGCCTGATCATTGGTTTTCACAGGAGTCGTATCTCGCCGCGGTGAATCTGGAGTTCAGGTTGAGGATCTGTGATCTCAGATACAGTTTGTTTTTCTTTCAGAGCTGTACTATGACAGAGGGAACCACCATGAGTTCGTGTCGTTGGTGAAGGACTTGGCTCGGCCTGGAGAGCTCACACAGTCCCAGACGTTTGACTTCGAGTTCACGCATGTGGAGAAACCGTACGAGTCGTACACGGGTCAGAACGTCAAACTACGGTGAGTTAACGACTTTAGACGATCATTTAGCCGCTCTCCTTCATACCCGGCTCTAAACTAGATGCTCCATTATGCTACGTTCTCAGCGAAAGCGTTTTAAGCACCAAAAACGCTTAAATACAGAAATCTGGATGCTGGATTAAACTGGTTCAGACGCTCTGGTTGTTTATCTGCTCTATTCTGTAGCTTCAAGCTAGAGAGCAGCTTGGCTTTATTTACTTTATGGGTTGATAAAATAGTTTTAACTCTTTTTAGGTGAGAAAGTCTAACTCCAAGTGAATAGAAGTGAATTGAAAGCGTTTTTAAAGGAAAAGTCCGATCAGCGAGGAATAATCAATGGATCATTATTTATACCTAAAACTAAAACGTTCGCTGTGATTTAATGAATATAGCATTAATCAGTAAAAAAATACAAATTTTCATCCTGATCACTGAGTCTGGGAGCGGCCATTTTTGCCCAAATATAGTAACCCCTCCCTCCTGCCATCTTCCAGCAGTGACGTCACGGTGCGGTAAGCCTAGCGCCATTCTCCCCGCTTTCCAAGCTAAATCAATGGGAACTACTAGACACATCTGCAATACGCAACATTTGGAAGAAGAATGTTTTTAAGATGACTTGGATAATAGCGCGTTGTGACAAACACCAGATACAGCACTGGGACTTGATCAACAGCCGATACCGCACCGTGACGTCACTAACCAGTAGGTGGCAGTAGTGTTCTTTGACAAACATGGATGCCTCGAGGGAAAAAGAGACTACCTGCCAGCTGTCGTCGCTTCGGCAGATGAAAAATAAATCAGTCTGATCATATTCAGAATTAAAATTTCTGAAAGAACTTTAAATATTAAATTATTCTGTTCAATAAATGATCAGTGTTTTTAATACATTTTTATTTGAATGTGCTTTACCCAAAAAAACTCCCTGATCAGCTTTTCTGATTGGTTGATGCTGCTGCATCCAGCCACAAAAGTTCAATTTGCTGAACTCCAGCGTTGAACGCTCGGAATGCGGCGCTCCCGATGCTCAAAGGCGCCACTGGACCCCTCGACATCGTCCTCCATAGACGTTGCGTGTAAACCAGCCGTCTGTTGTGAACGCAGCTTTAGACTCTGACTCAGCACTGGGCCCTAACAGCCGCTCTGTTGTCGGATAATGAACCTACAGCCGCGCAGCTCAGAGGTTAGCGGGGCTTCATGCTAACCGCTGTAACAGAACCATGGAGGTTAGATTTCCATCCTGCGTTGACCCATCAGCCCCTGAAGGCCTTCATGGTTCTGACGACCCGGCCCGTTCCGCTACGATCGTCATCCCGCCTCAGCCCATGCCTTTTCCTCTCCCAGCTGAACTCTGTTTGCTTCCAGGTACTTTCTGAGGGCGACGGTCGGCCGAAGGTTGACTGACATCAGCAAAGAGCTGGACGTTGTGGTTCACACGCTGAGCACCTACCCGGACCTCAACTCCTCCATCAAGATGGAAGTGGGGATCGAGGACTGCCTGCACATTGAGTTTGAGTACAATAAATCCAAGTAAGAGTTTTATTCCAGCAGATTATGGCATCGGTGAAGGGAGGACGGCTAGCGCTAACCGTTTGCCACGCGCTTGCAGATATCACCTCAGAGATGTGATTGTTGGGAAGATTTACTTCCTTCTGGTGAGGATTAAGATCAGACACATGGAAATCGACATCATCAAGCGAGAGACGACCGGAACGGGGCCCAACGTTTACCATGAGAATGACACCATCGCAAAGTATGAGATCATGGACGGCGCTCCGGTCAGAGGTGATCACCAGGAAGTCAGGGCCGGTGTTCTGTCAGATCAGCATACCCTGTCTGACCAGCATACCTATAGTCAATATGCATGCTTCAGATTTACGTTTATCCCTTTAGTTTTTTACAAAATATAGATTTTAAACTACCTCAACAGGCATGTATCCCTTTATTCATGTACCAAAAAAAAATAACTGAAAGGTGTGATCACCATACACTTCAAAATACACCCAAAAGGGAGTACTGTATTTTTAGGACTATATGTCGCACCAGACTAAAAGTCGCACCTTTTTGAAAGGTTATTTTATCCAGGGCTACTGTATCCATTTATACTAGGCTAATGCTCCAAGACCGCATTGTTTTCTTTCATGAACGAGCATCTGAGAAGCGGTAATAACGCGCCAGTTGCCCTGTCACCTACCCTGGTTGTTTTAGATATCACCACTACTATCATTAATACTATCACTGTTATATGCGTACATGTAAGAGGCCTAGTCTACAGGCCTATTTTATAGCCTAAATTACACTCTTAAAGTCGTAGGGGAAGCGGCCGTTCCAACCGTTGCATTTCCGAATTCTCCCTAGTGGTGCCCGACTTTACACGAGTGAATAAAGTGAATGAGATTGGTCGTTTATCAAAGGAGCAGGATTGTTGTGACGGAAGGTTCGCAAGCAAGTTTCGTTGTGGTCGGTTTGTCTGAAGTAGAGACTGACATTTTTTCGGGAATCCCACGGGTCACGGGATTCCCGTGGGATGGGAGTCAGTATTAGTAACGATCACGGGGTTGGGACGGTACAGGATTAAACGTTAACGGGAGCAGACGGGAGCGGGAGCAAACCAATAGTAACTTCCGCTCTGAGTTTTTCACCCGCGCTCAAAAACAACAAGAATGGGAGTGGTGCGGGAGCGGGAGTCATTCTGAATGGGAGCGGGATGGGAGTGGGAGTAATTTCACCAGGAGTGTGACGGGACAGGATTTAGATTTCTACTCTGGCCCGGGATCGGGACGGGACACCATTTTTTTCTGTGGGAGTGGGACGGGACAGGAGTGAAAATCCACTCCCGTGTCAGTCTCTAGTCTGAAGCATCTAGCTAACCAGTTAGCATCTTAGTGCTAGCAGGTTCCCAATGGGAAATTCCATTAGGACCAAGTAGCACTAAATTGGTGACTTAGAAACGACGCTGTCAAGGAACGCTATGGACAGCGGAAACATGCAAGAGGAGGAGAGTTTAGTGTCGGAGGTCATGGATGAGTCTCCTCCATCATCTATTTTTCATTTAGAGGAGGAAAGCGGGATGAAGATGTTGTGGAAGAGGACGCCAGGGCGGCAAAAGCTTGGTTTGGTGTAGAAGGCTTCCAGCCGTACATGTTTGAGCCCTTGCCTCGCAACGCTGCCAGTTCTGTTAGCTCTACGCCTGCCGAAGACACAGACGTCCATCCCCGTGAACACTGGGACGCAACTCAATGGGAAAGGAAAGGATTCTGATTTCAACCGTTGCGTATATTAGCTGCGACACATGAATCAAGATGCTATGACTGAAAACATTTGATTGACAGACGACCGTTGATATATGATTGGCTGAATTTAGGTGTTCAGGCTGACGTAGAACTAACTGGCCTGCAGAAGATAACGAATAAAAAACACTGATTTTAAGAGAGGATTTTTTTTTTAAATATATATTTTTTTTACTTTTAGGATAAAGAGTACATTTATATACATGATTAAGCAAGAAGGATTTGACATGTATCCATGACTTTCCTACGACTTTAATCAATTTGCTTTTAGAACGTTTTGCTGGTCGAGCTTATCGCTCCGTGGCTCTTTGTCAATAAAACTGCAGTCATCATCGAGGAGTGTCACTCTTCATTTTTGTTTGATTTTATTTAATAAAAATCAGAAAAAAATATTTCATCATATAAAATAAGATCCAATGACGGGTACGGTAGTGAAAACGATCTTCTAGTGAAGAAGAAAAAAAACAAGAACAACATCGGAGAAAATAAAAACAGGCAGAAAGTGCGCCTTTCCGATTCCAGATAAAACATTTTATGTCATTCAGACACTATATCATATCAAGACCACAACACTAGAGATCAATAATAGTTTATTTTGAAAGAAGTCTGTTTAAAAAACACAAAACAAAACCATCTAATAGGCTATGCAGCCAGTTATTCGAGCTTATTCAAAGAACTGATAAATCACAGGTCAATTCAATAAAGTTCATGCAAATCCATTGAATTCCTCGTCGTCGGTGTCGCTTCTGAACAATTCTGCCATCTCCACCAGCAGACCAAGCGCCGCTTCCTCTTCCTCTGCATGGCTGTGTTCAGACTCGTCATCATACTCGGGTTTCTGCTCCTATTCCAGCCTTTCAAAAGACGCCAGGATTGTTTCGTTTGTCGCTGAGGCCCATGTTTAATCCATCCATCCGATGACATCCAGGACAGATGCATGGTTCATCCTCCCGGTTCCCCATCAGTCATTTTCCACGGCATATTTAATAACTTTCAGCATATGAATTTCTTTTGGGTGGCATCTTTCTATTCAGTCGTTGTTTACATGCTAATTTGTTTTGTTGTGGTAAGTTATGACCTTTGTTCTTTCAGTAAAGCTACATAGCGCCCTCTTGTGGTGATGGAAAATGTGTCACACCAGAGTATAAGTGGCATGGCCAGCCAAACAATTTAAAAAAGTGCAACTTGAAGTCTGAAAAATACGGTCATTAAATTATTAAATTTTAACAATTTTTTTTTGTAAATGACTAAAGGGAAACCTGCTCACTGAGGTAAATCAAAGTCTATTTTTCATACAAAGCTAAAGGGATAAACGGGTATTGACTATGGGTATGCTGGTCTGACGGGTACGCTCCTCTGACAGAACAGCAGCGCTGTGAGCCGGCTCCTCCTCAGGCTAACTCTGCTGTTTCCTGCTTCTGCAGGAGAATCCATCCCCATCCGGCTCTTCCTGGCGGGCTATGAGCTCATCCCCTCCATGAGAGACGTCAACAAGAAGTTCTCGGTGCGATACTTCCTCAACCTGGTCCTCATAGACGAGGAGGAGAGGCGCTATTTCAAACAACAGGCAAGTAGACTGTGTGGGAACGAGGTCTTCAGGGACCGAGGGATTTCTCAGTATCTGCTGGAGGTAGTTTGATTCAAACGTTACTGAAATCGGGATTAAAAGCGGCTCATAGATCTGTTGCTTTATTAAGTAAAGTCTGAACTAGGGCTGCAACTAATTATTATTTTACTAAATCAATTAAACTGTGGATCATATTTTAGATTAATTGATTGATAATCGGATAGCCAATTGTTCCTTAAAGAAGATTTGTGAAACTGATGGAGTTCTGGATAGAGCAGATTGAGAGATAAAAAAGTTTTTTTTATCTTAAATCCCTAATGTTTATATATTTGTTTAATACATTTAGTATAATTCCTGCTCTAAGTGGGTTGTTCTGTCAGCTAAAATCATGTTTTACAGTCTTTAAATTCCAGCTAATGATTAATCAATTAGTAAATTAGTTGACGATTATTTCAATAATGGATTAATCTGATTGTTTGAGCCTTAGTCTGAGCGTGTGGTGTTTTCCCAAAGCGATGTTCCAGTGCTTCACATCTTGGGTTTTTAGAAAGGATCTTTGGATCTGACAGTGAATCTATGAGGCGGCTGTTCTGCAGAAGGCTTCAGTTTTATTGCTTTAAGTTATGGAATAATGAGCCAGAGAACGACAGACTTGGGCTTTTAATTGGATATAAAATCTGTCATCCTTCCAGGATGATGGAGAAATTAAGCAGCAGGACCAGAGGAAGAGGACTGGTTCCAGTCCTCCTGTGGGAGCAAACCCACCGGTTCACTAATTCCACTTTCTCATCAAATCTAATCTATAAACTCTTCCTCACCCGGCTTTCAATTTGGTTTCTGTTTCAGATGAATCCATTTAAACATGAATTCAGAGATTAAAGCTACGAGCCTCTGTGTGCAGCAGCTCATCCCTGCAGCGGCTGATGTGCAGCTCAGAAACTCACACTCAACATGGTTCAATGATTGGATCCATGTTTGAGAATTGATGTCCAATTACCTTTAAACTCATTTAGATTGAAATGTGTTCAAACAGTTCGGTTTATTTCTATGGCTCCATTTCACTCAGATCATCCAATGGTAAATAAACCGGCTGACTGCATCCAGCCAATCACACTGCAGGATTCTCTCCTCTGGACAGAGCTGTCAACAATATCAATGTTTATTACTGCAGTAGAAGTCCTAGAAGGAACAGCTTCAGCTTCTTACTCCAGTAAAAGTGGAAGAGTCCAATTTTTAAAACTACTTAAAGTATAAAAGTAAAAGTAATGCAGGAAAAAAATCTTAAGTATGTTTTTCTATAATTCTGGATGATAACTTCCTTAGTCTTATAACTAATGGTAACAGTGTCACATTTAACTTTGCATCATCTAGATAAACTATTTTTATTGGTACGTGGTGAGCAACAAGTTGGGGCAGCACCGAGTCCAACCACAAAGAAATTAATTATCTGAATATAACTGATTATTTTGATGCTTTTTATTTATTTAAGTACCAACAGGTCAGAATGAAAAAAAGCTGAAATGAAACAAAACTAACAAGATTATTTTTAAAATGTAAGAAGTAGAAAGTAGAGATAATTGCAAAAAATTGAACTAGTAGAAGTAAAAAGTTTTCTAATAATTCATCCCCCAGTAAAGAATAGATAAGGAACATTTCTACTGAAGTAAGGTAGCAAAGTATTTTTACGTAGTTAGTTGACGCTCCTGGATGAGCAGGTAGAAACAGTGGATGTTAGCTTGCATGGGGTCGGGACAACACAAGCTTTTCAAGAAGGTTTTATTTCTTTGCGCTAAACGTCACGCAGAATGCAGACCTTTGTTGAGTATTAATGGATGGATGAATGCGACGCAGGTAGCATCTGAAAACATCAGATTGACATCGGATTCAGGACCATAGAGCCAAGTGGCCTGGGTCGCATTGGAACACATCGGATCTCTGTTGTTGAGACTGTCATGAAAGATCAGATCCAGGCAAATATTGGCAAAAAAAAATCAGGTTTTGGTCACTTTAGGCTGAGGCAGGAACGTAGCTTTTGTCTAAATTAGAATAGAATAGAAATTCCATTAATTGTCCCAGAATTGGGAAACTGTGGTGTTCCAGCAGCAAAAGGTTATATAGTAGAAGTGGTCACACAATGTGGACCTTAGAAAACTTTACAAAATAACAAAGAGGAAAATAAAACAAATAGAGTATTTTATTTAACAATATGAACCTGGAGAATAAATAACCATTATTCAGCTATGGACATTTTTACATTGATGCTTATTTGAAAATAGATCAACATCAGAGATGTTTAAAATGACAGCAGCAGGTTATGTAATTGACTACGGTAGAAACTGTGCAAAATCAGCATGAATAGAAGAACTGATTGAGGTCGTTGGGAACAGTGGTGGTTCTAGAGTCTTCCAGCTGCTGGGAGGAAGGATCTGTGATAACGCTCCCTGGTGCATTTAAGGTGCAGCAGTCTGTCACTGAAGGAGCTGTCCAGTTCAGCACCAGCTTCATGCATGGGGGGGGGGGGGGGGGGGACATTATCCAACAGAGATGTTCGTTTAGTTAGGATCCATCTGTTTCCCACCTCCTGCACTGAGTCCAGAGGGCATCCAATCACAGCTGGCCTTCCTGATCAGCTGATCCAGACGCTTCCTCTCAGCTACAGATAAGCCACTGCTCCAACAGACAGCTCCATAGATGATGGCTGATGCCACAACAGAGTCAGAAAAGGTCTGTAGGAGCGCCACCTGCTGTCCAACAGTCTCCTCAGCAGGCAGGTCTGCTCTGACCTTTCTGATCCAGAGCCTCAGTGCTGGGAGTCCAGTCCAGTTTGTTCTTCAGGTGAACATCTAGGTTCTTAGGAGAGTCCAGTATCTCTGTAGCTACGTTTACATGCGCAAAATTTCCCCGATCCGATCCAAACCTTGGTTGATCGGAAATTAAAAATCTCCGTTTACATGGACACTAAGTGAAATGATCCGATCATGACGTGTGTATAAATGTACCAAGCGTTGGATCAGATTAAATCTTTTAAGCATGCGCAGAACTTCCTGCCAAACTTGGCAGTTCTGTCTGCGTCTGGTTTTTGGGAGGCCTGACAAACGATGCGCTCGGAGCGAGCGGAAAGAAAAACGGAGAGAGGAGGAAAAAAGCGCTTGGCAGCGAAATGTCCGAGAGAAAATGTAGAGAATGAGCGATTGAACCGGCGTGGGAGAGCGAGTGGGCTGTGGAGAGAGAAAAGAGGAAGAGAAGGAGGATAAATTCCTGCTTCCTGCAGCTTTAAATGAACTTGAGTGTATAAGTCGGCGTTCCTAGACTCCTCCCGCCATGTTGTTCACAGCAAGAGCGAGAGCGACCGGTGGTTTCCTGTTGTTGACAAGGCGGAAAAACGTCACGCTGACGTCGCACACATGCACAGTGAAGATTATTTTACTCTTCAGATCCGAATGGGTGTTTACATGGACGCCAATCGGAATGGCGATCGGCAAAAACCACCTCTCTCATTCGGACCGAATCGGATTAGAATCTTCAGTCTGACATGTTTACATGAAACATTTTTGATCTGATCAGGCCTTCAATCCGATTAGTTGTGTCCATGTAAACGTAGCTAATGTCTGTTCCCTGGATGTTCAGTGGGGTGGATCTGCTTTTCTGCTGGAAGCAGACCACCAAGTCAGGAGTCGGCTGTCTGTCCTCTGAGTCGCCCCCACCTGTGATGAGGTAGACTATGGCAGAATGGTCAGGGAGCTTATGGAGGTGGCAGCGTGGGGAGCTGATGGAGAAGTCCATCCATGTTCTCATGGCTGTGAGGTACCAAGCTGCAGGAAACCTGCGGTTATTCAGAGGGTCTTTAATCCTGCTGTGTCTCTGTCATTGTCCCAGTAAATGATATTGTGAATGACGCTACATCTGCATCCTGCTTGACCTTAAGGTTGGGACTCTCCAGGCTGGGTTTGGGTTAACGCTGCGTTTCTTTGCTGCAGGAAATCATCTTGTGGAGGAAAGGTGACATAGTGAGGAAGAGCATGTCTCATCAAGCCATCATGGCCGCTCAGCGCTTCGAAGGCTCCTCCTCCAACCCAGAGAGGTCTCAGAGCGCCAGCTAGGTCCCAGTCCAGGCTCAGACACGCCGGGGGAACCACAGTCTCTGCGTGTGTGTGTGTGTGTGTGTGTGTGTGTGTGGTTGTCCCAGTCTGGACTCTGTGTACATGAAGCGGGCCTCACTGGTACCAGCAGGAGGTCTGGTTCATCATCTGAGATGTTCAGGCTGGCAGTCACTGGTGTGACTGGGCTCTGATCTCAGGTCAGTCTCCACCTGATCGTCTCGTCCTTCATCGAGGATGATGATGATGTCAGTTCGCTGACGACCAAACATCCCGTCTGACCCAATGACACTGAAGGTTTCCTTTCTGGGCTCCCAGCTGTGCGGTGAAGCGTGTGTCTGTCTGACGATTGGAGCTTCTTCACTAATGGGAGTCGATTGTGTGAGAGCGCCCCCCGTCCCAGTTTAAATGGGATCAGATCTTCACTCAGCCAACATGAGTTCTGGTCTGACCGCGTAGAAAGTCTGCAGGAAGCTAACAGTTAGCGTGACGACTAATGAATGGATGAAGACGCTGCTCCTTGGTGACCACAGCTTCGGGAACAAACATGATTGCTGTAAAAAAAATAAACATTTGATTATTAAGAAGGGAATTCAAAGGTGTTGTTTTTTTGTCACTCATAAAAGAAATGTAAATAAAATCATTTTAAAAGTTGTTGGACTTGTTTTTATTTTTTTGTTGTGGTTCTGGCTGCTGGCTGGAGCTGCTTCACCTTTCATGGAGCTCCACCCGGGGCGGGACAGAGCTCCTCATGGACCTCCTTACCTGCTGGATGATGAGCTCATTCCCAGTTCATCAAACCAGTTGAAGCAAGAGCGTCGATGATCGGCGCCGCCTGGAAGGAAGAAGCAGGATGCTTTATTTCGCTCCTTAATAATTGACCTCACTGCAGACGTTGCTTCTCTGCTTCAGTTAAACTTCCTCCAGTCATCACTAACAAACTGGATCCTTCCAGTTAAACCAGTGGATCGTTCAGCCTAATGGTCTCAGAGTGTAAAGAACTGAAGCTGGAAGGAAATGCTGTGTTTCTGCATTTCTGCTGGTGTCTAAAGTGACCTCCTGGAAGTTGGCCCTGCCCCCCACCCAGTCCCAGACCAGCGGCTCCATTAAGGTTATATTGATCGTAAAATGTTAAAAGTGGAAACGGATGAAAAGCTGTAGACTAACCGCATCCCAACCTGCCGCTGCTTTCATCGTTGGTTCATAGAAAGTGGGCGGAGAATATGCTGGTGAAGATTCTCTGTCATCCAGTCATAGTCATTCCAAAAAAGTTAAAATAAAAACCACAATCCACTGGACTTTGTTTCAAAGTTTGAAGGCCTTTCTCTTCCCATCCAGGAAGCTTTTTCAATTCAAAATATCAGAAATAGAAATCATTATAAAGGGGTGGACCCGTTCGTCTGTGTTTTCTAAGCAAAAACGAGGCTTTGTTGGGATACTGTGGAGCAAGTCTCATTGGAATCTCCCTTTTTTTGTGCACCTTATTCTTTTTTTTTTTTTTACAAAAAATGGTCTTTTAGAAACAAGACAAACAACAACAATTCAGCACAGCCAAGTCTAATACAAAATCTGAAATGTCCAGTAAAACACCGGTACATGAATTTCAAATACACATCAGGGTCAAAACCTGTAATCCGTATGATAAGTCGAGGGGAAAAAAGATAAAAACACTCAAACTTAATGTTTAAAAACAAACTGTGCTCCCCTTTGTGTAATAGCTCTGCAAGCTCACTAAGCAGATGATCAAGCAAAGGCTGCATAGTCCATATACACTATATTGCCAAAAGTATTTGCTCACCTGCCTTGACTCACATATGAGCTTAAGTGACATCCCGTTCCTAATCCATAGGGTTCAATATGACGTCGGTCCACCCTTTGCAGCTAGAACAGCTTCAACTCTTCTGGGAAGGCTGTCCACAAGGTTTAGGAGTGTGTTTATGGGAATTTTTGACCATTCTTCCAGAAGCGCATTTGTGAGGTCGCACACTGATGTTGGACGAGAAGGCCTGGCTCTCAGTCTCCGCTCTAATTCATCCCAAAGGTGTTCTATCGGGTTGAGGTCAGGACTCTGTGCAGGCCAGTCAAGTTCATCCACACCAGACTCTGTCATCCATGTCTTTATGGACCTTGCTTTGTGCACTGGTGCACAGTCATGTTGGAAGAGGAAGGGGCCAGCTCCAAACTGTTCCCACAAAGTTGGGAGCATGGAATTGTCCAAAATGTCTTGGTATGCTGAATCATTCAGAGTTCCTTTCACTGGAACTAAGGGGCCAAGCCCAGCTCCTGAAAAACAACCCCACACCATAATCCCCCCTCCACCAAACTTTACACTTGGCACAATGCAGTCAGACAAGTACCGTTCTCCTGGCAACCGCCAAACCCAGACCCGTCCATCAGATTGCCAGATGGAGAAGCGCGATTCGTCACTCCAGAGAACGCGTCTCCACTGCTCTAGAGTCCAGTGGCGGCGTGCTTTACACCACCGCATCCGACGCTTTGCATTGCACTTGGTGATGTATGGCTTGGATGCAGCTGCTCGACCATGGAAACCCATTCCATGAAGCTCTCTGCGCACTGTTCTTGAGCTAATCTGAAGGCCACATGAAGTTTGGAGGTCTGTAGTGATTGACTCTGCAGAAAGTTGGCGACCTCTTCGCACTATGCGCGTCAGCATCCGCTGACCCCGCTCCGTCAGTTTACGTGGCCTACCACTTCGTGGCTGAGTTGCTGTCGTTCCCAAACACTTCCATTTTCTTATAATACAGCTGACAGTTGACTGTGGAATATTTAGGAGCGAGGAAATTTCACGACTGGATTTGTTGCACAGGTGGCATCCTATCACAGTTCCACGCTGGAATTCACTGAGCTCCTGAGAGCGACCCATTCTTTCACAAATGTTTGTAAAAACAGTCTGCATGCCTAGGTGCTTGAATTTATACACCTGTGGCCATGGAAGTGATTGGAACACCTGATTCCAATAATTTGGATGGGTGAGCAAATACTTTTGGCAATATAGTGTATCATTACAATTACCCTTTATAATGGCACTGAGGCGCTGCAGAGGAAGCACCTTGAACGTTTCTCTGTACCACTGTGATACAGAAGGGGGCCGTTCCTGAATCCACTGAACACATCGTCTCTCCAAATGTAAAAGTTTATGGAGTAAAGTCATTAGTGCTGAGGATAGAGAAAGCCCTTCTACAGAAAGACGAACCTCCAACTCTCTTTCCCACCCAACCCTGATAAGGCCAGGGTGGGAAACAACAAACTGAACAAAATTCAAAGACAGTAATTTCCCATAACAGAGAGAAATGAATTTCTTTTTAGTGAGTACATCTTCATTACATTTAAGAAGAAAGCTTTCAATAGAGTTCAAAACAGGTTGGTTGACTGGGAATTAAAGAGAATTTACAAAATGTCTCACTTGTAAAAACTCCAAAAAGTGTTTTTGTGGTATATTATACTGAGTTTGAATTTGTTTAAAGGACATAAAACGACCCTTTTCAAATAAATGACAAACAAGTCTTATTTTTTTAGAATGCCAATCATCAAATACACTAATGCCAATACCTGGAGGGAAAGCTTGGTTCCTAATTAGAGGTTGCAATGCACTAGAAAAGCCTCTTCTTCCAATGTGGGCAGCAATATTATGCCAAACCTTGAACCTTTTTGACAAAATTTTGCAATCTACACCGAGCAAACTTATAGATCTATATGACGCACATAGATCGGCTGGCCTATCCTCCTTCAATATCAGAGATATGTGGGCTAGGTTGAGGGTAGGCGGGAGCACGCCCTTCTCAAATGATTCCATATACATATTTAATAAGGGATTTGCAATGTGTTTAGCCATTTTCTTATAAAACTCCGACCCAAACCCATCAGGGCCTGGAGCTTTTCCACCCTGTAAAGATTTGGTAGCTTCTAAGACTTCCTGTGTCCTAATAGGTCTACACAGATCTAATTGTCTCTCTTCCGTCAGTGTAGGGAGGTTAATATTATCAAAAGAGTCCTTCCTAGAATCTGCAGAATCTTGACTCTCAGAAGAATATAGTTCCTGATAGAACTCTTTCATTATTCTACCAATAAGCTTAGTCTCATAGTGTAGATCACCTTTCTTGTCTTTGAGAGAGGGTATTGCATAAAACCCATTCTTCCCCTGGGCAAGTCGGCCAGGTTTATCGCCGGATTCAAATAATCTTTGCTTTGCATAGAATGTTGCAGTTTCAACTTTTTGAGTAAATAGTTGGTCCAAGGCTGATCTGGCTGCGTCCAGTTTTTTAAGCACAGAAATGGACGTGGATTGTTTAAACTCCCCCTCCAGATTAACAATATCCTGTTCCAGTTGTAGTTGTTTAGCTAAGGTGTTCTTTATTTTCCCTGCAGTGAAAGAAAGTATAGAGCCCCTGAGAAATGCCTTGCCTGCTTCCCATAAGGTAGAGGCACTGACCTCTGATGAATCATTTGTAGAAATAAAGAGCTCCCATTGATCTTCTAAATATTTTAAAATACAGACTCACAAAGCAAAGTTGGATTAAGACGCCAATGTCTAGACAAAGAATCATAATAAGGTGGTAAAAATTCCTTTGAAACTGAAGAATGGTCTGAGAGAGCGCAGGTGTTCATTGAACAACCCTGAGTTCTGTCAAGAACAGATCTAGACACAAATAGATAATCAATTCTAGAGAAAGAAAAATGGGGACGTGAAGAAAAAGTAAAGTCTTCACATGTGGGTTAAAAATTCTCCAGGCATCAAAAAGACCAAGATCTGAGCACAACTCAATTGTAGCCTTAACCATTCTTGAGGATAGTTGAGATTTTGGTGGATTATAATCAGTCTAAAATATTACCTGGTTACTGTCAATTATGGAACTAAACGTTAATCTGTTTCAACAGTACATATAGTCAAATGACTCTATTAATACGTCACAGTAAAAAGATGATGCATATCCACCCTTTAAACAGTCTCTCTGTACCTTAATCGCAGTAAACACAACAGACTTCCATGCCTTGCCGTGGGCCGCCTCAATATAATAATCCAAGTTGAATATTAGTCCAGTGCCTTGATGAAATTCTGTGCATCCTTCGGCGAGTCAAACTTGTGTTCAGTCCCGTTGTGAGTCAGCGTGAGTGTCGCTGGGTAGCGCATGTTGAAGCGAATGGCCTTGTCAATCAAAGCACGGCTAGTAGCGTTAAATCCCCTCCGCTTCTCACGGACTGCATAAGAGAAATCCTGGTGTATAAAGATCCGATGTCCCTCGTAGTCAAGCTTGGGAGTCGCCCTCACTGCCGCCATGATGCGCCGCTTGTCCCTGGAGTTGTGGAGCTTAATAATGACCGGTCTGGGACATGTACTCCGCAGGCCGAGGACCCGGTGTGCGCGGTCTACTTTGATACGAGCTTTACCCGCGGAGCTGTTCCCCAGGCCGAGCGTAGCAGGCAGCCAGGCTTCAAGAAACTGGATAGGACTCTGACCCTCCGCGCCTTCTTACAGATTGATAATGCGGATGTTATCCCGCCTGCTCCTGTTCTCCATATCATCCAAGCCCTTGACCACGGTCTTCATTTTCTCTTCGGCTTCAGTCAGTCTCCCCGTTATGTCGGTGACCATGTCCTCCACGTCTGAGATTCTCCGCTCTGTCTCCGTGACGCGTGTCGAGAGTCCTTCCAGTGAGGACGATATTTTACCCACAGTCCCAGAAAGTGCAGACAGTTTTTGGTCCATTACCTCACTGAGGGCCAGATTTATCAAGATCCAATATTGTATGCAGTAATTTGCGCTCGCAAACTGGAATTTTGCACAAGGGGCTGAACCATGGTTTGCGGGTGATTTAACAAGAGTGATTGCGTAACTGGTGGCAGGTGCAAAACTGTTGGAGACGCCCTATTTAAATTATGGTTTTGCGCGTTTTGAGGTTTGCGGCAAAGTAGTTTGTAGTTTGTACAAACTAGTGCATTAAGAAATTTAAATCTTACAGTGTCCCCCAACAAAAAAAATAAATAAATAAAAAATATATATATATATAAGAAAAAACTTTGGCAACCTTTATTCCCTAAGGTGGTATGTGGCTGAATTTCTACTTCACTGCAGTAAAAAAAAAAAAAAAAAAAAAAAAACAGGTGTTTTGTATTGGCCTGTAGAAAAATGCACATACCAAATGGCTCACAAGAAATGACTGTGGGTAAGATTACTGCGCGTACGCATCCCCGCAGCATTGGCATGTTGCTCCACAGGCGCAAGGAGGAGGTCGGGGTTCTCCAGTAGGGCGTCAGGGCGACATGGCATTTAGAACGTGGGACAGCACTTCTGAAAAACTAGATTGGGAGATCCAATGTTGCAAGGAGTTTTGTGATATCTGGTATTGCGTGGGTCCTCCTTGTGGCTGGCTCCAAATCCATTCAGAGTTCCCCCAACAGCTCCAAAATGTAAATGCTGGATAAACGATATGTTTTGATGATCGTTTCCTCGTTCATTCCACAAATATTCACACGGAGTGAAAAAATGCGTTCTCTGCGTCTCCTTGCTTCATTTCAATGTCTGCTTCTTGCGACAATAACCGCTGCCATGTGTGCGTAATTACGCATACAGACCATTTGCACCTTCTTTTGAAACGTGTTAAATATAGAGTCAGATACCGTTAGCAAAATTGCTTTCAGGTTTAATAAATCACTTTGCGAGTGCTAAATTAATATATTTACATGTTCTCCTCCCACAAGACGCACTTTTGCGTATAAACGCCCCATATTGCATATTCATTGCAGAAAAAGTACTAAATGGATAAGAGGCGCTATTTAGCACGTTTTAAAGACCAAATCCTTTTAGCACGCTGTTGATAGATCAGTTTGTACATTTTTACCATGCGCAGTGAAATAGCTCACGTTTTTATACATGCAAACCTTTGATAGATCCGGCCCTGACACTTTTAGTCACTTCACGGACGAGGGCAGCGGTGGTCACCTGTTGCTACTAGCAAATCAGTTTGGCTAGCACTGGCAGTCATGGCGGCGGCCACCGTCTTTCGTGGTTGTATTTTCGTCTGTTTTGACATTGCTCGTTGTCCAATAAATGAATTTTGCTGTGTGTAAAACGCCAAATCAATATATCTCTCGAAAATATAGACAGTAGCACGTATTCTACTGTAATATAGACGGGTGGGAGCAGGAGCACAGTGAAAACACGTCTGCTAGCCAGCCATCTTCACCGGAAGTCCCCGTGCACCGTATTCTAAACACTGAATTTTTATCTGGTAAAAATGTGCCTGCAAAATATTGAGCTGCAAAAAATTTGGGGGCAAAATATTCGACTGTAAATTAGTGTTGCACCGATACCAGTATGGGTGGGGCTCCGATCCAGCACTAAAATAGGGGTGTCGCTATCGGCGAGTACCAACAAATAGGGCACCGATACCATTTGGAGAGACAAATGTTTCTTCAACTATTGTCACCCATTCCAGGTAGGTAATAAAAAGTTCTACTGGATTCACTTTGTATTTGTCTTTTTCCTTTTTCCTAACAGATGGTATTGGCCGATACTGCACAGCCGGGTATCGGGGCAAAGAAATGGCATCTGCTCAACACTACTGTAAATGTGTTGACCTTTTGGTGAATTCAAACCAAAGCAATCTACAGCAACTTCTAGCCAATGAAGTCAGCTCATTTGGTCATGTGGCAGAAAAGTTGGGCATAGCTTTGTTCCCGGCTGAATGAAGCTAAATGAGTTATGAGCTGATCACAGCTAGTGTGGCACCCCTGTCTGAAAAGGCTCTTGGTTTGATCCTCAAGAAGCGGCCGGTGGTAAACTTTTATTTCTCTAATCAAATGACTTAATTTCATTGGCTAGAAGCTGCTCGACTGCATCGAGTTTAGATTGCTTTGGCTTGAGTTCACCAAAAGGTCAACACATTTGCAGGCACATTTTTTGTAGCTGAGTTTTCACCATATAAAAGTTCAGTGTATTCAATTCAATGTGTAAGAAAATTCAGTGTTTAAAATGTTAAAAAGGTCAGATTCTAATGAGACTGTTTTTCTTCCATAGGCTACTGGATAAAACCTGGAACTCAACGCTATTTTTGACATTTTGAATTGAAAAAGCTTCCTGGATGGAAGACAAAAGTCTTCAAACTTGGAAACAAAGTCCAATGGATTGATTTTAACTTTTTTGGAAAGAGTGGATCAACTTTCCTCAGGTGGTAGCCCCTGTTAGCTGAGCCCTGCTGAAACTCTGCCTTCTGGGTGTTAAAGGCATCGTTATTACACAGTTATTGGGACTGAAGGAAGGTAGGAGAGCTGAAATCTCCGATAATTGGAGCTGTCTCCAGGTCAGACCTGCTTGTTCACAGGACCTTTAATAAAGCCGGGAGTCCCTGCAAACCCGATCCCATGAATAAGGGGAGGAAAGCTTATCAAGGCCTCAGTTTCCCCGGGAGCTGAAGGTGAAGAACTTTGTCCTGGATGGAAAAAAAAAAACATTTTACCTGTAAAAGTTTGCCTAAGATTTATTTTCCAGGATTATCTTGATGTAAAACTCATTTAAAAACCCTGGATTTTTTTAACCTGATGTGTAGAAACGTCAGAAATGTTGTTAGATTTAAACATCCAGTAGATGAGGAGGATCTCCACAGACTTCAGGACATGATGTAAACAGGTTGGACCTGTGCACACACGTCAGCCAGGCAGTTAGACGCTCAAAGATCTTCCTGATAAAAGCTGAACTCCACTCAGACACGGTTGGCTGCTTTCCTCATCACATCAGGAAGCCAGAGTCACAGGCCTGTCTTAAAGCAGGGGGGCTCCTCAGCTGAGACATCTCAGAAATGATCCACCTTCCAGCTCGGTCAGTCAGAAGGAGGCCTCGTCCCCAAACCACAACCAATCACTAAAGATCCAGCATGGAAGGGATTTCAAAGCAAGTAGATTTAATTCATGTTTCCTAACCTGAAAGCTTTCAGACTGGAAGGAGCTGCAGAACAACACCGCGGTCCCTAGGGGGCAGGCTTTGATCAGCGCCTGCTCAATGTTTTGGTTTTAATGGGATTTTTCTGCTGTTTTACCTTCATCTAATATTTTCACAACCTTCAGAGTCTCGGTTCTCCAGGTTAAACCGAACCAGCGAAGCAGCATCCAGATGATTCAGTGCTGCAGATCCTAAAGTATAACTTCCAGGACTCACATGTTCCCACACACTTATAGCAGAACACTTTAAAGTACTGAACGGTGGGATGGAAACATAATCCCAACTTTATGGAACATATTAGAAATACCAGAATGGATAGATATTAATAGTTGGTTTATGATAGATTAGGATGTATATTCAGTTCAGTTTATTTCTATAGTGCTGATTTACAACACATGTCATCTCAAGGCACTTTGCGATTCTACCAGATCATCCAGTCAGATTGATTCAAAGTTTTCTATCTAAGGAAAACCAGCTGATAGCATGCTTGTAGCGACAGTGGAGAGGAAAAACTCCCTTTGAACAGGAAGAAACCTCCAGCAGAACCAGGCTCAGTGTGAGCGGCCATCTGCTGAGGCCCACTGGGGTTCAAGGAGACAGAAGCAGACATAGAAAAAGAAGCATAGATACAAAAGGCAACTGTCAACCAGCTCCACAGGCGGCCCCGTCCAGGAAACACACAGCCAGGCAGACGAGCTCCGAGCCAGCTACCATGTCAGAGGATGAAGAGAGCACATCCAGTTAGTCACAGTCAGAGAAACAGGACTACACTGAAAAACAGGCCAAGCTCCAACATCTAGAAACAAAGGTGTTGATGGCAGCAGCACAGCTGATATTTCTCTCCAGGATGGAGTCACAGCCAAACAGGAACAGACCAGATGAAGCTACTATGAGAAAAAGCAGAGAGAGCAGAACGTTAGAGATTGAACTAACAGATTCTGCAGAGTGGGAGAATAGAGATAGAATGAAGCAGAATGATGAAAAAGGGGTCCCTATGTCCTCCAGCAGTCTAAGCCTATAGCAGCATAACTATAGAGATAGCTCAGGATAACCTGAGCCACTCTAACTATAAGCTTTATCAAAAAGGAAAGTTTTAAGCCTAGCCTTAAAAGTAGACAGGGTGTCTGCCTCACGGACTAAAACTGGTAGCTGGTTCCACAGGAGAGGAGCCTGAGAACTAAAAGATCTGCCTCCCATTCTACTTTTAGAAATTCTAGAAACCACTAGTAAACCTACAGATTGAGAATGGAGATAAAACTCAAAGTCTGAACTTTATACAGGTAGAAGCAGCATTGTTTGTGAACAGGTGGGCTTATTGTTCTGCTAATGACCGGCTGGTATAAGCTTTCATCTCATGTTTGCTTTGTTTAAGAGGATCAGTTGACAAAAATTCACCGCGTACAATATGTATGAATCATGAGGGTTTTATGGCACCAAGTCACTAATGCAGCAGTTCTCTGCTAGACGTTTTACCTCCTTCAAATCCACTCATTGTTTCTAACTGATGGTGGTCAAAGGACCCCTCCCCACCCCCGACACGGTCAGTTCTTGAACCCTGGGAGAAGGAAGGTGAAACTGCCAAAGACATAACCTCCTATAAATCTACAGATACGGAGAGCAAGCCAGCAAAAACAGGGGGTTTCTGGAATCACCTTTGATCTAATGCCTGGAAATCTCTCCACCAACCACCTGAGCTCAGTTTCACACACGTCTTCCTGCAGGTGAACCTCTCAAGGATGAGATTCAGCTTTTTAATCCCATCTGAAAGGTCCAGTTAAAGCTGCAGATGAACTGGTGAGGTGAGGAACGCTCAGTCTGTTTACCAAATTAAAACTTATGAGTGGGGTGCAGCCAGGAATTTGGGGCCTCATGAAAGACATTGATATCTAAAATATTTTCCTGTTTCTATAGTGCTATAGTTTCTATTTCAATTCTATTCAGTGTATTTCTATAGCTCCAATTCACATCATGTCATCTCAGGTCACTTTACAGTTCACGAGATCATCCAGTCAGATTGATTCAAAGTTTTCTATCTAAGGAAAACCAGCTGATTGCATCGACTCATTGACTCTTCAGCAATCCCTCACACTAAGCATGCTTGTAGCGACAGTGGAGAGGAAAAACTCCCTTTGAACAGGAAGAAACCTCCAGCAGAACCAGGCTCAGTGTGAGCGGCCATCTGCTGAGGCCCACTGGGGTTCAAGGAGACAGAAGCAGACATAGAAAAAGAAGCATAGATACAAAAGGCAACTGTAAAAAGCGGCCCTGTCCAGGAAATGCACAGCATTGCATCATCCCACTCTGACCAATAATCAGAATTGGTTTAATAATCCCTTGCAGGAAACTTTGCGCACCTGTAAAGGTCATGGCCCCGTCCGTATGAAATCCAAGAATCTGCATATTGTTCTTTGATGTTCCACATGCAGAAAAGTCTCCAGGTCTCCAAAGGGCTTTAGGACTCACGGGGTTCACTTCTTTAGAGCTCATTCTATAGTAACTCATCATTCGTAGCGATACAGAATACCGGATCATTAAATGGTCAGATGTCATAGCTTTTCTGGCTCTCTAGCATTAGTAGTAAAATGCTTCATACCAGTTTATTGTCATTCCCAACACCAACCTTTCTATCCAGGGGCAGATTCAGGAAATGTGGGGCCCTATGTAAAGACAGGCAGGGGGCCCTCTGAATGGAGAGGACAAAACATAAAACAGCCCCATTCTCCAGACAGAGAAATGTTAATAGAATAGACATCCAATATCTGTTCTAGGTTGTGTCCCTCTCTTCTTGTCCCTTTTCTTCTTGTTTTCCTCTCTATGTTTTGTACTCAGCTGACTTTTCATGCTGTCTCTAAAGGAATGAAAGATTTTTTCCAAGCACTAAGCTCACTTAGCTGATTGCTCCTTCCTGTGTTTCCAAAAAGGCCAAAGTAAATAACCCAGTCCTTCTTTTCACTGTAGACAAGCCATGATCTGCTTCTCTGTTCTCCATTTTTCATTTGGATGAAATAATAGCTGCATGAATCATGACAGCAGACAAGATAGAGGAGAGCAGGAGGCGGGGTTACCAATCTACTCGCTCTGGAGAGCAGAGTTCGCTGCTTTTAGATGTTGTCTCCAAAGTCTCCAGTAGCAGAAAAAAGTCTCTAGATTTGGCGCTAGGAGCTTTTTAGAAATCAAAGTGCTAGAGGGGTCTGAAAAGTGGCTAAATATAGCGACTAAAGCGCAAAGAACTTGGGGCCCTTGGCAACTGCCTAGTATTACCTAATGGTAAACCCCCCCGTTTCCATCCCAGAACCCCTGAACCCCTGCTTCTTCATCCTGCTTAAGGACAGTGTCTGCACCTTAATGAGGTCTTGCTAAAACTGTCTGTCATTTTACAAACTGGACCAGCTGAGCGAGATCATTCAAATGGATCCATCTACATTTGAATGGAGCCTTGGATCTACATCCATCTGAGCTGTGGCTCACCTTCCAGACTTTATCAAACACTCTCAGGTCCTCTGGAACATCATCATTATCAATTAGCCTCTCGAATGACGGCCTCAGTCCTTCAGTGTGTACATTTCTCAGTGAAGGAATCTTGAGGCTTTAGTGCAGAACGTCTGGATAGGAGGATACGCTCCATAACACTTAAACATTAAAGCCATGAAAACTGACTTCTAATAAAAACATCCAAAAATACAATTTCATTCATTTATTCTATTGCTAGCATATGTGATAACCATTTATTAAAGGAAAAGTCCGATCATCGAGGAATAATCAATGGATCATTATTTATACCTAAAACTAATACGTTTGCTGTAAATTTAAAGTTAATCAGTTAAAAAATAAAATTAATTCTCCCCACTTTACAAGCTAAATCAATGGGAACTACTAGACACATCTGCAATCAACAGCAATTATTGAAGATTTCCAGAGGACTTCACCATTGAAATTCACCAGAGCTATAGTGAAACTGACAATGCCCACGTGCATGGCAGCTGGATGCTGGAATACATCGGGTAAAAGTGAAAAAAAAAGAGTTATTCCACCTTTCTGATTCCTGATCCTCCACGGACGGGTTGGTCGTTGGATCGCCAACTTGAAGAGGGAGGATTTGCCATCGAACTTCTGGCCAGAGAAAAAACCCGTAATATGTGGCCAACATTTGGAAGAAGAATGTTTTCAAGATGACTTGGATAATAGCGCGTTGTGACAAACACCAGATACAGCACTGGGACTTGATCAACAGCCGATACCGCACCGTGATGTCACTAACCAGTAGGTGGCAGTAGTGTTCTTTGACAGAGATGGATGCCTCCAGTAAAACACATTCACATGAAAATTACTCTGAATTAAAAACTCTGATCATTTATTGAACAGGATGGAATGATTTCACATTTAAAGGACTTTCAGAAGTTTGATTTCTGAAGATGACCAGACTTTTCCTTTAAATCTGTCCACATATGTGGACTAGTAACTTTGAACAATTTAATCTTCATAGTAACAAGAATCAGCAAGATGTTTTGTTTATTAAATTATGTTTTGTTTTGTTTAACTGTGCTGGGGGCCAAACCCACACCAAGAACCACAGGTCTTCCAGAACCAGAACCATTCAGTTCCTCCAGCATCATCAGCTCCTTTAGAGTCCATCAGGCTGTTTCTCTCTTAGTGCAATATTTAAAAACACGAGGAATGCTGTAGTTCATAAACACCAGGACTGGATAAAGTATTTCTTTTATTTATTTTGACCCTGTGCTACTTGAAGCTTGGTGTAACCGTCCGAGCTGCGTTCAAGGTCTTCCGTTTGCTGGTTTGTCATGGAAGCACGTTTTCTGATGTTTTTTTTCTTTTTCTGCAGAATGGCTTTTCGTGAAACATCTGTTTAAATTACTCTAACACTTTACATAAACTTTAATGTAAGGTGTTTAGATTTGGGGAAAGATCGACACTTTGTAGAACAGCAGATCCAGGCTGTTCGGAATTCATTTGGCTCGATCCCGGATTCCAACGGCCCTTGAACGCATCACGGGGATAGCGCCGCTGCCGCTGCTCCAGTCTGGATCCAGCCGAGCCCCACTCCGCTCTGCCCGCCGAGCCGCTCATCTGGACCGGCTCTGAAGCAGCAGGAGGAGCGGATTCATCAAGTGTTGGTGTGGAAGAGATGGAAGCTGTTCCCGGTACCCGCTCCTCGGTAGAGCGGCGGGACTAACTCAGCGGAGCCTCTTTTTGTGTACGGGGAAACTGAAGCCGCTGTGGAGGCGGCGGCGCGCTGTCCTACAGCACAGAGTTCCGGAGGAACCAGGCAAACCAGGGGGAACCAAGGGAATCAGGGGGAACCTCAGCCTGCTCGGGCCGTGATGAGGAGGAGGGAACCGGGCAGCGGTGAAGCGACACACAGAATCAGCGAAAGCTAGCAGCTCGGCAGCACAGGACGGTGTCCCGGAGGGGTCAAACCAAGGTAGGGTAGGCTCTCCGGCCGTGGGCTGGACCTCTTCTGGCCTTTCCGCGTGAGAAAAACACGGGGCACGTGGGTGTGGGAGTTCTGAGCCACCAGAACCGAACCCTGGATTGTCCACGGTGGCTCTGACGTTTAACGGTTTGAATGAACTGATCCGTTAACTGCTCCTTCTTCCCGAACCGGCTGGGATCAGGTCGGTTCTGATCTGGAGATCTGATCAGAAGCGCTGCTGGTTTCTGACCTGCTGCTCCGGTTCTGAGCCTGACTGATCCAGCAGGGAGGGGTTGATGAGGTTACTGCAGGGGGGGATGAACATCTGTTGGATCAGCAGTGATGAGTCACTGAGTTCAACCAGCCTGCAGGGTGTCCCTCCTTCCTGCCTGGTTTGGATCAGCTGGTTCTGGTTCTGGTTCTGGTTCTGCAGGTCACTTCCCGATCTGTCCTGTGCAAACAGAATAACTTCGGGGGAGCCACTACTTTGTTTTTCTTACTTTTTAAAAATTCTTTTCTCTTTTTCTAGGGGGGGGTCCTTTGAGTACTTGTTCATTTGTCTAAATATCGCATATTCTAAAAACGAAAAAAGCGAAACGCTTAAACAGCCTTAGGAACGTTACTGTGAGCGTTACTGTGAGCGTGTCCCATGGTGACGTCACGCATTAATATGGATTTTTTCCAGAAAAGTCCTCAGTATTTTCTATATGATGTAGTTTAGCATTTTTTAATGTTTCTAGTATATAAATAAGTATTTTCAGTAGCGTATAATGTAGTTTTTCGACGATCCGGATCTTATTATTCTGTTCGCTCAGGACGGATGGGGTAATGACACCGCTTCATCCGCTCACACACTCATTCTCATATTTCTCTCTGTAGTGAGGACCACTGCTATCATTTTAACCCTTTCATGCCCTAACCCTGAGGGTGGCCCCAACCAGTACCAGCACTAACCTTAACCTGAACCATTGCTTACATCATAGCGCGGCGGTGAGGTCTGTTCTGATTGGAAGACTCCTCATTATTATTGCCTGTTTTGAAGGATGGCGCCGCAGTATCCTCCATAGCCTTGACCATGACTCGCGAGTCCAAGCAAGCTGGCTGCTCCGAGGAAAAAGGGAAATGGCGCCGAACAGTGGTGAATATTGGAAATGCAGTTTAACATATTCCAGTCTGTGAATAGTTCCGTCTGAAATGAATGAAAATAGTTGTTTTAATGGTTATAGAGTCAGATATGTGGCGGTAATGTTTGGTTTATTTAAAGGTTTTATCTGTTACTGTGTAAATGGGTTTGGCTGACATTTAAGCTCAGATTCTAATATCTCTGCTGGGTGGAGACTATAAATCTGATATCTGAGACGATGGTACTGCTGCTGAAGCTCCTCAGAAATATTATTAGCACCCAGAACAATAGTGAGAAGCTGAGCATCTATTCTTTGCCTGCTTTGAGCGTCAGCTGTTATGGTTGCTAGGCAACAGAGCATACAGGTGGTGAAAGCCAGAGAAGGATGGACCTTTTTGATTCCATAGCCAAACTCTTCACCTCCATGGACCTGGTCCACCTGGACCGGGTCCTTGGAGGGAACAGCCGTAGAAACGGAACAGACTCCAGAACTCCATTCACCTCAGTGCTGATGCTAGGAAACGCAGCCAGTTGGTGGGCGGGGCTTGTGCACGCTCATGAGGTCAGCGGGGCTCGTGCCCGCTCATGAGGTCAGCGGGGCTTGTTGATCAGCTGGGAGGACGAGCAGCAGGACGGTCTCACTCACACAACGTTCAGAAAGTGACTTGATTGCTTGTTCCCTCATTTTTGGGCTAAACTGCTTGCCGTACTGTTAACTGAGCTGTTAGCTGCTGAATAATGGAAAGCTCTCCTCTGTGGGTCTAATAACCTCTCTGGCTGTAAACTGAACGTGTTCTTCATGATGTCTTTGACTCCAAGTCTGATTCTCTCAGCATTAGCAGGTAAATGGATAAAGCGGCTCAGCTGTGCCGCTAACTGCTTCCTCTCATATGCATCAAACATTAATGCCGTCAGCAGCCTCTTTGTGTCTGTTTACCACAGAGCAATCAGACATGACCTCTGACCCCGGCCTCAGACGGCTGAGGTTAACCCTCCATTGTTTCCATCGGGGTCCATTAATTATGTGCAGCGGTTTTGCAGCAGACTCCGAGCCGTCGGAGGGAAACGCCGCACGTCGGCCGCTGGAGTCACCGCCGCGTTCCCAGAGGAGATTCCATTCCTCCGTCAGTCCTGGCACTGACTCAGACGGCGATTAGCCAGTTTCCGGGGTATTTCCACTACCAGCAGCAGAGAATGAGGATGAGATCTGCCAGAGTCTCCCTGCAGCTCTCTGTGAAAGCAGGCTTTAGGAAAAGCTGCTGTGTTGGAAGTTGGCCTGTTGGCTCCCAGAAACCGTCAGACTGGAGTGCAGCTTATTTACATATCCGTCCCTCCATGGCGGCGCGGCGCTGCCTTCGTTTCTCTGCCGTCTGCTTTTATTCGGTGCGATGAAAACTGAAGGATTTGCCGGCTGGTCGCCTTCCTCTGAATGACAGCAGAGGATGGCTGTTTCTAAACCATGACAATAAAACCTAAATCAATCCAAAGATTTAATATTTTAGAGATTTATTTGCATTTTCAGAAAGTTTTCACACCCTCGAATGTCCTTTTATTGCCTGCTGCCACAATCCTTCATTTGTATTACCTTTAAAAGTTAAAATCCATAAAATAATGATACATTTAACTTCTTTGATTTTGAATATTTCCATTAACTTCTATTGTTCACTGTTAAAATGTCATACATCAAAATCTATTTAAGAACAAAACCTTTTATTTTCAAGCTTTAACAAAGTTTGATGTTAACATGGATGAACATGTTTGTTCATTTTGTTAAGTGAAAAAAAGTACATATGCCGCTCAGCGAGACTGGAGATAAGAGCAGGTGATGCATTTATGGGTCGCAGGTATTTTGTGTTTATCACATGTGCTGGTTGGATGTGATGCAGGATGAAGGTTTATTGTGTCACTTGGTTCGAAGCGGTAATAATTGCAGTTTTCCGTCTACAGACAGACCACCTCTAGCATCAGACTCTCTAATCCAGTTTCTACCAACTGATCTGCTCAGACTGGAGGTGAGCAGATTGCTGGACCCAGGCGACCCTTTGGTCCAGTGAGGGTCTGTGAGCGAACACAGGATCGTTTCTCTGCCTCTGAGCTCAGATGCATTTTTATTAATGAGCTTTCCAGATTTCAGACGTCCGAGTCTGTCTGTGAGGTCGTATTGATACTAAATCAGAACCTCTGTGGTGATTATTGCTACTTTAGAGCCGTTTATGTCCCAGTTTAGTTGGTTAGATCGGTTGGCAGTCTGGGATTGGCTGGCGTTCTGGGATCGGCTGGCGGTCTGGGATCGGCTGGCGGTCTGGGGTCGGTCATTGTTCTGGGATCGGCTGGCGGTCTGGGATCGGCTGGCGGTCTGGGGTCGGTTATCGGTCTGGGATCGGCTGGCGGTCTGGGATCGGCTGGCGTTCTGGGATCGGCTGGCGGTCTGGGATCGGCTGGCGGTCTGGGGTCAGTTATCGGTCTGGGATCGGCTGGTGGTCTGGGATCGGCTGGCGGTCTGGGGTCGGTTATCGGTCTGGGATCGGCTGGTGGTCTGGGATCGGCTGGCGGTCTGGGGTCAGTTATCGGTCTGGGATCGGCTGGCGGTCTGGGGTCAGTTATCGGTCTGGGATCGGCTGGCGGTCTGGGATCGGCTGGCGGTCTGGGATCGGCTGGCAGTCTGGGATCGGCTGGCGGTCTGGGATCGGCTGGCGGTCTGGGATCGGCTGGCGGTCTGGGATCGGCTGGCGGTCTGGGATCGGCTGGCTGTCTGGGATCGGCTGGCGGTCTGGGATCGGCTGGCGGTCTGGGATCGGCTGGCAGTCTGGGATCGGCTGGCGGTCTGGGATCGGCTGGCGGTCTGGGGTCGGTTATCGGTCTGGGATCTGCTGCCGGTCTGGGATCGGCTGGCGTTCTGGGATCGGCTGGCGGTCTGGGATCGGCTGGCGGTCTGGGATCGGCTGGCGGTCTGGGGTCGGTTATCGGTCTGGGATCGGCTGCCGGTCTGGGATCGGCTGGCGTTCTGGGATCGGCTGGCGGTCTGGGATCGGCTGGCGGTCTGGGGTCGGTTATCGGTCTGGGATCGGCTGCCGGTCTGGGATCGGCTGGCGTTCTGGGATCGGCTGGCGGTCTGGGATCGGCTGGCGGTCTGGGATCGGCTGGCTGTCTGGGATCGGCTGGCTGTCTGGGATCGGCTGGCGTTCTGGGATCGGCTGGCGGTCTGGGATCGGCTGGCGTTCTGGGATCGGCTGGCGTTCTGGGATCGGCTGGCGGTCTGGGATCGGCTGGCGGTCTGGGATCGGCTGGCGGTCTGGGGTCGGTTATCGGTCTGGGATCGGCTGGCGGTCTGGGATCGGCTGGCGGTCTGGGGTCGGTTATCGGTCTGGGATCTGCTGCCGGTCTGGGATCGGCTGGCGTTCTGGGATCGGCTGGCGGTCTGGGATCGGCTGGCGGTCTGGGATCGGCTGGCTGTCTGGGGTCGGTTATCGGTCTGGGATCGGCTGGCGGTCCGGGATTGGCTGGCTGTCTGGGATCGGCTGGCGGTCTGGGGTCGGTTATCGGTCTGGGATCGGCTGCCGGTCTGGGATCGGCTGGCGTTCTGGGATCGGCTGGCGGTCTGGGATCGGCTGGCGGTCTGGGGTCGGTTATCGGTCTGGGATCGGCTGCCGGTCTGGGATCGGCTGGCGTTCTGGGATCGGCTGGCGGTCTGGGATCGGCTGGCGGTCTGGGATCGGCTGGCTGTCTGGGATCGGCTGGCTGTCTGGGATCGGCTGGCGTTCTGGGATCGGCTGGCGGTCTGGGATCGGCTGGCGTTCTGGGATCGGCTGGCGTTCTGGGATCGGCTGGCGGTCTGGGATCGGCTGGCGGTCTGGGATCGGCTGGCGGTCTGGGATCGGCTGGCGGTCTGGGGTCGGTTATCGGTCTGGGATCGGCTGGCTGTCTGGGATCGGCTGGCTGTCTGGGATCGGCTGGCGTTCTGGGATCGGCTGGCGGTCTGGGATCGGCTGGCGTTCTGGGATCGGCTGGCGTTCTGGGATCGGCTGGCGGTCTGGGATCGGCTGGCGGTCTGGGATCGGCTGGCGGTCTGGGGTCGGTTATCGGTCTGGGATCGGCTGGCGGTCTGGGATCGGCTGGCGGTCTGGGGTCGGTTATCGGTCTGGGATCTGCTGCCGGTCTGGGATCGGCTGGCGTTCTGGGATCGGCTGGCGGTCTGGGATCGGCTGGCGGTCTGGGATCGGCTGGCTGTCTGGGGTCGGTTATCGGTCTGGGATCGGCTGGCGGTCCGGGATTGGCTGGCTGTCTGGGATCGGCTGGCGGTCTGGGGTCGGTTATCGGTCTGGGATCGGCTGCCGGTCTGGGATCGGCTGGCGTTCTGGGATCGGCTGGCGGTCTGGGATCGGCTGGCGGTCTGGGGTCGGTTATCGGTCTGGGATCGGCTGCCGGTCTGGGATCGGCTGGCGTTCTGGGATCGGCTGGCGGTCTGGGAACGGCTGGCGGTCTGGGATCGGCTGGCTGTCTGGGATCGGCTGGCTGTCTGGGATCGGCTGGCGTTCTGGGATCGGCTGGCGGTCTGGGATCGGCTGGCGTTCTGGGATCGGCTGGCGTTCTGGGATCGGCTGGCGGTCTGGGATCGGCTGGCGGTCTGGGATCGGCTGGCGGTCTGGGATCGGCTGGCGGTCTGGGGTCGGTTATCGGTCTGGGATCGGCTGGCGGTCTGGGATCGGCTGGCGGTCTGGGGTCGGTTATCGGTCTGGGATCGGCTGGCGTTCTGGGATCGGCTGGCGGTCTGGGGTCGGTTATCGGTCTGGGATCGGCTGGCGGTCTGGGATCGGCTGGCGGTCTGGGATCGGCTGGCGGTCTGGGGTCGGTTATCGGTCTGGGATCGGCTGGCGGTCTGGGATCGGCTGGCGGTCTGGGATCGGCTGGCGGTCTGGGATCGGCTGGCGGTCTGGGATCGGCTGGCGGTCTGGGGTCGGTTATCGGTCTGGGGTCGGTTATCGGTCTGGGATCGGCTGGCGGTCTGGGGTCGGTTATCGGTCTGGGATCGGCTGGCGGTCTGGGATCGGCTGGCGGTCTGGGATCGGCTGGCGGTCTGGGGTCGGTTATCGGTCTGGGGTCGGTTATCGGTCTGGGATCGGCTGGCGGTCTGGGTTCGGCTTGCGGTCTGGGGTCGGTTATGGGTCTGGGATTAGCTGGCGGTCTGGGATCGGCTGGCGGTCTGGGGTCGGTTATCGGTCTGGGATCGGCTGGCGGTCTGGGATCGGTTATCGGTCTGGGATCGGCTGGCGGTCTGGGATCGGCTGGCGGTCTGGGATCGGTCTGGGATCGGCTGGCGGTCTGGGATCGGCTGGCGTTCTGGGATCGGCTGGCGGTCTGGGATCGGCTGGCGGTCTGGGATCGGCTGGCGGTCTGGGATCGGCTGGCGGTCTGGGGTCGGTTATCGGTCTGGGATCGGCTGGCGGTCTGGGATCGGCTGGCTGTCTGGGATCGGCTGGCTGTCTGGGATCGGCTGGCGTTCTGGGATCGGCTGGCGGTCTGGGATCGGCTGGCGTTCTGGGATCGGCTGGCGTTCTGGGATCGGCTGGCGGTCTGGGATCGGCTGGCGGTCTGGGATCGGCTGGCGGTCTGGGGTCGGTTATCGGTCTGGGATCGGCTGGCGGTCTGGGATCGGCTGGCGGTCTGGGGTCGGTTATCGGTCTGGGATCTGCTGGCGGTCCGGGATTGGCTGGCTGTCTGGGATCGGCTGGCGGTCTGGGGTCGGTTATCGGTCTGGGATCGGCTGCCGGTCTGGGATCGGCTGGCGTTCTGGGATCGGCTGGCGGTCTGGGATCGGCTGGCGGTCTGGGATCGGTTATCGGTCTGGGATCGGCTGCCGGTCTGGGATCGGCTGGCGTTCTGGGATCGGCTGGCGGTCTGGGATCGGCTGGCGGTCTGGGGTCGGTTATCGGTCTGGGGTCGGTTATCGGTCTGGGATCGGCTGCCGGTCTGGGATTGGCTGGCTGTCTGGGATCGGCTGGCGGTCTGGGGTCGGTTATCGGTCTGGGATCGGCTGCCGGTCTGGGATCGGCTGGCGTTCTGGGATCGGCTGGCGGTCTGGGATCGGCTGGCGGTCTGGGGTCGGTTATCGGTCTGGGATCGGCTGCCGGTCTGGGATCGGCTGGCGTTCTGGGATCGGCTGGCGGTCTGGGATCGGCTGGCGGTCTGGGATCGGCTGGCTGTCTGGGATCGGCTGGCTGTCTGGGATCGGCTGGCGTTCTGGGATCGGCTGGCGGTCTGGGATCGGCTGGCGTTCTGGGATCGGCTGGCGGTCTGGGATCGGCTGGCGGTCTGGGATCGGCTGGCGGTCTGGGATCGGCTGGCGGTCCGGGGTCGGTTATCGGTCTGGGATCGGCTGGCGGTCTGGGATCGGCTGGCGGTCTGGGGTCGGTTATCGGTCTGGGATCGGCTGGCGTTCTGGGATCGGCTGGCGGTCTGGGGTCGGTTATCGGTCTGGGATCGGCTGGCGGTCTGGGATCGGCTGGCGGTCTGGGATCGGCTGGCGGTCTGGGGTCGGTTATCGGTCTGGGATCGGCTGGCGGTCTGGGATCGGCTGGCGGTCTGGGATCGGCTGGCGGTCTGGGATCGGCTGGCGGTCTGGGGTCGGTTATCGGTCTGGGGTCGGTTATCGGTCTGGGATCGGCTGGCGGTCTGGGGTCGGTTATCGGTCTGGGATCGGCTGGCGGTCTGGGATCGGCTGGCGGTCTGGGATCGGCTGGCGGTCTGGGGTCGGTTATCGGTCTGGGGTCGGTTATCGGTCTGGGATCGGCTGGCGGTCTGGGTTCGGCTTGCGGTCTGGGGTCGGTTATGGGTCTGGGATTAGCTGGCGGTCTGGGATCGGCTGGCGGTCTGGGGTCGGTTATCGGTCTGGGATCGGCTGGCGGTCTGGGATCGGTTATCGGTCTGGGATCGGCTGGCGGTCTGGGATCGGCTGGCGGTCTGGGATCGGTCTGGGATCGGCTGGCGGTCTGGGATCGGCTGGCGGGCCGATCCCAGACCAGCACCAGGCCAGCAGCCAACAGGCAGCGCTCTGATGACATCACCGCGGTCAATAATTGATACGCTGGTGAAATGAGGCTGACCTCAGTAACCTGATAGCTCCTCTGCCTCTCAGCAGGCGGTAAGCAGCTCCTAACTGGAACAACTGGGATCTAACTTCTGTTATCTGAGCTTCTCCCAGTAAAGCACTGGTCCAGTTCATGTCCCGCTCTGCGTTCTGCACCCCCCACCGTCCCAACGCTTCCTGAGCTAGAAGAATCAAACGCATCAGATCTTGAGCAGGGAAATGATTTCAGAGCCCATTTGTTGTGTTGGGTTGGTAGGATTAGGGCCAGACTA
Organism: Cyprinodon tularosa; assembly: GCF_016077235.1. NCBI lineage: Eukaryota > Metazoa > Chordata > Actinopteri > Cyprinodontiformes > Cyprinodontidae > Cyprinodon > Cyprinodon tularosa. The sequence goes on from NW_024039117.1 coordinate 398,816, forward strand.
GAGATACGTTTATTTAATATGAGTATAAAGTCACTATATTACAATTATAAAGTCGCAACATTATCAGAATAATGTTGTTACGTTATTAAGGTGTGATATTATGAGAATAAATTCCTAATATGAGAATAAAGTCTCAACATTATTATAAAATATTATAAAGTTATAATATTTTTGATAATATTACAACTTTATGATTTTAAAGTCGTAATGGCCGCTCACACTGAGCCTGGTTCTGCTGGAGGTTTCTTCCTGCTCAAAGGGAGTTTTTCCTCTCCACTGTCGCTACAAGCATGCTTAGTGTGAGGGATTGCTGAAGAGTCAATGAGTCGATGCAATCAGCTGGTTTTCCTTAGATAGAAAACTTTGAATCAATCTGACTGGATGATCTGGTGAACTGTCTCTATAGATTGATCTGAGATGACTTGATGTAAATTGGTGTAATAGAAATAAATAGAATTGTATTAAAAAGAAAACAAACTCTAGCCTGGCCCATAATTCTTTGAAAACCCGGTGAGAACAGATTAATGCTCCAGTTTTCAGCATCATCCCAGATTAAAACAGTGTGGTTCTGGAGGAGCGCGGTCTCTGGCCTCGTTTGGAGCTGCTCCCTCAAAGCCTCCGTCTCCTTAATTAGGTTGATGTCTTGTTGCATTGAGGTCCAGCTCCATCATCTCTGCCAGTTCTCCTGATTCTACGTGAGAAAATCCTTCTCCTCTTGTCAGAAACTGTAACGCAGCATCAGAACCGCAGCCTGCTGTGGCTTCATGTTCTAGCTAACATGGTTCTGGACGCGCGTTAGACCTGCAGTCATCACCAGCCGTGTCGCTTCGCTGTTAAATGTCTGTCAGCTGAAAAGTGAACCCCTAACAGAAGAACATGAATGAAGAAATAATGAAACATTAAAAGTAACAGGATCATTTTAACCATGGTGATAAAACCAAACACTGAATGACTTTAGATGTTTTATATTCATCCTTCTTTGTGTTGCTTTCTTTGCCAGTCTGGCAGCTTGGCTCCATAAAGGAGCTCCATATGACGGAGCAGGTGGAGAACAGGTGGTGTTCTGCCATGAAATGATGCCAGCCGATTCCGCGACTGTTCTGGATGAGATGCTGGTTAAAAGCAGGGGAGGATTTAGGAAATTTGGGGCCCTGGGCAAAGACAGGCAGGGGCCCTCTGAATGGAGAAGACAACACATAGAACAGAACCATTCTACACATAGAGAAATGTTAATATCTCTTTGTATCGTCCACCAGGTCCTTACTCTGAATTTTTAGATGAGTTTTCAGAGTTCCTTTCTGATTTGGTATTAAATACTGACAGGGTCATCATAGTGGGAGATTTTAACATCCATGCTGACATTGAAGGCGATAGCTTAAGAGCAGCCTTTAATGCTATCTTAGACACTATTGGCTTTGTTCAAAATGTGAATAGTCCCACGCATTCTCATCTTCATACTTTGGATCTTGTGCTGACATACGGCATAGAATGTGAAGAAATAACAGTATTTCCTCACAACCCTGTCCTCTCTGACCACTTTCTAATAACCTTCAGGATTACTTTAACAGAGTTCTCCTCCCCCAAAAGAAGGTTCAATTTTAGTAGATCTTTATCAGATAGTGCAGTTATAAATTTTAAAGAATCTGCTTCACTTTCTCTCTGCTCTGTGTCACTGAGCAGTGCTGCAGAGTGCAAAAGCTTAGCTTATTCCCCTTCACAGGTTGATGATTTTGTTGATGGGGTTGCTAGTTCTCTGCGTATTGCCTTAGACAACGCAGCTCCTTTGAAAATGAAAACCGTTAAAAATAGAAAGCTTGCTCCTTGGTTTAATGCAGAGCTGCGTACTTTGAAGCAAAATGCTAGGAAACTGGAGAGAAAATATCGCTCCACAGGCCTGCGAGAGTCCTTCCTAGTCTGGAAAAATGGTTTACTGCTGTATAAGAGGACCCTTTGTAAAGCAAGAGCAGCATACTTCTCCTCATTAATAGAGGAGAATAAGAATAATCCTAGATTTCTTTTTAATACAGTTGCCAAACTCACCCAGAGCCATAGCTCTGTTGAACCGTCCATTCCACCTGCTCTTAGCAGCAATGATTTTATGGGATTCTTTATAAATAAGATTGATCTTATTAAAAATAAGATCATAAGCACTCCTCTATCCGCGATTGTACCTGAGGTAGTCATGGAATCTGAACCGGGTTTAGACTGCTTTGATCCAGTTGAACTCTCTGAATTAGCAAAATTATTGTCTTCATCTAAGCCTTCAACTTGTATGTTAGATCCAGTTCCAACCAGGTTATTTAAGGAGGTATTCCCTTTGATCTCCTCCTCCATTTTAGATGTGATTAATCTATTTCTGTTACAGGGATATGTACCTAAAGCTTTTAAGGTTGCTGTAATTAAACCTCTGCTTAAGAAACCGTCTCTTGACCCAGATGACTTGGTCAATTATAGACCTATATCCAATCTTCCTTTCTTATCCAAAATTCTTGAGAAAGTAGTTGCCAAACAAGTTTGCGATCACTTCCACCATAATGAACTTTTTGAAGAGTTTCAGTCTGGCTTTAGAGCTCATCATAGCATTGAAACAGCTCTGGTGAAAGTCACTAATGATATTCTCATGGCCTCAGATAATGGACTTGTATCTGTGCTCGTCCTGTTGGATCTTAGTGCTGCATTTGATACAGTTGACCATAATATTCTTTTAGAAAGACTTGAATATTTTGTTGGAATTAAAGGAACAGCACTAGACTGGTTTAAATCTTATCTATCTGATCGAATTCAGTTTGTTCATGTTAATGATAGATCTTCAACACGCTCAAAGGTTACCTGTGGAGTACCACAGGGATCAGTGCTAGGACCAATTCTCTTTACTTTATACATGCTCCCAATTGGTAGAGTTATTAGACAGCATGGGATTAATTTCCACTGTTACGCTGATGATACCCAGCTATATCTGTCTATAAATCCAGATGAAGCTAACCCATTACATAGATTACAGGCATGTCTTGAAGACATAAAAACCTGGATGACTCTTAACTTTCTGCTCCTGAATGCAGACAAAACAGAAGTTATAGTCTTTGGACCAGAGTCTCTGAAAAAGAAGCTGATTAGCCAGTCACTTCATTTGGATGGGATTAAACTGATTTCAGATAATAAAGTAAAAAATCTTGGTGTTATTTTTAATCAGGACCTGTCATTTAAATCCCATATCAAAGAGGTTTCTAGAATTTCCTTCTTTCATCTGAGGAACATTGCAAAAATGAGAAATCTCCTGTCCAGGGGTGATGCTGAGAAACTAGTCCATGCATTTGTTACTTCAAGGCTGGACTATTGTAATTCTTTACTATCAGGATGTCCACAAACTGTAGTTAAAAGCCTTCAGCTGATCCAAAATGCTGCAGCCAGAGTTCTAATGAAAATGAAAAAGAGAGATCATATCTCGCCTGTCCTGGCTTCTCCTCATTGGCTTCCTGTTAAATCAAGAATAGAATTTAAAATCCTCCTTCTCACATATAAAGCCTTAAATGGCCAAGCTCCATCTGATATCAGAGATCTGATTGTTCCTTATGTTCCTAACAGAGCACTTCGCTCTCAATCTGCAGGTTTACTAGTGGTTCCTAGAATTTCTAAAAGTAGAATGGGAGGCAGATCTTTTAGTTCTCAGGCTCCTCTCCTGTGGAACCAACTACCAGTTTTAGTCCGTGAGGCAGACACCCTGTCTACTTTTAAGGCTAGGCTTAAAACTTTCCTTTTTGATAAAGCTTATAGTTAGGGTGGCTCAGGTTATCCTGAGCTATCTCTATAGTTCTGCTGCTATAGGCTTAGACTGCTGGAGGACATAGGGACCCCCATTTCATCATTCTGCTTCATTCTCTCTCTGTTCTCCTATTCTGCAGAATCTGTTAGTTCAATCTCTAACCTTCTGCTCTCTCTGCTTTTCCTCAGAGTAGCTTTGCCTCGTCTGTTCCTGTTTGGCTGTGACGTCATCCTGGAAAAAAACATCAGCTGTGCTGCTTCTATCAACACCCTTGTTAATAGATGTTGGAGATCGGCCTGTTTTCCAGTGTGGTCCTGTTTCTCTGACCGTGACTGAGTGGATGTGCTCTCTTCGTCCTCTGGCATGGGAGCTGCCTTGGAGCTCGTCTGCCTGGCTGTGTGTTTCCTGGACGGGGCCGCCTTTTACAGCTGCTTTTTGTATCTCTGCTTCTGTCTCCTTGAACCCCAGTCGGCCTCGGCAGATGGCCGCTCACACTGATCCTGGTTCTGCTGGAGGTTTCTTCCTGTTAAAAGGGAGTTTTTCCTCTCCACTGTCGCTACAAGCATGCTTAGTGTGGGGGATTGTATTTGAGTCAATGAGTCAATGCAATCAACTGGTTTTCCTTAGATAGAAAACTTTGTATCAATTTGACTGTATGATCTGGTTGAACTGTAAAGTGCCTTGAGATGACATGTGTTGTGAATTTGGCGCTCTATAAATAAACTGAATTGAATTGAATTGAAATTGAATTAATAGAATAGACATCCATGATCTGTTCTAGGTTTTGGTCTGAAAAGTGGCTAAATATAGCGACTAAAGCGCTAAGTTGGCAACACTGCTCTTTGCATGGTTTGTTTTCAAATGGTTTGCTGCTGTCTGTTTGGACCTTTCTGAACATGTGCAGCAAATGGACTGATCCAATATGGTGGACACTGAAGGGGGGGGGCTGAGACACACTTAATATTATCAGCGTTCTGATGGCATTTTAGCCAAAGGATTTTTACCAAAAACATAATTAATGTGCACAAATAAGGAATAGTTGTATTAGCCATACATGTAAACAGAGTTTAATGGGTCCCCAGGGACTTGGGGCCCTAGGCAGCTGCCTAGTATTGCCTAATGGTAACCATTAGGTACCAAACCTTTGTACCCAGAGCCGTCTCTGTGTGAGACCAAGGTCAGTGCTGAGGGCCGAGGCTTCAGAGGGCATCGGATGACGAGAGACAAACCGACACTGGAGCAGAATCCCAATGCCTCCGTCTGACTTTGATTGTAGTCTGAGGTTGTTGCTAAGTGGCTCCTGCTGAAACCAGTAGACATGGATTGACGTGAAGCAGATTAAAATAAGCTGAAACTCTTCTGCAGCTAAGGTACGCTGGGGAAGTCTTAGTGAGAGTGAAGCAGGTGGTCAAGGCAGCAGATGGTTCTCAGCGTGTGATTTTGCTCTGGGATGGATCACAGTAGAACCCAGCTGCTGGTAAAGGAGGAAGAAGCAGCAGCTGCTGCGTCACCGTCTGCTTTAGATGAGGAACAACCAGAAACCTGGAAGAGTTTCCCACAACAAACGGAGGAGAAGGTTGTCAGGTGATGTGGAGAAGTTTGTGTCCTTCCTGTCTTCTTATCATCTTCAGGTTTTTATCTTTTTAGTGTTTTCTATTAATGCCATTTTTATTGTTTAGGGAAAACCATCTGAACCTCTGCGGCTCTACGGTGGTTCAACTAAAACTTCTTTACTGTAGATTTGATTCACCTGTCTTTTAGCCAGAATGCCGATAATCTAATTCTGCAGGTTTTCCTCTGATGATACGACTGAAGAAAGTCTCTCAATATCAGTCTGTTGATCATTATTGATTAGTTTTACCTTTACTGAAATCAGGACTGGGAAAATGAGCAGATTTAAATGATGTCCAGATCTGATATTAAAACTAATATCGAGTTTTATGGGCCCATATCTAAAATCTCAGATACTTTGATGCCGATAGAAACTCTGTGCTTCTGTAACTCTTTGGTTAATTTAACATGAGTCTGTTTAGTTTCCTGTTTTAGTGATTTCCTTTATTTAAGCCTTTTCTAATATCCTATACGATTTGTAATAAATGCTGATATTATCCGTGCTGATATGCGGGCCGTTCAGTAAGTAATGCTCCTGACCCACTTTCAGTTGTCTGATCTGGCTCAAACTTTGCATGTGCAAATATTTATATGTCTACAGATGAATTGGCTCTGAATTAAAGGTGGTTTCTGATTAGCAGGTGTTTGAATGTTTGACCTGAGTCAATGAAACGGAGCCTGCTGAGTGTTGAACAGTGATCCGGTTTTTGTATTTGAAAGGATGCACACCATGGGAGACTAAAAAGTTCACAGCTCATGACGACTGGTCGTCCAAAAACCACATGTTGGACTCAGCGCCGAGAGAATGCGCAGGACGGACTCGTCAGGCAGAAGGAATCCCTTGTTTTGCACATGCGCAGTGCTCCAGGTTCTGGTAATAGGGCTGGTAGCTCTGCTTCAACGGCAGGATTTACAGACCATCACCTCAGGAGGACGACTGAACTTCAAACATGTTTGATTTTCTCCCGACCTTACAGTTCCTGATGGGGAGGTGGTCGTTAGAGGCTGATCGCCCCTCGTTACCCTCTGTATGCTACACAACGCAGGACGCACCACGAGGCTGAAACTTGGTTTGATTGAAAAAATTCTCACACGACTGGAGAATAAGATAGGAAAGGGCAAAAACTTTAGTTTCATCAAAAGTCTCCCGTGGTTCAGGAGCATTGCTTATTCGAACGCCCCGGGCGGTACGCTGAACCACTGGAACAGGAGAGAAGAAGACATGCGGGCTGTTAGCATGGTAGATGGAGAAGGCTTTAATTCAGTTCTATTCACTTTATTTCTATAGCACCAGTTCACAGCATGTCATCTCAGTTCATCAGATCATCCAGTCAGATTGATTCAAAGTTTCTATCTATGGGAAACCAGCTGATTGCATGGACTCATTGACTCTTCAGCAATCCCTCACACTAAGCATGATTTAGTCAGTTAATACACCTCATAGATCTACGTTTTAACCCTCTGAGATCAACCACAACCAGAACCAAGTCTCTCCCAGCACTGATTGAATGATTAGGCTAAAAACAGAGCTAGCAGTTAGCAATAGCATTGCCTTCATTATGTATATGACAGTATGTTAGAGCGACATACCCTGTCTGTTAGTGATAGCTCTACATCTCTGTTTATTGGAAATCAAACGTGTTTCTCAAATTAGATTATTTATTCAGTGATCAAATAGTTTCCTGGTTTTTTTCATCTTCTACGTGTTTAATAATATGCTTTCTTTATTCAGTCAGCATTTAATACAGCCTAAATGATTAAAATAGAATCATGTCATTTATTTTTTTAATTCAACATACAGTAGTAGAAATCCTGTTTTTAGGCAAATGGATACGATCAACTTTAGATGAATTCATGGATGAATAATAATCTCAGCTTCATCTTGATTGGGCTGCGCTATGTGCTGACCTCCAGTCACCATGGCTGTGTGTGTCTGCTGCTTGTGAAGGTCACACTGGATCCAGGTGTTGGTCCCCGAGATGCTGACGTTCTGGAAGGGAGATGGAGATGCTGATGATGGAGGAGAGTCCAGGAACAGACTTTAAAATCTGTCTGTTAATCTGCTATTCACTGAATGGCTTCACTCTGAAATACAGTACAGACTTGGTGTCAGTGGATCGACAGCCAGACCCCTAAGCTCGACTGGATCAGAACCAGAACCAAACATGGAGAAGCAGCTTTAACTTCAATGCTTGGATAATCTGGAATAATCTCCCAGAAAACAGTCAAACCTTCCTTAAATCCAGATTATGAATCCTTTTGTTTGGAGTTATTCTATAAAGGTTTAGCTTAACGTGTAGATCAGCCATCAAACCTTCTCTGTCTGATTACCTGGGCTGTGTCTGATCTCCGTCCTAATTCCTACATAGTGTCTACGCCATTTTAAATGAGAGTGCAAACGTCAAGTGGAGGAAAAAGTAGTGGACTCGAAATTTTCAATGCACCTTGAAAGTAGTGATCATCCATGGACACTAGACAAGCAGTTATATCCCAGGATGCTTTGCAAGAAAGAGCTCTCCTTGCAAAGCATCATGGCATTTGTTGTCACTGAGGCCCGTTGTCGCCTACGGCTGTCGCTGCCCGACAGCGGCGACTAATAACAAAGATGGCGCAGGCACCGCGCAGGGAACATGATCAGCAGTGATCATCTGTCTGAATAGTCAGGTAACTCTACAGTCCCCGCTCTATATAGTGATGGAGGGATCTAGGCGTTAGGATGTTCAGACTCAGCCATGTTCTCATTGAGCGCTGAGGGCCACTACCTGATCACAGGAAAATGTTTAAACCATAAGCATGTCGGTCAGTTTTGCTCTCATGATGAAGATGATGACTCACCAAGTTTGGAAAACTGAGACATGACGTAACTTCTAACTGCAGCTCCTCTAGAAAACAATGAGATACAATCAGGAACATGGAAGGACAATGAAACAACAAGGAAGAATTTCTGGAAGGAATGTAAAAACGTTAAAAAGAAGAAAAGAGTTTGGTTGCTAAGAAGGAATTTTATTCAAACTTTAGGTTCATGTTTTTAGTAAACTCTTTTTCCTTCTCTGGTTGTTGCTCCGTCAGCCTTCAGCTCAGGGATCGACCCATGCTGGTTATTTTTATCGTCAGTCTAACCAGATATGCTGCAGATTTTTGTGGTTGGATTATTTCTCTATTAAATAAATAAAATAAAAAAAACTGCAGCAGACAGGTCGGTGTTTTATTCATGTTAGTGATGAAATGAGCCATGTTCTATAATGGACCTCTTATTGGAAATGTCCAGGAGATGGACTAGCTAAGCCAGCAATGGTCTCTCTGGTCAGGTCTCTGCAGTCAGGTCTCTGCAGTCAGGTCTCTGCAGTCAGGTCTCTGCAGTCAGGTCTCTGCAGTCAGGTCTCTGCAGTCAGGTCTCTGCAGTCAGGTCTCTGCGGTCAGGTCTCTGCGGTCAGGTCTCTGCTTTCGGGTCCTGTGATCATGTCTTTATTGGTTTCAAATTAAAAAATGAATTAAACATACAGATAAACTGCTGTTGGCCTCAATGTTTTATTTTATGCGATGCATAGATTTCCTTTTGCACTATTGTGTTAGTGCAGCTTAGAGTGAACATTGTAACAGTTTCACTCTGCGACACCAGAGCCAGGACCCCAGCAGAGAGCACCAGACGAGGCAGAGGAAGCCATACCCCAGTTTGTAGCTCAGAGAGGACGGTGTAGACTGGATGATTCTGGTTAGAGAGCACTAGAGCAGGGTGGAGGCTCCGGGTGGTCGGGGCTACTGGATGCTAGCAGTGAAGAGGATCAGATCGGAACAAGAACATCGGCAGAGATAACAGCAGAGGTGGCGTGTGCCGTCTTACCCAGCTCTTTTTTTTTTCTCTGTTAAAAGTTACATTTTTGTGTAACCGTTAAAAGCGTCCCTGCTGAAACACGTTCTATAAAACCATCGGGGGTCAAACAGGATCAACAGCTGATGCCAGAGGTCCTCACTATCAGGATTCATTACTGCAATAATTTGGGGATTAATTACAGGCGTATAAATAATGAGTTTCCATAAACATCATGTAAACAGCTGCAGCCCCTCCCCTCCCTTTCGTCAGACCAGTGCAATGCATTGTGGTCCGTAGCAGGTAGCCCTGTTCTTCATAAAATGTTTGGCTTTATCTCTAGAGACAGCGGCGGCTCATAAAAGCAGCTGTTCTGACTAAAAGGCCCATTAACAGCCAGAACAATGAGAGCAGCAGTAAAACAGCAGCGATGGAGCGTTCAGGCTGCCGGGCCGCTGCCTGCATCCTCCGCTCTGCTCGGGCCGATAGGACACAGCTACTGCTGGAAAAAACCTCATTATGTTCAGGCTGACTGGGAAAATAAAGGAAAACATGAATGCCTCACATGGATCCACTGGGTGTTTCATAGAGGAGGAAAATTTTTAAAAGGAAAAGTCCGGTCAGCAAGGAATAATCAATGGATCATTATTTATACCTAAAACTAATACGTTCGCGATGATTCGATGCATTTAGCGATAATCAGTGTTGTCGGAAAATTTTATTTCTGTTTTTTCCTTCTTTCATATAATGATGCATGCTATTTACTCTCTAAAAAGTGTTTTTTTTTTTACTCAGTTTGTTTCACCGCAAGGCCACAAAATGTCTGAATGAAGGGTGGTTATAGACAACATAGCTGTTTCCCATAACAAAACCACATACCCACTCAAGGTAACTGAGAAAGCAACGTGTCTGATTGCTTTGATCCTGCCTTAAAAGCAAGGGAACCGCTTTGTCCAAGTCAGAACAGGGCAGACCAGCATGCTGTGGATGTTAATGTCTTCTTCTCCTTTAATTTGCAAAGTAAATAAATTGCTGACTGAGTAAAATCCTCCGAACAATTATTGAAGATTTCCAGAGGACTTCACCATTGAAATTCACCAGAGCTATAGTGAAACTGACAATGCCCACGTGCATGGCAGCTGGATGCTGGAATACATCGGGTAAAAGTGGGGGAAAAAAAAGAGTTACTCCACCTTTCTGATTCCTGATTCTCCACGGACGGGTTGGTCGTTGGATCGCCAACTTGAAGAGGGAGGATTTGCCATCGAACTTCTGGCCAGAGAAAAAACCCGTAATATGTAGCCAACATTTGGAAGAAGAATGTTTTCAAGATGACTTGGATAATAGCGCGTTGTGACAAACACCAGATACAGCACTGGGACTTGATCAACAGCCGATACCGCACCGTGACGTCACTAACCAGTAGGTGGCAGTAGTGTTCTTTGACAAACATGGATGCCTCCAGTAAAGCACATTCACATGAAAATTACTCTGAATTAAAAACACTGATCATTTATTAAACAGGATGGAATCATTTCAGATTTAAAGAACTTTCAGAAGTTTGAATTCTGAATATAACCGGACTTTTCCTTTAACAAACTTCATGGAACCAATTTAGCTCCATAGTTCCATGTTTTTTATTATTAGTTATAGAAAGGGACTGGCCCCTTTAAGAGCTTTAATAACTCATTCCTTCATCGGTTCATCCTCACAACCAACAATGAAGCTGGCTTTCTTACAACCCCCCCCCCAAAAAATACAGTTTTGCTTAAGCTTAAAAAAGAAGAAAAAAAAGAAGGTCTGCCAGTCTGAGTCGAGTTTAACATCCATTTCTGTTTTTAAAGGTCTTAAATGCCTCAAAGGTCTCAGCTCTTAAATGCCTTCTTTACATTAATCAGCTGATTTGATGTCTTCCAGTCAGGTTTCCATAGCAACCTGAGTACAGACACTGCCCTGGTTAAGGTGTTCAATGACATCTGTATAAACTCAGACTGTGGAAGAACAACAGTGCTGGTTTTACTGGACCTCAGTGCAGCGTTTGATTCTGTTGATCACTGGATTTTATTAGAGCATCTGGGAAACTGGGCGGCCTTTCTGGTTCAGTACTGGACTGGTTTAAATCCTACCTGTAGGACAGGGACTTCTACGTGTCAGTAGGAAGGCTCCATTCTGGGGCGCCTCCTATTCAACATCTACATGCTCCCCTTGGCTCAGATTATAACCAGATCAGTTAGCGTCACTATGCAGACGACACCCAGCTTTACATCCCAATGTCAGCAGGTGACTAAGAACCAATCAGAGAGCAGATCAATATGTGGATGAGCCATCATTTCTACCACTGAATAAAAACCAAACTGAGGTAATAATCTTAGGAACGAAGCAGCAGAGATCCAGAGTTAGCTCGCAGCTTCAGCTACTGCAGCTACAAACCACTGATTATGGCTGAAATCTTGATGGACTCGGACCTGAACCTTCAGAGGCTCAGAAAGGCGGTTACTAAGTCAGCCTTTGATCACCTGAAGAACATCTCCAGGATTAAAGGACTGATCTCTGGCAGGATCTAGAAAAACTCATTCATGCATTTATCTTTAGTAGAATTGATCTCTTAAACTCTTCATAAGTTAAAAAAAACCACCATACGGCTGCAGCTGATCCAAAACGCTGCTGCCTTCGTCCTCACTTGAACTAAGAAAGTAGTGCATGTCAGCCTGGTTCTAAAGTCCTTCCTCTGGCTTCCTGTAGCTCAGAGAATAGGCTTTAAAATCCATCTGTTAGTCTAGAAATCACTGAATAGATCAGCACCTCAATCCATAACAGACCTGTTGACAGTAGATCAACCTCCCAGACCACTCAGGTCTTCCAGTTCCAGCCTACTTTGAACACAAAGAACTAGAACCAAGCATGGAGAAGCAGCATCTATGATCCACTGATCTGGAACAAACTCCCAGAAGACTGAAAAAGATCTGAAGGAGTTTAACGATTGTTTAAATAGTCCCAGAGCCGTTACAGATTTCTACACCAGCTCTGGCTGCATACAGCCTAGACCACCTGTTTTGAAGTAACACCTGAAAAAGGCCACATGACCAGGGGTGCAGTATTTCACTTGAACACAAAGGGTAAACAAAGAAGAGCCGGAGACATTTATTATGTCTATAGGAAAAGCAATGGAGCTCAGCGAGTCAGCAGGGCGGAGTCCAGGAGCCCAAAGGAAGAGGAAAGTCCAAGATAAGGAGGGAAAAACACAAAACATATCAGATGTAGAGAGATAGAACCTTAAAATAAGCAGATTTTCAAAGAATAAGATCAGATGATCAATGACTCGGATTACCAAAGGGTGTGTTTGGATTATCAAAAGTAGAGTTTGGATTATCAAATGGTGAGCTCCTCTAACAGTCAGAGCTCTAACACTCATATTTCTTCCTTAGTGGTGTGCTTTCCTCTGCGACACAAAGCTTTTTGTTAATCCTGAGATAACGAGCGTTTTGCCCCCGACTGCAGTATAGAGTTTCACAAAGAGCAGAAACTTTCCTCTGAAAAACTTGTTCTGCAAAAGGAAAGTTTAACCAGCATAATGCTTGACAACAGTGGGCGTGATTACTTTAGGGCAAACAAGCAGAACACAAATGACATTTTCCATGACGGGGATCAGGTGGGAGTAGCGCTGGGAATACAGTCTGAACGCTGACGTTAGGCTGAGGAAACTGTCACGTTGATGGATGCCTCACTATTACTGATCCTAGTGATGTTACCTTTGGTATTCCCAGGATCTGTCTGGGTGATTAAAATGTCTACCGTATGATATTCACCACTGTTAATGTGCTTCTATAAACCGCCATCAGATGGCAATGGCAGACACAACCTGCTTCTATTCAGTTTACTTCTTCAATTATCACTCCATTTACCCAGTTTATTGGATGCAGAGGAAAATATGCTATTCAATTGTTCTATTCAGTTTATTTCTATATCTCCAATTCACATCATGTCATATCAGGCCACTTTCCAGTTCAGCCAGATCATCCAGTCAGATTGATTCAAAGTTTTCCATCTAAGGAAAACCAGCTGATTGCATCGACTCATTGACTCTTCAGCAATCCCTCACACTAAGCATGCTTGTAGTGACAGTGGAGAGGAAAAACTCCCTTTGAACAGGAAGAAACCTCCAGCAGAACCAGGCTCAGTGTGAGCGGCCATCTGCTGAGGCCCACTGGGGTTCAAGGAGACAGAAGCAGACATAGAAAAAGAAGCATAGATACAAAAGGCAACTGTCAACCAGCTCCACAGGCGGCCCCGTCCAGGAAACGCACAGCCAGGCAGACGAGCTCCGAGCCAGCTCCCATGTCAGAGGATGAAGAGAGCACATCCAGTTAGTCACAGTCAGAGAAACAGGACTACACTGGAAAAACAGGCTGATCTCCAACATCTAGAAACAAAGGTATTGATGGCAGCAGCACAGCTGATATTTCTCTCCAGGATGGAGTCACAGCCAAACAGGAACAGACCAGATGAAGCTACTATGAGAAAAAGCAGAGAGAGCAGAACGTTAGAGATTGAACTAACAGATTCTGCAGAGTGGGAGAATAGAGATAGAATGAAGCAAATATAGTAGCCCCTCCCTCCTGCCATCTTCCAGCAGTGACGTCACGGTGCGGTAAGCCTAGCGCCATTCTCCCCGCTTTCCAAGCTAAATCAATGGGAACTACTAGACACATCTGCAATCAACAACAATTATTGAAGATTTCCAGAGGACTTCACCATTGAAATTCACCAGAGCTATAGTGAAACTGACAATGCCCACGTGCATGGCAGCTGGATGCTGGAATACATCGGGTAAAAGTGAAAAAAAGAGTTATTCCACCTTTCTGATTCCTGATCCTCCACGGACGGGTTGGTCGTTGGATCGCCAACTTGAAGAGGGAGGATTTGCCATCGAACTTCTGGCCAGAGAAAAAACCCGTAATATGTAGCCAACATTTGGAAGAAGAATGTTTTCAAGATGACATGGATAATAGCGCGTTGTGACAAACACCAGATACAGCACTGGGACTTGATCAACAGCCGATACCGCACCGTGACGTCACTAACCAGTAGTTGGCAGTAGTGTTCTTTGACAAACATGGATGCCTCCAGTAAAGCACATTCACATGAAAATTACTCTGGATTAAAAACACTGATCATTTATTGAACAGGATGGAATGATTTCAGATTTAAAGAACTTTCAGAAGTTTGAATTCTGAATATAACCGGACTTTTCCTTTAACAAACTTCATGGAACCAATTTAGCTCCATAGTTCCATGTTTTTTATTAGTTATAGAAAGGGACTGGCCCCTTTAAGAGCTTTAACAACACATTCCTTCATCGGTTCATCCTCACAACCAACAATGAAGCTGTTAGCGGATGAGCTGAAGTTGGTTAGCAGTGCTGCTGCCGTATAGAGAGCGGTTGGACACAACCAGAGGAATGTGGAGCAGCTCCAGCCTCATTAAACACAGCTCAGGGTGTCACTGTAAATGTCAGGGTCTCACAGAGCCCTGCTGGAGCTGCAAGGGAGAATAGATTCAGGTGATTCCCACAGAAGCTGCAGTTCATACAACCTAAACGGGCAAATGTCCCAGTGGATGTTTCCTCTAAATGATTTATGAATAAGAATGAGGAGAAAATCCTCTGACATGAGGAGCCATTAGCACATATCCCTCTATTGTGCTGCATACTGATCCAGCCAGGCTGCTCTCACATTGGGACAATGACACTAAACGGACTGGAGTGATGGAGGACCGACAGGAGGAAAACGGGAGGGTTGTTGGTCTGTGGCAGATTTTTGGATTAAACCTTTAATCCAGCTCTGCAGAGTCCATGGATGAATGTAGATAGAGATGGAAGTGTTGTGGGTTCAAAGGCTTTATTGGATAAAAACACACTTTCTGAAGCACAGAGCATTTCCTTTCTAAAATTGGCCAACTAGAATTTCCAGGTTTTCTAAAGCTGTAATCAGCCATTAAAGATCTAGATCCACTTTGGGGGAAAAGTGTTGGGGGCTTTAGCTTCCAGTGTCTGAAGTTAGCCGGCCGGGTTAGCATCAGTCTCTGTGTTTGTGGCTCTAGCCTCCGGTTTCTGAAGTTAGCTAGGTTAGCATCAGTCTTTGTTGGTGTTGGTTTTAGCTTCTGGTGCCTGAGGTTAGCCAGGTTAGCATCAGTCTTTGTGTGTGTTGGTTTTAGCATCTGGTGCCTGAGGTTAGCCAGGTTAGCATCAATCTTTGTGTGTAGTAGCTTTAGCATCTGGTGTCTGAGGTTAGCCAGGTTTAGCATCAGTCTTTGTGTGTAGTAGCTTTAGCATCTGGTGCCTGAGGTTAGCCAGGTTAGCATCAGTCTTTGTGTGTAGTAGCTTTAGCATCTGGTGTCTGAGGTTAGCCTTGTTAGCATCAGTCTTTGTGTGTGTTGGTTTTAGCATCTGGTGCCTGAGGTTAGCCAGGTTAGCATCAGTCTTTGTGTGTAGTAGCTTTAGCATCTGTTGCCTGAGGTTAGCCAGGTTAGCATCAGTCTTTGTGATGTTGGCTTTACAATCTGGTGTCTGAGGTTAGCTGGGTTAGCATCAGTCTTTCTGTGAATTGGCTTTAGCATTTGCTGTCTGAGGTTAGCTAGGTTAGCATCAGTCTTTGTGTGCGTTGGCTTTAGCATAGTGTCTGAGGTTAACTGGGTTAGCATCAGTCTTTGTGTGTAGTGGCTTTAGCATTCAGTGTCTGAGGTTAACTGGGTTAGCATCAGTCTTTGTGTGTAGTGGCTTTAGCATTCAGTGTCTGAGGTTAGCTAAGTTAGCATTATTCTGTGTTGGTGGCTTTAGCATAGTGTCTGAGGTTAGCCGGGTTAGTCTCAGTCTTTGTGTGTGATTGGTTTAGCATTTGGTGTCTGAGGTTAACTAGGTTAGCATCAGTCTTTGTGTGTGGTTGCTTTAGCATTTGGTGTCTGAGGTTAGCTAGGTTAGCATCAGTCTGTGTTGGTGGCTTTAGCATAGTGGCTGAGGTTAGCCAGGTTAGCATCAGTCTTTGTGATGGTTGATTTAGCATTTGGTGTCTGAGGTTAGCCAGGATAGCATCAGTGTCTGTGACGGTGGCTTTAGGATTTGGTTTCTGAGGTTAGCCGGGATAGCATCAGTCTCTGTGATGGTGGCTTTAGCCTTCAGAGTCTGAGGTTAGCCAGTTTAGCATCAGTCTTTGTGACTATGACGTTGGCATCCGGTGTCTGAGGTTGGCCGGGTTCGCATCAGTCTCTGTTTTGGCAGCTTTAGCATCTTGTGTCTGAGGTTAGCCAGGTTAGCATCAGTCTCTGTGTTGGTGGCTTTAGCCTCCAGTGGCTAAGGTTAGACAGGTTAGCATCAGTCTTTGTGATGGTGGATTTAGCCTCCAATGGCTGAGGTTAGCCAGGTTAGCATCAGTCTCTGTGTTGGTGGCTTTAGCCTCCAGTGGCTGAGGTTAGCCAGGTTAGCATCAGTCTCTGTGATGGTGGATTTAGCCTCCAGTGGCTGAGGTTAGCCAGGTTAGCATCAGTCTCTGTGTTGGTGGCTTTAGCC
Organism: Cyprinodon tularosa; assembly: GCF_016077235.1. NCBI lineage: Eukaryota > Metazoa > Chordata > Actinopteri > Cyprinodontiformes > Cyprinodontidae > Cyprinodon > Cyprinodon tularosa. Next base: position 415,556 of record NW_024039117.1, read on the forward strand.
TCCAGTGGCTGAGGTTAGCCAGGTTAGCATCAGTCTCTGTGATGGTGGATTTAGCCTCCAGTGGCTGAGGTTAGCCAGGTTAGCATCAGTCTTTGTGATGGTGGCTGACGTTAGCCAGGTTAGCATCAGTCTCTATGTTGTATCGGTGTCCAATGTTTTCCAATGTAGCATGCTCCCTTAAGCCTTTCTGTTGCCTGTTGGAAGTACGGCTCTCTATTGGTTTCACCTTCATAAAGATGTCAAACTTCGTCTCTGTGGGTGTTTAATTTCATAGACCGAGCTAAAGTTGGACACGATCAGTAGGACCTGTTGGAACTGCTCCATGAAAAGGTCTTTCTAAGGGACCATGCAGGACTGATCATGGAGAGATGTTTCCAGAAAACAGATCAGCCTTTAGTGACTTCTGAGACGTAGTTTCTATCAAGATAAAAACAGGTGGATCTGTTGTCTGCAGAGCTGAGCTCGCCAGCACTTCATTATAAATCACTGACCTGGAAGATAAAGTTCAGCTCCTTGTTGAACGAGCTGCAGCCTGAGGTTTGTGTTGGTTAGTGATTTTTACCAGATCATCTGTCCCAAAAACAAGCAGAACATAAATAATGAAATCAACTTCTAGGTGGGATAATGCTGTTGGAGCTGTGGCTCTGCCTTCCATGGAAACCCTAACCCCCCCACCTCAGAGACAATGAAGGGTTGAACAGTGAGTGCTGTTGCTAGGTCCTCCAGGGCCCGCTTCAGAGGCTCCAGGTTGACGTCAGCTGCTGATTTGCACATCAATAAGTGGAGGCTGGGAGGGGGGCCGGGCTCAGATCGGGTTTCCATTCGTATTGTTGGATGTTTCAGGGACTCGTTCCCACCAAGACGAGTGGCCCACATTTCTGGCCCACATCACCTAGGAGAGCACGATTGTTCATCTGAAAAACGTGGTGCAGAGAGCTCTAAGTGGTGGGCTGCAGATGGATGCTGGCCATCAGCGCCTTCGGTCATTTGCACCGATTTTTACTGCTTTTCTTTATCGGCTGAATGTTGTTTTAATCAAGGTGGACGTTTTTAAGCAGACTCTTTCCTTCAGGATTTAGGCCTGTGATGACACAGCGTCCGTCTGTCCACAGAAACCTGGGCTAACATTAATGTCCTCTGGTCCTGACGCCTCAGCTGACTGTACTTACGCCTCTAAATAGAGCTTCAGCTGACCTAACCAAGCAGATGCTGCATCTTATTACCTAACTGCTGAATAAATGAGACTGAATAGGCAGCCTGGTGGTTCACATCTGACGACAGTGAGTGAAAATGATCTATAATCTAATAACGCCGTACTGAGCTGAGGTCAGAATCACATGATAGCAGGCTTTATAGGCCTGTCAGGCTTTACTGAGGACCCACCAGCAGAGATTAATTCAGACTTTCCAACTGTAAACCGAAGTAAAGTTTTCTCTGTTGTTAAAACCACAGACCAGATGTTGCTGCTTTTGCCTAAAAATTTACATTAAGGGCCACATAACATCAGATGCTAAAAGGTTCAGCAGGAAAAATGAGTCAAAGTCACATAAAGGATAGTCTGACAGGTTGAGAGTGTAGAGCTGCTGGAGTGTTCAGCAGTTAGCTGCTCTTCCTGAAGCAGAAGTTTGACCATCAGCCAGACTTTCCTCTCCAGCTCCATGGCATGAACCTTCCTGGGAGGCTATAGTTGGAGCACAGCCTCTGGACCTCATGCTTATGGAGAGGAACCACCACCCCAGTCTGCCAGTCCAGAGGCACTATCCCGACCTGTACTTGACAGTAAAGGAAAAGTCCGGTCATATTCAGAATTCAAACTTCTAAAAGTCCTTTAAATACAAAATCATTCCATCCTGTTCAATAAATGATCAGTGTTTTTAATTCAGAGTAATTTTCATGTGAATGTGCTTTACTGGAGGCATCCATGTTTGTCAAAGAACACTACTGCCACCTACTGGTTAGTGACGTCACGGTGCGGTATCGGCTGTTGATCAAGTCCCAGTGCTGTATCTGGTGTTTGTCACAACGCGCTATTATCCAAGTCATCTTGAAAACATTCTTCTTCCAAATGTTGGCTACATATTACGGGTTTTTTCTCTGGCCAGAAGTTCGATGGCAAATCCTCCCTCTTCAAGTTGGCGATCCAACGACCAACCCGTCCGTGGAGGATCAGGAATCAGAAAGGTGGAATAACTCTTTTTTTCACTTTTACCCGATGTATTCCAGCATCCAGCTGCCATGCACGTGGGCATTGTCAGTTTCACTATAGCTCTGGTGAATTTCAATGGTGAAGTCCTCTGGAAATCTTCAATAATTGTTGCTGATTGCAGATGTGTCTAGTAGTTCCCATTGATTTAGCTTGTAAAGCGGGGAGAATGGCGCTAGGCTTACCGCACCGTGACGTCACTGCTGGAAGATGGCAGGAGGGAGGGGTTACTATATTTGAGCAAAAATGGCCGCTCCCACACTCAGTCATTGTAACAAAAATTATTGTTTTTAAATCCTTTTACTGATTAACACTAAATTCATTAAATCACCGCGTTATTATTTTTAGGTATAAATAATGATGCATTGATTATTCCTTGCTGACCGGTTTTTTCCTTTAAAGAGGCAGCCTGACGGCGTCCAGAGACCTCATCCACCCCCCAGGCCTTCTCACCATGGAGTTTTTTGATGAACGAAATCTTCTCTGACTGTGTTTGTTTCCGGGCTGGTTCCGAGCCGCTGCTTTGCTGGGTTTCAGTACCTGGAGGACATCAGTGACGATGATGTCGTTGTCTGAAATGCCCCTGGTGGGGTCTACCAAGGCAAAGGGTGATGGGTCAAACAGTGGGCGGTTTAAAAAGATCTCCTCCGCCAGGCCTGGGGTTGGTCAGTGAGCACCTGGTGTCACTAACACCTTCGTTTAGTTTAATGAACATTTTCCTGCAGTGACCAGGCTGGACAGCAGCTCAGAACCGGCGCTCTGGGCTTTGGTTCTGCTGATTGTCAGACGCTGGGGCTGGATCCTCGTCTTCGTTGTGTCTGCTGCTCTGCTGCCACCGCGTCAACTTCAGTCTGGATTTTTATTCTCCCTGGAGATGAGCTGAAGCCGTGTCCTTTCTCAAGGTCGGCCATTTTCGATGTTTTCTGCTGCTTCAGGTGATCGTGGGAGTTCTGCACACCTTACCCCAGCGTGGGCGGTAACTGGAGCTGGGTGGATCTCCTTACCTCCGACTCATACATGTATTGATGTGCGGTTGCAGAGCAGCAGTTTGCTGAAAATGATCATGCAGCTGCTGGACGCTCTGCTCCTCCTCAGCTCTTGGTCTCCTCATTTGCTGCACAGCTTTTCTTTGTTGTTCTAAACGGATGGAGGCCCGTCCTCTGCCCATTCAGAGCCACTGCATCTAATCCCAGCAAAGATCACGTCCCTGTTTGGTGTAGAACTGCTCCCTGTACCCATTTATGCGGGAACTCGGCCTGCTTGGTGGCTTTTTTTAGCCGAGGTGTCCACCAGGAAGTGCCAGGAAGTCTGCCTCAGATGGAGGAGCAGCTGCTTGAGTAGAGCCTAGGAAGATCTCCCCCCTCTGTCCTCCAGCTGCCTCCCCAGTAGGATTACTGTGTGGCCCTGGATGCGCTCGGATCATGCTTGTTTTTTTGGGTCATTTCTGTTTTGTTGCTGTTGACAGTTTGGTACAGAGGAGGTTTTAAATGTGTCACAGCCTTCATCCTAGAAGTGAATAAAAACATTAGAGATCAGCCAGTAAACATTTCCATAAAATATATTATTAGTATTTATAGCATATTTCTGCATATATTAATGCAATGAAAATCATTCAGGTTAGAGCCTGAATCTGAGAATAAAGATTGAATAAATCAGAAGAACTTTCATTGGTTGGAGATTAGTCTCTTTATTTACACTCGTTACGGTTGAGCTTCAGCAGCAGGTCTGACCAGAATCACAGCAGATGACTGAATCTGGGAGACGTTGAAGGAAGAGAGAAGCTCACTGGTTCCCCCAAACTACAGGAGAGGACCTCCTGACCAGGATGGTCCCTCAGACACAGGAACCCTCACAGGTTCAGATTCAAACTCCCACATTTTAAATGAAGACAGATTTTTTATTTAATCTGGACATGTTTAGGTTCACATTTAGCTCTTTTAAACTGAGTTATTGTATATTTGAGCCTCAAAGAAAATATATTTAAGTTAAATATTCACTGGTTAGTGTACAAAAATAAAAAGCTAGGTGGTTTTAAAAATCACTTTTGCTCTTTATTTTTGGTCACCTTACATTTAACCACATAAGACCCGCCGTCTCACTGCAGGCCACTAGGTGGCAGTAATACGTGTGAAGTGCTGCTGCCTCTTATGAGGGAAGACTCTCAAACACAAGAACGCTGGTATGGCGTCCGTTCTTGTGTCCGTTCTACAGAAACATAAATCTGGGTCAACTGGAACTGAAGCGCACTGATGACATCACCACATTCACAGTCTGGAGCTGCTTTTCACCTCCTGTTATTAATAGTCTAGATAATTATAAATTATGACTTTTTCATTTAGTGGGGGAATAATAATGACCACAGTCAGATAAACACAAATCAAATGAACATTTTGCCAAATAAAACAATCAAACCTCCATCAGAGCCAACGGTAACCGCAGCAAGGTCTAACGTTAGCCAGGGTTGTTGGTGGTTGGAGCTCTGGATGGTTGGTGGCGGTTGGAGGTCTGGATGGTTGGAGGTCTGGATGGTTGGTGGCGGTTGGAGCTCTGGACAGTTGGAGCTCTGGATGGTTGGTGGCGGTTGGAGGTCTGGATGGTTGGAGCTCTGGATGGTTGGTGGCGGTTGGAGGTCTGGATGGTTGGAGGTCTGGATGGTTGGTGGCGGTTGGAGCTCTGGACAGTTGGAGCTCTGGATGGTTGGTGGCGGTTGGAGGTCTGGATGGTTGGAGGTCTGGATGGTTGGTGGCGGTTGGAGCTCTGGCTGGTTGGAGCTCTGGATGGTTGGTGGCGGTTGGAGGTCTGGATGGTTGGAGGTCTGGATGGTTGGTGGCGGTTGGAGCTCTGGAGGGTTGGAGCTCTGGATGGTTGTGGCGGTTGGAGCTCTGGACAGTTGGAGCTCTGGACAGTAGGTGGTGGTTGGAGCTCTGGATGGTTGGTGGCGGTTGGAGCTGTGGATGGTTGGAGCTCTAGGTGGTTGGTGGCGGTTGGAGCTCTGGACAGTTGGAGCTCTGGACAGTAGGTGGTGGTTGGAGCTCTGGATAGTTGGTGGCGGTTGGAGCTCTGGATGGTTGGAGCTCTGGATGGTTGTGGCGGTTGGAGCTCTGGACAGTTGGAGCTCTGGACAGTAGGTGGTGGTTGGAGCTCTGGATGGTTGGTGGCGGTTGAAGCTCTGGATGGTTGGAGCTCTAGGTGGTTGGTGGCGGTTGGAGCTCTGGACAGTTGGAGCTCTGGACAGTAGGTGGTGGTTGGAGCTCTGGATGGTTGGTGGCGGTTGAAGCTCTGGATGGTTGGAGCTCTGGATGGTTGGTGGCGGTTGGAGCTCTGGATGGTTGGAGCTCTGGATGGTTGGTGGCGGTTGGAGCTCTGGACAGTAGGTGGTGGTTGGAGCTCTGGATGGTTGGTGGCGGTTGGAGCTCTGGACGGTTTGAGCTCTGGACAGTTGGAGCTCTGGACAGTAGATGGTGGTTGGAGCTCTGGATGGTTGGTGGCGGTTGGAGCTCTGGATGGTTGGAGCTCTGGATGGTTGGTGGCGGTTGGAGCTCTGGACGGTTGGAGCTCTGGATGGTTGGAGCTCTGGATGGTTGGTGGTGGTTGGAGCTCTGGACGGTTGGAGCTCTGGATGGTTGGAGCTCTGGATGGTTGGAGCTCTGGACGGTTGGTGGCGGTTGGAGCTCTGGACGGTTGGAGCTCTGGATGGTTGGAGCTCTGGATGGTTGGAGCTCTGGATGGTTGGTGGCGGTTGAAGCTCTGGATGGTTGGAGCTCTGGATGGTTGGTGGTGGTTGGAGCTCTGGATGGTTGGAGCTCTGGATGGTTGTGGCGGTTGGAGCTCTGGACAGTTGGAGCTCTGGACAGTATGTGGTGGTTGGAGCTCTGGATGGTTGGTGGCAGTTGAAGCTCTGGATGGTTGGAGCTCTAGGTGGTTGGTGGCGGTTGAAGCTCTGGATGGTTGGAGCTCTGGATGGTTGGTGGCAGTTGGAGCTCTGGATGGTTGGAGCTCTGGATGGTTGGTGGCGGTTGGAGCTCTGGACGGTTGGAGCTCTGGACAGTAGGTGGTGGTTGGAGCTCTGGATGGTTGGTGGCGGTTGGAGCTCTGGACGGTTGGAGCTCTGGACAGTTGGAGCTCTGGACAGTAGGTAGTGGTTGGGGCTCTGGATGGTTGGTGGCGGTTGGAGCTCTGGATGGTTGGAGCTCTGGATGGTTGGAGCTCTGGATGGTTGGTGGCGGTTGGAGCTCTGGACGGTTGGTGGCGGTTGGAGCTCTGGATGGTTGGAGCTCTGGATGGTTAGTGGCGGTTGGAGCTCTGGACGGTTGGTGGCGGTTGGAGCTCTGGATGGTTGGAGCTCTGGATGGTTGGTGGCGGTTGGAGCTCTGGACGGTTGGTGGCGGTTGGAGCTCTGGATGGTTGGAGCTCTGGATGGTTGGAGCTCTGGATGGTTGGTGGCGGTTGGAGCTCTGGATGGTTGGAGCTCTGGATGGTTGGTGGCGGTTGGAGCTCTGGACGGTTGGAGCTCTGGACAGTTGGAGCTCTGGACAGTAGGTGGTGGTTGGAGCTCTGGATGGTTGGTGGCGGTTGGAGCTCTGGACGGTTGGAGCTCTGGACAGTTGGAGCTCTGGACAGTAGGTGGTGGTTGGAGCTCTGGATGGTTGGTGGCGGTTGGAGCTCTGGATGGTTGGAGCTCTGGATGGTTGGTGGCGGTTGGAGCTCTGGACGGTTGGAGCTCTGGATGGTTGGTGGCGGTTGGAGCTCTGGATGGTTGGTGGCGGTTAGAGCTCTGGACGGTTGGAGCTCTGGACAGTTGGAGCTCTGGACAGTAGGTGGTGGTTGGAGCTCTGGATGGTTGGTGGCGGTTGGAGCTCTGGATGGTTGGAGCTCTGGATGGTTGGTGGCGGTTGGAGCTCTGGACGGTTGGAGCTCTGGATGGTTGGTGGCGGTTGGAGCTCTGGACGGTTGGTGGCGGTTGGAGCTCTGGATGGTTGGAGCTCTGGATGGTTAGTGGCGGTTGGAGCTCTGGACGGTTGGTGGCGGTTGGAGCTCTGGACGGTTGGTGGCGGTTGGAGCTCTGGATGGTTGGAGCTCTGGATGGTTGGTGGCGGTTGGAGCTCTGGACGGTGTGTGGCGGTTGGAGCTCTGGATGGTTGGTGGCGGTTGGAGGTCTGGATGGTTGGAGGTCTGGATGGTTGGTGGCGGTTGGAGCTCTGGCTGGTTGAAGCTCTGGATGGTTGGTGGCGGTTGGAGGTCTGGATGGTTGGAGGTCTGGATGGTTGGTGGCGGTTGGAGCTCTGGAGGGTTGGAGCTCTGGATGGTTGTGGCGGTTGGAGCTCTGGACAGTTGGAGCTCTGGACAGTAGGTGGTGGTTGGAGCTCTGGATGGTTGGTGGCGGTTGGAGCTGTGGATGGTTGGAGCTCTAGGTGGTTGGTGGCGGTTGGAGCTCTGGACAGTTGGAGCTCTGGACAGTAGGTGGTGGTTGGAGCTCTGGATAGTTGGTGGCGGTTGGAGCTCTGAATGGTTGGAGCTCTGGATGGTTGTGGCGGTTGGAGCTCTGGACAGTTGGAGCTCTGGACAGTAGGTGGTGGTTGGAGCTCTGGATGGTTGGTGGCGGTTGAAGCTCTGGATGGTTGGAGCTCTAGGTTGTTGGTGGCGGTTGGAGCTCTGGACAGTTGGAGCTCTGGACAGTAGGTGGTGGTTGGAGCTCTGGATGGTTGGTGGCGGTTGAAGCTCTGGATGGTTGGAGCTCTGGATGGTTGGTGGCGGTTGGAGCTCTGGATGGTTGGAGCTCTGGATGGTTGGTGGCGGTTGGAGCTCTGGACAGTTGGAGCTCTGGACAGTAGGTGGTGGTTGGAGCTCTGGATGGTTGGTGGCGGTTGGAGCTCTGGACGGTTTGAGCTCTGGACAGTTGGAGCTCTGGACAGTAGATGGTGGTTGGAGCTCTGGATGGTTGGTGGCGGTTGGAGCTCTGGATGGTTGGAGCTCTGGATGGTTGGTGGCGGTTGGAGCTCTGGACGGTTGGAGCTCTGGATGGTTGGAGCTCTGGATGGTTGGTGGCGGTTGGAGCTCTGGACGGTTGGAGCTCTGGATGGTTGGAGCTCTGGACGGTTGGTGGCGGTTGGAGCTCTGGACGGTTGGAGCTCTGGATGGTTGGAGCTCTGGATGGTTGGAGCTCTGGATGGTTGGTGGCGGTTGAAGCTCTGGATGGTTGGAGCTCTGGATGGTTGGTGGTGGTTGGAGCTCTGGATGGTTGGAGCTCTGGATGGTTGTGGCGGTTGGAGCTCTGGACAGTTGGAGCTCTGGACAGTATGTGGTGGTTGGAGCTCTGGATGGTTGGTGGCAGTTGAAGCTCTGGATGGTTGGAGCTCTAGGTGGTTGGTGGCGGTTGAAGCTCTGGATGGTTGGAGCTCTGGATGGTTGGTGGCGGTTGGAGCTCTGGATGGTTGGAGCTCTGGATGGTTGGTGGCGGTTGGAGCTCTGGACGGTTGGAGCTCTGGACAGTAGGTGGTGGTTGGAGCTCTGGATGGTTGGTGGCGGTTGGAGCTCTGGACGGTTGGAGCTCTGGACAGTTGGAGCTCTGGACAGTAGGTAGTGGTTGGAGCTCTGGATGGTTGGTGGCGGTTGGAGCTCTGGATGGTTGGAGCTCTGGATGGTTGGAGCTCTGGATGGTTGGTGGCGGTTGGAGCTCTGGACGGTTGGTGGCGGTTGGAGCTCTGGATGGTTGGTGGCGGTTGGAGCTCTGGACGGTTGGTGGCGGTTGGAGCTCTGGATGGTTGGAGCTCTGGATGGTTGGTGGCGGTTGGAGCTCTGGACGGTTGGTGGCGGTTGGAGCTCTGGATGGTTGGAGCTCTGGATGGTTGGAGCTCTGGATGGTTGGTGGCGGTTGGAGCTCTGGATGGTTGGAGCTCTGGATGGTTGGTGGCGGTTGGAGCTCTGGACGGTTGGAGCTCTGGACAGTTGGAGCTCTGGACAGTAGGTGGTGGTTGGAGCTCTGGATGGTTGGTGGCGGTTGGAGCTCTGGACGGTTGGAGCTCTGGACAGTTGGAGCTCTGGACAGTAGGTGGTGGTTGGAGCTCTGGATGGTTGGTGGCGGTTGGAGCTCTGGATGGTTGGAGCTCTGGATGGTTGGTGGCGGTTGGAGCTCTGGACGGTTGGAGCTCTGGATGGTTGGTGGCGGTTGGAGCTCTGGATGGTTGGTGGCGGTTAGAGCTCTGGACGGTTGGAGCTCTGGACAGTTGGAGCTCTGGACAGTAGGTGGTGGTTGGAGCTCTGGATGGTTGGTGGCGGTTGGAGCTCTGGATGGTTGGAGCTCTGGATGGTTGGTGGCGGTTGGAGCTCTGGACGGTTGGAGCTCTGGATGGTTGGAGCTCTGGATGGTTGGTGGCGGTTGGAGCTCTGGACGGTTGGTGGCGGTTGGAGCTCTGGATGGTTGGAGCTCTGGATGGTTAGTGGCGGTTGGAGCTCTGGACGGTTGGTGGCGGTTGGAGCTCTGGACGGTTGGTGGCGGTTGGAGCTCTGGATGGTTGGAGCTCTGGATGGTTGGTGGCGGTTGGAGCTCTGGACGGTTGGTGGCGGTTGGAGCTCTGGATGGTTGGAGCTCTGGATGGTTGGAGCTCTGGATGGTTGGTGGCAGTTGGAGCTCTGGACGGTTGGTGGCGGTTGGAGCTCTGGACGGTTGGTGGCGGTTGGAGCTCTGGATGGTTGGTGGCGGTTGGAGCTCTGGACGGTTGGTGGCGGTTGGAGCTCTGGATGGTTGGAGCTCTGGATGGTTAGTGGCGGTTGGAGCTCTGGACGGTTGGTGGCGGTTGGAGCTCTGGACGGTTGGTGGCGGTTGGAGCTCTGGATGGTTGGAGCTCTGGATGGTTGGTGGCGGTTGGAGCTCTGGACGGTTGGTGGCGGTTGGAGCTCTGGATGGTTGGAGCTCTGGATGGTTGGAGCTCTGGATGGTTGGTGGCAGTTGGAGCTCTGGACGGTTGGTGGCGGTTGGAGCTCTGGACGGTTGGTGGCGGTTGGAGCTCTGGACGGTTGGTGGCGGTTGGAGCTCTGGATGGTTGGAGCTCTGGACGGTTGGTGGCGGTTGGAGCTCTGGCTGGTTGGAGCTCTGGATGGTTGGTGGCGGTTGGAGGTCTGGATGGTTGGAGGTCTGGATGGTTGGTGGCGGTTGGAGCTCTGGACGGTTGGTGGCGGTTGGAGCTCTGGATGGTTGGAGCTCTGGATGGTTGGTGGCGGTTGGAGCTCTGGACGGTTGGTGGCGGTTGGAGCTCTGGATGGTTGGAGCTCTGGATGGTTGGAGCTCTGGATGGTTGGTGGCAGTTGGAGCTCTGGACGGTTGGTGGCGGTTGGAGCTCTGGACGGTTGGTGGCGGTTGGAGCTCTGGACGGTTGGTGGCGGTTGGAGCTCTGGATGGTTGGAGCTCTGGACGGTTGGTGGCGGTTGGAGCTCTGGCTGGTTGGAGCTCTGGATGGTTGGTGGCGGTTGGAGGTCTGGATGGTTGGAGGTCTGGATGGTTGGTGGCGGTTGGAGCTCTGGACGGTTGGTGGCGGTTGGAGCTCTGGATGGTTGGAGCTCTGGATGGTTGGTGGCGGTTGGAGCTCTGGACGGTTGGAGCTCTGGATGGTTAGTGGCGGTTGGAGCTCTGGACGGTTGGTGGCGGTTGGAGCTCTGGACGGTTGGTGGCGGTTGGAGCTCTGGATGGTTGGAGCTCTGGATGGTTGGTGGCGGTTGGAGCTCTGGACGGTTGGTGGCGGTTGGAGCTCTGGATGGTTGGTGGCGGTTGGAGCTCTGGACGGTTGGTGGCGGTTGGAGCTCTGGATGGTTGGAGCTCTGGATGGTTAGTGGCGGTTGGAGCTCTGGACGGTTGGTGGCGGTTGGAGCTCTGGACGGTTGGTGGCGGTTGGAGCTCTGGATGGTTGGAGCTCTGGATGGTTGGTGGCGGTTGGAGCTCTGGACGGTTGGTGGCGGTTGGAGCTCTGGATGGTTGGAGCTCTGGATGGTTGGAGCTCTGGATGGTTGGTGGCAGTTGGAGCTCTGGACGGTTGGTGGCGGTTGGAGCTCTGGACGGTTGGTGGCGGTTGGAGCTCTGGATGGTTGGTGGCGGTTGGAGCTCTGGACGGTTGGTGGCGGTTGGAGCTCTGGATGGTTGGAGCTCTGGATGGTTAGTGGCGGTTGGAGCTCTGGACGGTTGGTGGCGGTTGGAGCTCTGGACGGTTGGTGGCGGTTGGAGCTCTGGATGGTTGGAGCTCTGGATGGTTGGTGGCGGTTGGAGCTCTGGACGGTTGGTGGCGGTTGGAGCTCTGGATGGTTGGAGCTCTGGATGGTTGGAGCTCTGGATGGTTGGTGGCAGTTGGAGCTCTGGACGGTTGGTGGCGGTTGGAGCTCTGGACGGTTGGTGGCGGTTGGAGCTCTGGACGGTTGGTGGCGGTTGGAGCTCTGGATGGTTGGAGCTCTGGACGGTTGGTGGCGGTTGGAGCTCTGGCTGGTTGGAGCTCTGGATGGTTGGTGGCGGTTGGAGGTCTGGATGGTTGGAGGTCTGGATGGTTGGTGGCGGTTGGAGCTCTGGACGGTTGGTGGCGGTTGGAGCTCTGGATGGTTGGAGCTCTGGATGGTTGGTGGCGGTTGGAGCTCTGGACGGTTGGTGGCGGTTGGAGCTCTGGATGGTTGGAGCTCTGGATGGTTGGAGCTCTGGATGGTTGGTGGCAGTTGGAGCTCTGGACGGTTGGTGGCGGTTGGAGCTCTGGACGGTTGGTGGCGGTTGGAGCTCTGGACGGTTGGTGGCGGTTGGAGCTCTGGATGGTTGGAGCTCTGGACGGTTGGTGGCGGTTGGAGCTCTGGCTGGTTGGAGCTCTGGATGGTTGGTGGCGGTTGGAGGTCTGGATGGTTGGAGGTCTGGATGGTTGGTGGCGGTTGGAGCTCTGGACGGTTGGTGGCGGTTGGAGCTCTGGATGGTTGGAGCTCTGGATGGTTGGTGGCGGTTGGAGCTCTGGACGGTTGGTGGCGGTTGGAGCTCTGGATGGTTGGAGCTCTGGATGGTTGGTGGCGGTTGGAGCTCTGGACGGTTGGTGGCGGTTGGAGCTCTGGACGGTTGGTGGCGGTTGGAGCTCTGGATGGTTGGAGCTCTGGATGGTTGGAGCTCTGGATGGTTGGTGGCAGTTGGAGCTCTGGACGGTTGGTGGCGGTTGGAGCTCTGGACGGTTGGTGGCGGTTGGAGCTCTGGACGGTTGGTGGCGGTTGGAGCTCTGGATGGTTGGAGCTCTGGACGGTTGGTGGCGGTTGGAGCTCTGGCTGGTTGGAGCTCTGGATGGTTGGTGGCGGTTGGAGGTCTGGATGGTTGGAGGTCTGGATGGTTGGTGGCGGTTGGAGCTCTGGACGGTTGGTGGCGGTTGGAGCTCTGGATGGTTGGAGCTCTGGATGGTTGGTGGCGGTTGGAGCTCTGGACGGTTGGTGGCGGTTGGAGCTCTGGATGGTTGGAGCTCTGGATGGTTGGTGGCGGTTGGAGCTCTGGACGGTTGGTGGCGGTTGGAGCTCTGGACGGTTGGTGGCGGTTGGAGCTCTGGATGGTTGGAGCTCTGGACGGTTGGTGGCGGTTGGAGCTCTGGCTGGTTGGAGCTCTGGATGGTTGGAGCTCTGGATGGTTGGAGCTCTGGATGGTTGGAGCTCTGGATGGTTGGAGCTCTGGATGGTTGGAGCTCTGGACAGCGGTGGTGTTTTTTTCCATGTGTTTGGTTCTCTGTAGCTCATGGTTTTTTCTCTCTCTCTTTCTCTTTTCTCTTCTTCTCATTTTCCTCCACCATGTTTCCTCATTCCCTCTGATTTCGATCCCAGTCCTTCTCCCTCTACATGTGATTCCTTCGGTCTCGTTGGCATTTTTCTTCCTTGATCTTCCTCTTCACCTCCCCTCCCTCTCCCCCTCTCCCCCCTCCCTCCCTCTCCTCTGCTCTGGCAGGCTGCTCATTGCGGTGAGTCAGTATCATGGAGGCAGGCAGCGGGGCTGCTGCAGTGGTGGGGAGTGCAGCACTGGGACTGCTGGGAGCTACGGCTACGTCCAGCCATGACATCCTGGACAGGTAAGAGCTCAGCGGGAAGCTGGAGCACCCCCCCCTAAGGTTCTCCATCAGTTAACCGTGTCAGAGGGAAGGACCACGCCTCAGGTAGGGCTTTAGTGAGCATGCTAGTTTGTTTATAGTCAGGGAAGGAGTGTGTGTTGGAGGATTCAATGTGTGTTTCGCTGTACGTCAGGAGTCCCTCTTCCTTTGGTGAACAGCCTGCATTTCAGCGCTGAAGGATCTGGTGTGTGCGCGCTGATAGTGCGCTGATAGTGCACTGATAGTGCGCTGATAGTGCACTGATAGTGTGGCTTCCTCAAGGAGAAATGATACCAAGTTATGCGCATGCAGGGGAGGGAGGGGGAGGCATGGATGTAAAGCCAAACCTCGGCGCTAAAGCTGAGCTGATAGGGCCAGTTTGCACAGTCACCACCCCACCCTGGAGAAAGCGCCCCCCCACACATTGACCCACTCAGGAACATGCAGCCTATCAGCTCCCAGTAGCGGCTGGAAGCTTTCCTTCATTCAGATCTCCTGCAGCCACAGTCATTCATGTTCAGCGACCACTGCCCACAGCAGGGAGCACAGAGAGCGGCGTTTAGCTCGTTACGTCATGGTTACAGCTGTACGCCCACACCAGCGTGCTGAGCAGTCCCCTCACACACACACACAAACCTTCCCTCATGTGTTATCGCTAATAAATACATGCAGCAGCGTCTATAAACACTGTGTTTTACCACAAACATCAGCTGTAAGGAACATCCACGGCGCTGCATGCTTCCTTCGCATGGCGGCTGCGGGCGGGGGGGTTATCTCAGTCAGAGACGGACACGAAGGCACCGTCAGCTTCCTCTTTCACTCCTGCTCCTGTTTCATCAGGATTCTGAGCCTGATAGAGGGGAAGTTTCTGTTCCCTTCAGCTCAAAGTGTTTTAGTTCAGAGCAGAAGGATTTCCAAAGGAAAATGTGATCTAGAAAGGAACTTTGACTAGGCCACTCTGATTCATCGAACATTTCTTGGACCACGGCGCTAAAAATGACATTCATTCTGTGTTTTTGGCAGGTAGCTACTGCTGACGATAGCCTTCCCTGGTGATACATGGAGACACGAGTGGTTATCAGCAATGAAGGGAGGCAGGCAAAGGGGAGGAAAGAAGGAGGTCTACAATCTGAATCCGGGCGTACACTGTGCGATTTGCCCTTCTTGAGCTGATTCTCCAGTCGTACGAGAATTATTCAATTGGACCGACTTTCAACGTATCTCGTGTGCGTTGTGTAGTGAACAGGGGGTAACGAGGGGCGATCGTGGGAAAATCACTCAGTGCGCAATAGGGGTGGAACGGTTCACAAAATCCACGGTTCGGTTCACGGTTTTCGGTTCGGTTTGGTATACGTTGATTGTTAGGAAAATCTATTTTGTCTTGTATAGTCAAGTCAAAACTGAAAGAAAAAAGCAGTATGACATTTGCTACATCATTGTGACCATCTTAGGTTACAAGTAGGTGAGATTCTGGCATTGCAAGAGAGGAGACAGTGCTGGTTCCAACATGTGCTTCATTTATTTGGCAAACAATCTTTAACAAAGAAGCATAGGCTCTATCAAAACTAGACTTAGGCCACTTTGTTTGAAATTAACTCAAGATAAAATGACATGTTTCTATTCCCTGATCATCAAAACTCAGTTTGTTCTGCAGTGTTTGAAATACAATCAAATAAATAAGGCTGGATTTCTTATCAAACTTGAAGTGCCATTGTGTTATCTAAAATAACAAAATAAATTATCCAGTAAATATTATAATCATCAATATATCCGCAGGTGAGCTGACATGTTGGTCATGTTGCTGTTAGCATAAACAAAACGTGTTGCACAATGCTTGCGCACTGTTGCACTTTTATCCACAGCTTTCTTTCCGCCGTCATCGTAGGTCACTCTAAATGCAAAGTGGTCCCATACAGCAGACCTATAAAGTGCTGCTGGCGCGTCTTCCAACTCCTGTTCTTTCCCACTCGCCATACCCACACAATTCTCCACAACAACTGATTTTTTTCTGCTACACCCGGCTACGCTGCTTCGCTTCTTCTTCTTATGTTTACTACTGGTGGTTGGCTTTGGTCGCAGTATCGCCACCTTCTGCTCTGGAGTGTAAACGCTTCGCCTATGAGAAAAAGGAGCAGCGCATGAACCGAAAGCAACACACGCGAACCGAACCGAGACAGTCGAATCGAACGGTTCGGACGGTTTTCATAAACCGTTCCATCCCTAGTGCGCAAACAAGGATTCTTCTTCTTCTTCCTCTCAGAGGAAAACCCAGCAGCATGGCGGGGGTGCAATGAGTGAAATGGAGTTCTTTCTGTCAAATTGACAGACCGTAGTAGCCATGTTTGCTCAGCCATGTCTTTGTCCAAATACGTCGTCTCCTTTTCATTTTAGGGCTTTCAGCATAAAATTGCTCAAATATCCAAGGCAGCGCGTTTCACTGTAGTGAGCTTCAGATTCCTCTTCTACTGGTTTGGCTTCTGGATAGACGAGTCCGAGTAGCGCCATCTCACTGCGGAGCTGAGTCCCACCTGGTTTTTAGACGTACAGTGTGAGCAGGTAGATCGCATCAGAGCGTCTTGCTGCACAGTGTGTTTTAACTTTTCAACGCTGCGGTTTCGTCATACGGTTTGAGCTGTAGCTGCGTGCAACAAATAAAAACATTGTGCAGTGTATGCCCGGCTTAACAGAGAAGGAGGCAGCCAAGGTTCTGATGCTCGCTCTTAAGCAGGACCTGATTTTGATTGGTCAACACGGCGGCGGCCATGTTGGGGTGGGGGGGGTTCTAGATACGGCCGAGGCGGTGAGGAAGTGGGGGCAAGTCTGTCCGACAACAGAGGGACATGAGGGTCAAAAAGAGCGGGGATCCAGGTGGAAGAAGGGTCCCAGCGTTCTCGTGCACCTCGCTCTTCTAGCTGCTCCATCTTCACCTGTGGTTTTCCACAAAGGCGGTTATACAAACAAAACAAGCCGTTAAGGAACCAAACAGGAAATATGCATAGAGTAGAGTGGATATAGAATTGACCAATCAGAGGCCTCCTGTCTGCAGCACTGTCTGCGGTCACCTACAATTTTGGAGAGGTGCAGCAGAGTCTCTGTGTTCACCGTGACACCTACGCAGACGACCTAGTTTCAAAGTATAAATCAGCCTTAAGCATGCTCGTAGCGACAGTGGAGAGTAAAAACTCCCTTTGAACAGGAAGAAACCTCCAGCAGAACCAGGCTCTGAGTGAGCGGCCATCTGCTGAGGCCCACTGGGGTTCAAGGAGACAGAAGCAGACATAGAAAAAGAAGCATAGATACAAAAGGCAACTGTCAACCAGCTCCACAGGCGGCCCCGTCCAGGAAACACACAGCCAGGCAGACGAGCTCCGAGCCAGCTCCCATGTCAGAGGATGAAGAGAGCACATCCAGTTAGTCACAGTCAGAGAAACAGGACTACACTGGAAAACAGGCCAAGCTCCAACATCTAGAAACAAAGGTGGACGGCTAATACGTCCGTTTTGTAACAACAAGATTTATGTGGAGAATGTTAAGACGAAGGGATCCAGCCTCAGTTTCATGTCAGAAGGTTCCTCTTTACTGAAGCTTCTGCAGGCTGAAGGTGGTCTTTCTTCATCTGATGGAGGAATCCCCGCTCAGCCCGCTCACCTGCCCTCGGTCCATCTCCACCTCCCTGCTCCGGGGTTACCATGGCAGCAGAAGCTCAGCATACATTAGGCGGCGGTCCAACATGGCCACTGATGACACTGAGGAAGGAAAGGACGGGAGAGGCCGGGTGTTTGGCAGAGCCAGAGATCCAGAGAGCGTGTCTGAGCCTCCATGGTGACCACCTTCTGCTCTCCATCATCCTCTTTGATTTGGTGTGAATCCTTCCTGCTCTGACTGGCACAACATCGGACCGGGCTGTAAACGTTCAGAACGGCTGAAACAATTAATGGGACTAATCGTGATTAATCAATTATTGAAAGAATCGTCAACTATTTCAGTAATTGATTAATATTTAACTGGAGTATAGAGCTTTTAGCTGCCTTTAGCTGACAGAGCGACTCACTTAGAGCAGGAATTACACCATGATTGTAAAAAACATTTAAACATTTTGCATTTAATATTAAAAACATCTTTTTTGTCTGTCAATATGCTCGGTCCCAAACTCCCCATGTGGAAACATTTTAGTTTCACCTGGTTTAATTTCGTAAAAAGTTTTCTTTGAGGAACCTTTAACTATCTGGTTATTAATCGATTAAACAAAACAGTAATAGATTAATTGATTTGCAAAATAAAGGTTAGTTTTGTCCCTAGTTTAGAACCGGCCTCCTTCTCCTAAGGTTCTCTGTTCTCCATCCAGCTGCTCTTTGTCTCCCACTCATGCTGCAGATTTCCGGGGTAATTGCAGACTCATTCCTTTTGATGCTACCCAAAACCACTAGTTGGTTCTGTTCTGGTCCTGGAGTCTTCTTTCATAGATCCCTTTAGACCAAAATGGACGTCACAGATCGTATCCTGAGGTGAAATGGACCCAGAAGTTTGGTTCCTGTGCGCAGGGCTACCGGCCCGCTGCGTGCTCCTCAGTGAAGGCTCTGTGAGCAGAACCTGCTCCGCTTAGTGCAGCTTTTCATTCCTTCCCTCCAGTTTAAGTTTGTTTGATTTTCTCTTTTTTACCCGGTTCTGCTGACTCTGAGACCACTGCTTTGGGACGTCTGTCAGACGGGTTGGAGGTTAAATCCAGCAGGTTCCTGCGGGGATCAGAGCCTGATTAGACCTGCTGCCTCTTCATCCTGACGTCACATGGTGTTTATTGGACTTCTGAGCTGCAGGAATCACAGACAGGCCGGGCCTGGTTCTGGTCTGGAGCTGGACGGGTAGCTGAGCTGTAGATGGTTCAGTTGGACAGAATGTTTGTGTCTGGGATGCCATATGTAGCGCAGACGCTCAGCCTCAGTGGGAGAGGAGCTAGATTGGTGGCCAGCTGGGAGGGTTCCAGTCTGTGGAGCCGATCCAGAACCAGCAGACGGTGTTAATGCACGCGTTGCTCACTGAGCGCTGCCGGTTCCTCCTTCGGTTGCTCAGTGTTTCTCCTGCATCGATGAAACACTGAGGAATGTTGACATGCTGAGGCGGCACACCTCAGAGAAGCTGTTAGATGGATGGAAACATTGGTTCAACAGGAAGCTCTCAGACAGACAGAACAGACGGGTTCTGATTGGTGGGCCTCAGACTGACGGGGAAGGTGGGGGATGGACACTGAGGACAGAGACAGGTCGGTTCTGGTCACCAGGAGCTGCAGGCATGAACACAAACATTCTTCATCAGAGGAAGAGTTTTATTCATCTTTAATAAGAGGAGAAGTCTGAGCTGACAGGCCTGATTTGAATTGATTTTAGGGGCCACAACAAAATCAGTCTAGGGGCCACATACGGCACCCGGCCAACGGTTTGAACTCTGCCAGATCTTTGGGAAAATCACCACCGCAGGAATAAGAATAACAGAAATACTGGCCATCAGTTTCTTTTCATTTTATTTCTATAGCGCCAATTTACATCATGTCACCTCAGGTAAAATTATAGAGACAATTTAACCAGATCATCCAGGCAGTTTGGTTCAAAGTTATCTAAGGAAAACCAGCTGATTGCATCGACTCATTGACTCTTCAGCAATCCCTCACACTAAGCATGCTTGTAGCGACAGTGGAGAGGAAAAACTCCCTTTGAACAGGAAGAAACCTCCAGCAGAACCAGGCTCAGTGTGAGCGGCCATCTGCTGAGGCCCACTGGGGTTCAAGGAGACAGAAACAGACATAGAAAAAGAAGCGTAGATACAAAAGGCAACTGTAAAAGGCGGCCCTGTCCAGGAAACACACAGCCAGGCAGACGAGCTCCGAGCCAGCTCCCATGTCAGAGGATGAAGAGAGCACATCCAGTTAGTCACAGTCAGAGAAACAGGACTACACTGGAAAACAGGCCAAGCTCCAACATCTAGAAACAAAGGTGTTGATGGCAGCAGCACAGCTGATATTTCTCTCCAGGATGGAGTCACAGCCAAACAGGAACAGACCAGATGAAGCTACTATGAGAAAAAGCAGAGAGAGCAGAACGTTAGAGATTGAACTAACAGATTCTGCAGAGTGGGAGAATAGAGATAGAATGAAGCAGAATGATGAAAAGGGGTCCCTATGTCCTCCAGCAGTCTAAGCCTATAGCAGCATAACAGTTTCAAATTAACGTCTGATTTATTAGAAAGCAGAATGATGCTGCAGAGAATAAGGTTTAAATCATCATTAAGTGTTTAGATCAGGGATCTGCAACATTTCGTATCCGTAGCCATTTTGCTCTGAGTGCGGCAAAGTAAAATTCTTTCAGAGCTTTTAATAAAACAAAAACCATAATTTTTATGAAATATAAGCAAGAACTCGATAAGAGATGAGTTTTATTTTTAGCTTGTAGAAAATGAAAAAAACATGAAATGATTTATAAATATTTTTTATAAGGTATTATTTGATATAAAAAAATATTATAATAATAAAACAGAATTTTAAACTAAATAAAAGAAAAATAATTTTTGTGCCTTTAATGTCGTCCTGTTATGAAAATTCAGTTGAAAAAGAATTTATAAAAACCACTGAAGCTTCTAGGGCTAGCATCTGTTCTTATAGTCCATGGTTTAGCCATCGTAGGGGGTCCATGTTGTTGCAGAGCCCTGGTCTAAATGTTCCTCTGATGGTTCCTGTGTTTACCACAGCTGTTCTCGCTGGTTGTGATGGAAACGGACCCAGATTCACTCCTGCAGGCAGTCTGGACCTTCTGCTATTCTTCAGGTTCTCCTCTTAGAGGAAATCTCTGCTGCTTTTTTTCCATCAGATCTTTTCCCTGTCGGTCAGTGACATCATCTATCTGTCAGACCTTCGTGTAGGGCTGTAACTAACAATTAATTTACAAATTGACTGGATAGAAAAAGGTTCTTATAAGTAGATTTTTTTGCCAATTTACTTTTCCACTTGAGGAGTTCTGGATTATATAGCAGATTGACAGACGAATCAGATTTTTTTAAATCTTAAATAGAAATGTTAATATTTTTATATATAATTATGATATAATTGATGCTAAAGGTGGGTCTCTCTGTCAGCTTAAGGCATGTTTTACAGTCTCTATACTATAAATGATTAATTGATTACTAAATTAGTTAACGATTATTTCAATAACTGATTAGATTCAGTGTTTCAGAGGCTCTGGTTGTGATCAGCAGAGGTCGGACTCAGAAGATCATGTCCTCCACCTCAAAGCACAAGTCGACTTGTTCTTAGCACCAGGATGGTTTTTGCTGGTTTTCTAATGCAGTCGGATGGAATCTGGTTTCATCCAAAGACAATGGAAGAAATAAAAAACTTTAAACATGTTTTTTTAGTGCCTGAATGTGAGAAGAAAGGAAAGAAAACTGACAGAGAAGAAGAAGATAGTTTTGCTGCTGTGGAAGCATTGACTGCTGGGCTGTAGGAGCACTTCCTGTTTGCTGGCATGCCTCTTCATCTGGGAATGCTGGGCCTGCGCTTAGGGCTGGGTATTGTTAAAAAATTTTCGGTACCGGTACCAATACCGATACCTTCACTTCGATACCGGTTCCTGAACGATACTTTTTTCGATACCAGTTTTATAATATCAATTCGAAAAAAAAGAAAATTACACAACATAAGAAAGTACAAATCTTGAGTTTTATTTTAAGCTCTGTTTTTCCATTTACATTTTTCCTCTTACATAAAAAAATAAATAATTCAGTGTCTAATATTCACTGTTACATTGTGAGGACCTTTTTACTTAGCAGTTTTCCTTTAGAAAAATTACCATGTCTGACAAACAAGCCCGTTGAATGGGATCCTACTGACAGCGCACCGCTGGTATGGGGGGGGTCTGAGCGGCTCCGACAGAAATATTGAAGGCAGGATGAACTGACTGCACTGATTACGTTTTCAGGTGGATTTTCCCACTTAAAAACATAATAAAACTACTTTATTCCCACTGATCACAGCAAATATAGCTGCAAGGCAAATAAAGGATAGAGTAGCTCCGCCCAACGCGCGTCTGACCCACTTTGCGACCGCGCAGCCAGAGCAGCAAAGCTTCTTCAGCAGCGCGTCAGAAGCTGGTACAAGCAGCAAAAATGAAGCAGCAGACGAGATTTTGCTGCTCCTGCTGCGTCCAGTTTGAAAGCAGCATGATTCACTCCGCTCTGGCTTTGCTCTGCCCACGGGCTGCTGAGAGGAGGATGGTCGCGCTGGCTGCGGTCCGCTCTTCTTGCAGTCAAACACTGAGCGACTTTCTGCTCTTAAATTATTTCCGTGCACGATGTATTGCATTGTGCACTATTAGCATCAGTCTTAATAAAGTGAAGCCGCACTTTTGACCTGGGGGGCATTTTAAAGGGGTTCCGCGACGCTGCAACCAGTTCACAAAAGATACACATGAACCCTGGCTGTAGGCGTGACCACCTGTGTATTTTTCCTGGATGACGCAATCACCTTAAGTGTTCCAGCCAATCACCGAAACTTGGTACCGAAAGACGAGGCATGTTTCGATACTCTGTAGAACCGAAGCATTTCGGTCGGTACCATAAAAGTACCGAAGTTCGGTACCCAGCCCTACCTGCGCTGCGGTTCTGAACTTGCTGAAGCTCAGCCTTGAGTTCTGTTGATGGAAGGACCTCAGTGCTGCTGTGTTGTTGTGAACTAGACGCCTCGGTTCTCCTCCATCAGGAGATGGGAGCCGTCTGACCTCCAGAGCTGCAGTA
The DNA here is from genome assembly GCF_016077235.1 of Cyprinodon tularosa. Taxonomy (NCBI): domain Eukaryota; kingdom Metazoa; phylum Chordata; class Actinopteri; order Cyprinodontiformes; family Cyprinodontidae; genus Cyprinodon; species Cyprinodon tularosa. Next base: position 437,603 of record NW_024039117.1, read on the forward strand.
TTTGTGTTTTATAACATGGATCTGCTTTAAATATCACATGAAAATGGCGTCGGCCATGTAGAATAATCCCAAAGCCCTGCATGGATCCTCACAGCCCTGCAGAATCACGACAACCGACAGACCAACATCTAGAGTGCAGACAGGAGGGGGAACATCTCAGTAAAGGAGAGAGGGATGTCCCAGATGTGTCCAGGTGTTTAAATGATAGAGATCACAGGATCTGATTGGCTGAGAGGGAGGCAGGTGGTGAAGGTCCAGAGTTTTCGCCTGGTTGGTTGGTTGGATGGATGGGTGGATGGATGGATGGATGGATGGATGGTTGGTTGGATGGATGAATGAATTGATGGTTGGATGGATGGTTGGTTGGATGGATGATGGATTGATGGATGGATGATGGATGGATGATGGATGGATGATAAATGGATGGATGGATTCAATTCAATTCAGTTTATTTATATAGCGCCAAATTCACAACACATGTCATCTCAAGGCACTTTACAGTTCAACCAGATCATACAGTCAAATTGATACAAAGTTTTCTATCTAAGGAAAACCAGTTGATTGCATTGACTCATTGACTCAAATACAATCCCCCACACTAAGCATGCTTGTAGCGACAGTGGAGAGGAAAAACTCCCTTTTAACAGGAAGAAACCTCCAGCAGAACCAGGCTCAGTGTGAGCGGCCATCTGCCGAGGCCGACTGGGGTTCAAGGAGACAGAAGCAGACATACAAAAAGCAGCTGTAAAAGGCGGCCCCGTCCAGGAAACACACAGCCAGGCAGACGAGCTCCAAGGCAGCTCCCATGCCAGAGGACGAAGAGAGCACATCCACTCAGTCACGGTCAGAGAAACAGGACCACACTGGAAAACAGGCCGATCTCCAACATCTATTAACAAGGGTGTTGATAGAAGCAGCACAGCTGATGTTTTTTTCCAGGATGACGTCACAGCCAAACAGGAACAGACGAGGCAAAGCTACTCTGAGGAAAAGCAGAGAGAGCAGAAGGTTAGAGATTGAACTAACAGATTCTGCAGAATAGGAGAACAGAGAGAGAATGAAGCAGAATGATGAAATGGGGGTCCCTATGTCCTCCAGCAGTCTAAGCCTATAGCAGCAGAACTATAGAGATAGCTCAGGATAACCTGAGCCACTCTAACTATAAGCTTTATCAAAAAGGAAAGTTTTAAGCCTAGCCTTAAAAGTAGACAGGGTGTCTGCCTCACGGACTAAAACTGGTAGTTGGTTCCACAGGAGAGGAGCCTGAGAACTAAAAGATCTGCCTCCCATTCTACTTTTAGAAATTCTAGGAACCACTAGTAAACCTGCAGATTGAGAGCGAAGTGCTCTGTTAGGAACATAAGGAACAATCAGATCTCTGATATCAGATGGAGCTTGGCCATTTAAGGCTTTATATGTGAGAAGGAGGATTTTAAATTCTATTCTTGATTTAACAGGAAGCCAATGAAGAGAAGCCAGGATAGGAGAGATATGATCTCTCTTTTTAATTTTCATTAGAACTCTGGCTGCAGCATTTTGGATCAGCTGAAGGCTTTTAACTACAGTTTGTGGACTTCCTGATAGTAAAGAATTACAATAGTCCAGCCTTGAAGTAACAAATGCATGGACTAGTTTCTCAGCATCACCCCTGGACAGGATATTTCTAATTTTTGCAATGTTCCTCAGATGAAAGAAGGAAATTCTAGAAACCTCTTTGATATGGGATTTAAATGACAGGTCCTGATCAAAAATAACACCAAGATTTTTTACTTTATTATCTGAAATCAGTTTAATCCCATCCAAATGAAGTGACTGGCTAATCAGTTTCTTTTTCAGAGACTCTGGTCCAAAGACTATAACTTCTGTTTTGTCTGCATTCAGAAGCAGAAAATTAAGAGTCATCCAGGTTTTTATGTCTTCAAGACATGCCTGTAATCTATGTAATGGGTTAGCTTCATCTGGATTTATAGACAGATATAGCTGGGTATCATCAGCATAACAGTGGAAATTAATCCCATGCTGTCTAATAACTCTACCAATTAGGAGCATGTATAAAGTAAAGAGAATTGGTCCTAGCACTGATCCCTGTGGTAATCCATAGGTAACCTTTGAGCGTGTTGAAGATCTATCATTAACATGAACAAACTGAATTCGATCAGATAGATACGATTTAAACCAGTCTAGAGCTGTTCCTTTAATTCCAACAAAATATTCAAGTCTTTCTAAAAGAATATTATGGTCAACTGTATCAAATGCAGCACTAAGATCCAACAGGACGAGCACAGATACAAGTCCATTATCTGAGGCCATGAGAATATCATTAGTGACTTTCACCAGAGCTGTTTCAGTGCTATGATGAGCTCTAAAGCCAGACTGAAACTCTTCAAAAAGTTCATTATGGTGGAAGTGATCGCAAACTTGTTTGGCAACTACTTTCTCAAGAATTTTGGATAAGAAAGGAAGATTGGATATAGGTCTATAATTGACCAAGTCATCTGGGTCAAGAGACGGTTTCTTAAGCAGAGGTTTAATTACAGCAATCTTAAAAGCTTTAGGTACATATCCCTGTAACAGAGATAGATTAATCACATCTAAAATGGAGGAGGAGATCAAAGGGAATACCTCCTTAAATAACCTGGTTGGAACTGGATCTAACATACAAGTTGAAGGCTTAGATGAAGACAATAATTTTGCTAATTCAGAGAGTTCAACTGGATCAAAGCAGTCTAAACCCGGTTCAGATTCCATGACTACCTCAGGTACAATCGCGGATAGAGGAGTGCTTATGATCTTATTTTTAATAAGATCAATCTTATTTATAAAGAATCCCATAAAATCATTGCTGCTAAGAGCAGGTGGAATGGACGGTTCAACAGAGCTATGGCTCTGGGTGAGTTTGGCAACTGTATTAAAAAGAAATCTAGGATTATTCTTATTCTCCTCTATTAATGAGGAGAAGTATGCTGCTCTTGCTTTACAAAGGGTCCTCTTATACAGCAGTAAACCATTTTTCCAGACTAGGAAGGACTCTCGCAGGCCTGTGGAGCGATATTTTCTCTCCAGTTTCCTAGCATTTTGCTTCAAAGTACGCAGCTCTGCATTAAACCAAGGAGCAAGCTTTCTATTTTTAACGGTTTTCATTTTCAAAGGAGCTGCGTTGTCTAAGGCAATACGCAGAGAACTAGCAACCCCCTCAACAAAATCATCAACCTGTGAAGGGGAATAAGCTAAGCTTTTGCACTCTGCAGCACTGCTCAGTGACACAGAGCAGAGAGAAAGTGAAGCAGATTCTTTAAAATTTATAACTGCACTATCTGATAAAGATCTACTAAAATTGAACCTTCTTTTGGGGGAGGAGAACTCTGTTAAAGTAATCCTGAAGGTTATTAGAAAGTGGTCAGAGAGGACAGGGTTGTGAGGAAATACTGTTATTTCTTCACATTCTATGCCGTATATCAGCACAAGATCCAAAGTATGAAGATGAGAATGCGTGGGACTATTCACATTTTGAACAAAGCCAATAGTGTCTAAGATAGCATTAAAGGCTGCTCTTAAGCTATCGCCTTCAATGTCAGCATGGATGTTAAAATCTCCCACTATGATGACCCTGTCAGTATTTAATACCAAATCAGAAAGGAACTCTGAAAACTCATCTAAAAATTCAGAGTAAGGACCTGGTGGACGATACAAAGTTACAAAAAGAAGAGGTTTTCTTGCCTTGAAATTTGGATCAGGGAAATTAAGGGTTAAATGTTCAAAAGAGTTGTAGGAATTAATTGTTTTGGGAGTAATCAGTAAGTCAGACTCGAAGATTGTTGCTACTCCTCCTCCTCGCCCAGAACTTCTGGGGATGTGAAAATTTAAATAGCTTGAAGGAGTTGCCTCATTTATGCTCACATAATCCTCTTGCTGCAGCCAGGTTTCTGTAAGGCAAAACAAGTCAATGTGATTATCACAAATCAAGTCATTAACTAGTAGACTTTTAGAGGAAAGCGATCTTATGTTAAACAGACCGCATTTAATTGTTTTAACTTTTTCCCCAATTGGAGTTATTTTGATTTTAATTAGATTATCATGATTTACTCCTTTGGGAATCTTTGCTAATTTATTAGATTTTGGTCGTGGGCAAGACACTGTCTGGATGGAGTAAAGAGTGGGTAACAGTAGAGAAGCTGCAGAGATGTGTGTTAAACTACAACTCTGCTTCCTGGTCTGCACCCTGGGTGGTCAGGGTTTTGGAGGACTAATAAATGTGGCCAGATTCCTAGAAAGAAGAGCTGCACCATCCAAAGTGGGATGGATGCCGTCTCTCCGAATCAGACCAGGCTTTCCCCAAAAGGATTGCCAATTATTAATGTAGCCCACGTTGTTTTCAGGACACCACCTAGACAACCAGCGGTTGAATGACGACATGCGGCTAAACATGTCATCGCTGGTCAGATCAGGGAGGGGACCAGAGAAAATTACGGAGTCCGACATTTTTTTGGCAAACTTACACACCGAAGCAACACTAATTTTAGTGACCTCCGATCGGCGTAACCGGGTGTCATTACCACCAGCGTGAATAACAATCTTACTGTATTTAACCTTATCCTTAGCCAGTAGTTTCAGGTAGGATTTGATGTCGCCCGTTCTGGCCCCCGGCAAACATTTGACTATGGTCCCTGGTGTCTCTAATGCCACGTTTCTGACTATGGAGCTGCCAATCACCAGAGTGGGCTTCTCAGTGGGTGTGTCACTGAGTGGGGAAAACCGGTTAGAAACGTGAACGGGTTGGTGGTGACCAGTGGGCAGAGATCCACGACTACGCTTTCTGCGTACAGTTACCCAATCGCCTGGCTGCTCAGGCACTTTTGGAGGACAGCTACGTGGGGGGCCTACTTCAACAGCCTGAAGCCTGGATTCTAACTCTGACACCCTCGCCTCCAAAGCTACAAAAATACTACACTTATTACACATCCCATTATCACTAAAGGAGGCAGAGGAATAACTGAACATCTGACACAGAGAGCAGGAGAGAGGAGAGGAAGAAGGAAGAGTTGGAAAAGAGTCAAGGGAGGGAGAGAGAGAAGCCATAGCAATGCTAAGCTAGCGCTAGCCTAGGCTAGCTACTCCTTGCTATCAGAAATAAAACCGTGTGAAACTGACAAGTGCTCAGTAGAAAAGTGCAGCAGAAGGTGCTATGTTTTAAAGTAGTCAGTTAGAGTTACTTAGATACAGAGATATCACAGAGAAAATAACTTAACTTCAGATGGAGATCCTCTGAACACTGGATGATGGATGATGGATGGATGGATGATAAATGGATGGATGGATGGATGGATGGATGGATGATGGATGGATGGATGGTTGGTTGGATGGATGGATGGATGGATGGATGATTGATGGATGGATGGATGGATGGATGATTGATGGATGGATGGATGGATGATAAATGGATGGATGGATGATGGATGGAGGATGGATGGAGGATGGATGGAGGATGGATGGATGGAGGATGGATGGATGGATGGTTGGTTGGATGGATGGATGGATGGATGGATGGATGATTGATGGATGGATGGTTGGATGGATGGATGGATGGATGATTGATGGATGGATGGATGGTTGGATGGATGGATGGATGATTGATGGATGGATGGATGGATGATAAATGGATGGATGGATGATGGATGGATGATAAATGGATGGATGGATGATGGATGGATGATAAATGGATGGATGGATGATGGATGATTGATGGATGGATGGATGGTTGGATGGATGGATGATTGATGGATGGATGGATGGATGGATGGATGATGGATGGATGATAAATGGATGGATGGATGATGGATGGATGATAAATGGATGGATGGATGGATGGATGGATGGAGGATGGATGGATGGATGGATGATGGATGGATGAATGGATGGATGATGGATGGATGGATGGATGATGGATGGATGGATGGATGGATGGAGGATGGATGGATGGAGGATGGTGGATGGATGGATGGATGGATGGAGGATGGATGATGGATGGATGATGGATGGATGATGGATGGATGGATGGATGGATGGATGGATGGATGGTCAGTTGGCTAGTTTTGTTCTGATACCATCATCTCGGTTTTGTCGCAGGCTGAACATCTCAGGCTAAGGTCCGGTGTCTCTGACCATGTGTGCTTCTATGTGTTGGCTGCAGGAGCCTGAGACCAGGACGTCACATAGACGAGGAGAGCCTGGGGCCCGAACTCGCTTACATCCATCCCAGAGAGCGACCTGACTGGGAGGAGACCATCAGCGCCATGGTGAGAAAATAACGGCTCTGATGACGCAAGTGATCTCCACTCCTGATTGGTCAATAGGACTGACATCATTAGACAATAAAGGTTCATTATGACCCTTTTGACTATTATCATAATAGCAAAACAATGTATACACCCCCTTAAAGATCAATTATCTTTCATTTCTAAAGAACACTGGAACCCTAAAACATTCTCAATATCTAAAATAAACAAAGTTACTACTTCACAGGAAAAAAAGCAAATATAGTAGCCCCTCCCTCCTGCCATCTTCCGGCAGTGACGTCACGTTGCGGTATAGTGAAACTGACAATGCCCACGTGCATGGCAGCTGGATGCTGGAATACATCGGGAAAAAGTGAAAAAAAGAGTTATTTCACCTTTCTGATTCCTGCTATGTGATGCTTTATATTAAGCAACATTCTGACAGAACTCAGAAAACAAACGCGCAGGAATAATCCAGGATTAAACGTCTAACAAATTTGGTTTATAGTTTTATTGTTAACGGTAACAGAGCGGCTCAGTCTGTCCGTCCATCATTCCGTCCGTCTGTTCCAGCCCAGTCACCAAAACTCCAGATAAGCAGTCAGTGCCGCCTTCTCAGAACCCTTCAGCTGACAGCATCAGGTCTTCTCTCAGGTGGTCCAATAGAATCCAGGTGAATACATCCCAAAGGTTACAGCGGTTCGACTGGTTTTCAGGTAATCTGGTCCAGTCCGGTTCCTGGTGCTGATGAAGGTATGGGGGGGTCAGTCCTTCTGAGTGTCTGAGCCTCAGGCCTTTCTGTCAGCTTCCTGCTTCACACATCATCATCCATTATTTCCTTTCCTCCCGGTTTTTCTGCAGGCCTTGCATCTCACATCAACAGCGGAGTGAAAATGAGGCCGTCTCCATGGTAACGCACTGAGCCACCCGTGGTCGGCGCGTGGTAGGAGCCCTCATGAGCGTTTGCTTCGATGGGGCAACAAAGAGGCAGTGGGCTGATGAATATTGATCAGAGGCGGGGCTTAGTATTTGTTCGCAGAGCGCCTGAACTGGGCCTTTAGGCGTCCCGGAGAGTTCTGGAGGTTCAGGGAGATGATGTGAAGCACCGTGGAAGATATACCGTATTCTGCACAACAGATCAGTTCAGGGGTTTACATTAAACATGGAGCTCCACAGCTCTACGTCTTCAAATTAGACAGATATCAAAAACCAATCAAATGTATACTAAGTGTTGTGAGTTTACCAGAAGATTATGAATATATTAAATAACTAGAACTGGAAGTTATAGTTAATTAATAGGTCATTCAAATCAAGGGTATAACTAGTTATTTACCATCAGTTGAATGATTATAAGTGTAATTTTCTTACTGACCAGGGTTCTTAGCCTCTGACATAAAACATTAAAATCACACAGTATAATTCCTAATAACAAAGCAAACACAGGGAATCACACCAGTATATTTACATGAATGCCAACAGCAAAAAACAACATAGTAAAATGGTCTGCAAACTGCTTTGAATCAGTCCTAGCTGTCTTTATCCATGCTGGCTCAGATCCTGATGTTTAAAAAAGGAGGCAGGATAAAGCCTCGCTGCATGCAGTTAGCATTTCTCCATGCAGTTAGGCTCGCTGCATGCAGTTAGCCAAGCCTTGGAGCTAAATAATTCTATAAACTTGTCAATATTAATTTAATCTCACATTGGAGAAGTTTCACCTCTGCATTTAACCCATCCCCTTGGGGAGCCATCGTGGGGCGACCAGGGAGCAGTGTGGGGTCTTGCTCAGGGACCCAGAGTTGCAGTCTGTGGGAGTGGGGCTCGAACCCAGAACTTCTGGATTCCAAGCCCTATGCCCTAACCACTAGCCCACCAATCGCCTATCAGCTGCACTTTCTAACAGACGACTGTGACGTCAGCGCTGTGGGAGGAGGCGGTGAGCAGATAAAGCTGCTTTCAGCTCTGGGTGCAGGAGAGCTGCTCCCCAGGATGCTCCTATCTTTAGCATTGAAGAGGAGCTGCTGCGCTTCCTCTTTAAACATTAAATATTTATCTTGCACGTCTAAAAAAATATATTAATATATTTTCAAATCTTTTAATTTTATATTTATTAAATTTTATTCTTTTTTTTAATGTCTTAAATGGGCCAGCCGCCACAGTGGCCTAAACCCAGCTCTGGGATCCGGTGCTGGATCAGTTCTGGTTCTGGTTCTGGATCTCAGCTTGTGGAGGCTCTTTGATCTTTTTCCAGTCCTGTGGTGTTTTGGATCAACCACAGAGGGCTGAACTGGAGCCTTGGACCCAAACGCTGTAAGCCAGTACTTCCTGCTTTGGGCCAATCAATCCTTTATAGATGAGACCAGAGATTATGGGATGTTTCCTTTAACCACACTGCAAAAACGATCTAAAATAAGAACCACATTCTTATGTTAAGTTTATTTACCCTTAATTTCAGCAGGTCAATAAAATAATTAGATAATATGCACTTGAAATAAGAAAAAGCAATTGTTTTTTCTACTTTTAAATGTAAATTGTCTTGTTCCTTGGAAGTGTCTCATTTACCTGCTTAAGTCAAGAAAAATGCACTTATTTTAAGAATAGATTACTTATTTAGATTTACATTTCTTGCAGCGCAGAGATTATTGGGATGTTTCCTTTAAATGAGACCAGAGATGACGGGAATGTTGCCTTTCCACCTAGCTGACTTTGTGCCTTTCCCCTCACTGACCAGCTGTCCTGCTGCAGCGTGGAACAGCCGGCTCGCTGTCAGCCTGGTGCTGTTTGCTTTAACCTCATCTGCATCCCACCTTCACTGTCTCACAGCGTCCGGCTGTCAGGTCACCAGCTGCCCCCTGAAACCCGTCACCTTCATGAAGAACCTAGGCAGCAGCTCGGACTCAGCTTTCTGCTTTTATTTTATTACCGCTTTAAACACCGACCACTCTCACTCCAGATGACAGAGCAGCAAGGCGAATGCTGGAATGAAGAGATTCCAGTTATTCTAGTCTTTATTTAAATCTGTAATTGATCCATCTGAGGATCCAAGCTTTTCCGTCTGTCTGTATTCCTTCCTTGTTGTATTTTCCTAAACGGTGCAGATAAAGCAGACATCAGGCCTTCTGACTCTCATTGCTTCTAATAATCGGCACTGATTTGCAGCCGTACCGTCCACCCAGTGTGTGTGTGTGTGTGTGGGGGGGGGGGCTGTTTGTCCGGTTTGGGTCAGATTTCTGTACCTGCTGTCTCTGATCTCAGTGCTTCTGCTTTTTTTCAGGCTCGAAGCGCAGAGATTCCTGAGCTTCGTGCAGAGCCCCTCATGCGCTCCAGCAGCAGCAGTACGGCAAGCATGAAGGTCAAAAATGTCAAAAAGTAAGTAAATACACACAGATCCTGCTCTTCTCTTGATTTGCTCCTTCATATCAGCGTCTAGTTGCCCTGATCTACAGTAGATGTATCACTGGCCGTCTGATGGAGGATCCAGGTTCTCCTTTAACGGGCCATCAGAGGTCGGCAGGGATCTTTGTTCACTGTTCCCGTTCTGTTTCCAGGCTCTCCTTCACCAAGGGTCACTTCCCCAAGCTGGCTGAGTGTGCCCACTTCCACTATGAAAACGTAGACTTCGGCTCCATCCAGGTAGAGTCCAGGAGCTCCTATTATCTGACCAGCTTTAAGCTAAACAGTCTGTGAGGTTCTGGACTGAGGTTTCTGTAGACGGACTGGTTCATCCCAGTTCAGTTTGCCCCTGACAGGAAGTGACTGTCATGGCAGCTTTAAGCAGGGTTCTGCTTTGTGTCGGACCTGGTTTCCTCTGACCGATGTCTTCACCTGGTCGGTTCTCCTCCTTTCTTCTGCGGTTCTGTTCTGGTGCTGTGAGCGCCGCCGCCTGCGTATCAGGGCAGAGTGGAAGCCATCCGCTGAGCTCTGCTTCCTTATTGGTGTTCAGGGTTAAAAAAAAGCTTTGTCTTTTAAAATGAGCTGTTGTTCTCCTGATGCATTGTGGGATTGGTCCTATGGGAGCAAAGCGGGCCTCTGATCCAGCTGCTCTGTGAGACCGTCACCTCTCACTCATCTTTCTCCTCCTTACATTTTAAAAATTAAATCATTAGTTTTGTTTCGTTTCAGCTCATTTTCATTGTTGGTATTTAAAACAAAAACCATCAAAATAATCAGTTTATTCCAGACAATTAATTTGTTTGTGGTTGGACTCGGTGCTGCCCCAACTTGTTGTTCACCACAAATGAAAATAAATAGTTTTTAAGATGGATTGATTGATTGCCTTTATTGATCTCACAGTGGAGAAATTTACTCCTTACATCACCTCAATAGTAGAAGAGAAGAAGAAGAAGGTGCCAAAAGGAGGAAAAGATGCGTCCACTTATATACACTGGAAAAACAATCTAGAAATAATTAAACATTTACCCTTAATTTGAGTAGGTAAATGAGGTAGTTTGCCAATGGAATCAGCATTTTTACTCTTAAAATAAGATATTTAGATAAAATGCACTTGAAATAAGACAACGCAATTGTTTTTTTCTTATTTTAAATGGAAATTGTCCCGTTCCATTAGCAAAAGGTCTCTTTTACCTCTTTAATCCAGGAAAAAATGACTTATCTTGAGTTTGATTTTTTTCTAGTAAACGGCTGGAAGTCTCTTATTTAGCAGGATTATTATACAGGTTATTGCACAGGGTGTCATATAGTAATAGCTCATTCTCCATTGCAGCAGTTATTGCAGTTATAGTGTCTCATTGTAGAGTCTGGTTGCAGCAGGATGAATGACCTGCAGTAGCGCTCCTTTTTCCAAACAGTCTGTAAAAGTCTTTGACTAAAGGAGCTGCTCAGCTCCTCTCCAGTCTGCTGCAGAGGGTGGAAGGTGGCGTCCATGATGGATGGAAGCTTGGACAGCACCCTCCTCTCAGCCGCTGAGTCCAGAGTTCAGCCTAGGACAGAAAATGCCTTTCTCACCAGTTTGTTTAGTCTCTTTCTGTCCCTCTGCGCTGCCAGGGACCCAGCAGACAACATTATAGAGGAGGGCTGATGCCACCACAGAGTCAGAGAAGGTTTTAAGCAGGAGCTGCTCACTGCAAAGGACCTTAGCCTCCTGAGGAGGTGGAGGGAGGCGACTCTGGCCCTTCCTATGCAGGGCGCAGTGTTATCAGTCCAGTCCAGTTTATTATTGACGTGAACACTCAGATATTTGAAACTCTCCACAGTTTCTATGTCCTGCCCCTGGATGTTCACATCTAGTTTTATTACATTAGTAATAACTGAAAGAAAGAAGTCTAAGGAAGTTACAGCTTCCACTGACCAAGACCTTTAACTCCACACTGCTCCCCGGGCGCCACACGATGGCGGCCCACTGCTCCCAAAGGGGACGGGTTAAATGCAGAGAGTGAATTTCCCCATTGTGGGACAATAAAGGGATTTACATTTAAATTATCATGCAGCTGGTATAAAAATTTTCCTTTAATAGGGTAGAGCAGTAAAGCTTCTTTCCTTAACATTTTTCCCGTATAACTTTAACTTTTATACTATAAGTAGTTTTAGAAATGGTACTTTTACACTTTTACTGGAGTAAAAAGCTAAAATTGATCCTCTAACTTCTACAAAAGTGTTTTAAACAACAGGATTTATGTTTCTACTGGAGGAATGACTATTACTGCTTCTGACAGCTCAGCTGTGAGGTTCTGCCTGGTTCCTGCTGGGTTGTCCTTACTGTAATGGAACAGCAGGGGTCAGCAGTGAGCTGGATGAATAGTTTTGAAGGGTCTCCAGTTCCGCTGCAGAATGCATCCCTCCTCCTGCTCCACATAGAGAAGCTCTTTAAGCTCTGAGCTGGTCTTCCTGTTGTCCTCCAGCAGAGTCCCGTCCACCGCTTTGACACGCCTTCGTTCTTCCACACTGTCTCCTCCTTCCTTCTGTTCCTATAAACAGACTGATAAGTGAAGAGAAAAAGCTCTTCCGTCTCTTAATGTGTCTCGTGTCCTGGATGGAGGCCGGGTTCTGGCCAAACCTTTGCTGTGTCTGTGTGAGAATTAACCAATCAGAAGGCATATGTTTGTGAGGGTGCTGATAGCCCTGAGCTTTGACCTGGAGCTCCCCGGTTTCCCCCCCTCCCTGCAGGCCTGGAACGCCACGGAACCTGCTGATGGACGTCCTCCACAGAGCAGAGATCCAGGCTGTATTTCCCTGGCCCCGTTGCCATGACGCATCAGAGTCCAAAGATTTTAAAGCTTTTCCTACTAATGGATGCCGACACTCAAACCGGGTTTAAGATAAATGGATGGTACCAGTACCTGGACCCGTTCAGCTGCCGGAGGCCCTCAGTGTTTCCCTTTTACTGTTTGATGTTTCCTTTGAATGTCTCGGAGCAGGGGGAGTGGTGGCCTAGTGGTTAGAGCAGAGCGCTTTTGCTCTGAGAAGGTTGCCAGTACCTGGTTTGATCCCCACAGCCTCCACTCTGGGTCCCTGAGCAAGACCCTTAACCCCACACTGCTGTCCGGGCGCCGCACAATGGCAGCCCACTACTCCCCTAGGGAGGGGTTAATGCCGAGATAAATTTCTCCAATGTGAAATCAATAAAGTTGAAGTCAAACTTCTCAGCCTTCCTGTTTTCAGAGCAAAGCGTGGCTCTCTCTCCCTCTCTGAGTGTTAATCAGTCTCTGCTCTTCCTCTCTTTAAAAAGCTACCTGAAAACAAACCAACTTCGTCCTCCTTCCCCCAGCAGCAGTTTTCCCTTCACTTTGAACATGGCGGTCCAGACCAGCTGGTTTTGGGTCAGGGTTGATGAAGCCAGAACCATCTGGTTCTGGTCACTAGCGGAGTTCTCTGTCTGTATCTCAGGTTAAAGAGAAGGAGGAAGTTGGTCATGGTTTTACGTTTGAGAAGACAGGAGTGTGATGTAGGATGAGATGATGGATGATGAGCAGCCTTGAACCTAGGAAGGCTGTCCACCTTGCTCTATCACATCCTTAGGCTTTGCACGGCGGAGATTTTTAAGTTGAGACTCTCTGAAACGCTGTTTCCTGCATTTTATAATTGCAATTGTAGGTGACCGCAGACAGTGCCGCAGACAGGAGGCTTCTGATTGGTCAGTTCTACATCCACTCTACACTATGCGTATTTCCTGTTTGGTACCTAATGGCAGAAACTCTGGCTGTAGTTCCATCCACGATGCCTGGCACACCTAGGACTCTATCCCAGACACGTGCAGGACGCTAGTTTGTAGCTTAGTGTAACGGTCTGTTGGTTTGCACCTGAAGACGAAACACGCAGCGCCACGGCCAGCGTTTGGGGAACACTCATGGGTGAACTGTGTACCATCCGGCGTTGGATGAGGCGTTGGATGAGGCGTTGTAGACGGCGAACCAATGATTATTATTTACACCCCTATTAATAGTGTTATGTTGTTTCACTCTACAGCTCTTTGGTCCTTTGAGAAATGTTTAAAGTGCTTTATAAATAAAGTTAGAATGGTTTAATAAGCATTCCTGCTAATGCACCAGAATTAGCCAAAACTCTACTTTTCATCTGTTGTCAGATCTTATCATCGTCTACCTAAAAACACAACAGTAAGAATTTTACAGTGAAAAATACAAATATAAAAAGAAATGGAAACAGCTTTAACTCTTCAATACTTGTTTAAAAATATAGAATTAATGTTCACTAGACTACAGATTTTAGGTTAAGAAACTAGAATAAAACATTCAAATAATGACACACTATATATATAAAGTGGCAGCATGGTTTATCAATTGAAGACATTCAACTAATGCTGACATGACTGATGTGTTATGAGAAAGTTTTTTAGATGCTTTTTGAAAAGAGTGAATGTTGTAATTTCTCTGATGTGGGTCAGAGTTCGTCTCCTGAGCTGCTGTGACTGCAGACACTCTTTGACTAAAAGCACTTTTTACGCAGAGGAACAACACCGTCTCCTCGGGCCGACCCTCCTGTCACTGTCGGCGTGTTTCTGATCTTTACAAACTGACCGAGCGGAGGAGAAGACAGACCATGGATTATTTTGTAGAACAGACAGAGGTTTGAATACTTTTCTGAATGACATTTTCCCAAGTTAAAAGCTGATGTTTTAGTAAAATGGTGCAAAATTATATTTTAATGTTTTTTTTTAATCCAAAATTGTGATTGTCATGTTTGTAAAGATATTCTAAAGGTTTTAGTGGGTTTTATTTGCCTGTGACCAGGTTGTAAGACAGTAGGTGATTTGGGACAGAACCCGACTGTACATGAACATTTTAGCTGCCTGGAGTCACAAGTTTGATCTTATCAAATGGAAAAGTTGTAATATTGAATTTGACTCTATTGCACACCTTTTTATCTGGGATTTAAAAGTTAGTTTAGAGTCTCTTAGGATGCCTAGGTATTTGAACTTTGACACAACTTTTATTTTTCCCCCTGTCACATAAATATCTTCCACATGATTTGCACTAACTTTCAGAGTTAATTTAGGCGTTAATAAACTGCTTCAGAGGAGTGATCATAGCGCTCTGCATCAGCAGTGCTGTGTCTGACTCCCTGCCAGCTTCTCTGATTGGTTGATGTGGGGCGTCCAGCAGCTAAAGTTTAATTTTTTCCAACGCCAGCAGTTGCTGCTTGTGAAATTTTTGTTATTAGAGCATACCAAAGCCACACATGCCAAAAACAGGACGTATAATTGGTCATTTTTCTTTGTAAAGGGCGTACGATCTGCAGCTGTATGCATTGCTGGCTGGTAAGGGGAAGCAGAACCTCGACCAGAACTTTCTTGTAGACGAATCCCAACAATCACAAAAAATGGTTGGAGCCTCTTATTCTCAGTGTTAATGTTTCTTTCTTTTCAAGTTTAAACTGATTCAATCCAGAACAAATACTCTGCAACTCCTGGAGGGACCCGTTCTATTGAAATCTATTTCCATCACTCTGTTGTTAAGTGTTTTCACTGCTTAGTTTTCCATAGTTCAGGATCCCAATCAGTCATCATTAAGACCTTTACTACTTTAACTCACAGAAGGGAAATCTTAAACACAGTAGTTGTTGTTGTTTGTTTCTGTCTGTCTTCTCTGCCAAACAAAGGATCTAAAGCGTAGTTTCTGACCAACGCGGTCCCTTCTCTATCTGACCAAACAGGGAGGCTTACCACCAGTGCACAAAATGGCCTGAATTAGCAGTATGCACATATTGACAGTATACTCTTTGCTCTTGGGTGGAAATCCATTTCAGCCCCACTTAGTTCGCTTTCCACTGGAGGTTAATCTGTGTTAGATTGTGCTCCATCCATCCTTACACAGAGCTGCGTGTGTGCACACCGCAATAATCCGATTTATTTAGTGTCTCTGCTCCAAGCATGATCTCATCCTGCTTTCAGCAACTTTGCTCTGTGTTTAAATTCCATTGCACTCCTGAGGCCTATACTCGATCCATTTTTATAGCCTATGTAATGATTTTAGATGTAGGCCTTTCACACATCCTCCTGGAGCTCCCATTTACTGCAGCAGAGCCTGCATTCTACCTCTGCTGCCGCTGCTTTTTCACAATCTGGCAATGTGCACATAAAACCGGTCACCATTAGATCACCCATAGCTTTAGACTCCAAGCCCGATGTGTCAAGTTAACATGGTTTAGATAAGAGCACTAAGATTGACGATGCAAACATTTGAAGAAGAGAAATTTTTGTCTCATGAAAAACCATCAAGTAGGAGAAATTCTGGTTGATGTCTCAGGCTTTGCTTGGGAATCTTTCACATGTTGGTCTGAGTGATTGTCAGAAGCTCCAGTAACGTTCCGTTTATTACCTATTCAACTGAGTTTACAAATCTGCAGCAGCCAAAGGGTGCTTAAGTAAACCCTTTTCCCAATATATCCCTGGACATAATTGAAGAAAAGCTCTTTAGTAGTTACTGTTGAACCAATGCCATTTTTTGGCCCAGATACACTATATTGCCAAAAGTATTTGCTCACCTGCCTTGACTCACATATGAGCTTAAGTGACATCCCGTTCCTAATCCATAGGGTTCAATATGACGTCGGTCCACCCTTTGCAGCTAGAACAGCTTCAACTCTTCTGGGAAGGCTGTCCACAAGGTTTAGGAGTGTGTTTATGGGAATTTTTGACCATTCTTCCAGAAGCGCATTTGTGAGGTTGCACACTGATGTTGGACGAGAAGGCCTGGCTCTCAGTCTCCGCTCTAATTCATCCCAAAGGTGTTCTATCGGGTTGAGGTCAGGACTCTGTGCAGGCCAGTCAAGTTCATCCACACCAGACTCTGTCATCCATGTCTTTATGGACCTTGCTTTGTGCACTGGTGCACAGTCATGTTGGAAGAGGAAGGGGCCAGCTCCAAACTGTTCCCACAAAGTTGGGAGCATGGAATTGTCCAAAATGTCTTGGGATGCTGAAGCATTCAGAGTTCCTTTCACTGGAACTAAGGGGCCAAGCCCAGCTCCTGAAAAACAACCCCACACCATAATCCCCCCTCCAACAAACTTTACACTTGGCACAATGCAGTCAGACAAGTACCGTTCTCCTGGCAACCGCCAAACCCAGACCCGTCCATCAGATTGCCAGATGGAGAAGCGCGATTCGTCACTCCAGAGAACGCGTCTCCACTGCTCTAGAGTCCAGTGGCGGCGTGCTTTACACCACCGCATCCGACGCTTTGCATTGCACTTGGTGATGTATGGCTTGGATGCAGCTGCTCGACCATGGAAACCCATTCCATGAAGCTCTCTGCGCACTGTTCTTGAGCTAATCTGAAGGCCACATGAAGTTTGGAGGTCTGTAGTGATTGACTCTGCAGAAAGTTGGCGACCTCTTCGCACTATGCGCGTCAGCATCCGCTGACCCCGCTCCGTCAGTTTACGTGGCCTACCACTTCGTGGCTGAGTTGCTGTCGTTCCCAAACACTTCCATTTTCTTATAATACAGCTGACAGTTGACTGTGGAATATTTAGGAGCGAGGAAATTTCACGACTGGATTTGTTGCACAGGTGGCATCCTATCACAGTTCCACGCTGGAATTCACTGAGCTCCTGAGAGCGACCCATTCTTTCACAAATGTTTGTAAAAACAGTCTGCATGCCTAGGTGCTTGAATTTATACACCTGTGGCCATGGAAGTGATTGGAACACCTGATTCCAATAATTTGGATGGGTGAGCAAATACTTTTGGCAATATAGTGTACCTGGCTGGGCAATTTTGGCCGACACCGATATCATCTGTTTGAAATTGATGTGTGTTTATATATGAAGAACTGCAGACTACTTGGCTTTGTCAAGCTGCTGCCTACCTTTGTGAAGCAGGAAACAGACTAATACAAAGTGAATCCAGTAGAACTTTTTATTGTTCAACCAGGCAAGTTCCCTATCTTAAAAGTTCTGCTATGTCTAAGAGATTGCGTAATTGAAACTAACGCATGTAATGTGTCTGTTGACTGCTCAATAAAAAGCATGGCAAGTGTTGAGCCAAGCAGAGATTGACGGTTCAACTCAGGACTCCCCTTTGCAAAGCATTTCAGGAAAAATCCCTCACTGTCTTTGTTTCCATTTTTTATGGGTTAAGGTTGGGGAAACTTAACAACCCTAACAAGTACTTTCGTAGTACTTGGCATTCTAAAATTGCACTACTCAAGGTGACTGAACATTGCAGTATTATTGCTAGTGCCTTCTTATTTTGGGACATCTGTTATTGTGAGCAAACCGAGAGCAACAGGGAACCCCTGATTAACGTCACAAAAGTTGAAATATTAGTTGAGGTCTAGTGGAGGATGTTCTTTTTCTGGGTGGATCATCTCAATCAGTGGGCCTCCTAACTGTCAGTCATTACATGCTCATCCTGTTAGCTAGCTTTTTTTGCACACTTTCAGGCGTATATCTGTGGTGAGTTACAGTTTCAGACGGTCATTGAAGCTCATCTTGCCGCGGTTCTTTGAAAATGGCCGAGGGTCATTAGAGAAATGTGAAGAAGTGTCAAGGCCTCAAACAAGGCCTCAAAAGAGGCAGATATATTCAAATCAGTTCAATTCTATTCAGTTTATTTCTATAGCGTCAATTCAGAACACGTCATCTCAAGGCACTTTCCAGTTCACCAGATCATCCAGTCAGATTGATTTTAAAGTTTTCCATCTAAGCAAAACCAGTTGATTGCATCGACTCATTGACTCTTCAGCAATCCCTCACACTAAGCATGCTTGTAGCGACAGTGGAGAGGAAAAACTCTCTATGAACAGGAAGAAACCTCCAGCAGAACCAGGCTCAGTGTGAGCGGCCATCTACCCAGGACGAGTGAGGTTCAAGGAGACAGAAGTAGATATATATATATATATATATATATATATATATATATATATATATATATATATATATATATATATATATATATATATATATGCTATAGTGGTTGCAGTGATTTGCCACCGCTGTTGGGTAGCAACATCCGTGACAACCGTTTGTTTTTAGCCTAATAACAAAGATGGAGCAGGCACCGTGCAGTGGAGGAGGAGTTACGTGACCAACGGAGCAAAAAGCAATGATCATCTGTCAGAATGGTTAGTTAACGAGGAGAAATGAGCTTGTGCACGCTCTTGCATGCGTTTAATAGCCGTCCTTTCTCGGGATCGGGTACAGAGTTGTGCATCTGCCTTTTTTTTTTTTACGGAGAGGGTGGGTCCTTTTTTTTTAAATTTGCGTAAATCCTCCACTATACATTTAAAGTACCTCAGGAAGTCCCAGGTGAGTTGAAAAGGAGTTGTAAAGGATACAGAACAGGAGCAAGGAGAAAAGCGAGGAGGAGAAAATGCATGAGATTTCTTTCATCAATCATTATGGGCAATTATGTGATCTTTAGCAAACAAGTAAAAAAAAAAAAAGGACTCCAAGCCCCTAGTAAGGACCCAGCCAGAATATGTGGAGCTCATTATTATATGTGTCACTGAACCATAGCTGCAGGATAATGCATGTACTCAATCGTACTTCTGCGAGGCTATCTGACCATATGAGCAGACAGACATTTAAAAAAGGGCGGAAAAAAGCACAAAGAGGGGTGACATCCAGGAAGTGTTACTGTGAAGTTAAGTCTCTGCGGCCCACATATTGAGCTGTTGACAGTTTCATCCATATTATTTACCCAAAGTTCACCAGTGTTGTTTTTGGAGACTTTTTATACTCCACATTCTGTTGCGGACATAGCCTGATTTATTTGTTACTTTTGATCTTGATCACAAAAAACTATCTTCAAACATTCCAACAGTTTTTCAGCTGCTCTACTAAAGAAAATAACATTTTGGACATGTTTTTATAGAAATTTCAAGACTCATATACATATACACTATATTGCCAAAAGTATTTGCTCACCTGCCTTGACTCACATATGAGCTTAAGTGACATCCCGTTCCTAATCCATAGGGTTCAATATGACGTCGGTCCACCCTTTGCAGCTAGAACAGCTTCAACTCTTCTGGGAAGGCTGTCCACAAGGTTTAGGAGTGTGTTTATGGGAATTTTTGACCATTCTTCCAGAAGCGCATTTGTGAGGTCGCACACTGATGTTGGACGAGAAGGCCTGGCTCTCAGTCTCCGCTCTAATTCATCCCAAAGGTGTTCTATCGGGTTGAGGTCAGGACTCTGTGCAGGCCAGTCAAGTTCATCCACACCAGACTCTGTCATCCATGTCTTTATGGACCTTGCTTTGTGCACTGGTGCACAGTCATGTTGGAAGAGGAAGGGGCCAGCTCCAAACTGTTCCCACAAAGTTGGGAGCATGGAATTGTCCAAAATGTCTTGGTATGCTGAAGCATTCAGAGTTCCTTTCACTGGAACTAAGGGGCCAAGCCCAGCTCCTGAAAAACAACCCCACACCATAATCCCCCCTCCACCAAACTTTACACTTGGCACAATGCAGTCAGACAAGTACCGTTCTCCTGGCAACCGCCAAACCCAGACCCGTCCATCAGATTGCCAGATGGAGAAGCGCGATTCGTCACTCCAGAGAACGCGTCTCCACTGCTCTAGAGTCCAGTGGCGGCGTGCTTTACACCACCGCATCCGACGCTTTGCATTGCACTTGGTGATGTATGGCTTGGATGCAGCTGCTCGCCCATGGAAACCCATTCCATGAAGCTCTCTGCGCACTGTTCTTGAGCTACATGAAGTTTGGAGGTCTGTAGTGATTGACTCTGCAGAAAGTTGGCGACCTCTTCGCACTATGCGCGTCAGCATCCGCTGACCCCGCTCCGTCAGTTTACGTGGCCTACCACTTCGTGGCTGAGTTGCTGTCGTTCCCAAACACTTCCATTTTCTTATAATACAGCTGACAGTTGACTGTGGAATATTTAGGAGCGAGGAAATTTCACGACTGGATTTGTTGCACAGGTGGCATCCTATCACAGTTCCACGCTGGAATTCACTGAGCTCCTGAGAGCGACCCATTCTTTCACAAATGTTTGTAAAAACAGTCTGCATGCCTAGGTGCTTGAATTTATACACCTGTGGCCATGGAAGTGATTGGAACACCTGATTCCAATAATTTGGATGGGTGAGCAAATACTTTTGGCAATATAGTGTATCTCTAAAGTAAGACCTCTTCTTGGGAAATTGGATTACAATCTTGTGCTCCTTAATGAGAGACGATCTGCTTTAATGGGAACTGTAAGAAGATGGTCACAGGAAGCTGAATGATCCCTGCAAGGTTGTTTTGAGGCTGCAGAATGTGATGTCCTGTCAGCCACATGGAGAGGACATCAATGCAATGACTAAGTCTGTTACTGACTATGTAATCTTCTGTTTAAATAACATTATCTCCATCAGAACATTGAGATGCTTCCACAATGTTAAACCCTGGACTGCTAAAGATGGGGAAAAAAGCCTTTAGGAAGGGAATGAGGAATTTACTGAAGCAACTCAAGGTCAAGATAAGAGAAGCAAGGAGGCATACAGGAAGAAGCTGGAAAGCAAACTCCAGCAGAACAATGTCAGATGTGTGACCAGGGATGAAGAAGATCACAGGCTTTGGGCATAAGCAGAATCGGACAAAAGAAGGTCTGGAAAGAGTAAATAAACCGTTAAAACCGGGAAAGAATGGGCTTTTAGTGTCAGTGGGAACAGCTCACTGACGCGTTTCTACCTTGGTCAAACGACTTGGCAAGCGACCCAAGTTAAACGCTGGACTGCTAAAGATGGGAAAAAAGCCTTTAGGCTGTGGGAACACCAGAGCGGGGTCGACCTTCTAATTTACATATAGCATTGAACGCAACGTACGGACGTCAACACACCGCACCAGTCGCTTCTGATCTAACAAGCAGAATCAACTCTGTTTCCATTCGATAAACATGGAGCAGCTCTGGTGAGAGGGATTCAGACAGATAATAGAGAGAAACAATAAAGCACACTGACTACGCCCTGCCTTCCTTCCATGTTGCTCTCCATTGTTTACTTTCCTGATTTCTGTCGCACCGATGACATCATCAATGCTAACCCAGTGCGATGATGTCTCCAGACACGCAGCGACGGTGGAACACACGGCACACAGCTGCCAGCAAGGGGCTAAGCTTGGTTTTTAGTCGTCACGTCGCACAGGGCGCGAGGGGGCGAGCGCCGTAAGTGACACAATCATGTCATCCACAAACGGGGATATATGCAGAGTTATTCCTGTTTATTCAGTGACTGAAAAAAACAAACAGGGAAAAGTTTATGTTCCAAGCCAAACAAGGATTTTAGTTTCTGTTTTCATCACCTATAATATACAGTCTGAAACAACTAAGCATTGAATTCAGTGCCTTCAGCATTCATTTAGTTAAACTTTTTTTATATGTTATTAAAAAATAAAGGAAGGTCCGCATGGCTTCACAGGTGAGCTGGTTTCTGCATCGTCACGCCTCTGTGTGCAGCAGCTAAACCTACCGTTTCAATCCACTGTATATTTCTGTGTAACCAACTCTAACCTTATTATTCTTCAGTAATCATCAATTCTTAAATGAACAGTACTGCATTCAGCCATTTTGGAAGTGGGACGTCAACTGTTCTATTTTTTTGCCCTTCTGCTTGTGTTGATCACTGTCCCTCTGTGGTTCTTTTGAGTACTGCACCTACAACTTTGTCACCTATATAAGGGAACAGTCCGGCGTGGCAACCCAGCGAATATTCTGCTCTTAGACCTAGCTTTTTTTGCCCAGTTCATTCGGAGGGAAGCGAAAATGCTGATTGTTAGCGATTGTTAGCGGCTCAACCCATGTTTGAAAAACAGGGTTCAAAGTGGGAACGAGGCTTTAGACAGGCAAATCAATACTTGAATTTAATTTCCTACTTTTCCAGAATGAGTTGGAACCTTTTCCCCTCAATAAGAGGAAATGCATTACTTGGAATAAGGGTCACAAACCCTTGTAACCTAAAGTATCTTTGCAGGTAAATTGAAGTTTTCTCTCCTTGTACCTTTAGAAAAGCAGATGGTAATTGTAGTTAGATGTTTTCCCTAATAGCAGCTTTATTATTTGAAGTTAGGTTTGCTGCACATCTCGGATCACGTGATGTCCAGCCTGTCACTGGTGCAGTGAGGCAGCAACAGGCTGAATGAACTGGGTCATCCATGGATTATCATTGGATTTCATAAGCAGACGTATAGTAGAGAGATTGGAAGCTGCCCTGCCAGCCACTGATGTGTGTATCTACAGGTACAGAGATACTGTTTCCACTGCTGCTGTTGGATTTCTGCTGGAAAACTTGGTGTTTCAATGACAGACTTGTTAGGATGGCTCATTGAAGTTTACAGGGAATCTCTGGAATAGTACACTGATCTTTAAAAAAACTGTTTCCTAACATTTAGGCCTTGTTCACAAACTGCTATGAGCAGACAGATGAGGCCACACAGAGAAGAGAAGTTAATTAACAGCTGTTACAGTGGTAGCCATTCAAAATGTCCCCACTTTCCTTGATGGGTCCTTGGTTGGTCCCCTTCAATTCCTTTTTAAACATCAATCTTTGTACTAAAATATTCTTTCTGTCATGATTTGTGGACATTACGATATAAAGAGAAGCGCCATCTCCTGGTCAGACCCTGTAATTCAGTAAAAGGGTGAGACAGAGTAAAAAATATACAGGAGGGGGTCACTGTAGTGGCTGGAAGTTGGCAGCCATTCGGGGCCATTTTGAATGGCTGCTACTTTTTCACACTGACAATAGCAGGTTAAGGCGTGTTTTTCAAACTTGGGTCGACCCGCTAATAATCGACATTTAGCTCCCTTCCTATTGGCTAAAACTGGTATAACCCCTCACTGGCAGCAGCGTAGTCTCCGTCCCCTCGCCGCTGCATGTCTGCTGACATCATCACACTGGGTTAGCGTTGTTAATGTAATGAGTGCGACAGAAATCAGGAAAGTAAACAATGGAGAGCAACATGGAAGGAAGCCAGGTTGTAGGCATTGTGCTTAGTTGTTTCTCTCTATTATCTATCTGAATCCCTCTCACCAGAGCTGCTCCATGTTTATCGAATGTAAACAGAGTTGATTCTTCTTGTTAGATCAGAAGCTACTGGCGCAGTGTGTTGACGTCCGTAAGTTGCGTTTATTGGTATCATGTAATTTAGCGGGTCTGCAGCATCTGGTGTTCCCGCAGCATGCCGATCAGAGCCGAGATGATTTTGTCGCAGGCTTGCCGAGTCGTTTGACCGGGATAGAACAACGATCAACGCGTCAGCGAGCTGTTCCCACTAACACTAAAAGCCCGTTGTTCTCTGGTTTAAACGGGTTTTACGGCTCCTGGGAA
Organism: Cyprinodon tularosa; assembly: GCF_016077235.1. Classification (NCBI taxonomy): domain Eukaryota; kingdom Metazoa; phylum Chordata; class Actinopteri; order Cyprinodontiformes; family Cyprinodontidae; genus Cyprinodon; species Cyprinodon tularosa. The sequence goes on from NW_024039117.1 coordinate 461,620, forward strand.
AGGGGTGCGTTACGCCCACTATTGGTGAGTATGTTCGAAGTGGGCCTGAAATGTAGAACGTGTAAGTGTGGGATTTCCCAAAGGCTGCTAAAACACCTGCTTTGGATGTGATCAAGCAATAAATGGCAGTTATTAGGGGCTATCAGTCCCATAGAATGCCTCCAGACTGCGCCTCCTCTACCTTCTAGTAGGCTGATAATGTGCAATTTATCGTTGATAATAGTGGCTTCAGCCATGTCTAAAAATGTAAGTTTCTCTTTGTCTACTTTATACTTTTTATCTACTTTATGGATGGATACCCTGTATCTGGATGCATGACTGTATCTGGATGCATGGATCTAATTGGTGACTGGGGCTGAAACCCTACAACTGAAGGGTTCAATGAGCCGGGTTCTGAGTTCTGCTCAGATCATCATATGGACCATGTAGACCCCTCAGGTCTTCAGAGAGCTGCTGACCAGCCTTTATAGAACCAGAACCACCACCAGCTCCAGAACAAAGTCCCTGGAGACCAGAACCTGTTGGTTCCTTTAAATGCAGAATAAAATCTTTGTTTTTTGATCAGAAAATCTGAAATGTTTGAAATATCATTTGTATTTTTCTGATGCTCACTTTGGTTTCCTGTGATTTGGACCGGTACCAGCCTTTATACGTTATTTGTTAAACATGTTGAAATAGTTTCCTGCAGTATTTCTTACTCCATAAGCAACCAAACCTTCTGTATCTGTTAGGAGGCACTGATCTGTCAGCCTCTCAGTGGAGGTTTGTTCCAGGACCGTCAGGATCCAGCTTGAAATGTTCTACCAAACCGTTCTTGTCTGTTTTGCTCTTCCTGCTGCTGTAGTTCTGGCTGAAGGGCTCTTGCTTACTGTGATCTCCTTTGTGATTGGCTGAGTTGCTGGACTGGAGCAGAAAGAAGTTGAGGTCATATTTTCTGCGGATTTTTGTCCCGGGGTTGTTTTCTGCAGCAGCTGCTTCTCCTGGAGTCTGGTTGCCTGAGTTATTTCCGTGTTTGAGGCGGTATCTGGATGAGCTCTGGGCTTTCCTGCTCTTGGATAGTCCTGCACATGTGGAAGGGCAGAAAGTAAAAGCTGCTCCTGCCTCTTTTTGCCGTCTCTCCCTCCATCATTGTCTTTGTCCTGGTAACACGCCAACCAGAGAGGGGGAGGGGAGGGGTTAGCCTGCATGTCAGACGGGGAGAAAGAGAAAAAGCGAGTGAATTGCATGTGGCTGAGGGACACGGAGAGCAGCCGCTCCAGTCAGCTGAAGGAAAACAGCCTCTTTGGGTTTTTATTCTGGGCTGTGGGTAACCTCTCCTTCGTGCGGGACGCCAGCGAGTGAGAGAAGGTGCAAAAAAATGCAGCTGGGGTGTCACAACAGTGGGATGGAAAAGAGGGGAAAGGGGAGCAGATGAAAGCTGTCCCACTGAGACAACCAGGGCCATCGGACTCTAACTAAACGTGTTGCTGTCTCTGAATCGCCCAGAGACGAGCATTGGAGGGAGACCCGGTGGTACCGGTACTGGACACAGGTGTGGAAGGATCCAGCTGACTGGGAAAGTGTTTGCTTTGAGAGGAGGAAGGACTCAGACAGACTGGACCGGCTGTAAGTGTGGAAAGTGTTTCTGTATTTAACCTTTAGGTTTAATGCAGAAGGTTCTGGTCCTGCAGGAACCGGAGCTCTGATATGATGGTGGGAGGCTGATCCACTTCCTTTGTTGACATCAGGATGATGCTGAAAGACGGACCTTTAGAAACGACTCAGCTTTAATCTGTCCGAGCTGCTCTTCTTCATCATTTACCTGCTTTGGTCTTTATTTCTACTTCATCTCACCATTTTCGTTTTTCGTTAAAAGAAACAAGGAGGACCTTTGTTCGTAACGCCAGAAACTCTATGGATGATCTAAGTTGATCTGTTTTTAAACTGCAATAATCCAGAGCAGCTGATTCTGAGATTAGCTAAGCTAGGAGTTAACGTTTTATCTGTTTAGTACTTATGAAGCAACTGGTCCAAAAGGCTTTATATTAGCAAAAGTTTAGACAAAAAGTCTTTAGTTGGACACAACAAAATCATGACAATGACAAAAAATAAATAAAAGTTAACATAAAACTAACAGAAAAAAAAATTACTTTCTTTTGTAAATAACATTACAAGTTTTCCTCTATAGCTCATAATACTCATTATCATAGAACAATCCTTAAAAATACTGAATAATAATAATACACTATATAAATATATTCAATCAATTTCAATTCAGTTTATTTCATAGCTTCAATTCACATCATGTCACCTCAAGGCACTTTCCAGTTCACCAGATCATCCAGTCAGATTGATACAAAGTTTTCTATCTAAGGAAAACCAGCTGATAGCATCGACTCATTGACTCTTCGCTTGTAGCGACAGTGGAGAGGAAAAACTCCCTTTGAACAGGAAGAAACCTCCAGCAGAACCAGGCTCAGTGTGAGCGGCCATCTGCTGAGGCCCACTGGGGTTCAAGGAGACAGAAGCAGACATAGAAAAAGAAGCATAGATACAAAAAGCAACTGTCAACCAGCTCCACAGGCGGCCCCGTCCAGGAAACACACAGCCAGGCAGACGAGCTACGAGCCAGCTCCCATGTCAGAGGATGAAGAGAGCACATCCAGTTAGTCACAGTCAGAGAAACAGGACTACACTGGAAAACAGGCCAAGCTCCAACATCTAAAATATAGATTTGTAAAACATAATGTTATAGTATATTGATATAATATTTGAGGTTTATAATATTATTTATTTTCACAATAAATAACTTTCCATATATCTCATCCTGTTTGAGTTTAGTTTAAACAGCTTTTAATCTGAATAAATCTGTTTAATCTAACTGAAAGGTAGTTTTAGAATTAGTTTTGGTCTGATAAGATTTGGAGAGTTCTCACTGCAGAAGGATGACATGTTGAAGGAAGATCATGAATCTCCTGTGGAGACTGGCAGTGGGCGGAAAGATCCTCCATGGAACAGGAAAACCAAAAAGTGATTCAGATCTAAAATGTTTTTGAAATGATATAAACATCAGGCAGCTCATTTATGATGACATGATTTAAAGCCTGCTCTCCATTTAGCTAAACTCCCATCCATGCCCTGTTATACACATTCCTAGTAAATGCAATGATGTAGCTGGTTTGGGGGATGCGATGAGGGCTGGCAATGAGCCACAGGCGGCTACTGGTCAGGTGCAGCAACAGGTCCTCCATCCTCTCCCCTAATCCGCCTCCGTATGACTGGTACCTGGGCAACTCTACGGCGGTGAATGCGGAGCGGACCAAGCTTAACTTGTAGAAGGAGAAAAAGCAGCAGTTTCCCTCTTTTCAAAGCCACTTGGTGAGGATTGACAGTGAGGTTTGGGAGTGTTTACCTGGAGGTGGACACAGGTGATATGTCCCCTGCACTTTTTTCATCCATTTTGGTCCCCTGTGTCCAATGTTCCACTACAGTACGCAGAAAATTGAGCACTAGGACCAAGCAGGTCGAACTGAAGCGCACTTCCTTGAGTTTAGACCACCAACAAGCTCCTGATTGGACCTCCATCTTTTCTGCGCTGTCACTCCCTCCTGAGAAGCTCACTTTGCAAACATCTGATATGCCTCTCAATCTGATCTGTGAAAGGTGCTGGAGAAGGAAGTAGGTCTGCAAAAGACGACCGTTGGTGAGGGAATCTGCTGCTGTAAATGAGTAATATCAGCTGTATTAATTTATACAAATCTTTGAATTGGTCTCATGTTTGTTTGTGTGTTTGGTTGTTAGGCTCTCAGCCAAGAGGTCTGAAAACAGACACATAAGAGACTTCTTTAAAAATGTGAGTTGCATTCGTAGATCCGTGTGACATAGAACCCTCCTGAAACACCTTCACTGGCTCCATAAAGCAGCAGATCCGCTTCAAGATCTTCATCCTCACTATAAAGCTTTCAATAACCTTGTAAAGTATATTTGTTTTATTAAAAGTGCCGATGCATCAAATGTATTACTGTTATATATTATCATCAAAAAAGGAAAAACAAATCTAATTAATGAATGTGATTTTATATAACCAAGCTCATTATAAATATAAAACTATATGTTTTTAATTGATATGATTTGTTGCTCCACATGTTGTCCAGTTGTTCATTTCATGCTTCCATAGATTCGGTCAGGAGAGGAACAAACAGAAGAATTCCTGGAAAACACGTTTAATTTTTATATAGTAGTTATATTAAAAAATACAAATGATTAAATAACTAAAGTGGTTGTATTTGCTGAAACCGATTTAACCATGAAAGTAGTTTTTAGACAAAGTTTAAAATAATGAATCTTCTCTATATCTTTCTTTAAAGGATAACTTCTGTAGGCTTCAGTATAGCTAAAAGCTTGAAAATCTAAATAAGTCAGCCCTGAATATTTATTTCATTATTCATTTTCTCAAATAATCACAATGAAGAAGCCAGATGCTCAAAATGAAAAACTATATATAATAGTGTAATTTAGCTGTTAGATGTTGGTTATTAAAATGCATTCAGGATGTAAGACACAACATGAGCCAGTAACTGTTTTTATATATTGCCAGCAAGAATTTAAAATTGCTTTCTCCACTGCTCTTCATTTCATCCAAGAGTGACAATAATTTCTTTCCAAAGTTTTGTCTCTATACAGCAGACTTTATGTATTGAAGGATTCAGCTTCAAACGTTGTGCCAGAATGTTTAATAAAGATATTTTTCCTGATTAAATTCCAAGATTGCCCTGGATTCCTAAACCCCCAATGTTCCCAGGTCCAGGAAATGCCCCTTCCAAAAACATTTAAAAAAAAGCAACATTGGCAGACATCTTAAGGATGGAGAGACCCTATCTTGAACTAAAATACTCCAGCATTTCTAGTAGACTGACACTAAAAGGAGGATAAACAGATGGGCTGCTGGATCATCCATTGTTCCTTCTAAACATATTGTTTCTCTCTTCTCCCTCACGTGATTTTAAAACCCCTCACTGCCGTCTGGTCCCTTTGCACCTCCACTGACATTTACACTTTTGCTCAATGCATTGCTGATTCTTTTAAGTTCCATGAAATGCAAAAAAAAAAAGGGGGTGGGGCTTCGGTCTGGCCACCATAAAGGCCTGATTGGTGCAGCAATGGTTGTGTTTCTGGAAGGTTCTTCTATCTCCACATAGAAACGCTGGAGCTCTGACCATGGGTTACTTGTTCCCTTTTCCTGATACTTCTCCTGTCATAGGTCAGGTTAGACAGGTGGCCAGCTCCACCAAGAGTGCTGGTTGGTTCCCACCTTCTTCCATCGACCCATGATGGAGGCCACTGGGAACTTCAGAGGGGTACATGTCTGTGGGCGTCCCCTGTATCTGTGCCTTGAGACCAGATGCTCAAACGCTCATGATGCGCTGCTTCAGCTGCTCAGACGCGCTGCGCCTGCTGCTCAAAACGTGTTTTTCAATCATGGGTCGATCCGCTAACTATCGGCATTTGGCTCCATTCCCATTGGCAAAGAAGCTGGTCTAACCCCTCGCTGTCCGCTGCATGGCCTCTGATGATGTCACCAGTACAAAAGAAATAAGGGAAGTAAACAACGGAGGGCAAGCAGAGTTTTTTTGTTGTTGTTAGATCAGACACGACTGGCGCAATCTTGTGATGTACGTTTCTTGCGTTCAATGGTATCACATAAATTAGCGGGACGACACGGCTGTTCCCACTGTATGCTGTTTAGAGCCGAGCCGTTATAACCCGGGTCGACAAGGTTCAGTGACTGTTTCCACTGTCACTACCAGCCGATACTTTGCCGGTTTGAACAGGTTTTTTGGCCAGTGGGAAAGGGGTATAGGATTGCCAAGATGGCAGCTGCATGCCATCCTTTGTAATTTAGGTATTTCAAGGTATACATGGGACTAAAAGAGCCACTCTGATATTTTGCTTCTGAGCAGCTAAACCGCCCCACACCTGCTGCCATCACCAAACGGGGTGTTTCTGTAGTTAATTTAGGCCGCCATCTTGGTAGTTCAGAATGTCTAGTAGTGCCTAACTTTAAGAATCAGAAAGCTGATGATCTATAAACTATTTGTCAACGATTGGTGGTGAGGTTGCTTGAGGACCCAAATATACACGAGTGAAGCAGAGATGAGTTCTGATACATTTAATTGGTAACTGAGCCAGACATCCAAAAAGCAAAAAAATACAAAATATAAGGAACCAAAAACCTTCAGGGGAAAACTTACGTATGGAGCCAGAGAAGAGGAAAGAACAATCAACAACAACAAGGAACCAGCACTGAGTGACTGCAGAGGTGGAGTTTTTAAGGGGAACAGAACAAAGGATTGACTAATGAGCTGGATATGAAGCAGGTGTGGGTGGCACTAACCAGAAGGAAGCCAAGAGGAAAGGAAACAAGCACTAGGGGGCAGTAGAGACTAACTAAAGACTGCTTAAATATAATGGAAAATAAACCAAAGAACAAAACAGAACAACTGATAACAGGGAAGAAAAAACGTAGTCAAAAATGGCGAGAACCATAACACTATTAGATTGTTTAGTTATAATACTATGTGTATACAAAATGACAATAAAGGTTGTTTAAGTCTGGATAGAGCATATTGACTGATGAAAAAGTTTTTTTGTCTTCATTGCAAAATGTTTACTTATTTTTTATAATCTTGGTATAATTCCTGCTCTAAGTGGGTCGCTCTGTCAGCTAACAGCATATTTTACACTCTCTATACTCCAGTTAACGATTGATCACAAGTATGTTAGTTGATGATCACTTCAATAATCGATTATTTCCAATTAATTGTTTCACCCCCTACTATAATCTTAACTTTTTTTTGGTCTTTTTACTTATATTTTATGATTTGTAGTTAAAAACTGGTCTGTATTGGTTTCTACTCCTATGTATCAGCACAATAAGTTGCCTTTGGCAGAGAGACAACCACTGAAGGACATGGTTGTTTTCTAAAGACTCTGTTCACTGTTTTCACAACAGACTGCTGTCTGCGACTGAGGGTTGCTAGAATGGAGCACATAAGCATGAATGTTTCCTTTCCTTACAGTGGCTGCAACCCCCACCCCTTAGTCCTAAACCTAAACTCAAGTCAAAGAAGAGAACTTTACCATATGGAGACCAGCTGAATGTCCCCATATATACCTGTAAGTCCCCTCAATGTAGGATATTTTACAAACTTTCCCCAGATTGTAGGTAAAACAGACCATGCAAAGAATAAATGTACAGTACAGTAGACTATACTACAGGTGCTGGTCATAAAATTAGAATATCATGAAAAAGTAGATTGATTTCAGTAATTCCATTTAAAAAGTGAAACTTGTATATTATATTCATACATTACATACAAACTCATATATTTCAGATGTTTATTTTGTTTAATTTTGATGATTACAAATGACAACAAATGAAAATCTCAAATTCATCATATCAGAAAATTAGAATATTACTGAAGACCAATAAAAACAAAGGATTTATAGAAATGTTGGCCAACTGAAAAGTATGAACATGAAAAGTATGAGCATGTACAGCACTCAGTATTTAGTTGGGCCTCCTTTGGCCTGTATTACTGCAGCAATGCGGCGTGGCATGGAGTCGATCAGTCTGTGGCACTGCTCAGGTGTTGATAGCCCAGGTTGCTCTAATAGTGGCTTTTAGCTCTTCTGAATTGTTGGGTCTGGTGTATTGCATCTTCTTCTTCACAATACCCCATAGATTTTCTATGGGGTTAAGGTCAGGAGAGTTTGCTGGCCAATTAAGAACAGGGATACCATGGTCCTTCAACCAGGTACTGGTAGCTTTGGCACTGTGTGCAGGTGCCAAGTCCTGTTGGAAAATGAAATCTGCATCTCCAAAAAGTTGGTCAGCTGCAGGAAGCATGAAGTGCTCTAAAACTTCCTGGTATGTGGCTGCGTTGACCCTGGACCTCAGAAAACACAATGGACCAACACCAGCAGATGACATGGCACCCCAAACCATCACTGACTGTGGAAACTTTACACTGGACTTCAAGCAACGTGGATGAAGTGCCTCTCTTCTTTTCCTCCAGACTCTGGGACCTTGATTTCCAAAGGAAATGCAAAATTTACTTTCATCAGAGAACATGACTTTGGACCACTCACCAGCAGTCCAGTCCTGTTTCTCTTTAGACGCTTCTGACGCTGTCTGTGGTTCAAGAGTGGCTTGACACAAGGAATGCGACAGCAGAAACCCATGTCTTTCATACGTCTGTGTGTGGTGGTTCTTGAAGCACTCACTCCAGCTGCAGTCCACTCTTTGTGAATCTCCCCCACATTTTTGAAGGGGTTTTGTTTCACAATCCTCTCCAGGGTGCGGTTATCTCTCTTGCTTGTACACTTTTTTCGACCACATCTTTTCCTTCCCTTCGCCTCTCTATTAATGTGCTTGGACACTGAGCTCTGTGAACAGCCAGCCTCTTTAGCGATGACCTTTTGTGTCTTGCCCTCCTTGTGCAAGGTGTCGATGGTCGTCTTTTGGACAACTGTCAAGTCAGCAGTCTTCCCCATGATTGTGTAGCCTATAGAACTAGACTGAAAGACCATTTAAAGGCTTTTGCAGGTGGTTTGAGTTAATTAGCTGATTAGAGTGTGGCACCAGGGGCCATCAATTTTGAACCTTTTCACAATATTCTAATTTTCTGATATGATGAATTTGAGATTTTCATTTGTTGTCATTTGTAATCATCAAAATTAAACAAAATAAACATCTGAAATATATGAGTTTGTATGTAATGTATGAATATAATATACAAGTTTCACTTTTTAAATGGAATTACTGAAATCAATCTACTTTTTCATGATATTCTAATTTTATGACCAGCACCTGTATATGCATAGTCAATGGACTGCGTTTAGATGCTGCTTTTTGCGTCTCACTGGCCACTCGGGATTCATAAAAATAAAATAAAAGTACCAAAGAGTCGGCATCCACTAGCACAGAGGTTTCCATCTCAATCCTCTGTCTAGTTTTAGGTATTTCCTGCCTCAACACACTAAATTCAATAAATGGGTCTTTAACTGACCTCTGCAGCCTCTGCTAAGAATTTGGTGCAGTCATTTGAGAGTGGGTCAAGAGGACATGGTTTAGGAGACACCTGCACTAACAGACTAGAGGCCAACATGAGGTCCAGTTTGCTGCCAAGAGCCTCGGACCAAAGAGCAGAGAAGCTGGAATCAAGCTTCCAGGTTTCCTGTTGTCCACAATTACCCTGATAAATGTTTAATGATCGTCTTGATTGGGCCCTTTTCTATTACATTACTTATTATAGCTGAAAACATTGCGTTAATTTATCTTCTGCAGCTTGACCCACCTGACTTTTTATCGACAACATCTGGACAAAGAAGTTTCTTGTCTTAACTTAAGGGTATCTGATTACTGGCAGAGCGTAGCTATTTATTGCCCAAACTTATTCTTACCATTGAGCTGGCCTTTTAGGTCTCGTTGGAGGTATTTGACCGTAGCCGCTCTCCTTGTTACCTCTTCAATGTTGCCATTTGCTTGTGGGATTCCAAGGTACTTGTAGCTGTCTTCAGTGTCTGCTATTGTTCCTTCTGGGGGTGAGACCCCCTCTGTGTGGACTACTTTTCCTCTCTTAGTTACCATCCGACCACACTTCTCCAGTCCGAATGATATCCTGATGTCTGTGCTGAAGATCCAGTTGGTATGGATCAGTGAGTCAATGTCTCGCTCATTCTTAGCGTAAAGCTTGATGTCATCCACGTAAAGGAGGAGACAGATGGTGGCCACGTTCCTGAGTCGGTACCCGTAGCCAGTCTTGTTGATTATTGGGCTGGGGGGGTTCAGACCTATGCAGTACAGCAGTGGGGACAGTGCAACTGCTTGGTATATGCTACATTTGATGGAGATGTGTGCAGGTGTCTTACCATTGGCCTCAAGGGTCCACAACCTCCTTGAGTTTGCAATGAATGTTCTTAGAGTCCTGTTGATGATGTATAGCTCCAAGCATTCAATGATCCAAGTGTGTGGCATTGAGTCGTAGGCAGTGATTAGGTTAGGGTTTCATGTTCTGCAGTCTTGAGCAACTGTTCTATCTACCAGGAGTTGGTAGATAGAACAGGTATTTTTACCAATTCCCCTCTGAGCTGTGCTCATGTATTGATCCATGTGCCCGCTTATCTTAGCCGCTATAATCCTGGACATGAGCTTCCATGTTGTGGAGAGGTGGGTTATGGGCCAATAGTTGGATGGGACTGTAACCTTTGAGGAATATATATATATATATGCATATGTGTGTGTTTATATATATATATATATATATATTAGTGCTGTCAAAATTATCGCGTTATTAACGCGTTAACGCGAGGCCATTTTAACGGCGATAATTTTTTTAACGTGAGATTAACGCTATGTGGTTTTATGGTACAATTTTCCAAGTACATCCCGCTGCAGCCTGCGAGAAGGCGGGGCTATTTTCCCCCAGTCTATGCATTTCTCATAGGCTTCGAGAGCGGAGCTCCTCAAGGAAAAAAGACGCTCATACACTGGGTGGTGCTAGTGCCTTTTCTTTAAGCCCCACCACCAACAAACAAGTTGAGTGTCTGGTAACTAGTAGCAACCTGAAATATGCTGAGAAAACAGATTACTGAGGTGAAATGGAATCTGCTACGGCACTCCTGCTGTCTGTGTACGCCACAGGTCAGTATCGTGGGTGGGTGTGTCTGTGTGTGGGTGAGTGGGTGTGTGTGTGTTCTCATTTTTGTTAAGAGGCTGAAAAGTAACTTTCTAGAGCATAGACTACCTCCATCTAGTGATGTCGGTCTATTGATTTTGATGTATTGATTGAAAATTGTTCATTATTATCTTGGTTAATTAACATCTAATGTTAACTGTACTACATTTTATAGCAGTAGGGTAAAATGCTTGTCTTTGTTCAAAAGACTGTATTAACTGTAAAGACTGTCTTTTACATCAGCCTGTTTTCAGGGCCTTTTTTTTGGCTACATATTTGTTATTTTTTGCTACATGCCTCCCCATCTTCTTGCCATATGTTTCTATGGCATAAATCAGTGTCTGTGACCTGTTCTCATTTAAAAAAAAGAACATTGGCACAAACCTAGCCTGTATGTATTTTTTTGTATGTCATCGAGAGTATTTAAATGATTTTCAATCAGGAAAAAAATGTGCGATTAAAATGCGATTAATCGCGAGTTAACTTAGGCATTGATGCGATTAATCGCGATTAAAAAAATTTAATCGATTGACAGCACTAATATATATATATTAGGGTTGGAACGGTTCACAAAATCCACGGTTCGGTTCAGTTCACGGTTTCTTAGTTACGGTTTTTGGTTCGGTTTGGTATATGTTGATTGTTACCCCGAAATCCCATAAAAATTAATGAATTGTAATTATTTTTAATGATCCACGGAAACCCTGGATCATTTCCGCATGTTTTGCTGCTTTGAATTTAATCATCTGGCGCATGCTCTCTACCATCTCCAAGGAACTCAGAGCAGAGCGGACGGGAGCCACAGGGGAGGCTGTAGGCTTTGCTTTGTGCAGGTGGTCTGGAGCGGAGCGCTGATGGAGTATGTGGGATTTCGGGGTTAGCATGACATGTTGGTCGTGTTGCTGTTAGCATAAACAAAACGTGTTGCACAATGCTTGCACACTGTTGCACTTTTATCCACAACTTTCTTTCCGCCGTCATCGTAGGTCACTCTAAATGCAAAGTGGTCCCATACAGCAGACCTATAAAGTGCTGCTGGCGCGTCTTCCAACTCCTGTTCTTTCCCACTCGCCATACCCACACAATTCTCCACAACAACTGATTTTTTTCTGCTACACCCGGCTACGCTGCTTCGCTTCTTCTTCTTATGTTTACTACTGGTGGTTGGCTTTAATCGCAGTTCCGCCACCTTCTGCTCTGGAGTGTAAACGCTTCGCCTATGAGAAAAAGGAGCAGCGCATGAACCGAACGCAACACACGCGAACCGAACCGAGACAGTCGAACCGAACGGATCGGGTGGTTTTCATAAACAGTTCCATCCCTAATATATATACATATATGTGTGTCTATACATATATGTATATTTATAAACATAGATATATAGAAATAAATATTTATTTATAAATGTATATTTATAATATACATTTTAAACCAAGCCCCAGTAGGTGGGCCAGTCTGGTAGGGACTCCTGGACCACAGTCAGCCCCTGTCATATATAATGCTCTATTCTTTCTCTGTTCTTGTTATTTATAATAGATGTTGAAAGTGTTCCTATGGAACTGGTTCTTTATTAAATTTTGTGTTTTGTATCCCAGATACAGCTGTTTTATCTTATACACTGATTTTGTATGATAATTAATTCTTCCTGGTATTAAACTGGTTGTTTCTAAGCTGGTTCCATCAAACACTAAATGCCTTTAATGTCTGGTGCTGTGGTCCACTTGGTTTCATCCGTTCTGTTTTCTGTCTTACAGCTGTCCCTGGGAGACGAGCAGAGCGAGGTGACCCGCAATGGTTCTGAGTCCAAAGAGCTGGTGTACTTGGTTCATATTTACTGCCAGGTAAGAGCGCAGGCCTTCCTGCATCACTCTGTGTAACCGAGCAGAGCACGCACCAGCAGGAGCCTCTGATCTTCATCCTTCTCTGCAGAGGTGTCAGATGCTGATTCATTTCAACAAATGGAAGTTTGTTGAAAAAAAAGCAAACAGTAAATTTGCTGCTGTTCTTTTAGCCAAACCAGCAGAAGTCCTGCCTGAACACGGCCTGGAGGTCAGACTCCAAGTCCTCAGCAGGAGAAGTGCAGTGAGACGTTGGGGTGTCACCAAGCTAACAGAGGAGAACGACTAAAGTGGGGCAGAGAAGCCCACAGAGTCCTCCTTGTAGCGTCTCTCCCTGCCAACCTTTTTGAATCTCTGTGCGCAGCCTTAGTCCCACATGTCCTGGCTTCAGTTCACATGCAGCCTTCTCTGGCAGATCAAAGCAGAAGACTTTCTTCACCTCTGGTTTCTCTCTCTAAGGGCTGGAGCTTCTTTAACAGTAACTGAAAGAACAAGACTAAAATCCTGTTTTTGTTTTGATAAAAACTAGGTTACCATGAATAAAGAGGATTGGAGGAATAAAATCTGGGTTTGTACTTTCATGGTTGGCAGGGAGTTTCTGGAAAGGCTGAGTTAGCTGCTAATTGTCTTTATTTCTAAAGACAACTCCTGAATCCGAGCCTAACAGGGTTGCCACGTCTCGCTGATGTTGGCACAGATGTTGTCCATTCATCACAGTACAGAGCTTACCATTAGCATTTCTTAGATGTTTCTTTATTTAGATATTTATTATCTTACAATTGATGAAAATCCAAAAGAAAATTAGAGTACAACAATCATGGAGCACATCCAACTATATCCAAATAATACAGGTTCAGCAGGCTGTGTGTGTTCAGCAGTGCAACGTGCAGCAGGTTGTGTGAGATCAGCCGTGCAGCAGGCTGTGTGTGGTCAGCCGTGCAGCAGGCTGTGTGTGGTCAGCAGTACAGCAGGCTGTGTGAGGTAATCAGTAAAGCAGGCTGTGTGAGGTCATCAGTACAGCAGGCTGTGTGTGTGCAGCAGGCTGTGTGAGGTCAGCAGTGCAGCAGGCTGTGTGTGTGCAGCAGGCTCTGTGAGGTCATCAGTACAGCTGGCTGTGTGTGTGCAGCAGGCTGTGTGAGGTCATCAGTACAGCAGGCTGTGTGTGGTCAGCAGTACAGCTGGCTGTGTGTGTGCAGCAGGCTGTGTGAGGTCATCAGTACGGCTGGCTGTGTGAGGTCATCAGTACAGCTGGCTGTGTGAGGTCATCAGTACAGCAGGCTGTGTGAGGTCATCAGTACAGCAGGCTGTGTGAGGTCATCAGTACAGCTGGCTGTGTATGTGCAGCAGGCTGTGTGTGGTCATCAGTACAGCAGGCTGTGTGTGTGTGCAGCAGGCTCTGTGTGGTCAGCAGTGCAGCTGGCTGTGTGAGGTCAGCAGTGCAGCAGGCTGTGTGAGGTCAGCAGTGCAGCAGGCCGTGCGTGTGCGCAGGAGGCTTTGTGAGGTCATCAGTACAGCAGGCTGTGTAAGGTCATCAGTACAGCAGGCTGTGTGTGGTCAGCAGTACAGCAGGCTGTGTGAGGTTATCAGTACAGCAGGATGTGTGAGGTCATCAGTACAGCTGGCTGTGTGAGGTCAGCAGTGCAGCAGGCTGTGTGAGGTTAGCAGCGCAGCAGGCTATGTGAGGTCAGCAGTACAGCAGGTTGTATGTGTGCAGCAGGCTTTTGGTGGTCATCAGTACAGCAGGCTGTGTGAGGTCATCAGTACAGCAGGCTGTGTGAGGTCAGCAGTGCAGCAGGCTGTGTGTGTGTGCAGCAGGCTGTGTGAGGTCATCAGTACAGCAGGCTGTGTGAGGTCATCAGTATAACAGGCTGTGTGAGGTCAGCAGTACAGGTGGCTGTGCGAGGTAATCAGTACAGCAGGCTGTGTGTGGTCAGCAGTACAACAGGCTGTGTTTGGTCATCAGTACAGCAGGCTGTGTGAGGTCATCAGTACAGCAAGCTGTGTGAGGTCATAAGTACAGCAGGCTGTGTGTGGTCAGCAGTACAGCAGGCTGTGTTTGGTCATCAGTACAGCAGGCTGTGTGAGGTCATCAGTGCAGCAGGCTGTGTGAGGTCAGCAGTGCAGCAGGCTGTGTGTGTGCAGCAGGCTGTGTGAGATCATCAGTACAGCAGGCTGTTCAAGGTCATCTGTATAACAGGCTGTTCGAGGTCATCAGTATAACAGGCTGTGTGAGGTCATCAGTCCAGCAGGCTGTGTGTGGTCAGCAGTACAGCAGGCTGTGTTTGGTCATCAGTACAGCAGGCTGTGTGAGGTCATCAGTACAGCAGGCTGTGTGAGGTCATCAGTACAGCAGGCTGTGTGAGGTAATCAGTACAGTTGGCTGTGTGAGGTCATCAGTACAGCAGGCTGTGTGTGGTCAGCAGTACAGCAGGCTGTGTTTGGTCATCAGTACAGCAGGCTGTGTGAGGTCATCAGAACAGCAGGCTGTGTGAGGTCATAAGTACAGCAGGCTGTGTGAGGTCAGCATTGCAGCAGGCTGATTTTGTGCAGCAGGCTGTGCAAGGTCATCAGTACAGCAGGCTGTGTGTGGTCAGCAGTGCAGCAGATTGTGTGAGGTCATCAGTACAGCAGGCTGTGTGTGGTCAGCAGTACACCAGGCTGTGTGAGGTCATCAGTACAGCTGGCTGTGTGAGGTCATCAGTACAGCTGGCTGTGTGTTTGTAGCAGGCTGTGTGAGGTCATCAGTACAGCTGGCTGTGTGTGTGCAGCAGGCTGTGTGAGGTCATCAGTACAGCAGGCTGTGTGAGGTCATCAGTACAGCTGGCTGTGTGTTCAGCAGGTTGTGTGAGGTCATCAGTACAGCTGGCTGTGTGTGTGCAGCAGGCTGTGTGAGGTCAGCAGTACAGCAGGCTGTGAGGTCATCAGTACAGCAGGCTGTGTGAGGTCATCAGTACAGCAGGCTGTGTGAGGTCATCAGTACAGCAGGCTGTGTGTGGTCAGCAGTACAGCAGGCTATGTGAGGTCATCAGTACAGCAGGCTGTGTGAGGTCATCAGTACAGCAGGCTGTGTGTGGTCAGCAGTACATCAGGCTGTGTGAGGTCATCAGTACAGCTGGCTGTGTGAGGTCATCAGTACAGCTGGCTGTGTGAGGTCATCAGTACAGCAGGCTGTGTGAGGTCATCAGTACAGCTGGCTGTGTGAGGTCATCAGTACAGCTGGCTGTGTGTGTGCAGCAGGCTGTGTGTGGTCATCAGTACAGCAGGCTGTGTGTGTGTGCAGCAGGCTCTGTGTGGTCAGCAGTGCAGCAGGCTGTGTGAGGTCAGCAGTGCAGCAGGCTGTGTGTGTGCGCAGCAGGCTTTGTGAGGTCATCAGTACAGCAGGCTGTGTGAGGTCATCAGTATAGCAGGCTGTGTGAGGTCAGCAGTACAGCTGGCTATGTGAGGTCATCAGTATAGCAGGCTGTATGTGGTCAGCAGTACAGCAGGCTGTGTGTGGTCATCAGTACAGCAGGCTGTGTGAGGTCATCAATACAGCAGGCTGTGTGAGGTCATCAGTACAGCTGGCTGTGTGAGGTCATCAGTGCAGCAGACTGTGTGAGGTTAGCAGTGCAGCAGGCTGTGTGAGGTCAGCAGTACAGCTGGCTGTGTGAGGTCAGCAGTGCAGCAGGCTGTGTGAGGTTAGCAGTGCAGCAGGCTCTGTGTGGTCATCAGTACAGCTGGCCTTGTGAGGTCATCAGTACAGCAGGCTGTGTGAGGTCATCACTACAGCAGGCTGTGTGAGGTCATCAGAACAGCAGGCTGTGTGAGGTCATAAGTACAGCAGGCTGTGTGAGGTCAGCATTGCAGCAGGCTGATTTTGTGCAGCAGGCTGTGCAAGGTCATCAGTACAGCAGGCTGTGTGTGGTCAGCAGTGCAGCAGATTGTGTGAGGTCATCAGTACAGCAGGCTGTGTGTGGTCAGCAGTACACCAGGCTGTGTGAGGTCATCAGTACAGCTGGCTCTGTGAGGTCATCAGTACAGCTGGCTGTGTGAGGTCATCAGTACAGCTGGCTGTGTGTTTGTAGCAGGCTGTGTGAGGTCATCAGTACAGCTGGCTGTGTGTGTGCAGCAGGCTGTGTGAGGTCATCAGTACAGCAGGCTGTGTGAGGTCATCAGTACAGCTGGCTGTGTGTGTGCAGCAGGCTGTGTGAGGTCATCAGTACAGCTGGCTGTGTGTGTGCAGCAGGCTGTGTGAGGTCAGCAGTACAGCAGGCTGTGAGGTCATCAGTACAGCAGGCTGTGTGAGGTCATCAGTACAGCAGGCTGTGTGTGGTCAGCAGTACAGCAGGCTGTGTGAGGTCATCAGTACAGCAGGCTGTGTGAGGTCATCAGTACAGCAGGCTGTGTGTGGTCAGCAGTACATCAGGCTGTGTGAGGTCATCAGTACAGCTGGCTGTGTGAGGTCATCAGTACAGCTGGCTGTGTGAGGTCATCACTACAGCAGGCTGTGTGAGGTCATCAGTACAGCAGGCTGTGTGAGGTCATCAGTACAGCTGGCTGTGTGTGTGCAGCAGGCTGTGTGTGGTCATCAGTACAGCAGGCTGTGTGTGTGTGCAGCAGGCTCTGTGTGGTCAGCAGTGCAGCAGGCTGTGTGAGGTCAGCAGTGCAGCAGGCTGTGTGAGGTCAGCAGTGCAGCAGGCTGTGTGTGTGCGCAGCAGGCTTTGTGAGGTCAGCAGTACAGCTGGCTATGTGAGGTCATCAGTACAGCAGGCTGTGTGAGGTCATCAGTATAGCAGGCTGTATGTGGTCAGCAGTACAGCAGGCTGTGTGTGGTCATCAGTACAGCAGGCTGTGAGAGGTCATCAATACAGCAGGCTGTGTGAGGTCATCAGTACAGCTGGCTGTGTGAGGTCATCAGTGCAGCAGACTGTGTGAGGTTAGCAGTGCAGCAGGCTGTGTGAGGTCAGCAGTACAGCTGGCTGTGTGAGGTCAGCAGTACAGCAGGCTGTGTGAGGTTAGCAGTGCAGCAGGCTCTGTGTGGTCATCAGTACAGCTGGCCTTGTGAGGTCATCAGTACAGCAGGCTGTGTGAGGTCATAAGTACAGCAGGCTGTGTGAGGTCATCAGTACAGCAGGCTGTTTGAGGTCATCAGTGCAGCAGACTGTGTGAGGTTAGCAGTGCAGCAGGCTGTGTGAGGTCAGCAGTACAGCTGGCTGTGTGAGGTCATCAGTACAGCTGGCTGTGTGTGTGCAGCAGGCTGTGTGTGGTCATCAGTACAGCAGGCTGTGTGTGTGTGCAGCAGGCTCTGTGTGGTCAGCAGTGCAGCAGGCTGTGTGAGGTCAGCAGTGAAGCAGGCTGTGTGAGGTCAGCAGTGCAGCAGGCTGTGTGTGTGCGCAGCAGGCTTTGTGAGGTCATCAGTAAAGCAGGCTGTGTGAGGTCATCAGTATAGCAGGCTGTGTGAGGTCAGCAGTACAGCTGGCTATGTGAGGTCATCAGTACAGCAGGCTGTATATGGTCAGCAGTACAGCAGGCTGTGTGTGGTCATCAGTACAGCAGGCTGTGTGAGGTCATCAATACAGCAGGCTGTGTGAGGTCATCAGTACAGTTGGCTGTGGGAGGTCATCAATACAGCAGGCTGTGTGAGGTCATCAGTGCAGCAGACTGTGTGAGGTTAGCAGTGCAGCAGGCTGTGTGAGGTCAGCAGTACAGCTGGCTGTGTGAGGTCAGCAGTGCAGCAGGCTGTGTGAGGTTAGCAGTGCAGCAGGCTGTGTGGTCATCAGTACAGCTGGCCTTGTGAGGTCATCAGTACAGCTCGCTGTGTGAGGTCATCAGTACAGCTGGCTGTGTGTGTGCAGCTGGCTGTGTGAGGTCAGCAGTGCAGCAGGCTGTGTGTGTGCAGCAGGCTGTGCGAGGTCATCAGTACAGCAGGCTGTGTGTGTGCAGCAGGCTGTGCGAGGTCATCAGTACAGCAGGCTGTGTGTGGTCAGCAGTGCAGCAGGCTGTGTGTGTGCAGCAGGCTCTGTGAGGTCGTCAGTACAGCTGGCTGTGTGTGTGCAGCAGGCTGTGTGAGGTCATCAGTACAGCAGGCTGTATGTGGTCAGCAGTACAGCTGGCTGTGTGTGTGCAGCAGGCTATGTGAGGTCATTGTACAGCTGGCTGTGTGTGTGCAGCAGGCTGTGTGAGGTCATCAGTACAGTAGGCTGTGTGAGGTCATCAGTATAGCAGGCTGTGTGAGGTCATCAGTACAGCAGGCTGTGTGAGGTCATCAGTACAGCTGGCTGTGTGTGTTCAGCAGGCTGTGTGTGGTCATCAGTACAGCAGGCTCTGTGTGGTCAGCAGTGCAGCAGGCTGTGTGAGGTCAGCACTGCAGCAGGCTGTGTGTGTGCAGCAGGCTGTGTGAGGTCATCAGTACAGCAGGCTCTTTGAGGTCATCAGTATAGCAGGCTGCGTGAGGTCATCAGAACAGCAGGCTCTTTGAGGTCATCAGTATAGCAGGCTGTGTGAGGTCATCAGTACAGCAGGCTGTGTGTGGTCATCAGTACAGCAGGCTGTTTGAGGTTATCAGTACAGCAGGCTGTGTGAGGTCAGCAGTGCAGCAGGCTGTGTGTGTGCAGCAGGTTGTGTGAGGTCATCAGTACAGCAGGCTGTGTGTGGTCATCAGTATAGCAGGCTGTGTGAGGTTAGCAGTGCAGCAGGCTGTGTGAGGTCAGCAGTACAGCTGGCTGTGTGTGTGCAGCAGGCTGTGTGTGGTCATCAGTACAGCAGGCTGTGTGTGTGTGCAGCAGGCTCTGTGTGGTCAGCAGTGCAGCAGGCTGTGTGAGGTCAGCAGTGCAGCAGGCTGTGTGAGGTCAGCAGTGCAGCAGGCTGTGTGTGTGCGCAGCAGGCTTTGTGAGGTCAGCAGTACAGCTGGCTATGTGAGGTCATCAGTACAGCAGGCTGTGTGAGGTCATCAGTATAGCAGGCTGTATGTGGTCAGCAGTACAGCAGGCTGTGTGTGGTCATCAGTACAGCAGGCTGTGAGAGGTCATCAATACAGCAGGCTGTGTGAGGTCATCAGTACAGCTGGCTGTGTGAGGTCATCAGTGCAGCAGACTGTGTGAGGTTAGCAGTGCAGCAGGCTGTGTGAGGTCAGCAGTACAGCTGGCTGTGTGAGGTCAGCAGTACAGCAGGCTGTGTGAGGTTAGCAGTGCAGCAGGCTCTGTGTGGTCATCAGTACAGCTGGCCTTGTGAGGTCATCAGTACAGCAGGCTGTGTGAGGTCATAAGTACAGCAGGCTGTGTGAGGTCATCAGTACAGCAGGCTGTTTGAGGTCATCAGTGCAGCAGACTGTGTGAGGTTAGCAGTGCAGCAGGCTGTGTGAGGTCAGCAGTACAGCTGGCTGTGTGAGGTCATCAGTACAGCTGGCTGTGTGTGTGCAGCAGGCTGTGTGTGGTCATCAGTACAGCAGGCTGTGTGTGTGTGCAGCAGGCTCTGTGTGGTCAGCAGTGCAGCAGGCTGTGTGAGGTCAGCAGTGAAGCAGGCTGTGTGAGGTCAGCAGTGCAGCAGGCTGTGTGTGTGCGCAGCAGGCTTTGTGAGGTCATCAGTAAAGCAGGCTGTGTGAGGTCATCAGTATAGCAGGCTGTGTGAGGTCAGCAGTACAGCTGGCTATGTGAGGTCATCAGTACAGCAGGCTGTATATGGTCAGCAGTACAGCAGGCTGTGTGTGGTCATCAGTACAGCAGGCTGTGTGAGGTCATCAATACAGCAGGCTGTGTGAGGTCATCAGTACAGTTGGCTGTGTGAGGTCATCAATACAGCAGGCTGTGTGAGGTCATCAGTGCAGCAGACTGTGTGAGGTTAGCAGTGCAGCAGGCTGTGTGAGGTCAGCAGTACAGCTGGCTGTGTGAGGTCAGCAGTGCAGCAGGCTGTGTGAGTTTAGCAGTGCAGCAGGCTGTGTGGTCATCAGTACAGCTGGCCTTGTGAGGTCATCAGTACAGCTCGCTGTGTGAGGTCATCAGTACAGCTGGCTGTGTGTGTGCAGCTGGCTGTGTGAGGTCAGCAGTGCAGCAGGCTGTGTGTGTGCAGCAGGCTGTGCGAGGTCATCAGTACAGCAGGCTGTGTGTGTGCAGCAGGCTGTGCGAGGTCATCAGTACAGCAGGCTGTGTGTGGTCAGCAGTGCAGCAGGCTGTGTGTGTGCAGCAGGCTCTGTGAGGTCGTCAGTACAGCTGGCTGTGTGTGTGCAGCAGGCTGTGTGAGGTCATCAGTACAGCAGGCTGTATGTGGTCAGCAGTACAGCTGGCTGTGTGTGTGCAGCAGGCTATGTGAGGTCATTGTACAGCTGGCTGTGTGTGTGCAGCAGGCTGTGTGAGGTCATCAGTACAGTAGGCTGTGTGAGGTCATCAGTATAGCAGGCTGTGTGAGGTCATCAGTACAGCAGGCTGTGTGAGGTCATCAGTACAGCTGGATGTGTGTGTTCAGCAGGCTGTGTGTGGTCATCAGTACAGCAGGCTCTGTGTGGTCAGCAGTGCAGCAGGCTGTGTGAGGTCAGCACTGCAGCAGGCTGTGTGTGTGCAGCAGGCTGTGTGAGGTCATCAGTACAGCAGGCTCTTTGAGGTCATCAGTATAGCAGGCTGCGTGAGGTCATCAGAACAGCAGGCTCTTTGAGGTCATCAGTATAGCAGGCTGTGTGAGGTCATCAGTACAGCAGGCTGTGTGTGGTCATCAGTACAGCAGGCTGTTTGAGGTTATCAGTACAGCAGGCTGTGTGAGGTCAGCAGTGCAGCAGGCTGTGTGTGTGCAGCAGGTTGTGTGAGGTCATCAGTACAGCAGGCTGTGTGTGGTCATCAGTATAGCAGGCTGTGTGAGGTTAGCAGTGCAGCAGGCTGTGTGAGGTCAGCAGTACAGCTGGCTGTGTGAGGTCAGCAGTGCAGCAGGCTGTGTGAGGTTAGCAGTGCAGCAGGCTCTGTGTGGTCATCAGTACAGCTGGCCTTGTGAGGTCATCAGTACAGCTCGCTGTGTGAGGTCATCAGTACAGCTGGCTGTGTGTGTGCAGCTGGCTGTGTGAGGTCAGCAGTGCAGCAGGCTGTGTGTGTGCAGCAGGCTGTGCGAGGTCATCAGTACAGCAGGCTGTGTGTGTGCAGCAGGCTGTGCGAGGTCATCAGTACAGCAGGCTGTGTGTGGTCATCAGTACAGCAGGCTGTGTGTGGTCATCAGTACAGCAGGCTGTTTGAGGTTATCAGTACAGCAGGCTGTGTGAGGTCAGCAGTGCAGCAGGCTGTGTGTGTGCAGCAGGTTGTGTGAGGTCATCAGTACAGCAGGCTCTGTGTGGTCATCAGTACAGCTGACTGTGTGAGGTCATCAGTACAGCAGGCTGTGTGTGGTCAGCAGTACAGCAGGCTGTGTTTGGTCATCAGTACAGCAGGCTGTGTGAGGTCATCAGTACAGCAGGCTGTGTGAGGTCAGCAGTGCAGCAGGCTGTGTGTGTGCAGCAGGCTGTGCAAGGTCATCAGTACAGCCGGCTGTGTGTGTGCAGCAGGCTGTGTGTGGTCATCAGTACAGCAGGCTGTGTGTGTGTGCACCAGGCTCTGTGTGGTCAGCAGTGCAGCAGGCTGTCTGAGGTCAGCAGTGCAGCAGGCTGTGTGAGGTCATCAGTACAGCAGGCTGTGTGTGTGTGCACCAGGCTCTGTGAGGTCAGCAGTGCACCAGGCTCTGTGTGGTCAGCAGTGCAGCAGGCTGTCTGAGGTCAGCAGTGCAGCAGGCTGTGTGAGGTCATCAGTACAGCAGGCTGTGTGAGGTCATCAGTATAGCAGGCTGTGTGAGGTCAGCAATACAGCTGGCTATGTGAGGTCATCAGTACAGCTGGCTGTGTGAGGTCATCAGTGCAGCAGACTGTGTGAGGTTAGCAGTGCAGCAGGCTCTGTGTGGTCATCAGTACAGCTGGCCTTGTGAGGTCATCAGTACAGCTCGCTGTTTGAGGTCATCAGTACAGCTGGCTGTGTGTGTGCACCTGGCTGTGTGAGGTCAGCAGTGCAGCAGGCTGTGTGTGTGCAGCAGGCTGTGCGAGGTCATCAGTACAGCAGGCTGTGTGAGGTCAGCATTGCAGCAGGCTGTGTGTGTGCAGCAGGCTGTGCAAGGTCATCAGTACAGCAGGCTGTGTGTGGTCAGCAGTGCAGCAGGCTGTGTGTGTGCAGCAGGCTCTGTGAGGTCATCAGTACAGCTGGCTGTGTGTGTGCAGCAGGCTGTGTGAGGTCATCAGTACAGCAGGCTGTGTGTGGTGAGCAGTACAGCTGGCTGTGTGTGTGCAGCAGGCTATGTGAGGTCATTGTACAGCTGGCTGTGTGTGTGCAGCAGGCTGTGTGAGGTCATCAGTACAGTAGGCTGTGTGAGGTCATCAGTATAGCAGGCTGTGTGAGGTCATCAGTACAGCAGGCTGTGTGAGGTCATCAGTACAGCTGGCTGTGTGTGTGCAGCAGGCTGTGTGAGGTCATCAGTACAGCAGGCTGTGTGTGGTCAGCAGTACAGCTGGCTGTGTGTGTGCAGCAGGCTATGTGAGGTCATTGTACAGCTGGCTGTGTGTGTGCAGCAGGCTGTGTGAGGTCATCAGTACAGTAGGCTGTGTGAGGTCATCAGTATAGCAGGCTGTGTGAGGTCATCAGTACAGCAGGCTGTGTGAGGTCATCAGTACAGCTGGCTGTGTGTGTGCAGCAGGCTGTGTGAGGTCATCAGTACAGCAGGCTGTGTGTGGTCATCAGTACAGCGCTCTGTATGGTCAGCATTGCAGCAGGCTGTGTGAGGTCAGCACTGCAGCAGGCTGTGTGTGTGCAGCAGGCTGTGTGAGGTCATCAGTACAGCAGGCTCTTTGAGGTCATCAGTATAGCACGCTGTGTGAGGTCAGCAGTACAGCTGGCTGTGTGAGGTCATCAGTACAGCAGGCTGTGTGTGGTCATCAGTACAGCAGGCTGTGTGAGGTCATCAGTACAGCAGGCTGTGTGAGGTCATTAGTACAGCAGGCTGTGTGTGGTCAGCAGTACAGCAGGCTGTGTTTGGTCATCAGTACAGCAGGCTGTGTGAGGTCATCAGTACAGCAGGCTGTGTGAGGTCATCAGTACAGCAGGCTGTGTGAGGTCATAAGTACAGCAGGCTGTGTGAGGTCAGCATTGCAGCAGGCTGATTTTGTGCTGCAGGCTGTGCAAGGTCATCAGCACAGCAGGCTGTGTGTGGTCAGCAGTGCAGCAGATTGTGTGAGGTCATCAGTACAGCAGGCTGCGTGTGGTCAGCAGTACATCAGGCTGTGTGAGGTCATCATTACAGCTGGCTCTGTGAGGTCATCAGTACAACTGGCTGTGTGTTTGCAGCAGGCTGTGTGAGGTCATCAGTACAGCTGGCTGTGTGTGTGCAGCAGGCTGTGTGAGGTCATCAGTACAGCTGGCTGTGTGTGTGCAGCAGGCTGTGTGAGGTCATCAGTACAGCTGGCTGTGTGTGTGCAGCAGGCTGTGTGAGGTCAGCAGTACAGCAGGCTGTGTGAGGTCATCAGTACAGCAGGCTGTGTGAGGTCATCAGTACAGCAGGCTGTGTGTGGTCAGCAGTACAGCTGGCTGTGTGAGGTCATCAGTACAGCAGGCTGTGTGAGGTCATCAGTACAGCAGGCTGTGTGTGGTCAGCAGTACATCAGGCTGTGTGAGGTCATCAGTACAGTTGGCTGTGTGAGGTCATCAGTACAGCTGGCTGTGTGTGTGCAGCAGGCTGTGTGTGGTCATCAGTACAGCAGGCTGTGTGTGTGTGCAGCAGGCTCTGTGTGGTCAGCAGTGCAGCAGGCTGTGTGAGGTCAGCAGTGCAGCAGGCTGTGTGAGGTCAGCAGTGCAGCAGGCTATGTGTGTGCGCAGCAGGCTTTGTGAGGTCATCAGTAAAGCAGGCTGTGTGAGGTCATCAGTATAGCAGGCTGTGTGAGGTCAGCAGTACAGCTGGCTATGTGAGGTCATCAGTACAGCAGGCTGTATATGGTCAGCAGTACAGCAGGCTGTGTGTGGTCATCAGTACAGCAGGCTGTGTGAGGTCATCAATACAGCAGGCTGTGTGAGGTCATCAGTACAGTTGGCTGTGTGAGGTCATCAATACAGCAGGCTGTGTGAGGTCATCAGTGCAGCAGACTGTGTGAGGTTAGCAGTGCAGCAGGCTGTGTGAGGTCAGCAGTACAGCTGGCTGTGTGAGGTCAGCAGTGCAGCAGGCTGTGTTAGGTTAGCAGTGCAGCAGGCTCTGTGTGGTCATCAGTACAGCTGGCTGTGTGAGGTCAGCAGTGCAGCAGGCTGTGTTAGGTTAGCAGTGCAGCAGGCTGTGTGAGGTCATCAGTACAGCTGGCTGTGTGTGTGCAGCTAGCTGTGTGAGGTCAGCAGTGCAGCAGGCTGTGTGTGTGCAGCTGGCTGTGTGAGGTCAGCAGTGCAGCAGGCTTTGTGTGTGCAGCAGGCTGTGCGAGGTCATCAGTACAGCAGGCTGTGTGTGTGCAGCAGGCTGTGCGAGGTCATCAGTACAGCAGGCTGTGTGTGGTCAGCAGTGCAGCAGGCTGTGTGTGTGCAGCAGGCTCTGTGAGGTCATCAGTACAGCTGGCTGTGTGTGTGCAGCAGGCTTTGTGAGGTCATCAGTACAGCAGGCTGTATGTGGTCAGCAGTACAGCTGGCTGTGTGTGTGCAGCAGTTTATGTGAGGTCATTGTACAGCTGGCTGTGTGTGTGCAGCAGGCTGTGTGAGGTCATCAGTACAGTAGGCTGTGTGAGGTCATCAGTATAGCAGGCTGTGTGAGGTCATCAGTACAGCAGGCTGTGTGAGGTCATCAGTACAGCTGGCTGTGTGTGTGCAGCAGGCTGTGTGTGGTCATCAGTACAGCAGGCTCTGTGTGGTCAGCAGTGCAGCAGGCTGTGTGAGGTCAGCACTGCAGCAGGCTGTGTGTGTGCAGCAGGCTGTGTGAGGTCATCAGTACAGCAGGCTCTTTGAGGTCATCAGTATAGCAGGCTGTGTGAGGTCATCAGTACAGCAGGCTGTGTGTGGTCATCAGTACAGCAGGCTGTTTGAGGTTATCAGTATAGCAGGCTGTGTGTGGTCATCAGTACAGCAGGCTGTGTGAGGTCAGCAGTGCAACAGGCTGTGTGTGTGCAGCAGGTTGTGTGAGGTCATCAGTACATCAGGCTGTGTGAGGTCATCAGTACAGCAGGCTGTGTGTGGTCAGAAGTACAGCTGGCTGTGTGTGTGCAGCAGGCTTTGTGCGTGCAGCAGTGCAGTAGGCTCTGTGCGTTGTAGCGCTGCAGCAGGCTGTGTGAGTTTAGCAGTGCAGTTCTCTGATGGCTGGTTTTGTTCCTGAAGGGCCGAAGCTGGATCGTGAAGCGCAGCTATGAGGACTTCCGTGTTTTGGACAAGCACCTCCATCTCTGCATCTATGACCGGCGCTTCTCCCAGCTTTCTGAGATGCCTCGGCTGGACAGTCTGACTGACCAGACAGAGGTGAGTGGTCTGATCATGTCCTCTGATCCATGCCCAGTTCATGTGTCTGCAGGAAGCTGACGTCCTCCAGTGAGACCAGTAGGTGGTGCTGGGAACTGCCTCCGGTCTCACTGAAAAGCTGGAGGTGCAGATTCAGGCTTTTAAATGTGTTACCGTGGTAACTCAGTAGGAGTAACGCTGGCCTCTCTCCCCTCCTCAGTCTGTCTCCCAGATGTTGTTGGCTTACCTCTCTCGACTCTCAGCTATAGCTGACAACAAGATCAACTGTGGCCCCGCCCTCACCTGGATGGAGGTAAGGTCTTTGTTTTGAAATGATTGTTCCTTCCAGAACCGGCCCGATTCCTTCTAGTTCTGCTAGTTAGCCTCCATGATCCTCCTTCCGCATACTGAGGGTAGGTTCCTCTGAGGGGCGTCTGAAGTCCTGCAGGACAGTCAGGGAAACATCAGGGCTGGTCGATGATCCATGTTTCTGCTGGGTTCTGTGGGGTTCCGCCTTTTTGCTCCAGATGTTCAAACTGTGGAGACAGTCCCGCCTTCTGTGGACCCACTAATGCCTCGCTGTGTGTGTTGGACAGGTGGACAATAAGGGGAACCACCTGTTGGTCCATGAGGAGTCCTCCATCAACGTTCCCGCCATCGCTGCTGCTCACGTCATCAAACGCTACATCGCTCAGGCCTCAGACGAGCTTTCCTTTGAGGTGACAGTAGGCAGAGGGAACTGGTTCCTGATGGGAGCCAGCTGGACTCATGTTAGGTTTAAACACCAAACACCTTATTCAGCAACCTGCACAAAGAATGACACAGAGAATTTAGTATATTTTACTTGCAAGGAGAGGGGATCAGAAACTGCATTCAGTTACAACTTCAAACCCACTCTGAAGCAGTATCTGCTCTCCAAGCCCTTTATTGAAGAAACGCCCTGATTACAATGTGGTTTCAACCGCTAAAGGGGGAGGGAACAGAACCCAGTTGAAACCAGAATTTTCGTACAACATCATACAACATCAGAGGATAAGGAGAACCCCTCTCCTTATCTAGTTGCACAGTTCTCCATTCTCCTCCACACCCTTAACGACATCTGTTAACAGCAGTCGCAGTCAACATCCCTCCTGCACAGACTTAAAAAACATTAATGACACAGCAAACAAAACTAAATGTTTTAACACTCTTTGTAATATGAGTAAGATAGAGATAACAAAATGTGTAAGTATAATATGATTAAAGTAATATGATTAAAGTAGAATAACTTATGTTCAATTAATTAACCCAACATTTCCCTCCTGTTTATTCACTTTAAGCTATTTATTTTTATCATTCAATAGTTACTTCTTTTCAGATTTTCAACTAAGAAATCATTCTTTTTTCTTTTTTTAGCTGTAAAGGGTACACTCAGAGGTACTTTAAACTGGTGGGTTATTGTCGTTGGGATTAGGATAAAAGTCAGGAAAGTGTAAAGAGAATTCATCCTCTTCGCTGTCTTCATCATCCGATAGGTGTTCCTCAGTGGACATAAGGGCATACATTTCTGTTTTAATGGGTTGTATTGCAGTGGTAATTAGTCTATTTAGCAGCAATCTAATACATGGAATACAACAACATCCACATAAGGTCAGGATGGCGGCAAATATAGCTACAGACATCAAAATAGAAAGTACCAGTTGTTTGTATTTACCAAAAATGTCTCCAGATCCATCCCACATTTTTGTGTCAACTCCAGAATGGTCTTTCATTTTGCTGTTAAGAGAGCGAAGGCCTTCAAGGGCCTTTGTGAGACTGCCATCTGCAGCAGTGTTGTTGGGAATAAAGGTGCAACACTGATCTCCAAAAATAGAGCACACACCACCTTTTTCAGCTAACAACATGTCAACAGCAATACGGTTCTGGAAAGCCATCAGAGAGGTAGCTGACAATTGTTCATGGACGGCGGAGAAGCCTTGTTCTGTTTTATTTCCCAGCCTCTGGACGTTATAATGGATGTAGTTGATCCTGTCTACATTTTTATTTATAGTACACCACCAGCATAAGAAAGATTCAAATCCTGCAGAAACTTGATTCACTAGTTTATACTCATCTGGAACACCTCTGGGTACTCCAATACTGTCAATATAAGTAGGGTCATCTGGACTCCACGCATTTTCAGATGCCCTCCTTCTTCTAGTATGCCATGTGTGAGGTAAAATACTGTTTACAGTCGTTAACAATTCATCCATTGTGAGTGAAGTAATAGAAACAGGTAAAATCAAGGTGACTGCAGCACACAATCCAGTGGTGTTGCATGGAAGTCTGTCAAACAATCTGTCATCTCCACACCACCACCAGATGTCACTGCGGGATTGAGGTTTAAAAAAGGTGGATACCAGTAAAATGCTTGCACATTGTTTTTCATTTAGTGTACCCAATTTTGGGCCCACTCCGGTCCTGTTTACACAGGTGAAATTTGCCACAGCCACTTTCTTCAAAAAGATTGGTTTTTTCTTCTCATCTGTGGTCAGGGGATAGATCTTATCCCAATAGGTGCAATTATCAGTTGGAACTGTATAATTCATTATATTTAGAAGACATTGAGGAGTTATGGTGGCAGGAACCACACGTAACAGCGGTCTGGCTCCCATACACACAAGACAATCATTAGACACTGTTTTAGCTGCTTGTTCTGCCATTAAAAGCCAGTTGTTTGTTTGCCCAGAGATTCCAGTGGTGACTTGAAACAATTCATCTGTTTTAAGCGGGTCATTAATATTTTGAATTTTTATCTGTTCACCTTGGGCAGAAGTAAGAATCCCTTGTATCTCATCTCCTTCTTGTGTAACATTTGCAGAGCACAGATACAATGTCCAACATGGATCGGTTCCACTAGACCGTGCACATAGAAATGAGGAAGAACAGCCTTCCTTCTCAAGGGGTTCTGCTGTGGAGTTTATTGTCATAGTGAAAACTTTGGAGGCATGGTTAACAGTGAACCCTGATATTCTACTCATCCATTTCTTAGCTAAAGATGTCCATCCATATGATCCTTTTTTCCACTGTCCAGTGGTTCTGAAAACTCCCCAACTCTTTTGAGTTCTTTGAACTACACGGGGATATAGGTAGAAATCATAACCTCGCCAATCTCCCGGGTCAATTTTAAATCTTTGCGAGAATGTTTGAAAAGGAATAGTCACTACACTGATTACTCTAGTAGAGTTATAGCAGAGATAGACGTCCCTTTTACAAATAGCTGGCTCATGGGGGCAACAAGAATCCTTGCCCTGAGTGAGAGCTAAAAACAAAACTAATATGAAAAGTTGCAACATCATCTAGGTTCAAACTTCAAAAAGTTTCCTATGGGTAATCTTTTACACAGTGGTCTACTTCCTATGACCTCTCGGCAGAGTTGTGTACAATCATCACCAGTTTGAGACGGTTGTATACTAAAAATACAACCCCCTTTGTACGATGGACTTCCTCTGAAGGTCGGTGAAGGAGACCAAATGCGTATTCTATAACAGGTACCACAGTAGAATTACTAGAGTGCTAAGCAGTATGGTAAGGTTCCACAGAATAATTAAGAAAGTGATTTTACTTATTACTCATCTGATCTAACTATCACTTTCTTGCAATCCATTTAGAAAACAAATCTATTATAACCAAACAGAATTGAAAGGATAAATAGGTTTAGGGAAAGCACCTTTTTTAGGTCTTAAATTTCCTTGAAGATTATGTTTAGCACATATTAGACA
Organism: Cyprinodon tularosa; assembly: GCF_016077235.1. Taxonomy (NCBI): domain Eukaryota; kingdom Metazoa; phylum Chordata; class Actinopteri; order Cyprinodontiformes; family Cyprinodontidae; genus Cyprinodon; species Cyprinodon tularosa. The sequence continues at coordinate 491,340 of NW_024039117.1, forward strand.
TGCTTTACAAAAGTTTTTTGCATAAAATATAAATCCATATGCTGTATAATGATGCTCAATGCTCAATCAATCCTACAATCCCCCCGTTTGAGACATGAGTGAAATCATGACTCAATATAGCAGCTCATTCAAAGAAATTTTTTTATTTGGAAGGATTGGTTTATGTTCTGGTCATATATAGGGGCCATCATGGATTTTATGATAGTTTGGCTGAATAACATGTTTGTTTCGTTGAATGTCATCCCCACTTCACATGTATTTAATAAGAAATGTTATGTTTAATGCAATGTTACGATGAAATTAGGACAGCAACTAACAATTATTTCGTAAATCGATCAGTCTATCGTTAATTCTTTCGATTAATTGGTTAGCCAAAAGTTCTGTAAAGAAGATTACTAATGACATTAAACCAGGTGAAACCAAAACATTTCCTCCTGAAGAGCTCCGGACGGAAGTTATTGACAGACAAAAACATTTTATATCGTATTTGCAAAATGTTTATAAATTTATTTTACAGTTTTGGTATGATTACTGATCCAAGTGGGTTACTCTGTCGGGGAAAGCCAGATTTTACATGTATATTATGTGTTAGAGTCTCTATACTCCATTTAATGATGAATCACTAAATTTGTTTACGAATATGTAAATAAACAATGAATATGATTCATGTTTTCAGCCACAGATAAAATACATGAGATGGGCAACACAGAGTAACTACAGCCCAGATGTTCAACTTTCATAGTGAAGTTATTATTTTTAATGAAGCATAGTAGGTAAAAATATAAGAGTGGGGTTTAACTCTGCACGATTCTATATATTCAGAAGAAAGTACTGTATTTACCGTCTGTCTCAGTTGTTCAAATAAAATCATTTACAAAGTGGAAAACAGTCCTAATTCCACATTCATCAGAGCCGGTGATACTCCAACATTGATAAACAGCATCTAGTTAGTGTAGTGCTTAAAAATGTTTATTAATGTAGCAAAATGCTCCTTTTTTCTTTAAACAATGAATTCCTCTCATCAGTACTGATGCTCATATCAAGCATAAAAAAAAAAGGCATGCATAATGCATAGTACCAATGACACCAGACCAATAGTGTCCCTACCAGGGATGGGATGCCCAGCCTCTGTCTAAGCAAAGCATAGAGCATCCCTGCCTAAGAGGTTAACTGGACATTCAGGTAAAGTCAGTACAGACAGCCGGCAGGAGAGTCCTTCAGGGTCTCTCAACCACACAAGCTGGATCTCCTGCACAGCCTTTAAATGACCTTGAGCTGATCGGACTATGACAGTCTCAGGTCCTTGGCCAGCACCTGGAATTTGTTGTTTAACAGTTGTTCTGCATGCACCACTGTCACACAGGAAAACTGTTGGGGTGCTATTCACATGTATAGTTAATACAACTAATCCTTATTTATGCATATTAATTATGTTTTTGATAAAAATGCTTTGGCTAAAATGCCATCAGAAGGCTGATAAATAGAGAGGAAAAAAGGACAAGAACAGAGGGACAAAACCTAGAACAAATAATGAATGTCTATTCTATTAACATTTCTCTATCTGTAGAATAGGACTGTTTTATAGGTTTTCTTGTCAGGGGGGGCCCCCTGCCCATCCATGCCCAGGGCCCCAAATTTCCTAAATCCGCCCCTGCCTATAGACCATCATGACAGGAAAAAATGGATTTTCAGCTGGCCCCTGACCCGCCAAAGGATTTGGCAGCTCAATTAAAGGAAACACTCAATTTCAGGTTTGGGTTCAGGGGCTGGCTGTGGGGAGATTAAGCCTCCCCCCATATCTTTTGACCAAGCCCCCACAGGTCCCCCAGAATGGGTAACCCTTGTGGAGGTGCTGGGCATAGGAGAATAAGCCGGTAGATTCTCAACTTTAGGAGCTGGCAAGACTGGGGCTGAAGCAGAAGCAGCAGCAGCACCAAGTTCATTTGGGTCTTGCTGTAAAGCTGCTTGTGCAGCTGCTTGTGCTTGCTGTAATAATGCTGAATATGGACCTACAGGTAAATCATCTTTACGATGGGTATGTGCAAGGGTATGGGTTCTTTTATTGTGGTTCTGCAGGCTCCTGTATCACACAAAATTTAACAGGAGTGCCCTGGACCATCAGAACTATTTCTGGTCTATAACATTTCTTTAAAAAAAAAATCTTCTAGGTTTAAGACATCCATATTTTCACCCTCTATCTCTCTAATAGAAAATGGTTGATCATCTAGTCATGCTGAGCTTCCTGCTTTTGTGGTTTACTTTGACAGTGTCTAGCTATGTGGCCTTTTTTTCCACATGACCAACACGCTCTGGAATTATCAGTTGAGCGTGATCCAAAATCTCTTCCCTTACACGGCCTCGGCCCCTACCTCTGGACTGCTGATAAAACACAGTGTCCTCTTCCTCCCTATAAAACACAGTGGATTCTTTATTGTGATTCTTTTTACTTTTTATGACTTTCTCTGCATGCAGGGCGTGGTTTATATACTTTTGGAGTGTTGCACCACTCATCTCTATGTGGTGACGATTTACCCATTCTTGAATTACACATTCTTCCACATCCTTCTTTGGAGAGGGAATTCCTTCTACTGCTTTTCTTTGTCTCTCCTCCCTCTCTCTGTTAGCTCTGCACTCTCCCTCTTCTCTCTGTCCTGCCAATTTCATCCAGACCATGGTTTGCATGTAACCTTCTTTTGCCATCAAAGTGTCTTTATTTTTGCTTTTTGTTTTTATTTTTTGTTGCAATTCTTTAATGTTTGCGGTGCTCAATTTACCATTAAAACCGTAGTTTTTTATCCAGTGACACAATGGCTCTACCGCCAATGGGTCATCATTTTCGACTGCTTTCCAATCTTTGCACTGGAGTTTCTCTAATAACTTCTGTTTTTCTTTACTTTGCCCCTTTCCCATTTTGAACTAAATTTGGGCCCAGTGGGTTTTCAACACCTGTCGTGTTCTAAACACTGGGGCTTCAGACAAGATGGTGATCAACGACTTTTTGTGGTAAAACTCACTTCAACCCTTACAGGTGGAGTTTTCTTGTCTACAAACATCCACAAAAGCTCACCATTTAACCCTTGTCTTTTTGGTATGAAATACAGATATCTAGTGATATCTATATTTCCTTACACACGCACACACACACACACACACACTCACTGCGCAGTTAACTTTTACTTTATTTCTGTTTACTTATTTTAAACACAGAGGACGCCGCTATCCTATGCAGAATTTAACTAGTTTACAACTCGGGGAGCCTGCCCTTACAAACTAGGGGAGCCTGCCCTCCCGCGGACTTTAACTGTTTTAAAATTTCTATTTTACCTGATAGAGTCTAGAATTGTCAGGGTTTTAGTACAAAAGGGGGACCTCGTTACCCCATGCGGAATTTAACTATTTAAGATAGAGGACACCGCCGTCCTTCACGAGGTTTAAACTGTTTGCAAAGGGGAATCTCGTGACCCCACGCTGAGAGGACTTCAAAAGGGGAATCTCGTGACCCCACGCCCTTCACTTCGATCTTTTTTTCTTTTTTTTTATATTATTATATTTTTATAAATTTTTTATATTTTATATATTTTTCTTCCAATAATTCACTCACTCCTTATTAAAAGAAAAACTACTCACAATTCTCTGCGTCCTCGAAATGCTTCAACCGTCGGACCCCAGCTTGTAAGGGAGAGACCAGTCCCGTAAAGGGTCTCTTTGCTGCGGCCGCAGGCTTATCTGGATCTCACTCACCTGCTGGGGGTCGTCGGGTATCTTGCAATCCGGCTCGAAGGACCAATTAATGTTAGGTTTAAACACCAAACACCTTATTCAGCAACCTGCACAAAGAATGACACAGAGAATTTAGTATATTTTACTTGCAAGGAGAGGGGATCAGAAACTGCATTCAGTTACAACTTCAAACCCACTCTGAAGCAGTATCTGCTCTCCAAGCCCTTTATTGAAGAAACGCCCTGATTACAATGTGGTTTCAACCGCTAAAGGGGGAGGGAACAGAACCCAGTTGAAACCAGAATTTTCGTACAACATCATACAACATCAGAGGATAAGGAGAACCCCTCTCCTTATCTAGTTGCACAGTTCTCCATTCTCCTCCACAACCTTAACGACATCTGTTAACAGCAGTCGCAGTCAACATCCCTCCTGCACAGACTTAAAAAACATTAATGACACAGCAAACAAAACTAAATGTTTTAACACTCTTTGTAATATGAGTAAGATAGAGATAACAAAATGTGTAAGTATAATATGATTAAAGTAATATGATTAAAGTAGAATAACTTATGTTCAATTAATTAACCCAACAACTCACCGCATCACCGCAGGGTTCATCTGTCCTCTGCTGCCTGTCGATACAGATGGGCAGCAGAGACCCATCCATTCACTACCTGATAATACAGCTAAAGTATTCACTCCCTGATCATAATGCTAAAGTATTCACTCCCTGATCATAATCCTAAAGTATTCACTCCCTGGTCATAATGCTAAAGTATTCACTCCCTGGTCATAATGCTAAAGTATTCACTCCCTGGTCTTAATGCTAAAGTATTCACTCCCTGATCATAATGCTAAAGTATTCACTCCCTGATCATAATCCTAAAGTATTCACTCCCTGGTCATAATGCTAAAGTATTCACTCCCTGGTCATAATGCTAAAGTATTCACTCCCTGATCATAATCCTAAAGTATTCACTCCCTGGTCATAATGCTAAAGTATTCACTCCCTGGTCATAATGCTAAAGTATTCACTCCCTGGTCATAATGCTAAAGTATTCACTCCCTGGTCTTAATGCTAAAGTATTCACTCCCTGGTCAGTTAGGTATTGGTACCCCATATTGTTAAGTCATTCACACCCCTAGTTTTAATGCTAAAGTATCAGTACCACTCATATGGCTAAACTGTTCCCACCCCTGGTCACATGGCTATGCATGCATCCAGAACACTCATCCTGAACTGCATGGGTCAGATGATTCTGCTTCAGCTCTTAGAATGAGTCCAGAACCATCTCTCATGGTTTGGAACCTGAAACTGTTTTCAGAGTTTAGCAGTTTGTAGAAGCAGATCATGTTTTTGCTCCACAGTGTTTGATGATGGCTTCAGAACCTTCCTTTTCCTCCTGTTGTTTTCCTGCAGGTTGGAGACATCGTGTCTGTGATCGACATGCCACCCAAAGAGGACACCACATGGTGGAGGGGCAAGCATGGCTTCCAGGTACAAGCACTGCAGATATCCACCAATATCTGTCATCTCAACTGTTTCCCACCTGCCTCTATAGCTGAGGAGCCCTCAGCATTGAGGCTGTGTGGTGCAGAGCCTGGTGGATCACAGCAGTATTTAAGGAATCTCTGATGGTGAGGAGCTGGAATCATGGTTAAGATCCTAAAGGGAACCAGAACAAATGTGCTCTCAGCTTCTGTCTGAGCTCCATTGCATCAGAATGAGGATCCAGCAGCACCTGCTAAAGGCCTGTTGGGCTCTGTCTTTATTAGAGGGCTCTGGACTGTATCCCAGTCTGACCTGCTGATCCCAGTCTGACCAGTGTATAACTTTTGTCCAAAAGGCAGCCAGTTTGTTTCCAGCCTGTTTCAGCCTTCCTGTTATCTGCGTCCACTCCTACTCTCTCACAGCGTGCAATGAAAGGACGGCTAGCTGTGAATCTTCTCCAGTCGTCACCATCATCTTCCTCTTTCTCTCGATCAGTCTGGGGCTGAATGATCAGGGCTGATCAAACTGAAGCCGGTCTGCATTTGGTCACCAGTTGATTTATGTTTTTATCCTTATGCATCTATTCCCTTAGATAAAAAGAAACATAAATTTATTTGACTGAAACGTGACCTGATTTCTAGAGCATCAGACTGGCTGAGGACAGCTGCTCCACCTGTACTCTACAGGATCTAAAGCATTATAAGAAATCTGTTGTCACCATAGTGATGGTTAAAGCAGCTACTGAGTTCAGTAAAGGAATGAAGTATAGAAAGGTTTGAGTGTGAACGCTGCAGCCCAGTCCTCCTGTCACCACAGCTCTCCCTCTGCTCTCCTCCCTTCAGGTGGGCTTCTTTCCCAGTGAATGTGTGGAGCTCATCAATGATAAAGTGCCGCAGTCCATGACCAACTCTGTGCCAAAACCAGGTACCGCTCTTCCTCCTGCTCCTCTTCCTGCTGTGTGCTTTGGATGGTTGTTAGAATCGGCCCCCTTCTCATGTCAGATTGACCCAATTAAAGGCTACCCCCACCCCCACCACCCCCCAGCCCCAGCTGTTTAGATTATTATTAAGATACAACCCCATTCAGAACCAAACCTGCGTCTGGTCTCTGGACCGTCATGTGGTTGAACGCCAGGTTCCAGCCAGGAAAAATTAGAAGGTTTACTGGTTTTACTAGAGCCAAAGTTTTCTGGTTTATTTCTCCCAGTAAAAAAAAAAGGAATGCTACTAATGCCAACCCACCACTACCCCTCACCCCCCACCACACACTCTCTACTTTCATTGATGCATCGTTTTCTTCTCTCACAGGATGTTGCATATCTGCATTCTTTTTAATCAGAGCTCTAACCTAATGTCCTGAATTTACTGATCACCTGCACCACAGGTGATGAACGTCACATTGGCCGTTTCTCAGTTCACAAGAACGCCAGTATGTTCTCAACAAGTCCGTTCTCGCCAAGAACCCAGGAAAGTCTGGACTCTGGGAGAACGGGAGCACGCAGAATAAATCTGGGTCAACTGGAACAGATGCGTAGGGATGACATCACCACATTCAAAGCTAGTCTAGAGCTGCATTTCTCCTCCCGTTACTAATAGTCTCTAGAAAATAATAATTTATGACTTTTTTTTTATTTAGTTAGGAAATAATAATGAACACAGTCAGATAAACACAAATCAAATGAACATTTTGCCAAATAAACCAATCAAACCTCCATCAGAGCCAGTGGTACTTCACCTACGGCTATGCAGAGAGAGGGCTGCTGCAGACGGGCTAACGTTAGCCCTGGCTGCTGCTGACGGGCTAAGGTTAGCTCTGGCTGCTGCAGACGGGCTAACCTTTAGCCCTGGCTGCTGCAGACGGGCTAACCTTTAGCCCTGGCTGCCGCAGACGGGCTAACCTTTAGCCCTGGCTGCTGCAGACGGGCTAAGGTTAGCTCTAGCTGCTGCAGACGGGCTAACCTTTAGCCCTGGCTGCTGCAGACGGGCTAACGTTGGCCCTGGCTGCTGCAGCCGGGCAAACCTTAGCCCTGGCTTCTGCAGACGGGCTAACGTTGGCCCTGGCTGCTGCAGACAGCCTAACCTTAGCCCTGGCTGCTGCAGACGGGCTAACGTTAGCCCTGGCTGCTGCAGACGGGCAAACCTTTAGCCCTGGCTGCTGCAGACGGGCAAACCTTTAGCCCTGGCTGCTGCAGACGGGCTAACCTTTAGCCCTGGCTGCTGCAGACGGGCTAACCTTTAGCCCTGGCTGCTGCAGACGGGCTAACCTTTAGCCCTGGCTGCTGCAGACGGGCTAACCTTTAGCCCTGGCTGCTGCAGACGGGCTAACCTTTAGCCCTGGCTGCTGCAGACGGGCTAACCTTTAGCCCTGGCTGCTGCAGACGGGCTAACCTTTAGCCCTGGCTGCTGCAGACGGGCTAACCTTTAGCCCTGGCTGCTGCAGACTTGCTAACGTTAGCCCTGGCTGCTGCAGACGGGCTAACGTTAGCCCTGGCTGCTGCAGACGGGCTAACGTTAGCCCTAGCCGCTGCAGATGGGCCAACGTTAGCCCAGGCTACTAGAGACGGGCTAACCTTAACCCTAGCTGCTACAGACGGGCTAACGTTAGCCCTAGCCGCTGCAGACGGGCTGACGTTAGCCCTGGCCACTGCAGAAGACATCATCATCATCTCAAATGATCTTAAAACGTACGTTTATTGAACAGCAGCAACAGAAAAGAGAACTTTTAACTTAATACTCTGAGCTCTGTGAGCGCTAACCTGGAAGCTGCTGCTGCCGCAGTGCATGCTGGGACAGCTGTCAGTCTGGAGAACGGACAAGTCAACTAAAGAGGGAGGGGCCAGAACTACATCCGGGGACTTTGTCCGTTCTCGGTCTGCTGTTCTTGTGAATTGAAACAGGCTGAGGACGTTTCAGGAGAACACATGAGGACGCGTATTGAGAAACGGCTACTGTCTGCGCTGCTGTGCTTGTTTGCGTTGTTCATGATGTTAGCCGGTTTTAGCATGTCTCCGTTTGTTTAGCATGCCTCTGACTGTGACTCCTCTGCCTCAGCCTCCCCCTCCTCCGGCCTGCCGCCTGCTTCATGGAGTCTCTTCCCCCCCTGTGCGTGTTGGTATACACACCTCACCTGTCTTGAGTATTCAGCCTCACTCACCTGCATCTGAACACACACTAGATCATTCAGCCTGTAACCTTAATCGGCAGATGAATTCAGTTAGAACACATAAGGACTCGGCTGCTTTGTTACCCGACTTAAAGTGCTTTTCTCCCTTTGATTTTCTCATGTCTCCATCATCCTCCATCCATCCCAATGTGTTGGTCCATCCGTCCATGGGAATTGCATGCAGACTTGGAGATGGAGAGTGTAATGCCGGACAGTGCATGGGTGGCCGACCCGCTAAACCACTACAATCTGAGCTCAGGTAGAGATATCCCCCCCGCAATCCTGGTGTTTTTTCTGCCAGTTCCAAACTTCACAGACCCTCCTCCCCTCTCCTGGTGATGGTAGCTCTGTGCGTCTCTGGTGTTTCGCTGACTTGTCTTAAAGGTTTTCTTTGTTTTTAGGTAGTTTTATTGGTAGAAAACATTTTAAACATCAGTTGTTTTCACATACCTGAATGTAAAATGTGTTTTCCTTACATTTTCTGTTCCCTTTTCACCTCCGGGTCTCAGCTTTGGACCCATACCTCCCACTCCTCCTCTAAACGTCTTACCATCTTGGTAAGACGCTTAGAATCCAGATGCTCAACTGTTAGCAGTTCTCAGCTTTAACTTTCTCCAGTTAAATGGTCCAAAACAATAAGGATTCAGTCCATAGTTGGCTTCGGTCTTCTGCTGTCCGTCCTATTAATCCCTCCAGCTCCAGTCTGTCCTGCATTTCTCCCAGTGTACCTGGCGGCCTCCTGCTGATGCATGCAGTGTGCTGTGCGTTCCACAGGAGATTATCTGAGTGGTTGCTGGATGTCCTGAAGACTTCATCCCTGTCAGTTCAGTTTATGTGTGTGGCTTCAAGTCACAAACCATCGTATCAATCAGACAGGATCATCCAGTCAGATTAAAGGTTCAACGTTTTCTATTAAAGGAAAAGCAGCTGATTGCATCCATTCATTGACTTTTCTGGATCCTCTGCTCCTGGATGAGCAGGTTGAGACGGTAGATATTGATCCTTCAGCAATCCCTCACACAGAGCATGCATGTGGTGACAGTGGAGAGGAAAAACCTCCAGCAGAACCAGAACCAGGCTCAGAATGAGCAGCCATCTGCTGAGGTTGACTGGGGTTCAAGGAGACAGAATTGGCACTATAGAAATAAACTGAAATCAATTGAATAAACTGGAATATTGCAATGTTTATGTTCATGTTGTTGTTGATAGAAGCAGAGAGATGACAGGAAGAGGAAAGGTGCTCCTGGTTGTGTTTGTCTCTGTGTGGGGGAAAGCCGTCTGTTTTTGGTGGAAGGTGAAAGGTTGCTGCAGGAACGTATGGTGGTGCGCTAGGTCTCCACCAGCCTGGATTTATTTCATCTGTTCACAATGAAGGCCCTATAAACCCATCCAAGAATCGTTAAAGCTTTGTCCTGGGAGACTCGGTCTCTCCGTCTCCCTCTCCATAGCGACTGGAAGAACACATTCCTGCAGGGAACCACACGGCTCTGGAAAAATCTCCTCGCTCTGCCTAGATCCACTTCCCCCTCTGCCAACTATTGCTGGATGGAAACCGTTGGCACGCAGCTGTCTCCGATCGAATCAAACGTGCAGCTCGTGCCGTTAATCCGTACCGCTGCTGGAACTGGGATTAGAATCTGCTTCCCTACATTAATAGTGGGGCTTTGTGTTTGAAATTCATTAGAAATGAGCAAGTCGGAACTTTAGATGAATAGTGGCCGTTAGATATCTTTGCTCTCCAGACGGCCCAGTAGACCTGACCCAGATGCACAGTCTGCTATTATCTGCTTTCCTCTTCATCGCGTTGGGGAACCGACGACTCGGCAGCTGTGAGCAAATCCCAGCCAAGACAGCTGGTTATGTGAGGCAGAGGAAGGGAGACGGGGAGAGAATGTGAGAGACAGAGTGTGATTTGTCTCCCGTTTTCAAGGATTTCAGATCATTTCCTGTTGCTGTGAAAATATGCAGGCTGCTTTGTGTAATATGTTGCAGTGGCGCCTCAGTAAGGGACTGTTGTTGCTTTGACAGAAGCTTCGTCACAATCAGACACCATTTTATCTGCATTGTATTGGTTTAGACCAACATGGAGTAGAGGAGACGCTGTTTTTCACACTGGATGGGAAACATCTGAACACATGATTGATGCAAATTCTACCTTTGTTTTTGATCTCGACTTTGACTAGACCGTTCAGGCACATAAGTACGCTTTGATCTAAAGCAGCCTTTCTGGTAAAATGATTCCAACTTATTAAACTTCAAACCTCATAGAAGGTCAGGATGTGAAACCTCAGAAGGTCAAAGTTGACCTTAACACCGATGTTCAGATGGAAGGAGAAGTCAAAATGCTCACATTAAGCTGTTCTTTGGGATTCCTGCAAATAGGAACAAAAACAAGCGGACCAAACTTGAAGACATTTATTTGGTCAAGTTTCAGTTTCTTAAAAAGGTTTTCCAGTGATAAGTTTGAGCTCGCAGCTGGAGGGTAAAGTGTTCTGGAGCTTTGTTGACTGCAGTCCAGCTTTTTCCTTCAGAGTCAATTCTATTCAGATTATTTCTATAGCTCCAATTCCCAACACGTGTCATCTCAGGTCACTTTCCAGTTCAACCAGATCATCCAGTCACATTGATTCAAAGTTTTCTATCTAAGGAAAACCAGCTGATTGCATCGACTCATTGACTCTTCAGCAATCCCTCACACTAAGCATGCCTGTAGCGACAGTGGAAAGGAAAAACTCTCTTTGAACAGGAAGAAACCTCCAGCAGAACCAGGCTCAGTGTGAGCGGCCATCTGCTGAGGCCCACTGGGGTTCAAGGAGACAGAAGCAGACATAGAAAAAGAAGCATAGATACAAAAGGCAACTGTCAACCAGCTCCACAGGCGGCCCCGTCCAGGAAACACACAGCCAGGCAGACGAGCTCCGAGCCAGCTCCCATGTCAGAGGATGAAGAGAGCACATCCAGTTAGTCACAGTCAGAGAAACAGGACTACACTGGAAAACAGGCCAAGCTCCAACATCTAGAAACAAAGGTTTTGATGGCAGCAGGACTAGGGCTGCAACTAACAATTAATTTAAAAATTGATGAATCGGACAAAAATGTTTTTTTTATATTAACCTCTTTATTCCAAAATAAACATTTTAGACAGAACAAACAAGCACACAAGTACAGGTTGCTCATTAACTGCACTGGTGCAATATGAAAAATAAATGTTTGTGTTAAAACTACGCAAACTTACATGAGAAATGTAGCTGTACATCCACAAAATATAGGCTACTTTGTTTCATAAAGCGCAAAAAAAGACATTTTTGTTTTTAAAAGCCTCTAAGGGGTTCAAACAATAGGCCCCCCCATTTCAACAACTGAGTTTTTTTAGACTAGAAGAGTTCTGCCTTTTAAGACAGGAAAGTATAGCAGTTAAAGTTGCTACTTGAGAAAATACTGAACCATAGAGATAAAAATAGCCCTGTGATTCAAATTATAAACTGTATTTGGAATAAAAATGAGAGAACTAGGGGTGCTAAAAAACACATCCTCCAAAGACAGATATTTACATGGGAATGTGGCAGATAATTAATTGACATATTACTGATCTTGCTGGATTTTATTCTGCTTTACTTCCATAAATTGCAGGATCTTCTTTACTTTATCTTTGCCAGAAGATTTAAACTTTAAAAGCCTTGCCCTCATAATTTGCAAGTTAATTTATTTATAAAGAAAATATAAACGCTGCTTAAGCTAATTCAAAGGAAATTAAAAGTAAAATAAGTAGCCAACCTTATCACTGTCTGTAACCTACTAACAAGCTAAGGAAAGCATCAGATGAGCTACCTGAGAAACTAACGTTACGTTTCCCCTCTTTAAAATGAAACAAACATGGTCGCTCACCCTGCTGATCAGCTCTCTTCACTGCCATTGAAGGCTCCAACGTGTTTTCTTTTCAGGTGCTGCGTCATAACAGTGGTGCTTCCGTGTTATGTTAATTTGTTTTTACAAAAGTTTCCTGTTACGATTTTTTTCACATTACAAAGCGCAGGCTATTTTAATTATTGTGATCAATTTGCGCCGTCAATCCCGGCGCATGCACGCTTCATTTGCAGTCTGGACGCTGAGGGTAAACATCCGCTGACTGCAGCGCTGAGAGGGACTCCTGCAGGAGAACGGGGTTGGGATGGGGGAGGCGCCCTACGCAGCAGCTGCCGCTGAAAGACAAGAGTAGGAATGATACATGCTTTCACGTAAGAGTCTCCAAAAGCCGCCAGTGACACCGTAAAAAGTCGCCAGATTTGTCGCTAGTCACTTTTAAAAAAAATAGTCGCTGGAGGGGTCTGAAAAGTTGCTAAATATAGCGACAAACTCGCTGAGTTGGCAAAACTGCACCTGCAGCACTGGCTCGCTCTGCAGTATTTTTTTTCTGCCCCCGTTTCAATCAAGTGGCAGTGATGATGACGGCGGCGGATGACGCATTAATTGCGCAACACAACTAATCGATGAAATTCGTTGCCAACGCTTTTAAAAGTCGATTTTTATCGATTTTATCGATTCGTTGTTGCAGCCCTAAGCAGGACAGCTGATATTTCTCTCCTTCCTGCATTTAGCTCCTTCCATACTCCCATTGACTCCGCTCAGTTCTGCGATGTTGGTTCCCATCTTCACATGATGGATCAAAGGTCATGTCGGAGCCTTCAGTCTTCTCCACAGCTTCCTCCCTGACCCATCTGTCGGGTTCCTGGGTCTCCATCAGAGTGGTTCCAGTGCTCACCCAGTGGGGGGGCTAACTGGCTGGAGAACCGTTCGATAGTCAATCCTTTTCTGTTTCATTCGGTGCCACAGCGAAGGACAGATGAGCATGGAGGAAGTTCACCTGCAGAAAGTAGAACATTTCTCTAAGTTTCTTTTTAAACTGAGAATCAACCCAGTTTAAGGGTGGAGTACCCAGAAACTGCACTAAAGAGAATCACTAGTAAAGGCAAAGTCCGGCCATTATTTATACCTAAAATTAATACGTTTGTGGTGATTTAATAAATTTAGCATAATCGGTAAAAAAACAAACAATCATTTTCATGGTGATTACTGAGTCTGGGAGCGGCCATTTTTGTCCAAATATAGTAACCCCTCCCTCCTGCCATCATCCAGCAGTGACGTCACGGTGCGGTAAGCCTAGCGCCATTCTCCCCGCTATACAAGCTAAATCAATGGGAACTACTAGACACATCTGCAATCAACAACAATTATTGAAGATTTCCAGAGGACTTCACCATTGAAATTCACCAGAGCTATAGTGAATCTGACAATGCCCACGTGCATGGCAGCTGGATGCTGGAATACATTGGGTAAAAGTGAAAATAAAGAGTTATTCCACCTTTCTGATTCCTGATCCTCCACGGACGGGTTGGTCGTTGGATCGCCAACTTGAAGAGGGAGGATTTGCCATCGAACTTCTGGCCAGAGAAAAAACCCGTAATATGTAGCCAACATTTGGAAGAAGAATGTTTTCAAGATGACTTGGATAATAGCGCGTTGTGACAAACACCAGATACAGCACTGGGACTTGATCAACAGCCGATACCGCACCGTGACGTCACAAATTTGATTTGATGGTTATTTATGTTCTGGTTTTATACACACACTACCGTTCAAAAGTTTGGGGTCACCCAAACAATTTAGTGTTTTCCTGAAAAGTCCCACTTATTCACCACCATACGTTGTGAAATGAATAGAAAATAGAGTCAAGACATTGAAAAGGTTAGAAATAATGATTTGTATTTGAAATATGATTGTTTTTACATCAAACTTTGCTTTCATCAAAGAATCCTCCATTTGCAGCAATTCCAGCATTGCAGACCTTTGGCATTCTAGCTGTTCATTTGTTGAGGTAATCTGGAGAAATTGCACCCCACGCTTCCAGAAGCAGCTCCCACAAGTTGGATTGGTTGGATGGGCACTTCTTGCGTCCCATACGGTCAAGCTGCTCCCACAGCAGCTCAATGGGGTTCAGATCTGGTGACTGCGCTGGCCACTCCATTACCGATAGAATAGCAGCTGCCTGCTTCTGCTCTAAATAGTTCTTGCACAATTTGGAGGTGTGTTTAGGGCAGTGGTTCTCAAACTTTTTCTGTCATTCCCCACTTTGGACAAGGGGGAATTTTCAAGCCCCGCCTGTCCCCATCGCCCCAACACAATGCTAATGAAATATGCAACAATCTTAAAATGTTCCAATTTTATTGAAGTAACAAGTAGTATCTAAATACAAACTATCTACATCAAATAACAGCAAGCTCAAAAATAAAGAAAATAAAAATGCAGCTGTGTCAAAATTTGTATCAAGCTCAAAGATAGAAAAAATTAAAGTGCCACTCTGCAATCTGTTAATAAAAGAAAATAAGTGGAATCCATCTGGCAATACAGGTCTATTTATCCCTGCATTAGTGGCTGCAATGAGCCTGTTTTGCATAGCACAGTTTCTCAAAACGGGGTTGCAGGCTTGATACTGCCACTCTCAAGTCATGCTCAATGTTCAGCTGAGATCTGTATTTTGTTTTCAGTGAAGCAACAGTTGAAAAGCCCATCTCACAGAGATATGATGTGGCAAAGGGAAGAAGAATGCACACAGCTCTCTGCCCAATGAGTGGATACTCCCTCTCCACTCCAAACCAGAATTCACTATTAGTCTGAGCATTAAACCTGAGCCTCAGGGTGGAGTCAGACGTCATTTCAATAAACTGGTCCTATTTATTTAAGATAAAATATTTCAAATTCAGTTATTTATGATCAACCTGCGCCGCCAATCCATGTGCGCAAAGCATGTGCGCTTTATTTGCAGTCTGGACGCTGAGGGTAAACATGCTGTGTCTCTGACTGCAGCGCTGAGAGGGACTCCTGCGATAGCGGGGGAGAACGGGGTTGGGACGGAGGAGGCGCCCCACGGCAGCACCTGCCGCTGGAGGACAAGAAAAGGAACGATACGTGCTTTCACGTAAGAGTCTCCAAAAGTCGCTAATTTGTCGCTAGTCGCTTTTTTGAAAAAGAGTCGCTGGAGGGGTCTGAAATATAGCGACAAAGTCGCTGAGTTGGCAACACTGGGGCGCGAAAGTTTATTCCGTTACAAATAATATGCCGACGTCACGTCAGTCACTATTTTGGCACTTCAGTTCCAGGTGAAATTTTTCTCATATCTAATGTTCTTTTAATTAGACTGCATGTAGGCTAGTAATGATTACTTTGTGGGTTTGATTGTTCTAAAAAGCGGCAACATACAGCTATAAGGACAGTTTGCTCTCACACGTTCTACATTTATAGTCTCACACACACACACACACACACCGGAAGTTGGCGCGCCCCACCTGTCACGTCTCAATTCTCCACCAGTGGGTCGCGCCACACACTTTGAGAACCGCGGGTTTAGGGTCATTGTCCTGTTGTAGGATGAAATTGGCTCCAATCAAGCGCTGTCCACTGGGTATGGCATGACGTTGGAGTGATAGCCTTCCTTATTCAGAATCCCTTTTACCCTGTACAAATCTCCCACTTTACCAGCACCAAAGCAACCCCAGACCATCACATCACCTCCACCATGCTTAACAGATGGCGTCAGGCATTCTTCCAGCATCTTTTCATTTGTTCTGCGTCTCACAAACGTTCTTCTTTGTGATCCAAACACCTCAAACTTGGATTCATCCGACCACAACACTTTTTTCCAGTCTTCCTCTGTCCAATGTCTGTGTTCTTTTGCCCATATTAATCTTTCTCTTTTATTGGCCAGTCTCAGATATGGCTTTTTCTTTGCCACTCTGCCCTGAAGCCCAGAATCCTGCAGCCGCCTCTTCACTGTAGATGTTGACACTGGTGTTTTGTGGGTACTATTTAATGAAGATGCCAGTTGGGGATCTGTGAGGCGTCTGTTTCTAAAACTAGAGACTCTAATCTACTTATCTGCTTGCTCAGTTGTGCAACGCGGCCTCCCACTTCTTTTTCTACTCTGGTTAGAGCCTGTTTGTGCTGTCCTCTGAAGGGAGTAGTACACACCATTCTAGGAAATCTTCAATTTCTTAGCAATTTCTCGCATGGAATAGCCTTCATTTCTAAGGACAAGAATAGACTGTCAAGTTTCAGTTTTCAAGTTTTCTTTTTCTGGCCATTTTGAGCGTTTAATTGACCGCACAAAGGTGATGCTCCAGAAACTCAATCTGCTCAAAGGAAGGTCAGTTTTGTAGCTTCTGTAACGAGCTAAACTGTTTTCAGATGTGTGAGCATGATTGCACAAGGGTTTTCTAATCATCAATTAGCCTTCTGAGCCAATGAGCAAACACATTGTACCATTAGAACACTGGAGTGATAGTTGCAGGAAATGGGCTTCTATACATCTATGTAGATATTACACCAAAAACCAGACATTTGCAGCTAGAATAGTCATTTACCACATTAGCAATGTATAGAGTGTATTTCTTTAACGTTAAGACTAGTTTAAAGTTATCTTCATTGAAAAGTACAGAGCTTTTCCTTCAAAAATAAGGACATTTCAATGTGACCCCAAACTTTTGAACGGTAGTGTATTTATACATTATCTTTGTATATATATAAATAGACTTTATGCATCCTTTACTTTGCTTAAGCTCTAATGTGACTAACGTTAAAACTAGGGATAAGGTTGTAATAATTCAGCAAGGCAACAGGTCTGGCTTTGTTGTAGATAAGTATCTGTTGACTTATCTCTCTCCTTACTGTGGGTGAATCATTTCCATAACGCCAGATTAAAGAGGAGAAGCATCAATCAGCCTTAAGGCTTTGCATATCCGGTCATAAAGGTTTTTATGATGTCGTAATAAATGAATGTTTTTGTTCACCTGACTGTGTCCTTACCCAGCTGCAAAGGACCGCAGGACTTTTCTGTCCTCATTGGTAGAACCTGGTAGAAGCCGTCAGGCGCCTCACTGCCAATCTTTACAGACAGCTTTAGAACAAACAGAACCATGGTGAAGATTCTCAGTCATCAAGGTCAGAGTCATTCCAAAAAAAGTTAAAAACAATCCACTGAATTTTGTTTCTAAGTTTGAAAACGTTTCTCTTCCATCCAGGAAGCCTTTTCAATTCAAAATGTCAGAAATAGCGTTTAGTTCCAGGTTTTATCCAGCAGCTCAACAAAGCCTGGTTTGTGTTTAGAAAACATGCAAATAGAAACAGATGAACGGGTCCCCCCCTTTGGAATGGGGGTCGTTTGGTTTCTTTGTTAGCCTGCAATGCTCCATACCTGTCTATGTCTCTGAAAGGGGGTCGTTAGAGGGAATTATTGGCCTCGCTGATGAAAAAAAATCATATAATTGGTGTATTAACCCTTCGTTTGAGCAGGTAAATAAGACTATCGGCCAATGGAATGAAGGGTGTTGCTCTAAAATAGGATCATTAGATATTATTCATTCCTCTCGCCCATTGACAGCTGGAGATCACCATCAACCATGATGGAAAATGGATGAATTGACATTATTCAGTTAAATTGGCTTTATTTTATCTGACTCTTATCAGAAATCATCTAACTCTGTTGGCAAACTGCCTTACTAACTGGATCAAATCAAGGGAGGATAGTGTCATTTCAAGATAAATGGACTTTATGTGTGACGGTTCTTAGTAGATTAGCTATAGCTTTGGAAAAACTGCTGCTGCACTTTGCTTTGTCCACTGATTTCTATTTATACCCTGGATTGCTGATTACCCATTGGTAGTTTGGGGTTGAAGTGAAGCCACCGGCTGCCATATTGGTACAGATTGGTCACAATGTAAACAATACGTGCCCCGCAGCATCAAACAAAGATGATGTTCTCATTTTCAGGGGGACTTAAGACTTTTAAAATAAAGATAATTTCATCACTTTGACACACTGGCTGTTTCATTGCATCAGCAGATGGATTTGATTTCATTTCCAGGCAGGCTGATCTTCCACCATCCAGACAATGAACATCTTGGATGTTCTCACTGCTGTGGTTCACTTTTAGATTTCAGTGATGCCTTCACTGACCCTCATTTGTATGTGTTGGTTAGTGTATTGATGGGTTTAAAGGTGGAAAAATATCATCTCAGTTATAGTATTGAGAACAGTTTAGTTAAAGAGGAAACTTTGAAATATTATAACAGAAAAAAATCTGTTTAAATTCCTGCGTTACACTGCAGAGGCACCGAATGGGGGGAAAGGTCAGGAAGGCCCCAAAAGACGAAAACATATGTCCCACTAGATATTTTAAATATAAGAAGAAAATCCCGCAGCAAAATAAATAATCTTTATGCTCTCCCTGATCTTTCAGGATTAAAGAACAGAACAAAGGATGATTTTTGATCTAAAGTTTAAATTTAAAGCTACAGTGTGTAATAATTACAGGGATATACAGTCAGAAATGTAATATATTATACATAACTATGTTATTTATCATCATCTACGAGCTCAGCCGCTTAACCTTAATATTTGCGTTGCCTTAGAATTCGTTATTTATAATTACATAGGAGCGGGTCTCGCAGCCATGGAGGCAGACATCTTTGCGCTACGGCAGCGCAGAGCCAACAAACTAGCGATTGCGAGATCGCCCATTACGCTCGAAAGTAACTACGGCAAGTTGAGAGAGATGAACTGAGACGGTACTGAACAATAGATGGCAGTATTAAAATTATCTATGTAAACAAACCTCATCACTTGAGAAGGTAGGTGATGCGGACGTGGAAGACATTTTGTCCCTTAACGCTCGGCGTACTGTTGGGGGGGAGAAGCGGTGGGGGGGAGATGTTCATGTTGCTGCGGTCTGCAGTCTGGACGTTAGATGTCGCTAAAAATTACACACTGTAGCTTTAATGTAAATGTAACTTTTTCGTGTGAGGAAAATTTCATTCGTTAAAATTATACAGTAAAAATTAATTATGTAATTAAAAAAATTAATTGAAAATGTCTTTCATGGGGCCCCAAATTCCTGGCGGCACCCTTGTTTCACTGTAAATGGAGTTAAAATAAAAGCTAAGGGCTTAGAGGTGGAGTCCGAGTGCACTTGAACGCTTCACGAGGTGACGCTCTGTGACGTCAGAGGCGGTGGTCGGGTCTCCGGTCCGCAGCTCTTGCTCTACTGAAGAGGTTCAGTTCTGGCTGACTTTGTTCTGGCATGGAGAGCAGGTAGGAACCGGTTTGGACCGGTCCGGTTCGGGTTTCCCTCGGTATCATAGTGGACATTTATAGGACAGAACGCGCTTCTCTGGTCACAAACCGGCTTCCGTAGCTGCATTAGTTTATATTTTAAACAGCCTTTAGTGTTTGGGAGGTAAAGCTGATCAGTTTGGAGGATAAAGGAGCTTGGAGTTTATTTATACTTTTATTATTATTATATAAAATAATAAAATTCTGAATTAAACGGAACCAGAACTGGGAGCTGCTGTTTGTTTTCTGCATCTTTTCATGAACAGATAAATGTTTTATGATGAAATGAAACTTTTGTCCCCAGTGTGATGTCATGGCGCCAGAGGAGCAGCTGTGAGCTCAGCTGTCTTTTCATTGGTGGACACTGCTCTGTTGTTTGCAGATGTGAGCAGCTGGAAACACTGCCAGGCTTCATCTCCTCACACCAGCCCAGCAAACATGGCTGCAGCTCTATTCTCATTAAACTCTTTGTTCTTTGCAGCAAATAATAAAAGTCTGTTTTATTTGCTGAACAATCAGAAATTATTTAGCTTTAGGGAAAAAATGTTCTTATTTTTTTGTTTTTTGATTTTATTGAGGTTTTCTGAGCTGCTGGATGTAGAAACCTTAAAACTTTCTGTTATTTCCTGAAGACAACAAGGAAAATATTTCTAATTTCCTGTTGAGCAGCTGGATGAGCAGCGGCCTGCAGCAGAGAGAGACTCACATGTTCCAGTCGCTGCTGCAGATGCTTAGAAAAGACCAGATTATGGAGGAGTTACAGGATTGGACCCGGGCGGTTCTTCTGACCCGTTTCTCTCCTTGCAGTGTCTAAGAAGCACGGTAAGCTGATCACCTTCCTGCGCTCCTTCATGAAGTCCAGGCCCACCAAGCAGAAGCTGAAGCAGCGGGGGATCCTGAGGGAGCGCGTGTTCGGCTGCGACCTGGGAGAACACCTGCTCAACTCGGGACATGACGGTAAGCTCCGCCCCCATCTTTGACCTGCAGGTTCAGAGCGACCTGAGACGGAAACACAGAGTTCTGGTTCTGCTCAGACCAACTCTGACCTTCCAGCCTCAGATCAGTTCCACCTTAAGACTTCATCCTTTTCTATCAACTCAAACGTTTCCAAAGTCTGACGTCGATTAGATCAGATGTAGTCACAGATTTGTTGGAGGCTGCCAGCAGATTGATTTGATTAGATTATGACCAGGGATTAATCCATCTAACACAGATTATCACCTGAGGCCCGTTTCACTGAACTGAGAGGGTGAATGAAACCAGGATTTTCTGTATATCCTGGATTAAATAAGCCTCGATTTACCTTAGCACATCTGTAGGAGCCATAAATAAAAAGATGTTTTGATGCTCGTATGTCTGGTTTATAGCTGTTATGGTTTTGTTTTTATTTGTTGCTTTGGTTGTTTGTTTGTGGGAGAATAGATCAATTAGATTGGGAGGAGTGTTGTAATTGGGCAGATAACTCACCTGTGGGAGTGTCACTGGCAGAGAGTGGGTGAGTGGGCCGCTGTATTTTTTGTTGACCGCAATGCAAATCGCTGTAATCTACGTTTTGACAAGTTATATTTTGGATATGTCGTTTATGCCTTTGATGTGAATAAAGTTCACATCAGCACCACATTGATCTCAGCGGATTCCTTTTTTGAACAAGCGCGTCAGACAAGAAATGGCACGTTGCTGCAAAAGCATCTGTTACCATGGTAACCGATGTAGATGGCCTGCTTCAGAACCAGGCCAACAGCCTGGCTTTGATAATCCTGCAGCCTGGTTTTGTTTCCTTATCTGCCTACGTTAAAAACCTTAAATTATTTTAACATTATTCAGGTGGCGTGTAGCATTATTAACTGTAACTGTTCGAGGTGTTTTTAAAGATGGCTGCTGTTCTAAATTTGACGTAAAGGGACCAGATGGTCTGATAAATAACCAAAAATGTCTTCATGATGAACATCATGAAGCTCCAAACACACCTCAATTCCTCTACGGTGGTGTTCACGTCAGAGTCCAGGTCAAAGTCCTTGGTCAGAGTACTTGGTCAGAGTCCTGGTCAGAGTCCTGGTCAGAGTCCTGGTCAGAGTCCTGGTCAAAGTCCTGGTCAGAGTCCTGGTCAGAGTCCTGGTCAGAGTCCTGGTCAGAGTCCTTGGTCAGAGTCCTGGTCAGAGTCCTGGTCAGAGTCCTGGTCAAAGTCCTTGGTCAGAGTCCTTGGTCAGAGTCCTGGTCAGAGTCCTGGGTCAGAGTCCTTGGTCAGAGTCCTGGGTCAGAGTCCTTGGTCAGAGTCCTGGTCAGAGTCCTGGTCAGAGTCCTGGGTCAGAGTCCTTGGTCAGAGTCCTTGGTCAGAGTCCTTGGTCAGAGTCCTGGTCAGAGTCCTTGGTCAGAGTCCTGGTCAGAGTCCTTGGTCAGAGTCCTTGGTCAGAGTCCTTGGTCAGAGTCCTGGTCAGAGTCCTGGGTCAGAGTCCTGGTCAGAGTCCTTGGTCAGAGTCCTGGGTCAGAGTTTAGGTCAGAGTCCAGGTCAGGCCTACTGCCCAGTAAATCATGTATTTTGTGTATTTAGGCCTTGAACTCCTCCCTGTGATGCTGATTGCTTCTACAGGGGGTAAAGTGTTGTGGCTCGGTCCCAGACTCCACAACCGCTTTATTCCCTATTTTTCGGTGAATCATTGATTGATTGCATGGGCTGTTGGAAAAAGCCTTTATGTGGATTAAACCTTAGTGGAGCAAATGAAGTCAGGATGAACTGATCCGGCTAGCTCAACCCTGGCTTTATCTCTGATGCTGGATTACTGAGCTCAGCCCAAGTAAGCCGGACTCAGAATGAGAACGGAACCATGATAAGCTCAGAGATGAAGTCATGTTCAGTAAAAGGAACCAGATCAGGCAGGATCTCTGACATTCATTCATTACTTTGGAGAAAAGCCTGATATGAATATAAATACATTTCTCCTGTCCAGATCTGCTGATCATGTCTGACTGCAGGGCAGATGGTTCTGGTTCTGTGGATCAGAGACATCAGAACATTCAGAATCCCTGTTAAACCTGCAGTCCGATGGTTCTACTGCAGAGCTCAGACCAGAGAACAATGACTCCATGTGCTGCTCTCCTTTTCCGCAGTTCCTCAGGTCCTGAAGAGCTGCACAGAGTTCATCGAGAAGCACGGCGTGGTGGACGGCATTTACCGCCTCTCTGGGATCGCTTCCAACATCCAGAAATTGAGGTGAGACGTTTTCCTGCTGCTCAGCGGTCCGTCCCGGGATATGAGACCGAGGCGCTCCGAGGAGCGCTGGTGTAGATCCTTCCTCCCGTCTGACCTCTGCTGCTCCAACTGCCGACATGCTGCTGGTTCTGATCAGAACCGGGATCCGTCCATCCATTCATTTAGTTTAGTTTTATTGAGTCCATTTTTGTTTTTGTTTTTTTTACCTGAAATCAATTTTATTTTACTCTTTCTTCTCACTCTTTTTAAATAAAGTTCAGATTATGATCAGATTAATTAATCTGGAAAATATCAAAGGAAACCAACTAATAAATAAAAATATCTCTAAGTCAGAAACTCTAAAACTAAGATTTTTATTTTTTTTATTTTATCCTAATTGATTCCCAAGAAAGTCTTATTTACAAAAAACTTAGGTCACTAAATCACAAGATTAATTACATGCTTAGATTTCATTTATTTGTAATGGACCAGATCTGCTGGTCCTGCGGGTTGGTTA
The DNA here is from genome assembly GCF_016077235.1 of Cyprinodon tularosa. Taxonomy (NCBI): domain Eukaryota; kingdom Metazoa; phylum Chordata; class Actinopteri; order Cyprinodontiformes; family Cyprinodontidae; genus Cyprinodon; species Cyprinodon tularosa. The sequence goes on from NW_024039117.1 coordinate 514,582, forward strand.
GCTTTAAAGCTAACTAACAGCTGTTTCATTCAAACAGCCTGCTGTTTGAATGAAGCTGGTTTAGCCTGCTGGCTATGGGTGGAACAGCAGGGTCGTTAGCTGGAGGTCAGGATCAGGAGCCTCTTTGTACTCAGGAGAAGCTCCTCTGTTGCTCCATCTTCCTGCAGTTTCAGGCGCTGATATCAGCTGTGCTGCTGCCATCAAGACCTTTGTTTCTAGATGCTGGAGATCGGCCTGTTTTCCAGTGTAGTCCTGTTTCTCTGACTGTGACTAACTGGATGTGCTCTCTTCATCCTCTGACATGGGAGCTGGCTCGGAGCTCGTCTGCCTGGCTGTGTGTTTCCTGGACGGGGCCGCCTGTGGAGCTGGTTGACAGTTGCCTTTTGTATCTATGCTTCTTTTTCTATGTCTCCTTCTGTCTCCTTGAACCCCAGTGGGCCTCAGCAGATGGCCGCTCACACTGAGCCTGGTTCTACTGGAGGTTTCTTCCTTTTCAAAGGGAGTTCTTCCTCTCCACTGTCGCTACCAGCATGCTTAGTGTGAGGGATTGCTGTAAAGTCAGTGAATCGACTGGATGATCTGGTGAAATGTAAAGTTGAGATGACGTGTTGTGAATTGGCGCTATAGAAATAAACTGAGTAGAATTGGTTCGGTGTGGTCTTCAGGCACGAGTTTGACTCGGAGCAGATCCCAGACCTGACCAAAGATGTCTACATCCAGGACATCCACTGTGTGGGCTCACTGTGCAAGCTGTACTTCAGAGAGCTGCCCAACCCGCTGCTCACCTACCAGCTCTACGAGAAGTTCTCCGTAAGTCCTCCTGTGGCCTGCAGGCCGTCTGCCCTCCTTCCTCCACAGTCAGGCTCTCCTCGCTGCTCCTTCTCTGTCGTTTGGGGATTTTTACAGGCTGATGTCATCAGAGGCCTTAGGAACAGACGGGATATTAGCATGAAGACCCCACCCTGTCATTATGAGAGCACCACAGGGCCAGCTCAGTGTTTTCTGGTTGTCATGGCAGCGCAGGGGGAGATGGGATGTGGCTGGGAGCAGAAAATGTGTTGAATATTTATCTGTGTTTTCATGGTGAAGGAGGCGGTTTCAGCAGCGACGGATGAAGAGCGGCTCATCAAAATCCATGACGTCATCCAGCAGCTCCCTCCGCCACATTACAGGTCAGTGTGGGAGAGCAGCGCCATCTGCTGGCAGTCAGCGAGCCGCTGGCACGCTCATCATCCTCTTCATCTTTGCAGGACCCTGGAGTTCCTCATGAGGCACCTGTCCCGCCTGGCAGCCTTCAGCTACGTCACCAACATGCACACCAAGAACCTGGCCATCGTCTGGGCGCCCAACCTGCTCAGGTACGGCCCGGCCCGGTACGGCCCGGTCCTGGGGGGTTCATGTCCATCTCAGAGCAGGGTGTCTCTTCAGGAAGCTTCATGCTCAGTGGTTAGATCTTATCTGAGGCCGTCAGACTTTGGTCTGAACGGATGTGACCCGACAGCGACCCGCCTGCAGGCGGCAGAACATCCACACCTCGGCGGATGAGCAGCGGCAGCCCATGGATGCACGGCGTGATGAATAGTAGACGGCCGTTTGCTGCAGCCTTAAGAATCAGAACCATGACATAGAAGTCAGAATGCCGTCAAAGAGTCTGGAGGCGTGAAAGTCTGACGGGTTTACTCTGCAGGGGGAACTTCTGAGCGAGACGCCAAAGAACCAGGTTCCAGTTTGATTCTGTGTCAGACGGACCGGGACCGGTTTTATTTTCAGCCCGGAGAATCTGTTGATTATTTTTTGGATTAATCGATTAATAATCAGATAGCTAAAGGTTGATTAAAGATTTGTTGCTAAATTAATCCAGGTGAAACTAAAACATTTCTACTTGAGGAGTTCTGGATAAATCAGATTGATTAGAGACGGGGGTTTTTTTATCTTAAATGCAAAATATTTACATTTTTTTTTTGTATAATTCCTGCTCCAAGTGAGTCGCTCTGTCAGCTAAAGGCAGGTTTTTATAATACAGTTAAGAATTCATCGATTAATAAATTAGCTGATGATTATTTCAATAATGGATTAATCCGATGAATTGTTTCAGCCATAAATAGAACAGGCTGAGCCCAGTGGTCTGAGCCTGCAGGGCCACCGTAGTTTCATTTGAAAAGGCTGACCAGGAAAATATCAGGATTCAGTTATTTTTATAATGTATCGTTAATATAATATATCGTTTTATTATTATAATGATCAAACAATAATTATTGACAAGAACCCAAATTATGTTCTAATAGAGGCACAAAAATATGTTTAAAACAATAATTTTAAAAAATCTATAGTCAGCCAGAGTATCTAAAAATAATGTTTAACATTTAGAATAAAAACTCCAACAAACTGATTTCATCAATCAGAGCGAGCAGCGATGGCCTCCTGCTGCATCTTTCTCCTTCTTTTCCTTCTTTTCGTTCTGCTCCTTCTTTCTCCTTCTTTGTCCTTCTGCTCCTTCTTTCTCCTTCTGCTCCTTCTTTGTCATACTGCTCCTTCTTTCTCCTTCTTTTCGTTCTGCTCCTTATTTCTCCTTCTTTTGGTTCTGCTCCTTCTTTCTCCTTCTTTCTCCTTCTTTGTCCTTCTGCTCCTTCTTTCTCCTTCTGCTCCTTCTTTGTCCTACTGCTCCTTCTTTGTCCTACTGCTCCTTCTTTCTCCTTCTGCTCCTTCTTTCTCCTTCTGCTCCTTCTTTCTCCTTCTGCTCCTTCTTTGTCCTACTGCTCCTTCTTTCTCCTTCGGCTCCTTCTTTGTCCTTCTTTCTCCTTCTGTTCGTTCTGCTCCTTCTTTTTCCTTCTTTCTCCTTCTTTCTCCTTCTGCTCCTGCACGTTTTCAGTGACTGAAAAACATGAAACATTCTGTGGATATTTGAGTCTATTCCGTCTCATGTCTATCAGCATCTAGCTCATCTCTGGTACTGAGGTGGGGGGGGGTCAGAGGTCACAACAAACATGAAAAAAGAGACAACATCAAAACACAACTATAAAACAAAATAATGGTATCCTAGCAACACTGACCACAGAGGACCTCCTGTCTGAGGGGAAGCCCTGCAGGAAGTGACTGGATGTCTCTGAGGTGGGAGGGAAGCTTTGTTGTTCATTTGGACCTGGTTCTGGTTCTGGTTCATTAAATGTCCAGAATGTTGTCAGATCGGGTCAGAAGGAAGCTGCTCAAAGCGCTGCTTGGTTGTTTCAGGTCCAAACAGATCGAGTCGGCCTGCTTCAGCGGCACGGCGGCCTTCATGGAGGTACGGATTCAGTCTGTGGTGGTGGAGTTCATCCTCAACCACGTCGATGTCCTCTTCAGCGCCAAACTCAGCTCCCTGATAAGAGAGGGCACAGGTACACACACACAAACCAATATTTATCACAATATATTATTTATAATATTTATCACTACTTCCAATATATTCCCAACCCTAAATGGATTCCCTTCCTTGACGTTTAAAGTGGGGGGGCCCACATATGAACTAGCTACGGTCCCCAAAGGGCCCGCTGGTCCTCAGAGGGTTAGTGAATATACCAAAACCAGTCCTAAATACGAGGCCTTATTAAGTATTCAGCCCCCTTCAACTTTTCTACAGTTTGCAACATTTCAGGCCTCCAACACAAAACTGAAAAATTGGGTGTGCAAAAAGTATTCATCCCCCTTGAATTAATACTGTGTGGCTCCACCTTTCACTGCCATTACAGCTGCAGGTCTCTCGGGGGAGTGTCTCAATCAGAGACCGACATTTTTCCTGCAAACAGCTGGAGCTCAGTGAGGTTGGATGGAGAAACATCTGTGAACAACAGCGTTCAGCTCTTTCCGCAGATTCTCCATTGGATTCAGGTCTGGACTTTGACTAGGCCGGGAGTCATAATGGAGCAAAAAATCAGATCCGTCTGTAGTCTTATTTAAGCCTCCTAAGGGCTGTAAGTATATATTAGCCCTCTATCAAAATGACTAAGTGGGCTTAATTACATAATAATAACAAGCATTGATGATTAAATGTTTATTTTCCCTGTAGCACATCCAAATGACACCATGTGACTAACCTGCTGGAAGATATTTGATGCTTTAAATTTTCCATTACAAAAATATTATTGCATCAGATTTTTTGTATTATTTTTATTTTGCAAAGTTTAAAAAAGGATTAAATGTGCATAATAGGACACTGTAATTTCAAACCTCCACATGGAAATAAAATGCAGTTGTCTTCAAACCAGAGTAACAACCCAATCCTCTTTTTTTCTCTCCTTATCGGGGCAACAGTGCAATAAAACGCAGCCATAAACAGCAGGTTTTTCTTCCAGAATGTTCCTGTATTTGCCTCCATCCATCCTCCCATCAATTTGAACCATCGTCCCTGTCGCTGCTGCAGAAAAGCAGACCATGACCATGATGCTGCCACCACCATGTTTCACAGTGGGGATGGTGTGTTCAGGGTGTTGCTTTTATGCCATCTGAGCAGCGCTGCTTCTTCCACATGTTTGCTGTGTCCCCCAGGAGGCTGTAGCAAACTTTGAACCAGAATTTTTATGGATGTCTCTCAGAAATGGTTGCCTTTCATAAAGGCCAAATGTTTGCAACATACGCCTGATTGTTGTCACACCTCAGCTGTGGATCTTTGCAGTTCGTGCAGAGAGATGATGGGCCTCTGGTCTGCATCTCTGATCCGTATATAAACAGGGCGTATACTTTACGAGGTTTTGCCCTTTTCGGGACGATTCTCCAGTCGTGCTAGAGTTTCTTGGATCGGGACGAGTTTCAGCCTGATTGTGCGTCATGTAGAATACAGGGGGTAACGAGGGGCGATCAGCCTCTCATGACCACCTCCCGATCAGGAATCGTAAGGTCTGGAGAAAATCAAACATGTTTGAAGTCGGTCCTCCTGAGGTGTTGGTGGGTAAATCCTCCTGCTGAAGCAGAGCTATGAGCTGATTTATCAGTACCTCGCTCACTGCGCGTGTGCAAACAAGGAAGTTCTCCTTTCAGATTGACGAGTCTGACCAGCAGAATCTCTTAGCGCTGGCTTTTGGACATACAGTGGTAGCAGGTAGATGGCATCAGCCCTCGGGCCGCACAGTGGAAAAACAAACATTGCAATCTGGGGAACTTTTAAACTGCAGTTTTATCGTACAGTTCGAGCTGTAGCTGCATGAAACGATTGAAAATTACATACAGGGTATTCCCGGCCTTTGCTTTTCTCCCAACCTCTGATTCCAGGAGGTGGTCGTGAGAGCCTATTGGCCCCTCATTACCCCCCGTATACTACACCAGGCAGGACGCGCTGTGAGGCTGAAACTGGCCAGGTCCAAGAAATTCTCACACAGCTGGAGAATCGTCCCGAAAGGGCAAATACTTGGTTTTAGACAGTTGTAGAACAGGTGCATTTATACGGAGACTTGATTCCACACAGGTGGATTATCATCATTAGTCATTTAGGTCAACATTGGGTCTTTAAGAGATCCTCACTAAACTTCCAAGGAGAGGGGGGTCGATACACATACATTTCCTGATTTCCTGCAATTTTAAATTCAAGGGGGTTGAATACTTTTTGTAGGCACCGTAGGTAACATAAACACGTACACCACAGCGAGTGTCTCTGCAACGAGGACTGAGTGTCTGAGTGACGCCATGGCTGCCGCTGATCGCTCTCTGTGGTCTCCAGGACACAACTCCTTATCTCGACCCAAATCGCTGCTGGTTTCTTCCCCTTCCACCAAACTCCTGAGCTTGGAGGAGGCCCAGGCGCGGACGCAGGCCCAGATCAACTCTCCTGTCACCGAGGACAGCAAGTACATCGAGGTGGGCGAAGGTCCGGCCGCCCTGCAGGGGAAGTTCCACACCGTCATCGAGTTTCCCACTGAAAGGTTTGTCCCGTTGGTCAGAATGTGTCGATGGATCCGCCTCTGGGCGAACCCTCGCCATCCTAACGCTCGGTCCTCCTGCACAGGAAACGGCCGCCCATCAAGTCCAAAAAGTCTCCGGTTGGGAGTTGGCGGTCGTTCTTTAACCTGGGCAAATCGTCCTCCATGTCCAAACGTAAACTGCAGCGTAACCCCAGTGAGCCCAGTGAGCTGAAGGCCATGGCCCTCCCCGGTGAGTCTGAACCCACAGCCGCAGCCTGCCGGAGCCTACACCGTGCACTCACAGCCATGATGTCATGTTTCAGGAGGCCGGGGCGACACGGCCACGTTAAGGTCTGCTAAAAGCGAAGAGTCGCTCAGTTCGCTGCACAACGTTGAAGGTAATGGTTCCCTCCCTGCTACTGGAGGTCAGGTACGTCGACCGTCTGCTTTGAGTCCAGACAGGATGTGTAACGCTCATTTCTGTCTTCCTTCAGGGGAGTCCAAAGTGTACCGCCCTCGGCGTCCTCGCTCCAGCAGCGACGCCCTGTCAGCCTCCTTTAACGGGGAACTGCTGGACGGCCGGCAGCACTGCAACTCCTACGACAACCTGGACAGGACGGATGACAGCGACGGGGACGACGGGCCCATATGTGTGCCCGCTCTGATCTCACCTCCTCGCTCGGCAGGCGAAGACGTGGACCTCAGCCCGCCGGACATCGGCATGGCCTCTCTGGACTTTGACCCCATGTCCTTCCAGTGCAGCGTCCCAGAAAGCAGCTACGCCGTCCCGTTGGACGAGTCTTGGCCCACTGCTGACGGCTCCTCGTTAAAGAGGAGCGCCAGCAGCAAAGGCTCTGAGCTCATCACAGCCTCCTTTCCCGGCAGCATGGCGGCTGCAGCAGAAAGCAGGACCCTGACCTCCTCCCTCTCCTGTACGGACAAACCCATGCAGGCTGTGTCTCCCATCAGATGTGGAAAGGCCGCCGGTTTTAGCCAGTTTGCCTCCTTAGAGCTGCTCTCTTCAGAGATCAGCGACGCTAAGCTAGCTGGACAGCCTTTGTCTCCTTCCTCAGCGCCAAATGGGTCGGCGCCGCTCAAGGTACCAGAGCCATCGCTCAGCGAAGCTTTCCAACAGGAGCTGCACTCTAAGCTGGCGACCTTTGACCCTCTGGACAGAAGAGAGCTGGGGTCGGAGGAAGTGATGGAGGAGGGGCCACGCGGCGGCGGCTTCCAGGAGAACCGAGGTAAGGAGCAGATCTGCTTGTCTTCCTCCTTCCTCCCTGCTGTTCTCTGCCTTCCTTTAACTGCACCTCTGTGTTCTCGGTAGGAGTCCTCGTCGAGTCGTCAAAGGAACCCCCCCCTCGCTCCCTCGGCTCTGCCCCTCCTCCACCCCCTAAAAACGCTGCCCGCATGTTGGCCCTTGCACTGGCGGAGTCGGCCCAGCAGGCTCCGCCTTGTTCCCCTGGGCCCCCTGCTGTGGTGACCCCTGGGCCCCCCTCTGTTGTGTCCCCTGGGCCCCCCACTCGGGTGTCCCCTGTCCAACCACAGGACGTCTCAGACTGTCAGGACTCTTCATATCCACTGCATCTTCCTCAGCCTGCCTCTGAGGAAGAGGAGGGAACCAGGCGTCCGGTCAGCACCATCAGTAGCACCTCTTCCGGCCCCTCAGCCCCCACCAGCACCGCCACACAGCCAGAGGCCGACTCCAGCCCCGCCGGCACTCCCCGCCGGCCCGGTTCCAACAACCGAACCTCCCCGACCAGAACCAGTCCTGAGAGGCAGGCCGCTGCTCCCTGCAGCTCGTCTGGTTCCACGACGCCACGGGGCGGCAGCAGAGGAGACCGACTGACCCAGCAGTCCGTCTGTGAGGTAACCATCGGCAACCTGGACCCCCAATCTGATCCAAGGGGTCTGACTGCAGAACCACAGCTGAGCTTTCAGTTTCTTTCCCTTTCTTTCGATCCGATGGAGGATCATTGTAAATCAACCAGATAGCAGCTTAGCTAACAGGCTAACTTTGAAACACGCATAGAATCAGACTCTGATGGCGCCACCAGCTCTCAGTGTGGCCAGTTACCAGAACTTTGAATTTCCCTTTAGAGTCTTTAATCATTCCTAAAAATAATGCTGCGTTCACACCGCGTTTAGCCCGTCTGTAGCAGCCAGGGCTAACTGTAGCCCGTCTGTAGCAGCCAGGGCTAACTGTAGCCCGTCTGTTGCAGCCAGGGCTAACTGTAGCCCGTCTGTTGCAGCCAGGGCTAACTTTAGCCCGTCTGTTGCAGCCAGGGCTAACTGTATCCCGTCTGTTGCAGCCAGGGCTAACTGTAGCCCGTCTGTTGCAGCCAGGGCTAACTGTAGCCCGTCTGTAGCAGCCAGGGCTAACTGTAGCCCGTCTGTTGCAGCCAGGGCTAACTGTAGCCCGTCTGTAGCAGCCAGGGCTAACTGTATCCCGTCTGTTGCAGCCAGGGCTAACTGTATCCCGTCTGTTGCAGCCAGGGCTAACTGTAGCCCGTCTGTTGCAGCCAGGGCTAACTGTAGCCCGTCTGTTGCAGCCAGGGCTAACTGTAGCCCGTCTGTTGCAGCCAGGGCTAACTGTAGCCCGTCTGTTGCAGCCAGGGCTAACTGTAGCCCGTCTGTTGCAGCCAGGGCTAACTGTAGCCCGTCTGTTGCAGCCAGGGCTAACTGTAGCCCGTCTGTAGCAGCTAGGGCTAACTGTAGCCCGTCTGTAGCAGCTAGGGCTAACTGTAGCCCGTCTGTTGCAGCCAGGGCTAACTGTAGCCCGTCTGTTGCAGCCAGGGCTAACTGTAGCCCGTCTGTTGCAGCCAGGGCTAACTGTAGCCCGTCTGTAGCAGCTAGGGCTAACTGTAGCCCGTCTGTAGCAGCTAGGGCTAACTGTAGCCCGTCTGTTGCAGCCAGGGCTAACTGTATCCCGTCTGTTGCAGCCAGGGCTAACTGTAGCCCGTCTGTAGCAGCTAGGGCTAACTGTAGCCCGTCTGTTGCAGCCAGGGCTAACTGTAGCCCGTCTGTTGCAGCCAGGGCTAACTGTAGCCCGTCTGTTGCAGCTAGGGCTAACTGTAGCCCGTCTGTTGCAGCCAGGGCTAACTTTAGCCCATCTGTAGCAGCCAGGGCTAACTGTAGCCCGTCTGTAGCAGCCAGGGCTAACTGTAGCCCGTCTGTTGCAGCTAGGGCTAACTGTAGCCCGTCTGTTGCAGCCAGGGCTAACTTTAGCCCATCTGTAGCAGCCAGGGCTAACTTTAGCCCGTCTGTAGCAGCCAGGGCTAACTTTAGCCTGTCTGTAGCAGCCAGGGCTAATGCAGCTCCAGACTAGCTTTGAATATGTTGATGTGGTGAGTAAACTTCTGTTCCAATTGGCCCAGATTTATTCTGTGTGCTCCTGTTCTCCCTGATTCCAGACCTTTCTGGGATCTAGTCAAGAACAGACTTGGCGAGAACGATGACGAGTCCGTACTGGCGTTCCTGTGAATTGAGAATTGGCGCATGTCTACGGTGTGCTGTACTGGACTGAATACCGAAACTTCTCTAGAACGTCCAATCTGACCCGTCTGCTCTGTTCTACAGAACCTCTGAGACCAGAACCAGAGCAGCTGAGTCTGGTTAGAGGCGGTGGGTTGGTTTTGTGTGGAAATAGAAGCTCAGCAGCCTTTAGGATGAACTGAAGAACTGAAGGAACAGCTTTGTGGTTCTGAGTGTGAAACCGGTCTGGGGCGCTGAGGCTCTGAGCGGGTCGGGCCCTCCTGGAGTAAATCCTAACGTTATTCTCTTCTTTTAATCCTCAGATTAAGGCAGAGGAGTCTGCATCACCTCCAGCCCGTCCAGTGCCACCAGAACCACCTCAGAAACCCGTCAAGCAGCCTGTCTCTCTTCCCCATACCCAGGTCGAGCCTCGTCTTCCAGCTCAGCCTCACTCAGTCGGCCCTCCTCAGGCCCAGCTGTCCAAGGCTAGCGCCAGAGTCGCTCCAACCTCAGCAGAACCTGCTGAGAAGCCCTGGGAAGCCATCAGACCCGTCCAGCCCTGCAAAGAGCCCACCAAACAGAGCGACTCCTACACACCCACTCCCCCCGTCCCCCCAGTCCGAACCCTGGAGAGCAAACTGGCCGCAGCAGCTCTGAGTCACAGCGAAGCCTCCTATCAGACCTTGGGTGAAGGCCACCTCCTTCCTCATCATCCTCCTTCTCCCCGTAAGTCCGCCCCTCACCAGCCCGCCTATATTTACCAGCTGAAGGGGGAGCCAGTCCTCATGGAGGCTCCAGCAGCAGCGTATTACCACCAGAGGTCTGTTCCTCTGGGCCCGCTGCCCCTCCCTCACCATTACCGACCCGAAAGCGTCACCCCACACCCCTGTGGGTCCAAATCTGAGCCTCAGATAAGCTTCAGCTCCCGATCAGACAGCAGGTACCACACTCTGGGTCCCAGGTCCTACCACCACTCCATGAAGCTGAGAGGAACCCCCCGCAGTGTGCACGTCTCTCCCGGACCGGAGCAGCAGGCCTACAGCCACGACAGGACCCACGGCTACCCGACCATCCGCAGGGTGCACTCCTTCCACGTTCCCCCCGCTGTCCGCTCCGTGCCCGTCCAACGGACCGAGGTCCCCCCTGAGGACGACATGTTCTTCTACCACCGGCCCGTTTATCCCTGCAAGTCTTACCAGCAGCCTCCTCCGCAGTCCTCCCAGACAGACTACCACGTCACCCAGCTGCAGCCGTACTTCGAGAACGGCCGGGTCCAGTACCGCTACAGCCCGTATTCTGGATCCAGCCCATTAGAGTCGCCTTTCTATGCCGTAGACCCTTATGGCACAATCAGAGTCCGGCACATCCACTCCTACGGGGTCCGAGATGCCAGCGTTGCTGCGGGGCGCCCAGGAGGGAAGGCGGCAGGGTACCACTACCTCTCCCGCCACATTCTTCCGCCGGGGAAAGAGCACAGCTTCGTCAGCAGAGATATGCCTCTGGGTCACGGAGGGAAGGAAGCGCCCGTCTTACTTCCTTGGGACCTGGAGGAGGCGGAGCGGCTTCGCATGCACTCGATCCGCAGGGAGAGCAGGGCCAGACTGAAGCTGAGAGGACCTGTTCTCTCCCAGTATGACAACGTTGGCCTTTTCACGCCGGCCGACCTCTCCGGTTATGAAACCCTGCACCTGCGCAGCAAGTCTGACCCGGGCAAGGCTGTGCTGCTCCCCCTGGAGAGCAAAGATGGACGCTACCTCCCCAGGCACATGGCGTATGATCATGATCTGCTCATCTACATGGAGACAGACAAGCACGTCCACGGCGGCGGAGTGGTGGACAAGTCAGAGGCTGTTTCTAAGCAGAGTAGTTCTAAGAAATGTCCATCGTCTCACTCGCTTCCTTTGGGCCATAACGTCTCCCAACAGCAAGAGAGCAGCCGCCACGATCCGAGATACGAGGGCGGGGAGGACAAGCTGGGCGGAGACGGCAGCAGGTCCAAACACCCCAACAAGAAGTCCTTACAACCGCGGTACAACTGCCCCGAGTCCGACCACCACAACAAGAAACCCCCCGCTGGCTACCACAGTACGGAGGAGCGCGCTAACCCGGAGCGGACCCACGGCGCCCGTGAAGAACAGCACTTCACCCAGAGCAAAGACCTGGACCGGGACTACGCCTACGAGAAACTCTGCTCCAAAGCCGTGCAGTCCCACTACGACAACCTGGATGACTACCAGCCGGCCCCCGCCCCTCAGGCCCCGCCCCAGAAACACGCCGGCTCCAGCACACATCCGGCCCGGGGTTTCCCAGCCAACCCCAACAGCAGAGCGTACTCCACGGCGCTGGGTCAGGGCGCCTTCATCCAGACGGAGCGGGCCCAAAAGAGGCCGGAGCCCGAAGTTCGTCCCCAATGAGGATGTAGAGGTTTGGGGGAGCAGCCTCTGCAGGACGGTGGACTGCTTCCACCCCCGTATTTTTGATTCTCTGTATTTTTATTGACTTGTAAAGAATATTGGAGGCTTTTTACCACAAGTCCTGAATGTACCTGAGATTATTGTAGATTATTGTCCATGAGGTGACGGAGCTGTAACCCACTGAGACAGCATGGAGAATAAGACGGACCCAAGGTACTTTAGCAGGAACCCCAAAAATGTCTAATCTATACTAGATAAATCTATAAATATATAGAGATATATATCAATATAAGAAGGGATTTTAGTTCTATTGGTTGGTTTATTTTTTTAGCTGGGAGCAAGGAGCCGTTCTATGTAGAGCAGCTCTATATAGTTCTCTTCTACCTGGATCAATTCTCTGTAGATTGGTTCTGTCTAGATCTGCTCTATGTAGATCATTTTTTCTATAATTGATCTAGACCAAACTGTTCTATGAGATCTATCTAGATCAGCTCGACATAGATCTGTCTCCTCTAGATCAGCTCTGTTCTGAACCTGCCGCCGATGAGTGGAGGATCTGATCGGAGCTTGATGGGGTTGTTGCCATGGTTACCAGTGTTTGTTCTTCCTGTGCCATCTGTTTTGGTACTGTTTATCCAAACTGTTCTTTTTTTGTTTGGGGGGGGGTCATCTTTTGGTGTGTTTGTGTTGGAAGAGGGACCAAAGACTCGGAGGCACAGCTGCTGCACATATGAGGTAAAGGTGGAAACGGGTGGAAAACTGTAGCTTCTGGGTGTTTTCTGTTTCCCTTCATGGTTCTTTCAGGTGGAGGAGTTAAACGAAGCCGTAACGTCTTCTCGCAGCGCAGGAGGGGGAAAAAACGCTGCTTTCTGGGAAAAAACCAACTTGTTGATGAGCCTTAAACGTTCCTGGAGTTCAGATCTTTCCACTCCAGAAACCATTTCAACACTTTGGAGCAGCTTTAGATGGAGGACATCTTAGTTTCCTGTTATCTCGGTTTGGGGCTCTAACATAGTGGGGGGAGGGGGGTCATCTTTTCAGACTAGCGATAGACGTATAGAACATCCATCTGTTACCCTTATATTAGCTCAATGGATGGACTCCAGGTGTACTCTAGCAGTTGAAGTTCTACATTGCAGGTTGCGGCCCTCTTGCCTTATCGAAGCCTCCTCCCTCTCAGACGCGCTGCGACACGAAGGCTCTCTGTACTTGAATGTGAAAAAACTCAGACTGAAGGAGATGAAAGTCAGACAAGAAATAAATCAAATAAAAGTGTTCAGGAATTGATGGTGTGTGTTTTTTTTTTTTATTTATATGCTGTGGTTCCAATTCAATTCAGTTTATTTTTATAGTGCCACTTCACATGTCATCTCAAAGACCTTTACAGAAACAATTCAACTAGATCAAACGGTCAGATTGGTTCAGTGTTTTCTATCTAAAGTCCTGTCACACCTTGCTGATTTCTCCAGCGTCTGCCTGATGTCCCAGAAATGCTGGCATACGCTGAACTCTATAGATTTTTTCTATTCTTGGCGTTTTCATTGAGTATTCATAACGACTCTTTGATCGCGGTATTAAGCTAGCTGCTGTTTACTACCTGCAGAAAAAGAAAAGAATAAAAAGACGGTTTTTGTTGGCAGCAGATTGAGCGTCATGTCTGCTAGGAAGTGTGTTGGTGGTGGGCGTGAACGCAGGGAGGATCCATCACACTCACCTTCTGGCTCACCCTATGATGGGGATGAAGTCTGGAGGAGAACTGACGGTTTCCTCCTGTGAACCCCCTTTATACCAAAACGCTGCCAATACGCCATTATACAGTAGCTGGAAGTTAGAAACACGTTCAGCGCTCGTCTGGAACACGTCAGATACCTTGATGTGCTTGGAGAGAAGTTCTGGATAAGTTACGCAGAAGTTACTCAGAGGTTTAGGAAAAGCTAGACGCCACGACTGATGAGGAACTGAGACTGAACAGATGTCAACCATCTGATAACTGACCTGGAACTGATGGCGCACGGATGGCAGACGCTGGCATACGGCGGGAAATTTTGAGCATGTGGAAAATTAACATGCTCATAACTTACCCAATGTATGCCAGCATTTTTGCCAGATTTTTCGTACATCAGGCATACGCTGGTTTTATTGTCATGGTGTGACATGAGCTTCAGGAAAACCAGCTGATTGCATCAACTTATTGACTCTTCAGCAATCCCTCACACTAAGTATGCTTGTAGCGACAGTGGGGAGGAAAAACTCCCTTTGAATAGGAAGAAACCTCCAGCAGAACCAGGCTCAGTGTGAGCGGCCATCTGCTGAGGCCCACTGGGGTTCAAGGAGACAGAAGCAGACATAGAAAAAGAAGCATAGATACAAAAGGCAACTGTCAACCAGCTCCACAGGCGGCCCCGTCCAGGAAACACACAGCCAGGCAGACGAGCTCCGAGCCAGCTCCCATGTCAGAGGATGAAGAGAGCACATCCAGTTAGTCACAGTCAGAGAAACAGGACTACACTGGAAAAACAGGCCAAGCTCCAACATCTAGAAACAAAGGTGTTGATGGCAGCAGCACAGCCAGGGTCTGTTTCATTAAGCAGGTTTACTGAAAACTGACGTTTTCTAAACCTGAAGTCAGAGGTCGTCTGTTAGACACATCAGATTGTAAAAGCAAACATTAGATGTTCGTTTGACGAGGATCTTATTAAAGAATGATTGGCATTAATTCACTGAGAATTAAATATTTATAGGAAGACGGTTCTACAACTCTGGATAACTGGTTTAGTTGTTTTGAGCGACATGCGGATCATTTTATTTTTACAGTACTGAATGTCTAAAATGACTTTCAGATTACACATAAATCAATAACTTGGGGTTAGGATTCACTCGGTGAAAAACTGCTGAGCCTACAGGACCAATCTGAAGCCATTCTATGGGACTGATAACCGCTAATAATGACCATTTATTAGGATGATAACATCTGAAGCAGCTGCAAACAGCCACTTATATTGGAAGACGGAATCAAACTCAGAACCCAGGACATGTTCTGGAACAGCGTTTTTATTCATCTTCACCTGCTGCCAGATGATGTCACCTAAATACCTAACCTACCATTGAAGGAATATACCCATAATATTATCTTGGTTACAGTCTACGGTAAGCCGTTTTGATATTTATTAGTTTTAATTCCTGATATCTGAAAAAAATGACCGTTTCAAACAAAGTGATGTTCTTCACATCCAGAATGAACATTCTGGATGTCTCCATGTTCCTATTGTTACTGGTCAGCATTTCTATAATTGGACTATTTCAGATATAAAAACATATTGAGTCAAGCTGATAAATGTTCTATCTGCAAAAATATTTAAAAATGTCTTAAATTAAGTGTATTTACCCTTAATTTGAGTTGGTATATAAGGAACCATGGGATGACTGTTTTAAAAAATAATCAATATGTTCTTGAAGAGACCATGCAATTATTTTCTTCTTATTTTTGTTTTGATGTAATTTCTGGAGTCCAGACTCAAACATCTCATACATGTTTTACACTTGTAGTGGCAATTGTTTGTCAAACCAAACATCCAATTAAGTTCCAATAAGCCACTATAGGCACTGGGGTCACGTTTTCTTGACGCAGGCAAAAGAAGTGGAAGTCCAAACTTGTAGATGTTTAGTTGATTTATTTCCTATATTTTGTCACATTACAGAGTTCAAACTTTCCTTGCCCTGTTACCTCTCTTGCACTGGTAAAAACCCATAGGCCCCTAACCCAAATGCCTGCTGGTCCTTACCAGGCTCCTACAATTATAGAAAGTGGACCGCCCACATTTCTTCCTGTTTTACATAAAATAAAGAAAAATAATAAAACAACAAAAAATAGATGCACAAAAATGCAACAATTAACCTATAAATTAAGTCTGTAAATAATACAAAAAATATATAAGTTTAGGAATTAACACAATTCAAATGGATAAAGAACTAAAGAATAAATAGCTCCAACACTCCGGCCCCTAATTGTGAATACTGTCACAATTACAAATGAAGAAAAAGGAGCTATTCCCTCAAACATGTCCTTAATTCTTCAGGTTGATGCTTCCAGTAGCAAAACAAGTTTGGTCACGGGTCTTTCGAGAACACTGGTCTTTGTTTGTAATCGCACAGAGCGGACCAAGCCTTTTGCATCCTGGTTTACGCTCAAGACCTTGGCCATCATCCATGTTCCTCTTGGAGCTGTAGAGTCTGCAATTAAGACAACATCTCCAGGAGTGAGACATCGTTTAGTTCTTGTCCATTTTTGTCTTTCCTGCATCAGAGGTAAGTACTCAGAAAGCCATCTTTTCCAGAACAGCTCTGCCATGTATTGCACCTGTTTCCACCTTTTCCTGACAAAAAGATCCTTTTGATTGAACAATCCTGGTGGCAAAACTGGTTTGGTTTTTAACAACAACAAATGGTTGGATGTTAGTGCCTCAAGATCATTTGAGTCATCGGAAACTTTAGTGATGGGTCTGTCGTTTAATATGGCTTCAACTTCACAAAAAATTGTTTGAAGCCCTTCATCATCCAAAACTTGCTCTTTAAGAACTGAAACCAAAATACTTCTTATGGAACGAATCAGACGCTCCCAAACTCCACCTTGGTGAGATGCTGCTGGGATGTTAAAGTTCCATTTAATTCCATCCTGCACAAAAGCATTTTGAATTTTAGCATGATTCAGTTCAGCTAAACTCTCTTTCAGCTCTCGATTTGCACCAACAAAATTTGTGGCATTGTCAGATCTGATGGTGGAAACTGGGCCTCTTCTACAGATGAACCTGCGGACTGCATTTATACAGGAATCTGTATCGAGGGTGTAGGCCATTTCCAGATGCACTGCACGGCTGGTGAAACAAGTGAACAGAACTCCATACCTTTTCAGGAGGCTTCGTCCTCTTTTAACACTTACAGGACCAAAGTAATCCACTCCAACATTTGTAAAAGGAGCGGTGGCTGGCAGGACTCTTTCTTCTGGCAGATCTGCCATCTTTTGTTCAATAAACTTTCCTCTGTTACACCTGCAAACAACACAGTGAGAAATGATTTTTCTGGCAGCTGAATTAGCATTTATTATCCAGTATTTTTGTCTTAATCTTGACAGCATATGAGCTCTTCCTGCATGTCCCAACTGTTGATGAATATGGCGTAAAATCAGTGTAGACACATGCATATCCTTTGTCAAAATTGCAGGATGCTTTGTTTCGACAGGCATGGCTGATTTATTCAACCTGCCACCCACTCTGAGGACTCCAGCATCCAATACTGGGTCGAGTTTGTATAAAGAACTTCTCTTAGAGACTGCTTTAAGGCCACTGGTGATTAAAGCCAGTTCAGTTGTAAATTTCTGTTGTTGTGCAAACTGAATAATGGCTAGTTCTGCCTTGGCCAAGTCTTCAGGAGTCAGATTTTCTTTCTTCAGAGTGGTCTTGAATCTGTCTATCTGCTTGTCTAGGGCTTTGTTTTGCTTTTCTGGTTCATTTTTATTTAGGTCTGCAGCAGCAAACTCCTTCCTTTTCTGTTGCAACAGCATCAGAATGTTTTTCAGCTTTAAAAACCAGGCAACAGAGGTTTTAAGCTTTGTCCAAGATGAAAAATAATGAATCAGATAGCTTGTAGGATTTTGTGACTCCTTTACAAGAACACTCACGGCTAGGTCCCTTTTGACCTCTGGGTCATCTGCAGGAATTGCATGGTGATCCACATCCAGTTTAGGCCATTCCTCTTCTGATCTGTGGAGAAATTCAGGCCCATTTATCCATCTCCTGCATTTAATGAACTCCTCAGCTCTCATGCCTCTGGATGCATCATCTGCAGGATTTTCCTTGGAGGAAACATATCTCCACTGATTCACATCTGTTGCTTCTCGGATGACAGAGATCCTGTTTGCAACAAAGGTGTGAAATCTTCTGGTTTCACTGGAGATATATTTTAGTACTGTTGTACTATCAGTCCAGAAAACAGGTTTTTCCAATTGTATTTGCAGCTCCTTTTGCAGCAGTTTATTGACTCGGACAGCAAGAACAGCAGCGGTCAGTTCCAACCTGGGGATTGTTGTTTGCTTCATAGGAGCAACTCTTGCTTTTCCTAGAATGAAAGCAACATGTGAGATGTTATTCTTTTCCAGTTTTAAATATGACACTGTTCCATAGCCGTCTTGACTTGCGTCAGAGAAATGATGAAGTTGTGCTTTGTCTGGTTTCCTGATGCAGCTTGGTTTGATGCAACGATCCACCTTAAAACTGGAGATCAGCTGGAGGTCCTCCAGCCAGTCGAGCCACTTCCTACAAAGAGAATGGGGAATAACTTCATCCCACTTCAAGTTTTGTCGACAAAGTTCTTGTAGCAGCAGTTTAGCTGGCATACTGAAGGGAGCTAGGATTCCCAAGGGATCATATAGTGAACTAACCACAGACAAAATGCCCCTTCTGGTCTGTGGGCGGTCCTGCACAGAGGTTCTGAACTTGAACTCATCTGTTTCGATGCTCCACTGTAAACCCAGTACTCTCTCGACCGGAAGTTCATCTGTGTCCAAATCCAGATTCTTCATTTCTTTTGCTTTCCTTTCCTCTGGAATGGACATGAGCACTGTGCGACTGTTGCTTACCCATTTTGAGAGCACGAATCCTCCCTTAGAGCAGAGGTCCGTCAGCCTCTTCACCATGTGAATTGCATCTTCTTCTGTGGGAACAGATTTTAAACAGTCATCCACATAAAAGTTATTTTTGATAGTATCAACCACTTCAGCTGGAAACTGTTGTGCGTTATCATCAGCAGTTCTTTGCAGAGCATAATTTGCACAGCTGGGTGAAGACACTGCTCCAAACAAATGAACCAACATCCTGAACTCCTGTGCAGGTTTTGATGTGTCACCATGATGCCACCACAGGAAACGGAGGAAGTTGACGTGTTTTTCAGAGACATAAACTTGGTGAAACATGGCATTAATGTCAGCCATTAGTGCAACAGGCTCTTTTCTAAATCTAATGAGAACTCCAACCAGAGAGTTTCTGAGGTCAGGTCCTTGTAAAAGCTGACTGTTCAGTGATGCTCCTTTATAGGTTGATCCACAATCAAATACAACTCTCAACTTTCCTTTTGTGGGATGATGCACTCCATGATGAGGAATGTACCACAGTTGTCCATTACCTTTCTGTAGGTCCTCTGCTGGTACAGCCTCAGCATGTCCTTGCTGCAGCATGTTGTTTACACATGCAGTGTATTCCTCCTTGTACTCAGCATCCTTTTCAAATCTCCTTCTGAGGCTCTGGAGGCGCTGCTCTGCAACACAGATGTTATTTGGAAAGCTGGGGCTTTCACTCCTGAAAGGTAAGTCAATATTATAATGACCTTTAATAAGTTTTGTAGAGTTATTGACAATGTTCATGAAATGCAAATCCTCTCTAGACATTTCAGTTTTCTCCTCTGATGATCTTTCGTTAAAATCATGATTGTACTGTTTGATCAGCATTTCTTCAAGATGCTCAACAGAGATCCTGTTGGCTGTCACAGCAGTGCAAACATTTCTATTTTTGCTGTGGCTTCTAGTGTGCAGGGGACCATTTATGACCCAGCCAACTCTAGTTTTTACAGCATAAGGCCCACCATCTACACTGTTGATCACCTCCCAGGGCTCTAAAACATTTGAAGCATCAGTTCCTATCAGTAGTTCCACATCTGCATTGATGCTATGAAGCTTAACAGGTTTAAGATGAGGCCACTGATCAATGTCCTTTTGCTGGGGAATATTCAATGTAGAAACTGGCATGGTACTTTGAGTCAAAACATCTGGTAGCTCTATGAAATCATTTGTTTCCAATTCAGAGATTTCCAAACCAGACAAAACTTGTACATTAACAATCTTATTTTGACTCATTGTTCTCAGCATAATATTTGTTCTTTTGCCCTTTATGTTCAGACTTTTTGCCAGAGTTTCTGTACAGAACGTACCTGAACTTCCTGGATCAAGAAATGCATAAGTTTGCACAACTTTGTTGCTCTTTTGACTTTTAACTTTAACTGCAACAATAGAAAAAACAGCATTATCATCATGACCAGCCCCAATATGCCCACACGTCTGGGTGGTTGCAGTTGAGAAGTTGACATGAGACCTTGTTGTCTGTTGGATTTGTTCTGAAGAGGCTCCTGGCTCCTTTTGCTCTATGTGAAGAACCCCCGGATGCTTTTGGTGACACACATTGCAATCCAAACGACTCCTGCAGTCTTTGCTTGTGTGACCAACTTTCAGACAACTGAAACAAATCCCCTTTTGTTTAATGAAAGTCAACTTGTCCCGATGCATTTTAGCTTTAAACTGCACACAGTTTTCCAGTAGATGATTTCTTTGTAAACAAAACAAGCAGCTGTGAAGAACAGTAGACTTGGTCCTGTTTTCAGTTGAGTGAGTTCTGGCTTCTGGAATTGTGCTGGCATTAGTGGCAAAACTGCTTCCCTTTTTTCTTTGCTTGCTGTAACTTGGAACTTTGGAGTTGTTCCCTGTTGGTGGGTCTTGGATATTGCCAAACACTGGATCTGATGCTACTTTTACTTCCTTTGTTATGAAAGCAACCAGATCAGTAAACAACGCTCGGTGACCAGTTTGCTCCTGTAGCTCATAAGCAGTAACTCTCCATTTTTCCCTCAGTTTATATGGAAGTTTCAGGACAATTGTTCTCATATTTGAAGGTAAATCCAACTCCTTCATGTAAACAATTTGTTGTGTCAGATTTGAACAACCTTGAAGAAAAAGAGAGAATGATTGTAGACTTTTCACATCATCCCCTTTTATTGGTGTCCAACTCATAATCTTCTCCATATACGCAGAAGTTATTTTATTTTCATTTCCAAAATGTTCTTCAAGAAGATATTTGGCTTTGGAATAACCTTCCTCAGAAGCTAAGTGTTGACAACTATGCACGAGATCTTTAGGCTGCCCCCTGGTGAACTGCTCTAGGAAGTGCAAACAGTCGCTGCAGTTGTCAGTTTTAGCCTCCACTCCGTTCTCAAAGGCATTCATAAATGATCTGTACTGTAGGGGGTCCCCATCAAACACAGGGATGTTTCTGGATGGGAGAACAGACGATAAGTTTTGTTTTACTAGTAAGGCTGCAATGTCATTTTGTCTTTGCATGATGTTTACAATATCATTCTGACAGTTCTCAGTCAAAGGAGGAGATTGAAGTTGCGTCTGCTCTGTTGCTTGAGTTGAAGAATCAACTTTAACTCATCTGATCCATTTGAAGTTGTCTCTCTCCTTGTTTAAGTCTGACAACAGGGAAGTTGGATGAAGACTTTTCTTTTTCTTTCAGAACAAACTCATCAGCGAGAGGATTTAGCAGGGGCGTGTGCTTTCCTTGGGCTCTTTCAAAATAAGAGTTCATCCCATCAGATTGTTTAGAACTAGCAACTGAATTTATTTTTAATACATTAAGTTTTGCGTTAGTTGCTGCCAACTCTGTTTCCAGGTCTAACTTTTCCTTTTCTTTTCTCAGGTTTTCCTCTTGAGCTTCGATCAGATGTTTTCTGTCCAACGCGGCGAGTCTCTCCATCAGCGCTGCCTTTTCAGCCGCAGCTTTAATGCGTGCAGAAGAGGTGGATGAAGCCCGAGACTGCTGTGAAGATGTTTTTGAACGTGGCTTTATGCTTGTAATATTAGAAACACTGTCTTCAGGATTTATTTCATCAGGATCTTCAACAACCTGATCATCAACATAGTTTTTCTGTTCCATATATGGATCTCCTGCTTCTGTCAACCAAACCTTTACATTGTCCACAAAATCAGAGAAAGTCGTCACCTTGGACTGAAAATACACAGTTTGTCTTTTTACTTCTTCTTCTGGCAACGGCAAACCTAAAAGAGATTCGTGTAAATCAGTTGCTTCTTGATAGCATTTAATAAACTTTGCAAAGTCAGAAGCCACTTTCTTAACATTTTCTTGTGAGCTCATTAATGCAGAGATTTTCTCCATACATTTTGAAGCTTGTTTACACTTTAAACTTCGTTTTTCTTGACATGTTTTTATATAAAACTCCAAACCCTTTTGTGTAAATTTGATGGTTCTTTTGTTTTGTGACGTCTGGGTGTCATCCTCTTTGCTCTTTACATCAGACATTTTTGCAGATTCTTTGAATCATTTCAAACATTTAAAGCGTCATAGTCCACGAATAATCCACAAGGAAAAGCACAAACGTATCTCTTTGTTTAAAGAGATTGATTCTTGTGAACAAACATTTCCATGATGGGCGTCGGCTCACGGCTTGATCCAATTACGCATCAATTTGTCACATCAGACTCATCTCATCAGTCTTTGGAGTGAAATAATGTCTTAAACTCCAGTAGTTTCACTATTTTCCTTTATAGCTTGAACAATATTGTCACATACCAGCTTGATGAATGAGTGACGTGTCCATCCAAGTCTGACGCATCGAGTCGCTTGATTTAATCAAAGATGATCCAAAACCTTTTGTTTGAAGGGAATCCTTGAGATCCATAAATCCAGCATGTTGATTGATGAGGTATTCCTTTTAGTCCATGGGCTGGTTCCTTACTTGTTCCACAGGGTGTTTTTACTTGATCCACAGGTGGGTTTTTACTTGATTGTAGTGGCAATTGTTTGTCAAACCAAACATCCAATTAAGTTCCAATAAGCCACTATAGGCACTGGGGTCACGTTTTCTTGACGCAGGCAAAAGAAGTGGAAGTCCAAACTGGTAGATGTTTAGTTGATTTATTTCCTATATTTTGTCACATTACAGAGTTCAAACTTTCCTTGCCCTGTTACCTCTCTTGCACTGGTAAAAACCCATAGGCCCCTAACCCAAATGCCTGCTGGTCCTTACCAGGCTCCTACAATTATAGAAAGTGGACCGCCCACATTTCTTCCTGTTTTACATAAAATAAAGAAAAATAATAAAACAACAAAAAATAGATGCACAAAAATGCAACAATTAACCTATAAATTAAGTCTGTAAATAATACAAAAAATATATAAGTTTAGGAATTAACACAATTCAAATGGATAAAGAAATAAAGAATAAATAGCTCCAACAACACTTTATAATAAATTGTAAACTCTATGATTCAGCTTGTGATTTATATTTATGAAAAAGGCTTTGAAATGAAATGAAGTCGCAGGACGAAGGTTTAGATGAGAGTAAAAAGTTCCTGATGGTAAACCACCCAGAAACGTTCAGAGAAAGAAAGAAGCAAAGAAAACTGAACCTCCCTCAGATTCAACTCCCCACTTATTGCATTAAAACTTCATTTATTAAATATTCTAAAGCAATCAGGATTTTAAGAAAGAAACACTCCAAACTGTACATGGCCTAAATATTTAATTCAATGTAGTTCAGAACCACGGATAGCGACTGGATCATTTTGGTAATCAGTTCTGACCAAACCAGGCCTACAGGCTCTCTACAGTAGAACCGCTCATTGAGAGAAAGTTGAGGTTATGAGCAGCGCAATGAACATCAGCAGCAACAGGTTTCCTCTATGTCTGTATGTAGCCAACATCTGGAAGAAGAATGTTTCCAAGATGACTTGGATAATAGCGCGTTGTGACAAACACCAGATACAGCACTGGGACTCGATCAACAGCCGATACCGCACTGTGACGTCACAAACCAGTAGGTGGCAGTAGTGTTCTTTGACAAACATGGATGCCTCCAGTAAAGCACATTCACATGAAAATTACTCTGAATATGACCGAACTGTTCCTTTAATATAGATCTACTTCACTCAGATAACCATAAACCCACTGAAGAGTTCATTAATACCAGGTAGAGTTTGAGCTTTTTTCCCAGAATCACCAGACCAAGCAGGGTCACACTTAACAGAGCCACATTAACGGATAATATATTTACTCATAAATAAGATAACAAGTGTTAATGGGATTAATAGTTCAGCATATTAATGATCATCCTTAAGTCTTTATCATCAGTGACGATTTTAATATAATAATAAGGATAGAATTAATCCACAGTTTAAAACAGTAAGAGCAGAGGAATCCCTCCAGTCTTTCAAAGAGAATTTCTATAAACATCACTGCGAGTCTGTTTGCAAGAAGATAATGCTGATGATAATTTTCTGAGTACCTTATTATAAGTATTAAGTATTATACAATTAAAAGTCCATTAATAATGTTGTCTGATAAAATCAAATACTCAGAAGCTCCATAGATCACAAAGAGTTTACAAAATGCCTGCAAAAAATCAACAACTAGTTAGTGGTTGCTAGGAAACCGGTCTTTTTTTCCCCGTCTCCTTCGTAGTCCCGCGAGAACTGCTGTTGCCATAGAAACAAGTGTCAACATTCGCTTGGATCTGAAGGAGTGCAGTGCTTTAATGAGGAATTATTTCTGATCTTTTCAGTCGGTTTGATGGAGGTGAGTTTGGTTTACAGCATTAGCTGTTGCTATGGTAACGCTAGCAGAGACATAGGAATCCTTCATGTTAATTTCAGCCCTCAAACATCACATAATGATAAAAAAAAAAAGGTAATCTTAGAGGTTTTCTCTTCAGAAATAAAACGTTTATAGAAAAGAATCTATGATGTATTTATTTATATCTGTGATGACGATCTGGTATTTTATAAAAGTATAGTACACTGTTATAATCCAAGTATACTTAAACACTTTACAGGGCAAGTTACCGTTTTTGATCACTTGCATACCCCTTACATATGGAGTATCCCCAGGGGCGGATGTAGGAAATGTGTGGCCCTAGGCAAACACAGGCAGGGGCCCCTCTGAACTGAGGAGACAACACATAAAATAGACCCATTCTACAGATAGAGAAATATTAATAGAATAGACATCCATTATCTGTTCTAGGTTGTGTCCCTCTCTTCTTGTCCCTTTTCTTCTTGTTTTCCTCTCTATGTTTTGTACTCAGCTGACTTTTCATGCTGTCTCTAAAGGAATGAAAGATTTTTTCCAAGCACTAAGCTCACTTAGCTGATTGCTCCTTCCTGTGTTTCCAAAAAGGCCAAAGTAAATAACCCAGTCCTTCTTTTCACTGTAGACAAGCCATGATCTGCTTATCTGTTCTCCATTTTTCATTTGGATGAAATAATAGCTGCATGAATCATGACAGCAGACAAGATAGAGGAGAGCAGGAGGCGGGGTTACCAATCTACTTGCTCTGGAGAGCAGAGTTCGCTGCTTTTAGATGTTGTCTCCAAAGTCTCCAGTAGCAGAAAAAAGTCTCTAGATTTGGCGCTAGGAGCTTTTTAGAAATCAAAGTGCTAGAGGGGTCTGAAAAGTGGCTAAATATAGCGACTAAAGCGCTAAGTTAGCAACACTGGTCTTTGCATGGTTTGTTTTCAAGTGGTTGCTGCTGTCTTATTATAAGTGTTTTCGAAGGCATTTTAGCCAAAGGATTTTTATCAAAAACATAATTAATGTGCACAAATAAGGAATAGTTGTATTAACCATACATGGAAACAAGAGTTTTATGGGGACCCCAGGGACGTGGGGCCCTAGGCAGCCGCCTAGTATGGCCTAATGGTAAACCCGCCCCTGAGTCCCCCCCGTCCCTCCGTGAGGTCTAGGTGCCCAATATCTATATCCAGCCGTTCAGCAAAGATCCTGCTACATGGCTGTACATCTTCTTTTGGCATTTGATCAATTAGATGAGCCCTTGAATGATATATTACCTACTGGAAAGTTAGTTAAAAAAAACAAGTCAAGAAAAAAGGTAAAAAGCTAATTGAAAAGTTAAAAAGTAAAATTAAAAAGTTAATAAGCCCAGTTGACAATTATATTTAGGTTTATAAACTAAAAGATGTCAGTACCAGTATCAGTATTAATGCCTCTTAGGTTATGTTGGACCAAATAAAATGTGTTTCCTTCTCTCTCAGTGTTTTTCATGAATTTCTTCTAGAAGCACTTTTGTTATTGTTCTTAATATATTTGAGCAAGTTGGCGTTTCTTGTTATTATATTGACATAAATTTTTGCCATAAAACATATTCATATTTTTGAATGTTACAAAGACAATAAGGTCTATTCCTGGAGTATTTCACTGAGTGCCCTATAAAGGGTTAACACTTTTCCAGCTTTACTGTGATTTCTAACATTGAACAACATTTTATATTTAGTCTACATTTTTTAAATAAAATCTACTCCATATCATGTTCCAGTTATATTTCTATTTCACATTAAATGTGGGATGAAGTAATATTTAATAAGGTGTCAAATAAAAGTTTTTAGAGTAGAGAGTATTTTGTTTGCATCCAGTTTAATTTAAATCCTAATCTAGCCTGGCTTACTGTCCCGGTTTTGGTTCTGTTAAGTTTTCTTTTTAGTTTTCAGTTTCACTTTGATCCATGTTTTCCTTTGTCTCCAGTTTTATTGGTTTAATTCCTATTTTGTAGTGTTTCCTGGATATATTGGAGTTCTTATTTTTTTCTTGGTTGCCCTCTGCTGCCCTCTTGTGTTGGTCTCCCTTGCTTCCTTCTAGAATCCTCTGTTCACACCTGCTCCCAATCAGCTCATTAGTCCTGTCTTTGTTCAGTCTCATATACTCTCCCTCCCTGTGGGAGTTTTCACCTGTAGTAGTCTGGTTTTTTGGTTCCTTCCTTTGGTTTTTGCCTCAGTTATTTCATTAAATCTTCAAGATCTCACCTCTGCCTCCTCGCCTCTGCATTTGGGTCCTCAAAACCTGCACCAACCGTGACACTGACCCGGTCCAAAGAACCAGAACCTTCCACTGGATCAAAACCAGTCAGACTCCAACTGTCAGCAGCCTGCTTCTATTCTTGGCTGGGTTTGATGATTCTGGACAAACAACATGCCAAACCGGACCTGTTCTTCCTGGTATTCACTCTGTTTTTCAGCCATATCTCTCTCTTCTTTTGGGGGCTGATTGGCGGTTTAGAAAGAAGTGATTGGAGCAGTATGGAGCATTTTTCCAGCATTAACTGTCATCTTTAGAACTGCTTTAATGAAATAAGACTTCTATGGCTGTTGGGTCAAGATCCACACATAGATGTTTAGATGGATTTTAGACAGACTGTAAAAAAATTAGATAATTGAAATAAATATATCTTTGGCCACACACCTGTTGTTATAAATTGTATATCAGCTGTTATATGATTATTACTGTGATGGTGTATGATAGATACCATTAGAATTAAGTCTTAAAAACCAGTCAGGTGGGTTTAAAATAAACCAATCCTAACCCAGTACATCCAAACTGACCTAAATGAACAAGTAAGGGTTTAAAAATATATTTTAAATCTTTTCTTTTTACAATATGACTGTTGTGGCATCAGCCATCATCTATGGAGCTGTCTGTTGGAGCAGTGGCTTATCTGTAGCTGAGAGGAAGCGTCTGGATCAGCTGATCAGGAAGGCCAGCTCTGATTGGATGCCCTCTGGACTCAGTGCAGGAGGAGGAAACAGACAGATCCTAACTAAACGAACATCTCTGTTGGATAATGTCCCCCCCCCCATGCATGAAGCTGGTGCTGAACTGGACAGCTCCTTCAGTGACAGACTGCTGCACCTTAAATGCACCAGGGAGCGTTATCACAGATCCTTCCTCCCAGCAGCTGGAAGACTCTAGAACCACCACTGTTCCCAGCAACCTCAACCAGTTCTTCCATTCATGCTGATTTTGCTCAGTTTCTACCTTAGTCAATTAAATAACCTGCTGCTGTCATTCTGCACATCTCTGATGTTTATCTATTTTCAAATATCCATTACTGGAAAAATGTTCATAGCTGCATATTGGTTATTTATTTTCCAGGTGCAAAGTTCTATATTGTTAAAACACTACAGCACGGTATTTTAGTGTTTATCTTTGAACTCTTCACTATTATGTTATTCTTATACATTTTTCTAAGGTCCATATTTGTGTGACCATTTTGTTAACAATCTTTTTGCTGCTGTAACACCAGAATTTCCCCCATTGTGGGACAATAAAGTGATTTTCTATTCTGTTCTAATATGCCAATTATAGGTAGTGTGTCATTTTATTTATTATGCAACTGATATATAATAATAAAACATTTGTTTTTTAGAGTCATATTGCTGCGTTTTAAGCACATTTGCATGAATTACTTTTTGATAAGAGGTAAAGGAAACTGACATTAGAAATAAGCTGAATGTAATATGTTTTAGTGTTGATGGTAAATGCGGCAGAAAAACTTTATTATTTAAATGTTTTTGTTTTATTTTTAGACCCGAGGCAGCGAGGGATTCTCACTGCAAAAATGAACCAGAAATAAGTAAAAATTTCTTATATTAAGCGTATTTAGCCTTAATTGAAGCAGGTATGTAAGATTATTTGCCAATGGAATGAGTGTTTTACTCATGCATCTGAAATAAGACAATGCAATTATTTTTTCTTATTTTAAATGTAAATCGTCTTGTTCGTTTGGCAAAGTGTCTCACTTACTTTCTCAATTCAAGAAAAAAAATCCACTTATATAAGAAAAAAATGACATTTTTTCCAGTGCTCTGCTGTCAATCACAGCCCGTGATTTCGTTCACATCAGATGTGATCACCTGCTGGGAGGCGCCTTGATCTGCTTCCCCTCAAACCATTTACTGTGTCTCTCTGTCCCTGCTGCTGTTTTCCTAGGGGGAGGAATCCGTAGGAAATGACTCCTCTGAGTCCTTGGAGGACTTCCAGGTTGTCCTCAGTGGGCTGGCACACGATGAGAGCTCCAACCGGATTCGGTTGGAGTACGAGAAACTGCTCCATGCTCTGGAGAAGTCAAAGGACAATGAACAAAGGCTGATGTCCAAATGCAGAGAGCTGAACGCAGAGATTTTGTCCACATCGAACAAAATGGCAGCTGCCCTGAAACTGTCTGAGGAAGACGAGGCGACGATAGCGTCACTAAAGAAGGTCAGAGTCCTGAGAGGTTGTTCTGCTCAGTAGATCTTCTTTACTGTCCCACAGCAGTTTGTTCCATGATAGTTTAAACTTCTGCACACCTGTGGTGGTTAAATCCAAAATGATTTATCCAGCTTTACTTGGAAGATTAATGCATTTCAGGGATTCAACAAAAGGATTTATTATCGGTTTAGGAGCTGGATGAGGCCTGGAAAATGGTTGATGCAGCTCATGATAAAGAGAAGAAGGACATGGAGACCATCAGGAGTTTAAAAGAAGATGTTTCCAAGCTTTCTGACGCAGCTGAGCAACAGACCGGACAACAGGAGCGGATGTAAGTTAGTGGGCCTGCAGTCTGCCTGTGGTCCTGTCAGTTCTCTGAATGAGGTGATAACTGTGGTGTTTCTAAGGGATTTAATTCAAATGATTGAGGAGACGACCAAGGAGAGAGACCAGCTGATGACAACGGTAGAAGATCTAAGAGAAAAGTTAAAGAAGGCAACGGAAACTCAGCAAGAGGTGGAAACAGAAAGAGAGGGCGCTGCGCAGAAAATTTCAAAGGTGCCGTGAATGTTGGGTAGATTTCAACGATAGATGTAACCATGGATGCAGATCCACATGCTGCTGCTCTGCACTTCTACCTCTAGCTTCAACAGGAGCTCCAGGTGCAGCACAACAAGATCTCCAGAGAGATCAGGCTGAAGGAGAAGCTCGACAAGGAGGTCCAGCAGCTGCACGCTGACATGGAGGCCAAGGAGGCTGAGATCAAAGCTGTGAACATGCAGGGCCAGAAGGCCAGAGAGGAGCAGCAGAGGCTGGAGAAACAGCTCAAAGATCTGAAGGTGAGCAGGAACGTCTGAGCGGACGTTACGTTAAGATGTCAGAAACGTCATCATATTGAAGAAGTTATGTTTCATCTGTCGGTAAAAACAAAAGATAGATCCATAATACTCAAAGAGCTTAAAGGAAAAGTCCGGTTATATTCAGAATTCAATCTTCTGAAAGTTCTTTAAATATTAAATTATTCCATACTGTTCAATAAATGATCAGTGAAGCATAGATACAAAAGGCAACTGTCAACCAGCTCCACAGGCGGCCCCGAAACAGGTCTACACTGAAAAACAGGCCAAGCTCCAAAATCTAGAAACAAAGGTGTTGATGGCAGCAGCACAGCTGATATTTCTCTCCAGGATGGAGTCACAGCCAAACAGGAACAGACCAGATGAAGCTACTATGAGAAAAAGCAGAGAGAGCAGAACGTTAGAGATTGAACTAACAGATTCTGCAGAGTGGGAGAATAGAGATAGAATGAAGCAGAATGATGAAAAAGGGGTCCCTATGTCCTCCAGCAGTCTAAGCCTATAGCAGCAGAACTATAGAGATAGCTCAGGATAACCTGAGCCACTCTAACTAGAAGCTTTATCAAAAAGGAAAGTTTTAAGTCTAGCCTTAAAAGTAGACAGGGTGTCTGCCTCACGGACTAAAACTGGTAGTTGGTTCCACAGGAGAGGAGCCTGAGAACTAAAAGATCTGCCTCCCATTCTACTTTTAGAAATTCTAGGAACCACTAAATAGTAAATGGCATGTACTTATATAGCGCCTTTTTTCAAGTCAGGAGACTTGACCAAAGAACTTTACACTACATTCATTCACGCACAGTCACACACTGATGGTGGCAAGCTACATTGTAGCCACAGCTGCCCTGGGGCTCACTGACAGAAGCGGGGCTGCCGTACACTGGCGCCACCGGGCCCT
Source organism: Cyprinodon tularosa (assembly GCF_016077235.1). Taxonomy (NCBI): domain Eukaryota; kingdom Metazoa; phylum Chordata; class Actinopteri; order Cyprinodontiformes; family Cyprinodontidae; genus Cyprinodon; species Cyprinodon tularosa. The sequence goes on from NW_024039117.1 coordinate 544,963, forward strand.
CTGACCACCATCAGTAGACAATGCAGGTGAAGTGTCTTGCCCAAGGACACAACGACACTGAGAGTCAGAGGCTTGAACGGGGCTTGATTGAACCGTCAATCCTTCCATTTCAGGGCAAACTCCTACATCCAACGCCACTGTCGCCCACTAGTAAAGGACCCTGTCGTCCGCACATCTGAGCTTAGGGGAAACAGATATTAAAATAAAGTTTCCTGAGGACAGAACTTGTGTAGTTTTTGATGATTTAAGAGCAGATTGAGGACTGAAGTCTGTTCTGCCTTTTGGTCCCTTATTCCACTGGGAGAAGGTTAAGCATGAGTTTATTTAATAACATTTATAAAGGTAATTCTGTCCAACCAAAGTCCGTTCCTCTGTCACAGGTTTTACATGAACGTTGCACCAAAGAACTGGAGCAGACTCAGGTGAAGAACACCAAACTGCAGCAGGAATGTGGCCATCTGTCATCAGCCAAGGAACAGCTCTCTATGGAGAACCATCAGAGGGAAAACGAGCTGAAGGTACCCAGCCTGTTTCTCATCATTTCAGTTCTTTTCTGTGAAAGACAGAAGAGCCAGAGTGATGAACGGCTTCCGCTGTCCTTTCATTTCCCGCCTTTTACGTTTCCACCAGGTAAGAGAGGAAGAGCTGGCTCAGATTCGTCAGGAGGTTGCCAAACAAATCAAGATGAGACTGGCGGTCCAGAAGAAGATCCACCAGATGGAGGACCAGAAAGCTGAACTAGACGTCCAGACGGAGACGCTGAAAGCTCAGATCGCTGCTCTAGAGAAAGGTTTGGAGTTTTTCTTTCTTAGAAACATGGATGTCTACATTTCAGTGGATGTAAGCTGGACTGTGCACTTTCCCAGAGGAAAACTTTTTTGCTCAGGATAGTCTTTTCTTGATCTCTCAAGACAGTACGGAGATCTCAATTGAATATCTTTATGAGATTTCTTCAATCTGAATTGTGTATCTTTTTGAGATCACCTCAATCTGAATTATTGCTCCTAAACCCCCCCTTAGGAACAAAATTGAGATATTGTGAGAATGACTTTTTGAGACTTGTAGGAGAAATGATAGTCATAGATAAGATCTCATAATTGCATCTTTTTTATTTCATTCATGTCTTGCTTATTGCTCCTAAAAAGCCAGGAGGAGCACTAAAGAGTTGTAAGACGGAGCTCAATTGCTTCTCTTCTTGAGATCACCTCAATCTGAATTATTGCTCCTAAACCCCTCCCCTTAGGAGAAAAACTGAGTTAATGTCAGAATGACTTTGAGACTAAGGTAAGAGAAAATTGAGATTAAAATGGAAGAAATAAGAAACAACTGTGAATGAACTTTAGCCTCATTTATTTTGCATTAATTCAACACGCATACCAGTGTGCATACCATTTTACAAGAGTGAACCAGGCCATACATTGTAAAAGTGACAGCAATCACATTATCCCAAAGAACCACTGGTGTAACAACATGTTAATAAACAGTGAAAAAATTCACAACTGCTGAACAAGAGGGCACACTGGTGAACAAGGGGCTGTTGTAAACATTATGCCTGTAAAGCCAGTCACTGTACTGACCTGTGACGGCATTTATTTATGAGGGCCTTTTTAAGCTTGGCCTCCTCTACTGGTTTCCAGCTCTCCATCGTTGCGCACCGCCTCACATAGGCTGCAAAAAAAAAACGGAGAAAAGAGACTTAAATTAGTTTGATATTTTCCTAGCATATTTTAATACATTATTATGTTCATTCAACTATCTGTGAAATGACATTTCTATATAGCAATGGTTCCATCTAAGTGTATAATGTTTTTGATTATTAAAATAAGAGGAAATAATGACTAGTGGCAAAGAAAACATTTAATATTAGGAATATTAAATGATGAAATAAATTGATTTTAAAAGATATGGCAAAGAAACACTCAGCTATGCATGACACAAGTACAGGTAATTTTTGATCCATCTTGTGCATTAGAATGGGTTTGCAGTGCCAGTGTATCAAAGGGTTAAAATAAAGGACTGTTTATATCCATCTTAGCCTTCCTGTGCATCTCTCAACACACCAGGAGCTACATTCAGTATCATTCAATTTCTTAATTGACTTTTACGGTGGCCGACAAGGGTCAAACGGACAGCAACGGCCCAATACGTCTCAGTTTGAGAAAACAGCTTCAAGTACAGAAACGATGCAAAATCAAACAAGTCTAAACGACGTACAAAACGAGGAACGTGTTGCAAATGAAAACACGCATCATCAAAAATGCATCATCATCAAACGCACTGCAAATGGAGAAACGATCTGTAAACCGAGAAAAGATCTGCAAACTAAAAACGCTGCATGCTCCAAACCTGCAGGGGGAGCCCTCAGCGTAACAGCTCAATAGAGAGACACACGGGATGGAGAGAGACAGAACACCTGACTAAATCACAACGGTGTATGAAAATACAGCAGGAACGGTAATGTGACTTTTACTTGATTTTATATATATATATATGTATATACATGTTTGCATGTAGATTAGCCTGCTTGATATAAAACACCTGTTTTAATAATACATTAAAAAGCCCTCTTATCACAGTCTCCCATACCTATATCAAGCAGGCTAATCTACATGCAAACATATATAAACATATATATAAAATCAAGTAAAAGTCATATTACCGTTCCTGCTGTACAGTGGAAACCGCTTATAGTGATCACGTTGGTCTGGAGTCAATATGATCACAATAAGCAGTTGATTACTATAACTGGATTTTTATTGTTTCACTTAATATTTTATGCAGAACATCATCTAAATGCCATTTGTATCGTTTTTCAATGAGAAAAATGGAAACAGACAGCTTCAGCATTGACTGAATTTTATTCTGATTTTAAACTCAGTCGTTTCAAATGCTTCTTTTGAGAAGTATCATGCAAGTTTAATTACTTTTGCCTAACACCAAGTTCACTTCTTTTTCAAAACCATGTAAAAGGTCAAAGTTTTTAAAACCAACATGCAGGAGACCAGTCTTTAAAATGTGAACTGCATTCCTCAGCTCTGGATGGGACAGCTGCGCTGTGTCCTGCTGCGAGTAAAAAATAAAATACACGTAGTTTTAAAATAGTTTTTGCATGTTTTCATTCATAAAATTCCCAAAAATAAAACTATAAGTGGATTTCTTGATCACTATAACCAAATTATTTAAACAGCATTTGTATAGAAATTATTCTGTCCTCTGGATCCTAAAGCAGCTGATTACTATATCCGTGATCACTATAAGCGGTTCCTGCTGTATTTTCATACACCGTTGTGATTTAGTCAGCTGTTCTGTCTCTCTCCATCCCGTGTGTCTCTCTATTGAGCTGTTACGCTGAGGGCTCCCCCTGCAGGTTTGGAGCATGCAGCATTTTTCGTTTGCAGATCTTTTCTCGGTTTACAGATCGTTTCTCCATTTGCAGTGCGTTTGATAATGATGCATTTTTTATGATGCGTTTTTTAATTTGCAACACGTTCCTCGTTTTGTACGTCGTTTAGACTTGTGTTTGATTTTGTGATTTTGCATCATTTCTGTACTTGAAGCTGTTTTCTCAAACTGAGACGTATTGGGCCGTTGCTGTCCATTTGACCCTTGTCGGCCACTGTAGACTTTCATAATCTAATCATATTAAAAATATATTTACTCAAAAAAAACAACAACAATCAAGTAACTAGTGTACAACAAATCAAGCAGGCAAAATACTAGAAAGTAGCTAGAACATTGCAGTCATTACACCAGAAAAACTACTCACTCAGAATTCCATCAACTTTGCTTTGGTCAAGCAGCTGCTTCCCCTCTGGTATCTTGCCATGTCGTCCGAAAGCCACTGCATTGGTGCACTCCTCTGCGGTGAAGAAGTGTTCAAAAAGGAGATGGAAAAGTCGAAGGCTGTCATGGTCACATTGGTGCATTATGGAGGCAAGCTTGAAGGATGACAGGAACAGGCCACTATTGGGAAAGAGCTCCTGAAGAGCCTTCTGTGACGGGTGGATCAAGGCTGCAGGGCTCTCCTGGTACAGAGCAACATTTTTAAGAAATCCTCGAGCCACTCTGATGTCTTCTGGCTCTGAAAAACAAAAAGGATAAAAGAAGTGTTGATGTACAGCTCTTAATGACAGTATACACCCTTGGTTATCAAAAGGTACTATTAACCACAATAGAGTTAACATTATAGACTTACTTATGCTGCAGAGAATGTCCTCCATCCTCTTCTTCTCTTTTTCAAGTTTTCTCAACTCTGGACCACACCTCTGACATGGCTGCCAGGACCTTCTGTCACTCTGTGCTACATCCTCAATGGGTTCTCCATATTCACTTTGAGGGCTTCTGTCAACTATCAGGGTGTTGCACAAGAAGATGAACTTGTGCTCAGATTTTCATCTGTCTCAGGGCGAGAAGTCTGAACTAGCATCATCTTGGTTGTGGAAGGAATCAGAATATTGGTTGAACTGTGTGCCTGCGACTCACATTGCACTGGCGAATCCACATTGAGGTGGAGTGGCTTAGGCCGTTTCGGAGGGTACAGGGTAGTGTACTGTTTGAGGGTGTGAGGAGATGGCAGAGCGTGGCCTTGGGAAGGAGGCGAAGGCAGAGCGTGGCCTTGGGAAGGAGGCGAAGGCAGAGCGTGGCCTTGGGAAGGAGGCGAAGGCAGAGCGTGGCCTTGGGAAGGAGGCGATGGCAGAGCGTGGCCTTGGGAAGGAGGCGAAGGCAGAGCGTGGCCTTGGGAAGGAGGCGAAGGCAGAGCGTGGCCTTGGGAAGGAGGCGAAGGCAGAGCGTGGCCTTGGGAAGGAGGCGATGGCAGAGCGTGGCCTTGGGAAGGAGGCGAAGGCAGAGCGTGGCCTTGGGAAGGAGGCGAAGGCAGAGCGTGGCCTTGGGATGGAGGCGAAGGCAGAGCGTGGCCTTGGGAAGGAGGCGAAGGCAGAGCGTGGCCTTGGGAAGGAGGCGATGGCAGAGCGTGGCCTTGGGAAGGAGGCGATGGCAGAGCGTGGCCTTGGGAAGGAGGCGAAGGCAGAGCGTGGCCTTGGGAAGGAGGCGAAGGCAGAGCGTGGCCTTGGGAAGGAGGCGATGGCAGAGCGTGGCCTTGGGAAGGAGGCGAAGGCAGAGCGTGGCCTTGGGAAGGAGGCGAAGGCAGAGCGTGGCCTTGGGAAGGAGGCGAAGGCAGAGCGTGGCCTTGGGAAGGAGGCGATGGCAGAGCGTGGCCTTGGGAAGGAGGCGATGGCAGAGCGTGGCCTTGGGAAGGAGGCGATGGCAGAGCGTGGCCTTGGGAAGGAGGCGATGGCAGAGCGTGGCCTTGGGAAGGAGGCGATGGCAGAGCGTGGCCTTGGGAAGGAGGCGATGGCAGAGCGTGGCCTTGGGAAGGAGGCCCCTGGACAGGAGGCGATGGCAAAAAGTGTGCGCTGACATTTGTTAAAGAGTGGATAGTCAACTTGGGGGAGGAGTGCTGGCGATAATATACATCTGCAGGGATATTCTTTCTTATGTCCTTTTTGGGTTTTTTTGCATGCCTGTATTTGGCCCAATATAATTCACAGTGGCGCTGTAAAATCTCCCATCACTCCATCTGGCTAGGACTCTTTCTCCTGGCCTCAAGACATCCAACTGTCCAATGTGGCTGTCATTCGCATCCAGAATGTCACATGTTTTAAAGATTTTGGCAGTGTAGCCATCCTCAAAAGTGACAAATGCAAAGTGACCTAAAATAAACCAAAAACCATGTCACAGTTAACATGTCATATTTCACAACAGTACATTTCAAAAGAACACAAGATATGTCCTATAATATCAATATAAATCCAGCTTTTATATTGAGTTTTCATTTACATAACTTTTTGAAACTTAAAGATTTCAGATTTATTTATGGTTAGCCCTCTGAGATGAGCAGCCAGCTTGTTTCCAATGCACATACTGTACACTGAGAGAAGAAGAGAGGGGAAGAGGAGAGGAAGAGAGGTGTGGAGTGAAGGAGAGGAGAACAGAAGGAGAGAGAAAAAAGATTTAGTGAGTTAAGAGACTGTGGTAAGAGTATACTGTATTACACTATACACGAGTATACTGTAACTATACACTGTGCTACAATTCTCACAGTTACACTCTAGTGCAGGGTTCTTCAACGTTTTCCAGGCCAAGGACCCCCAAACTGATGGTGAGATGGAGCGGGGACCCCCTAAATATATATATTGTATGAAATTGTGTTATATCAACCGGTCCTATAGTCACTCTATTACAGATGGAGTAATGTAACTAAAGTAATCCTTCCCTAGGATTATTAAAGTATTTCTGATTCCTGGTTGATGGGACAGGTGTTGTAAATGAAACGGTGCCCAGCTTGAAAGAGCTCCTGTGTGTCGCTGAATGTGAGCATTGATGACTGAAATACATCTTCTGCCTCCATTTATCTGTTTACTGCAGTCTGTTGATTTCATGTTAATGTGGATTTAAAGACATTTCAATTCAGGAGGGAATATATAAAAAAAAAAAAATGAATCAACCAAGTTTCGCGACCCCCATGCGGTACCTCCGCGGACACCCTAGGGATCACGGACCCCCTGTTGAAGACCTCTGCTCTAGTGAACCCACAAATGTTCTCTGTGGTGGCTATGATTTGTATTGTTTTTTTAACCTTGTTTGGCATTTGTTGATTCATTAAATACAAGTAGTTAAATGTGCTTGTGTTTGTTATATGATAAACATTTAGTAATGTGCATTTCACAATATGTAGTGTATTAGCCCGGGAACAGTAAATCTATATCTATTATAGTATTATTTATTTGTTGGTATTTGTTGTGGCCATTGCCCCCCCAATAATAATTTTCTGGTGCCGCCGCTGCTTGACAGTGAATTAAGACACATCTTGAGTCTAGCAGCTAAATTTATATTATTATATATTAAATATATATATTAATTGATTGTCAATTTGACCTAAATTATTATTAAAGTAGTTTATACTGTATACAGTTTAGCATGTAGGGGATCTTTAAAAATCAGCTATTCTACTTATACTTTCCTTTAATTACCAATTGATAAGTTAAAAGTAAAAAATAACAGTAAGTAAATTAACAATAACTCACCAGCTGCCTCCTCTTCCTCTTCAGTTCGCAGCTGTACATGATCTTTCATTTTGGTTGAAGGTAACCTCTGTCTTTTTGAGTTGGATCCAGATGTCATTCTGTAAATGGCAGTTTAAAAAGCATGACGTTAGCAATCTAATACTTTCATATATCACATACAAGATAAGAAATCCAAGACAAACCAAACCCTCTAGGCTTCATGGCCAAATGATCGCATCTCGATATTGAACCCAAATATCTCAATATCGATATGACTATGATTTAATGCAAAGTGCAGAGAACAGTGAAAATTACACACACTTAAACACTACATATACATACATTTACGTATACATAGTCAGTCCATATTGGACTTATTAAACTAAACATGTCTTCTTCAGATCATGTTTCTTCAAATAACTAAACTGTCTTTACTCATCAATAAAAGACTCTACTTCTAGATGTCTTGTGCTGTTGAACGTAACCGCTGTGAACCAATCATAAACTGACGTCTTATTGATCTGATTCACCGGCTTTCTTACCGTCACCGCTGTTAATGACCATGGTGAAGTTAGTTTCAGGTTGGTTAGTCAGACATACTGTAGTCGCATACAGTAGATTCAGCAGTGTCGAATATCCAACCTGAAACTAACTTCACCATGGTCACAAGCTTTTAAACAGAACAGAGAAATGTATTATATATTTTTTAGCGTGAAAAATGAAATACATGGCGTGGCGGGAGTGCGTGACAAATAGACAGAAAACTGGTGACGCAGCAGAGTCTCTACTTTCATATGACACCTTGTTTGTGTGGTTAGCATCATTTTGGTATGCTACATGTTAGCTTACTAGCTTCCTATGTCTATGCAGCACGCATTTCACGCAGCCCTTTGTACAGTGGGCGCTCTTACTTAAAAGGTTAATTTATATGGACATTTTCACAAACACAACATTGATACCAACTTCCAAGTGTGCTAAAAATCAAAGGAAACCATGCTACTTGTAATGTTAGTAGCTAGCTTGATTCGAGACTGCATGGTCGTTCAAAATTCACCGCCCAAAATTAAAATAAATTGACTACTGATATCCGTGCATTTTTATCAAGCATATCAATGTATAATGCTGTCGACGGTTACAAAACTAACTTATATGTAAGAAGTTCAAAACTTACCTTCACTCCAGACAACTTCCACTGCACAATGTCAACAGGTGCCACTTCAGAGACTGCAGACATAATTGGTCCCGACTGGACTGTCCCGCTCAAAGTGTCAGTTTGAAATTCAAACCTCCAATCAGCTGCTCTGGACGTCCGACCCAGCCCGCTCTCGTCTTTGGCCCAGTGAATATTTTATTTCCATTATTACTACCTTACTTACAAATTATTTGAAATATAGTTCATTCTCACTGTATGTGCACTGAGGATTCATGTTTCTTAACCACATTTTTTTTTCTTTTTTCTGTATGATTTCTGTACAGTACTTACATGCATCCTTGATGAATTTGCATTAATCTCTAAACATAATACTGAAACGGTTGGTTGTCTAGTTATGTTGACTTTTATTATTTTATTAATAAATTGGAAAACTTGGAATTTAAAAGTGCATTATTTTCTTTCTTGTTTTCTTGTAAGTTACAAGGTAAGGAACTTAGAGTAATATAATACAATAATTACAATGCAGAATTTGAAATGTAGTATGTCCAGTAAAATCAAAATACTCATGCAAGTAACTCTATGAGATTTCATGGAGCTTCTCTTATCCATTTTCGGAAGACTTAAACGAGACTTATTTAATATCATTTAGTGATCTCTTCTTTTGATCAGAGTAAGACACACTCTGGATGTTTATTCTGAGGTCACTATGAGAAAACTGAGACATATTTGAGAAGAATAATGAGATCTTGGGAGTCATAGCTGAGTTTTCTTTGAGCTCTTTCTTTGATCTCATGGTCTCATGTTTAGGAGGCTGAAATTAGACATATTTCAGATCATATAGAGATCTCTTGTTTTGATCAAACATGAGATTATGTGTGATTGTTTCTCCTGAGTTGAATTTGAGAGGCAGGAGAAAAAACCTTTGGTCTCACCTTAGTATCAAAAATAGCTCATTTGTGTCTAGGAGAAATGAAAGAAACAACAATGAGATCTCTTCTTGGATTTTGCTTTCCTATGGGTTATTAACCAATTTATCAACTAGCAGGAGTTAAATACACCCAGAAAACCCCCTAACTAATAGATAGAATGAATAGATAGCATGAAACCTACAATATAAACTCCACATCTAATTTACCAACAATTAAAACCTGAATTCCTGTTATCAAAATAAAAATGATATTGTTGATTGTGGCATAAAGCTAAGAGTGTTCCTCAGACCCGTTCACTGTTCAAGTCTCACCTCCACTGAAAGAAACCCAACAGGTTCTTCTCGTCCATCACTCACAGAACCCAAGATGAAGCAGAGAAGAGGAGCTATAGGCAGAAAGTAGCCGCTCGCTGGTTCTGTAGGATTTAAGGTAGAAGAACCATTTGACGAACAGCAGCAGTGACCAGCTGTGTGGAAGCTGGAGTTTGGTCATCATGCTCGGTGGGAGCAGATGCGTTTTAACAGCCACGTCAAAGTGGAAACACGTGACCAAGGATCCTCCAAACTATCTTAGATCCATCATTGCAGAAAACAGGGAACAGTTAAGGCAGCGGTGGATTTAACCTGCAGAGGATGATCCATCAAAATGGCGTCAGACTTACCACTGCTCAGAAACTTTGCCAACCAAAACCTGCATATAGGGACTATAAAGCACGATGGTCACAGCTGCCTTTAAAGCCACAGGGCTTTGCAGGGAGTATTGAGCAATCTGGGAGCTAGTGGTCAGCTGGAAATGGTTGATGAAGAGGGCTCCAAAACTTTTTTAGGGGTTGCTGCAGAATCAATAGCCCCATTTTCACTACCCTCTAAAAACCGATCCGTGCCAAGCTTGGATCAGTTAACCGTGCCGAGCTTGGTTCCTTAAGACCGTTTACACACCATGCTAGTACGGTTCCTCGCCTCCTAGTGGCGATCAATTGTACTACTGCTCTCTAGAGGTAAACCAGCAAACCAACAAGGCGGCGCCCCTAACATTCAGGAAGTTTGCGGTGAGTCAGGTGAAGAAGGCAGCCTTTGGTGAATTTCCTTCACAGAGTCGGCTTTTGGGAAGTGGATACGACAAACAATAGTCTAATCAGGGCTTCCAGATGCAGGAAACAACGACAGACGTTGAGCTTCCTCACACTGAAAAGCGGATTCATCACTGGAAATTGTGTGGCACGGAAAGGAAGCTAGGATTTTATGAAATAATCTGAACTGAATTAAACTGAATTAAACTTTTTCTCAAAGCTGCTGTTGCTTTTTGATAAAGCTTATAGTTAGAGTGGCTCAGGTTAGCCTGAGCTATCTCTATAGTTATGCTGCTATAGGCTTAGACTGCTGGAGGACATAGGGACCCCTTTTCCCTCTTCTGCCTCATTCTATTTCTGTTGTTTAATTCTGTTGTTGTCCTATCTTACCTTTTGCCGTTATTTTCTCTCTGTTCTCCTCGTCTTTTCACTAGATGATCCACCTGGTTCTGTGTCTCAGTGGTTAACTCTGTCTCTCTCCTATTGCTGTTGGCTGAGCTTTTACTGGGATTAACTAATTCTTCTCTCTTTCTTTTCCTAGACCTGAATTTAGGCTTAGTGGTCACTGTTTAGCTGTTGCTCTGGTTGATCAAATTGCTGCAGTGGCTACACCTACCTTTGTCTCACATAGAAAGTTTTCTTAGATCAGAGCTTCTGTGTTCCTTTCGCGTTTCTGCTTAAACCTCTAGTGTCTCCAGTTCACTGACGCTGAGCCTGGTTCTGATTGAGGTTCCTTCCTGTTCAAAGGGAGTTTTCCTCTTCACTGTCGCCTCCCTATATGTTTATCCAGGAGGATTAAAAGCTGCAAAGTCAGTGACTCAACCTTTAACCAGTCAGTCTGATTGAACTGCATTTTAAAAACAGACTTAAATGAGCCCAGGTGTGAATTAATATGGCTGATTATCAATAAATGAGCTGAGTTGAACCGAGTTCAGGACTTTTACTAACTGCACCACATGTTTTAAAGATTAGCATGCTTAGAGTTACACGTTATTTTGACCGCCACTGCAAAGGTTTGATCTGTTTCTGATCATCTGTGTTTTAGAGTTCGGTTCATAGAAGCTCCGCTCAGCTGGGTCCATTAGCAGGTTCTGTTAGCCGCTAATGTCTAGGTTATTTCATATAGAGATTCAAAATGTGTTTTCTGTTTTTCTTCATGTTCAACAATATGCAGAGCTTGAATCCTCCAAAAAGCAAGTGGAAATTGATAAAAAGGCAAAGGAGGAGTTGATCAGAGAGAGGGACACTTTGCACAAGGTGATCCAAGATCCAGATCTAACAAACGTTTCCCATCATTCTGCTTAGTCTGGGGTTAAATCAGCAGAACCGGACTAACAGCCCGTCACCTTCTGCATGGGGCTTCGCTGTTTATCTCCCCTTTAACAGAACATGACCAAAGCTCTGCATTCCGCTGAGAAACAGCAGAATCTTCTGAAACTCTTGGAGCAGGATAAGAGAACTTTGGAGAATGAGATCTCTGGGTACCGGCAGGAGGCCCAGAAGCAGCGAAAGATCATCCAGCAGCTGGAGAAGGAGCGCGATCGATACGTCAATGAGAGCAGCGGCCTTATGCAGAAGGCAGGTCATGCAGACGGACACATCAGAACCTCCTCCCATCCTCTTTATTATAGAGATGTTTCTGTTTGTTTTGCTTTTGTTTTTCTGCAGGTGCAGCAAAAAATCACAGCTGTTGAAGGCAAAGAGATGGAGATTTTTGATTTGAGGAAGAAGGTCACTGAGTCGGAGGCTAAAGTCAAACAGCAGGAGAACCAGCTGGAGTCCGTGGTAACAGAGAGGAATCTCTACAGCAGAAACCTGATCGAGTGTCAGGTGGGAGGGAGGAGCTGGACGCTCACACTTTGACTGCTTTTATTTTATATATCCAGTCTATTTAACAAACAAACTCACCATATTCCCTTCTTTCCTTAGGAGGAGATCACAGAGATGAAAAGAAAACTGAAGACTATGAATAACCATGCTGCCCGGCTTAAAGAGGAGATCATTGGCAAGGAGCAGGCGCTGATCAGAGATCAGCAGGAGCAGAAGCGCTTAGAGAAGGATAGCGAGGCCCTGAAGGTACCGCTCCAAGCCAGCTCCCCCGGGGGGGCAGGGGAGGGTTTCTGTTTTTCCAGCATTTTATTGTCATTATGCACTCAGAAGTACAGAGCAACGAAATCCACTCTCTGCATTTAACCCATCCCGTTGGGGAGCAGTTGGCCTTAACCACTAGGCCACCACTCCCCACGATTGATACAATTTCACACATTGATGACCTTTAAGCAAAGGTTTGGAAAAGATGACAAATAAAAAACGAACCCATAGACCAGGGTTGGTCAATTCCAGTTCCTTAGGGCCGGTTTCCTGCAACCAGTGGTGCCACCAGGGCGGGGCCATGGCCACCCTGTGCAATGCCCTGACCACCCCACTGGCCAACTCACTCACCAGTGTAAACTGTAGCAGCATCAGTTTAGCATTTCATCCCATTCTGCACAGCCAGAGACGAAACATCAAAAATCCCCCAATAAACCAAGATCTGAGGAGGTGTTGCTGAAGTCTTTCTGATTTCTACAGGCAGGTTTATCACAGTAGAAGATTCAAAACCTGAAATTATGGCTTTTAGTTTTAATTGCCACATTTTTAGTAGTGATGGGATATCTGAAGCCAGGCTTCGAGGCTTGAACCGAGAAATAAGGGGGCGTGTCAATGAAGCCCCGCTTCGAGGCCTCTGTTGTCTTGTTGAAAACCACGTGACTGGCAACAAACGAGGCCTCGCATTGCATTGGTCACGTGACTGCTTCATTTTGTGTGTCGGTTTTCAAAATAAAAGCGCGATGAATCCTGTTGCGTCATGGGTTGTAGTAGGTGGTTTGGTATCAGCAGAACAGTTTTCATCAGCAGTGGTTGAAATGGAGCCGTCAAAAAAGGGAAAAACCTCTCATATGTGGGAGTATTATGAGATGACAGATCACAATCACAACCTGAAACAGTGAAAAAAGTCCTATTCCTAAATAAAAACAATTAAACCTAAAATCCAGAAATTTCTATATTTTCTTTTGTTTAATCAGGAGATGCATCAGAATCACACATCAAAACCAGACTAAAAGCCATTAGAAGAGGCAAACTCTATGTGTAACTTAATATTAAGAATCAGAACTAGAATTCCTAGGAAGAGATGATTTTAAACAAATTCTGTCTTTAAGGAAGCAAGTTTCAAGCTCAAAGTATACAGAGTCTGCAGCAACAGTCACTCAGTTCTCAATACATTAAAGTAACACATATCTTCATTGTCTTATAAGTCCATGACATAAAAGAAAACCTAACACCACCACTGATGGTCAAGGATTAGATTGGCTACAAATCATTTTAATCATTAAAACATGACAATTAAATAGGATTCTCCTCTTACTAAACATGAGTTTGATGAAAACTTTGTGACAATATTGCATTTCCTAATATTTGGAAGTATGATCCAACTGAGTAACAAGGCTGTTACAGTTTCACCAGCAGATGTCACTAGTGAGTGATGAATGAAGCATCGAGTAATGAACTTTTTTCAACACTTTGCGTTGGAAAGCTTCATTGCTTCATGAGGCTTCACTTGCCCATCACTAATTTTTAGTGATCCCATCTGGCCCCCCCTATCAAACATTTCTGGAGGCACCACTCGGTTCAACACACCTGAATCAAGTAATTAGATGATTGAGAAGACTCAGGAGGAACTGACTGCATACTGATGAGGTAAGTCAGCCGTTTGAATCAGGTGTGTTGGTCCAAAGATGCATCTATAAGTTGCAGGATACCGGCCCTCAGGAACTGGAATTGCCCACCTCTGCCCTGGACTGTATACCAGTGATTAAACGCAGAGGAGTTCAACTGAAGTCTGATATCTTTAACTACACTGTGATGATATTTATATTGAATTAATTTATTGCCACTGAGCCTTTCCACCGTTTATCAAATGACAGTTAAAAAGTTCAAATGTTATTATTGGATGTGAGACACAAGCAAATATATTTAAAAATTGGAAATTATGTTTTCACTTGGTTGCCCAGACTTTGACTTTATCGGTATTACAGTAAAGGTGACCAGAACCAAATACATGCCACACTTTTCAGAATTGTATTTGAAAAGAAACAACTAAAAGCATTTATTATTTCTTGGCCTGTCACACAAAATCAGAGATGTCAAGTAAAGTGAAAATACTTTGTTTCCTTAGTTTACTGGAATTATTATTTTTGAGACAAATTTTTACTTTCTACTCCTTACATTTAAAAAATAGACTCGTTAATTTAGTGTCATTTAAGCCTAACTTCATTATGGCCTGTTGGTGTTAAAAAAATAAAAACCATCAAAATAATTAGTTTTGCCCAGACAATGAATTTGCTTGTAGCGACAGTGGAGAGGAAAACAAACGATAAACACTAGGTATTATGGTACGTTCACACCGCACGTGATTGAAGCAGCTGGTTGACAGTCAATGGTTGACGCGCATCAAGTCAGGTCAACATGACCTACAGCACGACTAGAGCAGCAGGAGCAGCTCCACATCAACCAATCAGAGAAGCTGATCTGGGAGCTGGCAGGGAGTCAGACACAGCACTGCTGATGCAGAGCGCTATGATCACTCCTCTGAAACAGTTTATTAACGCCTAGATTAACTTCAAATGAAGAAACCTGCCGGCAGAATATGTTGGCTTTTATTATCCTGCTGCCTGCAGTTTGTAGCACAGACCTGAAAAATGCTAACATCTACTTCCAGCTGCCACCAACAGGAGGGGAAAACCCTGGAGAGGCGAGCGGGCCTGAGGCAGCTGCTGCTGGGGATTCCCAGTGACAGCGCAGCGCCGGTATGTGGGGGTCTGAGCGGCTCCCACAGAGAAATAATCTTTGAAGGCAGGATGGTAATCTGGATGAACTGACTGCACAGACCATGTTTTCAGGAGGACTTTCTCACTTCAACATAGATTCTAACTACTTTCTACCCGCTGATCACAGCTAATATAGCAAAGCTGCTCTCTGGCATTAAACACAGAAGAATCAGACACATCTGGACTCACTTTACTGGATGTCTGACCTTAATGTGGACGAGCATCAGAAATAAAGCAGCAGAAGCTTCTTTGTTGCTCAAAGCCCATCGGGTGTAAAAGTAGCATCATGCTTCTAGTTGAATAATAAACATGAATACGTTTGACACCTCTGTAGAAAATCCAGTTTGTTAGTAACTGACATCATCTTCCTCCTCTAGGGGGAGCTACAATCCATTAAACTGCAGCTGGAGGAAACAAAGCAGCTGGTTGACAGCCAGAGAGCAGAGCAGCAGAAACTCCAGCTGATGAAAACCACCTTAGAGGATGAACAGATGCAACAGCAGAAGCAGCTGGAGCAGGTAAAGCAGGACGCTAACAGGATCAGACGGCGTCTCCCACTGCCGTCTAAACCTGTCTGTGGTCTCAGGTAACCAGAGAGCGGGACAGCCTCAGCAAACAGCTGCTGCAGGGCAACGATGAACGAGCTCAGCTGTTCGAGAAGATCAAGATCCAGCAGTCGATCCTCAGCAAAGGCGAATTCCACTACAACCAGAGGCTGGAGGAAATCCACCAGCTCAAGCTGGAGATCAAGAAGCTCCGACGCAAGAGGAACATCCTGGACAGGACCTTACCCAACACAGAGGAGCTGAGGTAACTGCTGACTCAGAGGGTAGTGACAGAGGGGGAGGAGATCCACAAAGAGTAGGAGACAGCAGGGAGTAATGAGAGACAGAGGAAACAAGAACAGCTCAACGAAATTCACTCTCTGCATATGTTGGTGAAGATTCTGTCATCCAGGTCATAGTCATTCCAAGAAAATTGAAAACAATCCACAGGAGTTTGTTTCCAAGTTGTTTCCAAGACGTTTCTCTTCCATCCAGGAAGCTTTTTAAAATCAAAATGTCAGAAATAGCGTTTAGTTCCAGGTTTTATCCAGCAGCCCAACAAAGCCTTGTTTTTGCTTAGAAAACATGCAAATAGAAACGGATGAACGGGTCCACCCCTTTGGAATGGGGGTCGTTAGGCTTCTTAGTTAGCCTGCAATGCCCCATACCTGTCTATGTCTCTGAAAGGGGGTCGTTAAAGGGAATTGTTGGCCTGGCTGAATAGGTGAGGTCTTCTGTTTCCGTGTAAAGCGGTTGGGGCTGCAATGATAGCGGGAAGAAATCAACTCTATCGCTGCTTTGGAGGTTTTTGAAAGCTGTGTTGATCTTTCAAATAATTGTCCTTCTTGCAGGACAGAACTGGTCCACCTCCAGGAAGAGCTGCTGAGAGAGAGAACCAGGAACCGTGTCCTGGAGGACCAGCAGAAGCCCATCAATATTCATAGATGGAGGCAACTAGAGGTGGGTTTCAGCTGAGCGCCTCAGCGGCTCCTACTGGACCTGTTAGGTCGGGTGGTCTCCACCGTCACTGAGCGACCACATTCTTTGGTTTGGAACCGATCAGAACCAGGATACTTTGTTGTTGTGCTGCAGGGCAACGATCCCGGGAAATACCAGCTCATCCAGAAGATCCATGCCTTGCAGAAACGACTGATTGTTAAAACCCAGGAGGTGGAGGAACGCGAACTGCTGCTGCAGGTAGATGCTCCACCTCCGGCTAATCCTCCGTCTGGGAAGTTGTGGTTATGGCACACCTATGTAAAGACAAAATGACAAAAAAAACTGTCCTTTATTTCCACCGCCCAGAAAGGTTCCTTTCTGTGTTCCAGCACAGATCCTTCATGTCTTAAGTTTCTTATGTTTAATCCTTCATCTTTTCACATTTTATTAGTGACATCAGTAAACCAGGTTTTATTTAGACTTGATGTGATGCAGGCCATCATCTGCTGCAGTACTGAAGATAAATGACTGATTTTCTCAGCCATTTTGAAAGAAATGAGCCAAAGCAACAGAGCAGAGTAGGAAGGCGGCCATGTTTGTTTCCTGCCTCGGACGATGGTTTGATCGGAGCTCTGTGAGCCGTCCAATGTTCGGGATGTTTTAACCTAAACCTGCTGTAAACTTCTCATCAGCTTCCTGCCTGCTGGCTTCTCTGATATCCAAGATGCTGTTTGTTCACTGAGGTTCATTCTCCAATGAATCTTACACGGAGTCTGTTTTCATTCAGAGGCGTCATTCTAATTAAAATATACCTTTGAAAGATTTTCAGTTTTTACAAATAATTTTTTTAAGCTTTGTGTGGATCTATCACATGGAACCCTCCAGACCCACTAAAGCTTGTTATGCATGAACATTTGAAATGTTCTTCATATACTGACCTTTAAAGCTATTATTCACCTTTGTCCCATTCCTAGTTTTGGAAAACAAGTTAGGAAAAGTTAGTCACAGTAAAAGCCGAGCCCATAGCCATGTCTAGGAGAGAATCAGGAACAAACACTAAAGATTAAGCCAAGCTCCAACATCTAGAAACAAAGGTGTTGATGGCAGCAGCACAGCTGATATTTCTCTCCAGGATGGAGTCACAGCCAAACAGGAACAGACCAGATGAAGCTACTATGAGAAAAAGCAGAGAGAGCAGAACGTTAGAGATTGAACTAACAGATTCTGCAGAGTGGGAGAATAGAAATAGAATGAAGCAGAATGGTGAAAAGGGGTCCCTATGTCCTCCAGCAGTCTAAGCCTATAGCAGCAGAACTATAGAGATAGCTCAGGATAACCTGAGCCACTCTAACTAGAAGCTTTATCAAAAAGGAAAGTTTTAAGCCTAGCCTTAAAAGTAGACAGGGTGTCTGCCTCACGGACTAAAACTGGTAGTTGGTTCCACAGGAGAGGAGCCTGAGAACTAAAAGATCTGCCTCCCATTCTACTTTTAGAAATTCTAGGAACGATTAGTAAACCTGCAGATTGAGAGCGAAGTGCTCTGTTAGGAACATAAGGAACAATCAGATCTCTGATATAAGATGGAGCTTGGCCATTTAAGGCTTTATATGTGAGAAGGAGGATTTTAAATTCTATTCTGGATTTAACAGGAAGCCAATGAAGAGAAGCCAGGATAGGCGAGATATGATCTCTCTTTTTCATTTTCATCAGGACTCTGGCTGCAGCATTTTGGATCAGCTGAAGGCTTTTAACTACAGTTTGTGGACTTCCTGATAGTAAAGAATTACAATAGTCCAGCCTTGAAGTAACAAATGCATGGACTAGTTTCTCAGCTTCACCCCTGGACAGGAGATTTCTCATTTTTTCAATATTCCGCAGATGAAAGAAGGAAATTCAAGAAACCTCTTTGATAAAGCTTCTCTGAATTTTCGTTTTTCAATTGTAGGAAAAAGAGAAGCTGTATGAAGAACTGAAGCAGATTCTGGCCCGGCAACCTGGTCCTGAGGCAGCGGAACAGCTTCAGCGATGCCGCTGGACCATCAGAGAGCGAACCAAAAAGCTACAGGTGCTCCTCCCTGCCTTTATAAAACCAACTCAGTGACATTTATTGATGTTTTCGTCATTTATTGTTTCCTTTGTGTTTGTGTTTAAATTGTTATTATGACCCGTCTGGATCTGCATCTGTTTTAGTGGATGCTTGTGTCCAATGTCTGCAGGCAATGATGGGAAATGTGAAGATGCTCGACTCAAAGTTGGACGAGTATAAAAGTGAGAATGAGAGGCTGAGCAGTGAGCTGGCCAATGTAAAGAAGAAGTACCTCAGTCAGAAAAGGCTCCATAGGTGAGAACCTCTCAGACCATCCTGAAAGTTGAACTCTGTGATGTCTGATCTCTGATGACCCAGTGTGTGTCCACAGTGAGCAGAGGAGCAGAACCACAGTGGAGGAACAGGAAGCTCTGCCACAGCTGAGCAGCACACCTCACATCATCGGAGGAGGTTTCAGGATCTACAGTCCAGTCAGACCCTGATGGCCATCAGACCTGCTATAGATCACCTTACAACAAAACTGATTATGAGACATCAGGGTTCCGTTTCATGAAGCAGGTTTAACAATTACAGACTCAGATCCTCAACTCTAAATTGATCTGGCCTAAAGTCAGGAACTCTGAGTTTTCGGTTTCACAACGGCTGTTATGTATTAGTTAAATCAACTCTAAGTAGAACCACTCAGAGTTGAGCACGTGCGTAACAAGTATGAAAAGCCATTATGACCATGGTCACCATGATGACAGAAGTGCCCATTTCCCCCCACTGGAACTAGAGATTTTAATGAAGAAATTAAAAAATAAATGAAAAATGTGTTTAGAGGACAGAGAAATGGCGCTACAGCTGTAAAGGAGAGGAAGATGGTGAGCGAGAAGATTGTTGCTTGAGTTGATGAGTAAGTTTATAGAAAGTGGGCTATGGCAGGCCGTTAAAACCAAGGGATTGGCTGTAAGGAGAGCGGAGACAGAGGACGCTCTGAGTTTACTGAAAGTAACCAGGTTAGCTCTGGGGAGCACGTTACTATGGCAACAGAAACAGATTGAGGAAACTCTTTGTGAAACAGAAAAGTTTCCCACATTTCAGGTTTAGAAAACTGAGTTTTAGACAACCTGCTTTTTGAAACGGACCCCAGTCCATCTCAGACAGGAGTCGTCTTTTCATTGTAGATCAGCCTGTTTTATAGTATTTAATGTAAAAAATATTTCATCATCTGTGTGTAGAGATGATTATTAATAAATACCTGATTATATGAACCCGTTAGTCCATCACCCAGGGCTGGATGGATGGATGGATGGATGGATGGATGGATGGATGGATGGCGTTATATTTTGTAGATTATAATCAGTTTCAAAGATGCCAGATAGAGTATGGCTAAATCCCTACTCTGCTTCTCGAACATGTAATGCTTTAATTTGCCACTAGATGTCAGCAAAGTAAAACATACTCAGGTACACAGAGGTTTACTTTAATCCTCTGATATTATTTCATCAGAGTAAAAATGACAGACTTCTTGAACTATCAATGTTCAACTTGAAATGTTAGGATTTTTCCTACAGTGACTCCATCATTAGAAAAAGTGTTATTTGGTTTTTATCTGTTTCCATGTGGGCTGTTCGCCACTAGGGTTCAAAGATTATGGGGGATTTTTGATGATTACAAAAGCATTTAAACACCAGAAAATGGTTCAAAGGTCACCTAAACTCTGTCTGCAGCTAACGCCTCACACGAGCTGCCAAATGAACAAAAGCAGTCACAGACAAAATAAAAAACAAATAATTGTGGAGGATATAAAGCCGTCAAAGTACTCCTAGTTGGTTCCTCTGAAGCCAAAGGTAGACGTTTCACTGTTTCCAGGTCCTGGATGAAATACTTTCAGGAGCTCAGGAGGAACATGAGGATGAAGATATATCTGAAGAGGAAGATGTGGAGAAATACAACTCAAATGATGCACCATGAAGAAGAGGAATGCCTTTAAGCTGACAGAGAGACATTTTTTTCAAAGAACTGAAAAATTGCACATTTATCTAATTCACTACTAATCCAAACTGTTCAGGAAACTGCATTTTGTTCTGATCCACCTGAGGCTGCAGATGGGTCAGTCAGAGGAGAGAGAGCATGTTCGGCCCCTGGAAGTTGAACAGTTTATTCTGCACATGCCCGCTGGCAGGGGGGAACAAACGAGTCAACTGTCCCAGGCCCAGGTCAGAGGGGGGCATAAAAATGGACTCTGACCATTAAAAATACAGGCAGAAGTAATTTTTTTTTATATTTATGCTAAAACTATTTAATATTAAAGAAAAAATATATTCGTAACTTATATATATATATATATATATATATACACACTACCGTTCAAAAGTTTGGGGTCACATTAAAATGTCCTTATTTTTGAAGGAAAAGCGCTGTACTTTTCAATGAAGATAACTTTAAACTAGTCTTAACTTTAAAGAAATACACTCTATACATTGCTAATGTGGTAAATGACTATTCTAGCTGCAAATGTCTGGTTTTTGGTGCAATATCTACATAGGTGTATAGAGGCCCATTTCCAGCAACTATCACTCCAGTGTTCTAATGGTACAATGTGTTTGCTCATTGGCTCAGAAGGCTAATTGATGATTAGAAAACCCTTGTGCAATCATGTTCACACATCTGAAATCAGTTTAGCTCGTTACAGAAGCTACAAAACTGACCTTCCTTTGAGCAGATTGAGTTTCTGGAGCATCACATTTGTGGGGTCAATTAAACTCAAAATGGCCAGCTGTTATTCAGCTGGCTTTTGACTGGGAAGGGCCATTTTGAATGGCTGCTACTGTACGCTCATAGAAAAACACTTGATCCACCGAGCTACAATTGGTTGAAAAGACTTTGAAAAGACGACATGATTTACATCTAAACAATGTCTACATTTGGTTAAAAAGCAAAAGGCTAAACGATTGTTGAATAGATGTTGAAAACTGGGTTTTTTAAACGTCTATTATTGGACTAAACTGGGACAAAATCAGACCGACCGAACACAGCCCAATTTTCAACAATATTTTTTTGACTATGATGGATCGACCTGATTTGCCCCGCTGCATGAAGCTGTAATAATCTTGGCACTGGGACTGGCTTATCTGTCCACTCTGCACTGCTGCTCAGCTCCAACTCACCTGCAATCAGCTCTAAACTGGTTTCACCTGTTTTCCACCTGCTTATAAGCCCCGTTCAGATCAGCTACCAGTGCCAGATCGTCTCTAACCTACCGGTGACATCCTTCCAGCCATTGTGTTTGCAAACCTGTCTGTTGCCCGACCTGATCTGCTTTCTGTTACCGGGCCTGCCTGTCCCTGTTCTGCGTCTGTCTGCCTGCCTGGAAACATGATTGGATCTGTCTCTGGATTTTGGACCTGTTTATCCTGGATTGCCTGTCTGTAAGCCTGACCTCTGCCTGTGAGTACTGGATTTTGCCTAACCTTTGTGGATCTCTGAAACCTAATAGTTTACTAACCTGGATTGGACCTGGACCTACCCTCTTGGATATCCCTGTCTGTACTGCTGTTGGATCTGTCATGCTGTTGCTGAACCTGGACCCCTCTGGAAAGCCTCCACTGGAATCATCCATCGACCTGACAGCTGCCTGCAAATGGACCTACCTCCTAACTCAGTTCTCTGCCTCAAATCAGCTCTTCATGCTTAGGATCTCCTGAGTCCGGTTAGCGACCCAGCTCCTTAGTTTTCATACCTGCCTGGCTGCCTCCTCTGGTCTCTAACCTGTGTCTCTGCCTCCAGGGGTTCCCTTTCGAGCGCAGCAGCTTGTCCTGCACATTAAACGGTTCCCATGATCATTCCTTTAATAAAGCTTGTAATAGTCACTGATCTGTCTTGGTTGAATTATGGGTCAGATTCCCGTACATTACAGAAACATGTTAGAAAGAATTTCTGCTGCCTCAGTCAGAGGTAACATGAACCAGTCAGACTGCATGTGTAAGGCATTATATTCAGGCATTATAACAGAACTGGACTTCATCAATCCTGGATCACATCTTTGACTTAATCTTTCATGAACCATGATGCAAGAGTTTACAGTAGGAAAACTGTTTGCATCATGAAAAACTTGACTCTACAGGCCAGAGCTCCAGGGCCAGCTGAGCCATAGAGACTGCTTGTGGGACATGCCTTGAAACCCTATTGAAGGAAACCTCCAGGGGGCGTTGGGAAAAAGATGTCCAAACCACCTCAGCTGAAGGAGCAGTGGCTCTACTCCCTGATGATTTCAGCCAGCCGTATATCAAGGATCTCTTTCTTTTGGTCTTGCCCAGATTTCATGACAATAGGTGAAGGTAGAAATGTAGGAAAATGGTACACTGTTCATCCCTTCCCACCGAGCCAAAAATTGGCTGAAAAGACATAGTAAAGATGACACGATTTACGTCAAATGACGTCTACATTTGGTTGAAAAATAAAAGTTAGAAAGTTGTAATTTTTAGGTAGTTACAAAGACATTAAAAACTGGGTTTAGACTAAAGTGGGCTAAAATCAGACCAAACGCAGCCGAATTTTCAGCAATTATTTTTGGACTAAATCAAGACTTTGATGGACCAACCAGATTTAGCCGGGGGGAAAAAAACACGTCTAAACCAGACGTCATTGAGACTTAAATCTTGTCAGTCTGTCTAAAACGCATTTCCTACTGGTCAAAAATTCTGTTTAAACCCAGGAACAATGGGCTTTTAGTGGCAGTGGGAACAGCTCACTGAGGATTGTCTACCTGGGTCAAACAACTCAGCAAGTGACCCGCCGCTCTGATCGACATGCTGCTGATTTATTTGATCCCATTGAACTGAATAGAAAGATAGCTAAGGAGGCGAGCACGTAGGACGGCCTTACGTAAACATATCCCCAGAATGATTGACAGTTAGGAGGACCACTGATTGAGATGATCCACCCGGAAATAAAAGATCCTCCACTGAAACCTTTAACATGTAAAATTATGGCTGCGAATGAGCAGATTCAGGTCTAAGGGGAACCTTTCTGTCTCCCAGCAATCTTTGTATCTGAGGAGGAGCTCCTCACTCTAAACACACACATCTTCAGAGAATATGCTGCCAACATCATCTCCCCCCTTCTTCCTTCATGAATCTTAGACTGAATCAGGAACAAAGGGAGGAAGGGGGAGAGAAAGTGGGGAGGGAGGGAGGGATGGGGGACTGATGTCGTCAGAGGCCCAGCAGTGCGCAGGCTCTGTTGGAGCGGGGCTGGCTGCCTATTGACTGGAAAACAACGGGCTGTGGGAGGACGGATCAGGGCGGTTGTGGACTAACGGGTTAGAGAAGGAGCACAGATCCAGCCTCTCCACGCCGCTGTCTTTCCATCAGATTTTCTCCTTCTCTTTCTTTCACACTGGAATGAATGTGACGGCTGCCTCTCATCACTGGCTGTTACTGCGAGGAGAAGAAGGGATCCTCCTGGTCTGAGAGGACCTCTCTCAAACACAAAGCCAGGATAACTAGCGGCTCACCAGAGTTCAGGTAATCAGAGTTTTTCCTGAACCTCATCCATCACCCTGCTGTGCCTTCATCCAGCCCTGACCTCTGTGTGCATCCTTTTTGTCGTCATCATTGTGTTGTAACCATGGTTGCCTTCCTCTCTCCTCACTGCTCCTTTTTCCCTCCCCCACTGCCTCCTTCTCTCCTGTGAGCTAGACATGCTCCTGCTTCTGTCTAATTTCTGTCTCTGCTTTGAGAATGAGAGCCAACCGGGTCGATTCTTTAGACAGGAGCTCTGAGCATTAAAAGGCCGCTGCTTTAGGAAATTAAAGCAAATTTTTTAAAGGTCAAATTAAAAATTCAAATTAAAAACAAAAATTCCTTCAGCCTTTCAGCTCCCAATTAAAGAAAATGTTAAAATCTTGCAAGTTTAAGCAATGAAGTTGAATACAGATAGAAATCAGAGGATGGAAATAGAAAAGGTTTCTTTGTGAAAACAGGGAAAGAAGAAGCTGCTGCAGAGCAAATGGTTCGAAGCCTAAAGCTGTCGATCATACCTGCAGGCTGAGACACACCTGAGATCGTCACTCTTTACCCAAAACCCCCAGAAATCCTCCTAAATATGTTGCATCATGGTGGAGGAACATCATGGATGCTCAGCCTGACTGAAGAGGAAATAAAGAAATGACAGCAAAACCACAGAGAAAGGCCTTTAGGATTCTTTCTTTCATATCAACTATGCAACATGAATGAAAAAGCATTAGAATCTCGTAGAACCAGTTTATTGTTCAGAAACAGAAACTAAAACCTGAACTTCATTGTTTATCCTTATCTGAACAAATTTCCCAAACTGGTTGAACCAGCAGTCAGATTTCTTTATACTTCATCTGCGGTTAAACTATTTGGTTTGAGGTAAAAATTAGGAAATAAACAATTCTTAGCCAAACGTGAACGATTTTTTGACTATCGGACACAAACAAACCAGCAGCGCAGCGTGAAGCAGCCAGGGAGACGCTGTAAGACGATATCTGGCTGCTGGCGGAGCAGCACTTTGCTGAGTGGGGTGATGAGGAAGAGGAGGCTTGCACCAGCTTGTTTTTAAATGGACTGCCCTGCGCTCAGCCACTTAGGCCAGGCCACGGTCCAGGCCTTTCTACTGACACTGCGTCAAACAAACCGGCCAAGCCTCACAGTCTGAGTCTCTTCTAATGGACTTAAAAAAGATTTAAATACGTCTTCTTTAAATGGTTTTATCTCTAATAATGATCTAACATCTATGCCACGCTTTGGCTGAAACTGAGGAGGAACACTGGATCCTGAATAATGCACGGTTTGCCATTTGACTATAATTTATGGTGGACCTTTGATAAAATCGTATAATTTATCGCCCCAGTATCTTTGACACCTTATCAGTTAATTCCCAGTTGGAGGACTTAATTAGCTGTATTTTGCCAGTAAAGCCAACTGGTTCATGTCCCTTTGGGACCTGGTCCCCTTCTGGCACACCTACATCCATCTTTCTTTGTCCGGGCATCATGGTGCCAGCCCAGATGAGGCAAGGCAGACATGATTTAGGAGACAGAGAATAAATCCTCAGGGAGTCATGGATAACCTTCAAGCTCTGCTTGATCTTCTCTTTTGTCCCGAAGGCTCCTTAAGGTCTCCAATTGAACCCCAGTCGGCCTCAGTAGATGGCCGCTCACACTGAGCCTGGTTCTGCTGGAGGTTTCTTCCTGTTCAAAGGGAGTTTTTCCTCTCCACTGTCGCTACAAGCATGCTATCAGCTGGTTTTCCTTAGATAGAAAACTTTGAATCAATCTGACTGGATGATCTGGTGAACTGGAAAGTGACCTGAGATGACATGATGTGAATTGGAGCCATAGAACTAAACTGAATTGAATTAAATCAGGGACTGGAACCAAATAGGAGCTAATTTCTGACAATTCTGAGCAATAAACTTTATTTTACGTCTGTTTGTTGTTAGGAAAACCCACCAACCTACCGGGGGACACCATGGAAGCCCCTCTTGTGTGTTTGGATGAAGAGTTTGAAGACCTCCGGCCCTGCCGGTTGGAAGAGCAGGACCATTTAGGTCTGAACCACTCCTCCTACTCCACCACCACCGTCCCGCTGGCGTCCATCACCCGCGAGGACTTTTCTGAGCTGGAGAACTTCTCTGAGATGATGAGCTTCAAGTCAATGGAGGACCTGGTCAATGAGTTTGATGAGAAACTCAACGTCTGCTTCCACAACTACAACACAAAAACCGAAGGCTTGGCGCCGATTCGTAACCAGTCCCACAACCAGGAGGATGAGGAACGGCTGCAGGATGAAGAGTAAGTTACTGACACTAAACGTCCAGCCAGTGGTCCACCTCTGATGTTTCTCTAAGTTTTTGCTGGTGAATTTTAAAATCTGCTGTCAGTGATGAAGGTTTGCTTGAAGGAAAGTTGAAAAAACAAAATAAAGGAAAAAATACAACATAAATGAAATAAAAGGGGCTGTTAGAGCTCCTATATCTATCCAGATAAATTATCTACCATAAATGTCTTAACTCATAATGGATGGAAAATGACAGAATGACAACATTATAAAAACAGACCACATCTTTATAAAAATATGAATATAAAAATATACATTTATTATATATTATATATATTTTATAACTACGCTGGACCAGCTCTACAACCTCAGCAGGGTCCTGGAGGGTGCATGAGAGTTCGCCCAACCAGTCTACATGTGCTTTGTGGACTTGGAGAAGGCGTTCGACCGTCTCCCTCGGGGGGCCCTGTGGGGGGTTCTCCGGGAGTACGGGGTGCCGGGCCCTTTGATACGGGCTGTCAGGTCCCTGTATGACCGATGTCAGAGTCTGGTCCGCATTGCCGGCAGTAAGTCGGGCTCGTTTCCAGTGAGAGTTGGACTCCGCCAGGGCTGACCTTTGTCACCGATTCTGTTCATTACCTTCACCCACAGAATTTCTAGGCGCAGCCAAGGTGTTGAGGGGATCCGTTTTGGTGGCCTTAGGATTGCGTCTCTGCTTTTTGCAGATGATGTGGTCCTGTTGGCTTCATCAGGTCGTGATCTGCAGCTCTCGCTGGATCGGTTTGCAGCCAAGTGTGAAGCGGCCGGGATGAGGATCAGTGCCTCCAATCCGAGGCCATGGTCTTGAGCCGGAAAAGGGTAGAGTGCCTTCTCTGGGTCGGGGGGGTGTCCTGCCCCAAGTGGAGGAGTTTAAGTATCTCGGGATCTTGTTCACGAATGAGGGACGAAGGGAGCGGGAGATCGACAGGCGGATTGGCGCAGCGTCTGCCGTGAAGCGGGCACTGTACCGGTCCGTCGTGGTGAAGAGAGAGCTGAGTCAAAAAGCGAAGCTCTCGATGCTTATCTGTTCTCCATTTTTCATTTGGATGAAATAATAGCTGCATGAATCATGACAGCAGACAAGATAGAGGAGAGCAGGAGGCGGGGTTACCAATCTACTCGCTCTGGAGAGCAGAGTTCGCTGCTTTTAGATGTTGTCTCCAAAGTCTCCAGTAGCAGAAAAAAGTCTCTAGATTTGGCGCTAGGAGCTTTTTAGAAATCAAAGTGCTAGAGGGGTCTGAAAAGTGGCTAAATATAGCGACTAAAGCGCTAAGTTGGCAACACTGCATGATGGCATTTTAGCCAAAGGATTTTTATCAAAAACATAATTAATGTGCACAAACAAGGAATAGTTGCATTAACCATACATGTAAACAGAGTTTTATGAGGCCCTAGGCAACCACCTGGTATTGCCTAATGGTAAATCCCCCCCTGGCCTTAGGAACTGATCATCGCATCACCTGCTCTGGATGCTCTAGATCTATGCCAACAGGACCAACAGCTGGGGTGGGGTGGAGAGGTGGGGTGGATGGGGGTTTTGGATGAATGATGGTGGAGGGGAGGATGTGGATGGAGGATGGATGGATTGATGGAAATGATAAAGGATGGAGGAAGGGGGAAAGGGGAAAATGGTGGTGGATGGTGGAGAATGGTGTTGGATAGGGGATGGATGGGATGGTGGAAAGGGGTAAAGGGGATGGTTTGGAATGGAGGGAAAGGAAGGAAGGAAGGTGGGGGGGGGGGGGAAGGGTGGAAAGGAAATGGAAGGGATGGATGGTGGAGAGGAGGGAGGAGGAGGTTTGGGAGGTGGTGGGAGGATGGTGTGGGTGGAGGGAATGGATTGAGGGAGATATGGAGGGATAGATTATGGAGAAAATGGAGGATGGATTTGGGTGGAGGAGGGGTGGAGGGGGAATGGAGGATGGAGAATGGTGGGGGGGAGGATGGAAAAAGTGGAAAAGGAGGGGATGGATTTTGGGGAATAAAAATATAGGGAAAAAGATGGAAAAAGGGAGGATGGAATGGAAAAGGATGAAGGAAATGGTAGGAGGGGGTATA
Source organism: Cyprinodon tularosa (assembly GCF_016077235.1). Lineage (NCBI taxonomy): Eukaryota > Metazoa > Chordata > Actinopteri > Cyprinodontiformes > Cyprinodontidae > Cyprinodon > Cyprinodon tularosa. The sequence goes on from NW_024039117.1 coordinate 573,461, forward strand.
AAATTATGGAGGATATGGAAAGGATGATATAAAATAGGAGGAAATGGGATGGAGAGGGATTAGGATATAATGGGGAAATGGAAAGGTTTTGGTGGGAAAAATATGGGGGAAAGGATGATGGATAAAAATTTTGGGGGATGTGAAATATGGGAATTTTTATGGAAGGGGGAAAGGGGGAAATAAAGGATATGGAAAATGGATAAAGGAGGATGGTTTTGGGATGGAAAGGGAATATAGGGGGGGATAGGGATGGGGGAGGGGAAAAGGGAGGAGAAAAGGGGAAAGAGGAGGGGAAAAGGTGGGTGGAGGATGGATAAAGGATAAGGATAAAGGGGGGGGGAAAGGATTTTAATTTATGGATGGGGTGGTGGATTTGGATAAGGAATGGATGGAATGGATAAGGGTTTTGGAAAAGGAAATAGGAAGATGGAGAGGAGGAGGGGAGGGAGGAGGAGGAGGTGGAAGGATGGATGGGGGGATGGATGATGGATGGATGGGGGAAAGGGGAAGGAGGAGGAGGATGGAGGGATGGATGGAGGGAAGATGGATGGATGGATGGAGGGAGGATGATGGGAAGGAGGAAGGATGGGGGGAGGAGAGGATGGGGGGAAAAGGATGGGGGAGGAGGAGGGGAAAGGAAAAAAGGGGATGGGGATGGAGGAGGGAGGGGGGGGTTGGATGGATGGATGAGGAGGGAGGATGGATGGGAGGAAAGGAAGGATGGAGGGAGGTGGAGGGATGGATGAGGATGGGGGATGGAGATGGATGGAGGATGGAGGAGGGATGGGGAGGAGGATGGAGGAAAGGGGGAGGGAAAAGGGGGGGAGGATGGAGGGGAAAGGGATGGAGGAGGAAATGATGGAAGGAGGAGGAGGAGGAGGATGGTGGAGGAAAGGATGGAGGAGGATGGATGGAAGGGTTTGGAGGGAGGAGGGATGAGGAGGGTTTGGATGGGGAGGAGGATGGATGGAGGATGGAGGGAATGGATGGATGGGGGAAGGATGGATGGGGGGATAAGGATGGATGGTGGAAAAAGGGGGAATGGATGGTGGGGAGGATGGAGGGATAAAAGGAGGGATGGATGGATAATGGATGAGGATGATGGATGGAAGGGGGGGGATGGATGGATGGAGGGTGGAGGATGAATGGATGGATGATGATGATGGGGATGGTGGATGGATAAAAGGAGGGGAGGGAAAATTTGGATGGAGGGGAAAAATGGGGGATGGATGGATGGGGGGATGGATGGAAGGAAAATGGGGAAGGATGGAGGAAAGGATGGAGGAGGATGGATGGGGGAATGGAAGGAAGGATGGGAGGAAAGGGATGGGAGGAAGGGATGGATGGGGATGGATGAGGGATAAAATGATGAAGGATGGAGGGAAATTGGGGTTTGGAGGGAATGGTGGATGAAAATGGAGGATGAGGGTTGAAGGAAAGGAAAAGATGGAAGAGGGAGGGGGATGAAGGGATGGGGGTGGAGGGGAAAGGGGATGGTGGTGGAGGGATGGAGGGGGTGGAGGAAGATTGGTTGGAGGGTGGGGGATTTTTGGGTGATGGAGGGGGGGGATGGATGGAAAGGGGGGGAGGGAAGGGGGTTAAGGGATGGGGATGGAGTTGGGTGAGGGAAGGGGAAAGGTGTTTTTGGAATGGTTGGGGAAAGGAAGGGGGTTGGGTTGGTTGGAAAATGGGGATGGATGAAGGGGGGGGAAATGGGGAGGAGGATTAATTTTGGGGAAAGGGATTGGAGGGTTTTGGGGGGGTGGATGGATGGTTGGTGGTGGGGAAATTGATTTATGGGGTAGGTGAATTGGTTAAGGGGGATTATAGGAAATTGGGGATGGTTGTTTGGGGTGGAGGGTTGTTTGGGGGTGGAAAAGGTGGGGGGGTTGGGGGGGGTGGGGGGTGGGGATGGTTGGATGGGGGGAATGGTTGGTGGGGTGGTGGGTGGGGGGGGTGGGTTGTGGAGGGGTGGGTTTTGGGGGGATTGGTGGTTGATGGTTTGGTGGTTTATAGGGGGGTTTGGGGGTTTGGTGGGGGGGAGGTTTTTTATGGATTGATGGAATGGAGGGTTTTAAGGGGGAAGGAATGGGGAATGTGGGGATTGGTTGGGGGGAAGGTGGTGGAGGGTGGTTGGATTAAAGGATGGGGATGGATGGAGGGATTATTGGGGGGAAATTTGGGGTTTGGGGGGTGGTGGGGGGGGGGGGAAGGGGGGGGGGAGGGGGGTTTTGGGGGGGAGGGGGGGGTTTTGGGGGGTGGTGGTTGGGGGTTTTGGGGTTGGGGAGGTGGTTGGAGGGGGTGGGGGGGTTTTGGTGGGGGGGTGGTTTGGGGGTGGGGGAATGGTTGGTGGGGGGTGGATGGTGGGTTGGGGGGTGGTGGGTTGGGGGGGTGGGGGTGGGGGTTTTGGTGGGGGGTTTGGAGGGGGATGGAAGGTAGGGTAAGGAGGGAAAGGAAATGGAAGGATGGATGGATGGTGGAATGGTTTAAGGGAAGGGGTGGTTTTTGAAGGTTGGGGGGAGGTTGGTGGATAGGTGGGGAGTTGGTGGATTTTTTTGTTGGTGTGAGGGGGGGGGTTTGGGGGGGGGGATGGTTTGGGAGGGGGGTTTTTGGATGGAAGGATGGTTGAGGGAATGGTGGGGTGGAAGGATGGGGGGGATTGGATAATGGTGGTGGTGGAGGAGGGTGGGGGAATGGAGGATGGAGGATTAAATGGAGGGAATGGATGGGATGGATGGATGGATGGTGGATGGGATGGAAGGAGGAGGGATGGGGGAATGGTTGGATGGAGGGAAAGGATGGTGGATGATGTTGATGGGGAGGGATGGATGGGGGTGGAGGAAAGGGGTGGGGGTTAAGGAGGAAGGATGGGGTTGTTATTAGGTGGGTAAAGGGGGGGTGAAGGGGGGGGATGTTATGGAGGAGGAGGGGGGGGAAAGGGGGGGTTTTTTGGGGAGGTGTTGGGGGATTATGTGAGGTTTTGGGGGGGAAGGGAGGAGGGGAAATGGGGGGGTTTTTGGGGGAATTTGAATTTTGGAGGAAAATTGGGGGTGTGGATGGTTTTAAAGGAAAGGAAGGAGGATGGATGGGGGATGGAGGATGTGGAGGATGATGGATGATGATGAGGGAAGGGGGAAGGAAGGATGGATGATGGAAAGGGAGAATGGATGGGATGGATGATAGGTATGGAGGGAAATGAATGGAGGTTTGGGGAGGATGGAAAAGGTGGAGGGAGGGGTTGGATGAGGGATGAGGGGAAGGGATGGAGGAAGGTAAGGGATGGTGAGGAGTGGATGGGAAGGGGTAAATGGGGGGATGGTTTTTTTGGGGAGGGAAAAGGATGGGAAAAATGGTGGATGTGGGTGGATGGTGGTGTGGGGGAAAGGGGGGTTGGAGGTAAAGGGTGGTGGGGTGGGATGGGGTGGTTGGATGGGGGGGGGGGGGGAGTGTGGAGGAAGGTTGGATGGGTGGAGGATGGATGGGGGATGGATGAATTTGTGGATGTTGAGGAGTGGTGGGTGGTGGTGGGGGATTGGTGGTGGTGTGGGGGGTGGTGTGGGGGATTTGTGGGGGATGGTGTGGGAGGTGTATGGATGGTGGTGGTGGGGGGTGTGGTTGTGGGGTGGATGATGGATGGATGGTGAGGATGGAGGGATGATGGTGGATGGTGGAGGGAGGATGGAGGGATGGATGGGGATGGATGGTGGCTGAGGATGAAGGAGGGATGATGGAGGATGGATGGATGGGGGAAATGGAGGGATGGAATGGATGGTTTGTGATGGAGGATGGAGGGATGATGGTTTGGTGGATGGATGGATGGGGGGGATGGAGGGTGGTGAGGGGATGAATCATGGGCGTAGGTTTGGATGGGGACCATGGGGACAGTCCCACCAAAATTTTGAACCGACCAAAATTGCCCCACCAAAAATTGGATTGACAACATGTTTATAATTTACACATAGTTTTTGCAGCAGTGGCTTCTTTCCTCTCGCAGCTCTCTGCCTGCCCTCCCCGTCCCTTAATGTAGCAGCGCATGGGAAATTGCTGCGCTGTTTAACTCCACCTCATTGTTTTCGCCTTAGGTCCCGCCTTCTCTCCCTTGATAGGCTGTTTTCTAGTCCGTCTGTGCTTGGAGCACAAAATTGAAAATGTATTCACACTAGAATGCTGCGGTTACTACAATTAATATTAGGTTGCAAAACTAGTCCCAATAAAAAAAGGAATATTATGTACACTAAAAAACAAAAACCTTTTTTTTTTTTCTTTTTTAAAACGAAATATTCTGAGTCAGCCAGGAGTTCTGAAGACTGCTGGAAAAATTGGCAAATAAAGGCTGTAAGCCATCAACATTTCTGATTCTTAGCCACAGCCAACTAAGAAAGAAAATGTGAGGGTTTCCTTTTTACCGATATTTAGTTGCTATTACTGTTTTCATTTTTTGATGACTCTTTCAGGTATAATTATTAGCAGGTGTTATTTCTTTTATAGAGTAGCCTATAACAACAAGAAATGGAGCCTAAACATCTGCTATTTTTTGTTTAAAAAGCATAATTAGGGTTCCACATAATAATAATAATTTAATTGACTATTTATACTTCTAGAAATAGGATAAAGACAAGAACAAACAGAGGAAGAATATTAACATTGATTTTATCTTACATAGATTTCCACAGTCTATAAGTAAATTAGTACAAACATTAATGTCTGGTAAAAATGCTTGAATCTGACTGTTTATTTTGGATATTATTGAATTACAGATAAGATAGTGTTATATTGTCTTTTATAATTGTTAAAAGTGATTTTATATTTTAATAAACTTAGGCTCATGCTCAGTGTTGTGTTTGTAGATGATGCCACTAAAAAAGAAAATAGACATAAGGAGCTATTTAAACAGTCAGACAGTAAGCAATATAGGACAATGATAAAAGGTTGTGTTACATTTAATCCTTTACTATTAAAAATGCACTTATACATTATATGATTATAGGAAACACAGATATCCAGTAATAATGATCCAGGGCAGCTTGTAGGTGAAGCAGCTGCCCTTCAGTGCTTCAGGTGATGTCTAAATAAACCAGGTGATACTAAAATATTTCCTCTTGATGAGTTCTGGATGGAGAATATTGACAGACAAAAACATTTTTTTTAAATCTTATATATTATATATATATATATGTTGTATTTTAAAAATTTTGGTATAATTACTGATCTAAGTGGGTTGCTCTGTCGGAGAAAGGCATATTTTACATTTTTATTATGTTTTAGAGTCTCTATTCTTCAGTTAATGATGAATCACTCACTAAATTAGTTGACGATTATTGAAATAATCAATGAATACGATTCATTTTTTCAGTCCCAGATAAAATACATGAAATGGGCGACACAGAGTAACTACAGCCCAGATGTTCCACTTTTATAGTGAAGTTAATATTTTAATGAATGTATTATTTTGCTTGATACAGAGAGAGCATAGTAGGTAAAAAAATATAAGAGTGGGGTTTAACTCTGCACAATTCTATATCTTCAGAAGACCTTCTCTCTTAGTCGTTCAAATGAAACCATTTTCAAAGTGGAAAACAGTCCTAATTTCACATTGATCAGAGCCGGTGATACTTCAAACATTGATAAACAGCATCTAATGAGTGTAGAGCTTATAACATTTTTATTAATGTAGCAAAATGATGCTTTTCTCTTTTAACAATGAATTCCTCTTATCAGTACGGATGCTCACACCGTGCATAAAAAAGGACATGCATATTGCATAGCACCAATGACAACCGACTGATAGTGTCCCTACCAAAGTTCAAATCAAACCTACGCCCTTGGGATGAATGGATGGATGGATGGATGGATGATGGATGGATGGATGATGGATGGATGGATGGATGGTGGATGGATGGATGGATGGAAGGATGGTGGATGATGGATGGATGGATGGATGGATGGATGGATGGATGGATGGATGATGGATGGATGGTGGATGGATGGATGGATGGATGGATGGATGATGGATGGATGGTGGATGGATGGATGAATGGATGGATGGATGGATGGATGATGGATGGATGGATGGTGGCTGGATGGATGAATGGATGGATGGATGGATGGATGATGGATGGATGGATGGATGGATGGATGGATGGTGGATGGATGGATGGATGGATGGATGGTGGATGGATGGATGCATGGATGGATGGTGGATGGATGGATGAATGGATGGTGGATGGATGGATGGATGGATGGATGGTGGATGGATGGATGGATGGATGAATGGATGGATGGATGGATGGATGAATGGATGGATGGATGGATGGTGGATGGATGGATGGATGGATGGTGGATGATGGATGGATGGATGGATGGATGGATGATGGATGGATGGTGGATGGATGGATGAATGGATGGATGGATGGATGGATGGATGGATGGATGGATGATGGATGAATGGATGGATGGATGGATGGATGGATGGTGGATGGATGGATGGATGGATGGATGGATGGATGGTGGATGGATGGATGGATGGATGAATGGACGGTGGATGGATGGATGGATGGATGGTGGATGGATGGATGGATGGATGGATGATGGATGATGGATGGATGGATGGATGGATGGATGGTGGATGGATGGATGGATGGATGGTTGATGGATGGATGGATGAATGGATGGATGGATGGATGGATGGATGGATGGATGGTGGATGGATGGATGGATGGATGGATGGATGGATGGATGAGGTTGGTTTAAAATAATAATTTATAAACCAAACTTGTATTTCTTAAATTAATGAATATCTGATATAAAAACTCGTCTGTTTTTCTCTGAGGGGAAAACTGAGACGGTTCCTCCAGATCATCCTGCCAGTCTGACCCAGGGAGCTCTGAGCGGGTCTCTGCCTTTAAACAGGGAATCATCTGAACATTTCCATGTATTACATGATGAAATATGGATAAATCACACACTCAGTGATAGCAATAGAGATCCATTCCTGTCTTTTTGAGGCTAATCACTTAGCAACGCACAGACCAAGCTGCTATCCAGTCCTTTCATTCCCTGCAGAGGACTGAAGCAGTGGCTCAGAGGCATCGAACAAAGACCACCATGTACCCAAACAATCAGTCAGTCAGCTCCAAACGCCTTCCGCCACCTTCTTTGGCTGCATGTTGAATTATTCAGCGAGCGCTTTCCTACGCCTCGGTTAACTTTGGCTCTGCTTCAGTCACGGCCTCTCCACCAGCTGACTGCCACATCCTCCTGCGTGGAGTGTGAGCTTTCTGAGGCACAAACACAGACGCCGCTGCTCTCCCTGGAGCCAGAGACGACTAAAAATAGACTGACTTTCATGTTAGAAGGAGAGACTCAGGAAATGAAAAAAAATAACCAGGAGGAGATGAATGTTCATCGACAAACGCATAACAATGTGAATAATAAATCTGCCTGATTACATTACATTTATGATAAAGAGAGAAGGAAGGACTGGTGGGAGACCCAGACACTGGGCAGAGTCACAATTTGATATTTTTATGAAACCACAGTTTATGCAGCAGAGTAAAGCATTAAAAACTCTCCATCGGTTGTGTATTTAGTCCCATCCGTGGTACTTGGAGACAGGAAACAAGCATTTATTAACAGAAACGGAGGCAGGATGGTATGACATACAGGAAACATTTCCAGTTTGTCTGATTCAACAGAATATCAGCAGGTACTCAGAGCAGCAGGAATCTTTTGCATCAATCTGCAGCTTGGCTCAGAACCCAGCCTGGCACTTTCTGACCTAATCCATGCAGTTTCTGCCTGGTACAGGATAAAGCAGAGTCCAACATGCTGATGGAGAGGAGAGTATTAAACAGAATGATTACTCTTCGGTGGCAACTAGCCAATAGACACATAACATGGAGCTCCAAACCCTGCAGGATTGACCACAGCATCCCAGTGCTGTCATCAAAGCTCCTACAGTTTTGGATTAGCTAAAGGCTGTTACCTGCAGCTTTGGGCTTCAGATAGTAGAGAATTTAAAAAGGAATCAAGCCTTTGCATAACCTGTGAATAGTTTTTGAGCATCAATCTGAGAGAGGGTGTTTTTTATATTAATATTATGAAGGTGAGAGAATGAAGTTGAAAATTCCTGTTTGATTTGGGGTTTAAATTACACATCCTGCTCTACGATAACATCAAGGTTCTTTACTTTACTACTGACTCTAATTAAAGGCAAAATTAAGAGACTAACTAAACAGTTTTCTTACCTATTTAAAATTAAAAGCTAACATTGTAGAGTTTTTAGACACACCTGTTACAACCTTATGTTTGGATTCCCTAAGATCTACAGTATAGACATATATAGGTGAGTATCATCAGCGTAACAGTGGACATTTATCCTATGCTGTGTGATGATTTCAGCAAGTAAAATGATGCATTTGGCTGCTAACGATAACTGGCCTGCACACTAAACCCTGTGGTTCCACAGTTCATATAGAGCCAACTGGACCCGGTCAGACAGAAAGGATCTGAACCGGCGTTATAGAGAACATTTCAATCAGTTTTGCTGCAGTTTTTATACCGTTGTGCCAGAGGTCTAGCCAGAATATTTTAATAAGGGTGTCCATGCAATAACCAATGTTCACTGAGGGGTGGCAGAATCAATCTACACTGTTCCAACATGAAAATGAACGAGCAAAACATCCATGTTTTTTGAATAAAGAACAACTTTCCTTCAGCCTTTGCTAACAAACAGACGCATGTATTTAAACATCCATTTTGTCTACATTAAAGTGGACAAAATTCTTTTAGGTTTTAGTTTTGGGGGAAATATCTTATTCATTGTCATTACTTACCTTTTTTATCAATAACCATTCTGCATAAAATTAATATTTACCTGTACTAATATCTACATTAAATGGATTATTTATTATTAAAGTAGTTATTTATCTCTGATTTCACTGAAGACTCAGAGATGACTTGCAGAGACGTAATTTTCTCTTTACCCCACATTAGACAAAATCTAGTTCTGAAAAGAGCAGGAATTCTGTGTTTATCATCTTTATTGTTAGTATATTGATGAGCATAATTAACCACAGAGGTTTTGTTGTCAAGTCATTGTTAATATATGAAGAATTAAAATGTTAAATAAGTTACAACATTTCACTTAAGAGTATTTCTGCTGCCACCATCTGTATTAGAGGGAAAAAACAGTAGGGGTGGCCAATGATTGGCAGGGCGGGCCATGGCCACCCCTGGCCCCCCATCTAGCTCCGCCCCTGAGTTGTGCCACTAAGGTCTTAACAGAATCATGTTCTGCAGCTATATTTTTTGGTTTATGAATATTTATTAATTAAATTAAAAATCCATATTTTGTTATCTAATAAAAATAAATCCTCGACAAACATATTTTAGATAATTGTGATCAAGCCTACCAGCTTTTATGGTTTTAATTGACAATTTGGATTATCAGTGAAAAAAATTTACTCAATTAACCAAATGTGGATTTTCAGCCAGCTGGGAACATGGGTTTTATTTCACCACAGTGAAATGTTAACAATTCTGATTTATAACTCCAGTTATTAATCATTATTCATTAACTTCAAACTCTAAATTCAGAAGAATGATTCTAGCCTGAAGAGACAGCGGATCGCTTATATAAAAGCACCACAGAGACATCCACTTTATCTGTGCTGGAATGGATTAAATCCACTAATTCACTGAAACAAGTTCTGAAAGTATTCTGTTTATTACTACAAAACAACAATTACCAAAGAAGAAACTACTGCAAAGAAAGAAATGGATCTTAGCCAATTAATCAAGCTTAAACTTAATAACTCTACTCTTGTTTTCCCAGGATTCTACATTCTTTTAAAAGGTTTATTTTTTCTGTAAATATACAAAAAAAGCATTCTTTAACTTTAACAAGTGCATTTCTTAGCACCACCACTGACTATTTGTCCAAACCATCTAGGTTTTCATTTGTGTATTTGACCCTATTGTGCAGTTTCAGATACATTTCTATGATTGTTTAGAATTATGTGATAAAATGCTCCTACCAGATGCAGCAACTTCAGGATATTCTAATAAGGCCCAAAAAAGCTGACACAGGAAGTAAGAGTGGAAAGACATAAAACATAGGAACAGGAAGTGACTGTGAATGTGGGGAGCAGAACAGGCATGAGAACATTTAGTGATGTTGATCTGGAGGATCTGGATTTTAGATTAATCTTGAGGGTGCTATACAGCGCTAAAGCTAGCAGGGTTGTCATAGTCAGTCCAGGGGTCATGCACATAGAGACAGTCCACGGGGCAGAAGGGCTAGACGAGAGGGGAATCTCAAATCTAGATCTGGTAACAGGAGGCACACTAAGCAGTCAGAGGTTTCCAGAGGCAGGAGGCAAAGCTGAGGTCCAGGCTTGGATCCTACGTGATTGACAGAACAATTCATAAGAGAGCAGAGGCAAACAGACTCGATTGAGAGGCAAGGCAGGTCAATCTCAAAACTAGGGATGCTGGATGATGTATTAACAGGAATGGCTTTCAATAATCTGGCGACTGCCTACTGGGAAAGACAGGAATAAATAGTTCCTTCCCGGTGCAGCAACTTTAGGATATTCAATTCAATTCAGTTCAATTCAGTTTATCTATATAGCATTAATTCACAACACATGTCATCTCAAGGCACTTTACTGTTCAACCAGATCATACAGTCATATATATATATATATATAGGAGGATATAGGAGCTGCCTCAGGTGTGCTGCTCACCTGATTATCAGTGCAGCAGAGGAAGAAGGAAGTGACGCTGTGAGACTGAAAACTTCAGCTTCTCAGGCAGAAAAACAGGAATCATTACAGATGAGCTTCCTATGAGTGGTCAGTGGAACTGGAGAAGAACTCTATAAATTAGTCCATCTACTGTTTGCTGTATTTCGGTCACATTGCTGCTTATAAAGCTGAATTCTTTTCTAATGCTGCAAGAATCTTTGACCTCCAGGTGGTCCCTATCGTTACCCTGTTTTAAATGTAATACTTATTGAATATTTCTTTCTCCTTTTAATTGTACTATTTTGACCCATTTGGCCTTCTGTATGGCTTTCCCTCACTATGCATTGCTGCAGTTGATTAGCTGGACCTTTAAAGTCCTTCTCACTCCTGATTCACATCCAGCACGCTAGTCTTAGTTTCATCGCTTTAATTCTACCTTTGATTACTCATGCCCTGCTGTTAATTTCAGCAAAAAGCTAAAAAAAAACATATGTAAGCATCTACTTCTGGATTACAGTGAGGGTCACATGTGACTAATACGTTCCCAAAATGGTCAGTATGAAAGTTAGTTTTGTTTCAATTAAGCTGATTTTTCATTCTGGCCTCTTGGTATTTAAAAAAATAATCAGTTTCATCCAGACAATTAATTTCTTTGTGGTTGGACTCAGTGCTGCCCCAACTTGTTGCTCACCACAAACCAAAATAAATAGTTTTTAAGATGATGCAAAGTTAAATGTGACGCTGTTAGCATTAATTATAAAACTAAGAAAATTAAGTCTAAGGAAGTTATCATCCAGAATAGTAGAAAAATGTTCCTTTAATAGGGTAGAGCAGTAAAGCTTCTGTTCTTAATTTTTCCTGCATTACTTTTACTTTTATATTTTAAGTAGTTTTTAAAATGGTACTTTTACACTTTTACTGAAGTAAAAGGCTGAAGTTGATCCGCTAACTTCTAAAAAGTGTTTTTAAACAGCAGGATTTAAACTTATACTGCAGTAATAAACATGAATTATTTAGACAGCTCTGTTAACATAATAACATAATAAAGGATGTTTTATTTAGATATTTTACATGTCTAAAAAAAAAAAAAACAGACCAGGGAAGAAGGACAATTACGAGCACATATACCTAAAGACTTTAAACCTATAGCCCTGCAAACATATTCAACTTATATTACAAAATGAATGTAAAGCATAAAGAATGATATATGTGCTTTAAACTGTCTTCTTTTAATGAATGCTTGCCCATTAGCTTTGTTTCTGCTTGTTATATAACTGATCTTCAACACTTTATAATCATCAAAACTGGCCAGTATGAAATCAAACCAGTTGTGGAACCAATTCACACTTCATCTCAGGTGATTTTCCAGAGACAATTCAACACGATCATCCAGTCAGGTTAAAGGTTTCTATCTGAGGATAACCTGCTGATTGCATCCATTCATCGACTTTGCTGGATTCTCTCCTCCTGGATGAGCAGGTAGAGACAGTAGATATTGGCTCTGCAGCAATCCCTCACACCAAGCATGCATGCAGCAACAGTGGAGAGGAAAACAGTCCTTTTTTCCCAGGAGGGAACCTCTAGCAGAGCCAGAAACAAAACCATGCTCAGTGTGAGCAGCCATCTGCCCATGACACACTGAGGTTTGTCCACCCTTCCACTCTGAGGTCCAATAGTGACAGCTTTGGTCTTCCTCTGCAAATGTTCCACAATCTCCTGAAAATGTACAGATTGAACTGACACGCGTTGTGACAAACCGAAAGGCGTTTAATTGAACTGGATGAACTGGCCTATCAGCACAAGTGTAACTTTCTGAAGGACTGGTGGGGACAGCGCCCACCAATAATTTCCTCTCTGTTTTCCTCTTTCCGCTTATTTATTTTAGCCAAATGTATCTGAGTTGGGTGCGGCTAACTGTGTTCAGAGTGTTTTAAGTCCATGTTTTTTTTCCTCTCTCCCGATGGTAACATCGTCGGATCTGTTGCTTTGAGACATCTGATTTGTTGCATTTCACTGACGTACAGAGTCGCTACATGGTTGGAGGAGAGACACACGGCAGCACCATCCTTAGAGCGCCCCCACCATCTTTCATCACAAAGTTACACGCTTGCCTATCAGGCCCATTAGGATCCGGACCATTTATCTGGAGTGATAAGAAGAAGAACATGCATGGCTCTGGCAACATCTAAAGCATGGACCCAGTGACATCCTCATCATCATCATGGTTAAACTACAAAAACATTTTTTCTAAAGCAAAAGGCAAATAAAAAGATAAGAATAACTTGCACCCTTTTTGTTGAATGCAGAGTATAGAATGTGGGCAGGAATGAGTGGTGAGGTAATCTGCTGGCTGAAAGGACCCACTGTGCTCTGTGTGCCAGTGGGAGCAGAGCAGCAGGCCCACAGCATCGTCTGTAGGCACGGCCCAAACAAAAACACTAAAACGTTTTCTCCCAGTTCTATTGTTCCTCCTCCAGGCTGCAGACGCTGGCTGCTCTGCACAATGCTGTGAGAAGCTTTACCTCAGAGACAACCTTTGGGTTGTTTGCACTGAAATACTTTTATACGGTTGTTTTTTTTTTTTTTTTCAATCTTACCACGGCTGAAAGTTTGTGTGTTTTGCGTTGCAGCGTGTGGGACGCTCTAACTGACAACTACATCTCCAGCTGGGACGGCCCAAACTCAGAGGGGCTGAACGGAAACCTCTCTGACCACGAGGTACCTGCCTTTTCTCTTCACTTTATATCTATGTCACTGCTGGAAGGGATTCCTATCAGATCTCTACTCGTGTTTATTTTTTCTAACTTCTTTGGGATGTACTTAGCCGTAAATGTACATAAATATGAGAAAGGTTGTGGGAAACCCAGAGCAGCATTTTAACAACCAGAGGCATCAGGTTACAAAGTAAAGTACAAACTTTTTACTTCTACTCCTTACATTTCAAAAATAGACTCGTTAGTTTAGTTTTATTTAAGCTCATTTTCATTATGGCCTGAAACGTTTTGTTCACCACAAACCAAAATAAATAGTTTCCAAGATGATGCAAAGTTAACTTTCACAACTTTTACCATTAGTTATAAAATCAAGAAATGAAGCATAAGGAAGTTATCATCCAGAATTATAGAAAAATGTTCCTTTAATCGGGTAGAGCAGTAAAGCTTCTGGCCTTTATATTTTTTCCTGCATTACTTTTACTTTAATACTTTTATGTAGTTTTAAAAATGGTACTTTTACACTTTTACTGCAATAAAAATCTTGTTGATCCTCTAACTTCTACAAAAGTGTTATTAAACAGCAGGATTTATAGTTCTACTTAATAAATATTAATACTTTGGACCCGTCTGTTAATATCCCACATAATGTGGAGATGCAAACCAAAAATTAAGGGTGTTTTAATAGATAATTTCATACAATTTATTCATTTGTGCAGGTTTCTTTACGATAAGAAAGCTGCGTATTATAAACCTGAAATAAGATAATTGAATCAAATGTTCCTTTTTTTAAGTAAATCATCTTATTCAATTTGAAAATTATAATTCTGTCTTTAATAAATGGAAAATAAACTTATTTCAAAAGTAGTTGATTTAGTTATATTTCATTTTTTACAGCGATCTTCCAGTAAAATCAACATTTTGCCCCCAAAAAGATAATTATATAAACTGGACTTTAATAACACAATGGAGGGTAAATAACATAACTGTCAGATTATTTTACTAACCTTCTTAAATCATATGCAAACACACTTATTTAAAGGAAAAATATTTCTTAATTTGTTCCCTTTTTACAGTGTGTCCATTTAACTGTTACTGGACGCGCAGTGAGAATGCATTAATCGTTTCCAGAGGTCATTAAATCTGTTTTCTGGCTTCATTTGAATCCAGCATCAGTGAATGAATGGAAGTCAGAACTGATTCTGTTTGGAAACCAACATGGCGGAGCATTTTCCCAACCTGGAACACAATCCTTGGATTAGTGGTTCTGTATTAATCCTGACGTTCTACAGAAATGTGGAAAAGCCTTTAATCGTTGGAGCATTTTTCTCCTGATCTTCAGATCCATGAAAAAGAGGAGGAGGAAATGAATGAGAAGAACGAGAACGCCAACTGCTTGAATGAGGAGCCTCTGATTACTGCAGATCAGGTCAGGGATGCATTTCTTTCTTTCTGATTTAAATTTTTTTTGGTTTATTTACTTGTTGTTTGCATAACTAATGAGGAGAAAACATGTATGCAGTTTTTCTCCAAAGCATGAAAATGATTTCTGAGGTTAGACTGATCCAAATGCTGTGACTTCATTAGACGTGTCCATTTGCAGCAGAGCTGGGCAGACCAGAACATTTGGATTCATGGTGAGCTTTTCATTCAGAGGGAGCTGCTGAGTCAGGTCCAGGTTCAGCACTTAGCAAAGCGCCCATTTCTCCTCGTGCACACTCTGTTTAAAATGTGCTGTTCTCATCATTCCACAGCGGGGAATATATAGTGAACTTTATGGTGAACTCAGTTAACTGACCGTTCAGACAGATGATCACTGCTTTTTGCTCCATTGGTCACGTAAATCCTCCTCTACCGCGCAGTGCCTGCGCCATCTTTGTTATTAAACAACGCTGTCGCTACCCGACAGCGGGTCGCTGTGACGGCAAATCCTATAATGCTTTGTGTGCAAAGCATTCTGGGATATATCTGCCTCTTCTGAGGCTATTCTTTTCTTCTTATCCACTTCGTAGACTCTTTTCACTTCCGACCCTCGGCTTTTTAAAGAACCGCGGTGAGAAAGGTGAGCTCACCACAGATATACGTCTGAAAGAAAAAGATAGCTAACGGGACAAGCACGTAAGACGACCTATGTAAACACATCACCAGAATGATTGACAGTTAGGAGGACCAATGATTTAGATGATCCACCTGGAAATAAGATCTTCCTCTATACCTGTACATTAAGTGTATTTACCCTTAATTTGAGCAGGTTTGATGATCTGCCAATGGAATTAATATTTTTACCCTTAAAATAAGATAAATAGATATGCACTTGAAATGAGACAATACAATTATTTATTCACATTTTAAATGTAAATTGTCTTGTTCCAGTGTCTCACTTTCCTCCTCAAATCAAGAAAAATTTGTTTAGATTAGTTATTTAGATGTAGATGTTTTGCAGTGCTCTGGCTGCAGAGTGCTCAGCATCAGACATCCCAATTAAAAGCAGGCAGGGTGGAGCGTCAGGCTGCTCAGTAAGCTGTCCATCCATCTAACACCGCAGCGTTCTTCCTGGCTGCAGTCCATTAATAATGGACAACATTCATGCATACAGAGGAGACGTTTGGCTCCTAAATGGAAACCATAAAGCCGTGTGCACTTAACCGTGTCCAAATCTCCTTCCTCACCCGTCTCCCCCCCCCCACCTTCTTCTTTCCGTCTCTCAGGTAATCGAGGAAATCGTTGAGATGATGGAGAACTCTCCAGATCCTGGTGAAACGGAGGAGGAGGATGAGGAGGAGAGCAGCCTCTGCTCCTCCAGGACCAACCCCTCCCTGCTGGAGGAGATCAGGCAGCTGTCTCTGGCCTCCAACAGCAACTGCTCCTATGAAGGTAGAGTAGAAACTGATCCAGGATCCTGATGGTGGAGAGATTTCTCTTTTAGGTCAAAGCTTTAATGTATAAATCAGGTAATTTAAATAATCACTGATTTATTATCAATTTAACAAAAAGGAAAAGTCTGTAAAAAGCTTCAAATCTCTTGTTTTACTAAAGCTGTAGAT
Source organism: Cyprinodon tularosa (assembly GCF_016077235.1). Lineage (NCBI taxonomy): Eukaryota > Metazoa > Chordata > Actinopteri > Cyprinodontiformes > Cyprinodontidae > Cyprinodon > Cyprinodon tularosa. The sequence goes on from NW_024039117.1 coordinate 589,964, forward strand.
TATCTACATGAACCGAACTGTCAGCTGCTCTAATAAGCTAATTTATTGTTTTTATGACGAATGAATTAACTTTCCAAAACTATTTCTATTAAAATCCTTCAAGGCCGAATCATTCTCTGTTCTGGAACATTTCAGAGTTTCAGAAGAATCAATAAACTTTTATTATCACTAAAAAATGTGTAAACTGTGTGTAAATTATGAGAACATTCAGAGCAGCTGCCAAAAATAATCTGAAATCTTCCAAAAAAGTTAAAATCAATCCACTGGACTTTTTTTCCAAGTTTGAAGACGTTTCTCTTCCATCCAGGAAGCTTTTTCAATTCAAAATGTCAGAAATAGCGTTGAGTTCCAGGTTTTATCCAGCAGCCCAACAAAGCCTGGTTTTTGTTCAGAAAACATGCAAATAGAAACGGATGAACGGGTCCCCCCCTTTAGAATGGGGGTCGTTTGGCTTCCTTGTTTGCCTGCAATGCCCCATACCTGTCTATGTCTCTGAAAGGGGGTCGTTAGAGGGAATTACTGGCCTCACTGAATAGGCGAGGTCTTTTTTTCCCCCTGTAAAGGGGTTGAGGTTGCAATGATAGCACTATCATTCGTTCATCCGTTTCAATTTCTGACATTTTGAATTGAAAAAGCTTCCTGGATGGGAAGAGAAACATCTTCAAACTTGGAAACAAAGTTTAGTGGATTGCTTAACATCTCACAAAATTAGCATATCATGATATCATGAAAAAGGTCTCTAAAGGAGCTATGCACCTAATCATCTGGAAAAACTAATTAACTCTAAACACCTGCAGAGGATTCCTGAGGCCTTTAAAACTCCCAGCCTGGTTCATCACTCAGAACCCCAATCATGGGTCAGACTGCCGACCTGACTGCGTCCAGAAGGCCATCATTGACCCCCTCAAGCCAGAGGCTATGACACAGAAAGATGTTTCTGAACCAATAGGCTGTTCCCAGAGTGCTGCTGCATCAAGGCGCCTCAGTGGGAAGGAAAAAGTGGCAGAAAACGCTGCACAACCAGAAGAGGTGACCGGACCCTGAGGAAGACTGGGGAGAAGGTTCGATTCCAGAGCTTGAGGGACCTGAAGCAGTGGACTGAGTCTGGAGTAGAAACATCCAGAGCCACCGTGAACAGGCGTGTGCAGGAAATGGGCTACAGGTGCCGCATTCCCCAGGTCAGCCACTTTAGAACTAGAAACAGCAGCAGAGGCACCTGACCTGGGCTACAGAGAAGCAGCGCTGGACTGTTGCTCAGTTTTTCATGTCATCTGGAAATCAAGGTGCCAGAGTCTGGAGGAAGACTGGGGAGAAGGAAATGCCAAAATGCCAGAAGTCCAGTGACAAGTCCCCACAGTCAGTGATGGTCTGGGGCGCCATGTCAGCTGCTGGTGTTGGTCCACTGGGTTTTATCAAGGCCAGGGTCAATGCAGCTACCAGGAGATTTTGGAGCACTTCATGCTTCCATTTGCTGAAAAGCTTTATGGAGATGAAGATTTCATGTTTCAGCACCACCTGGCAGCTGCTCACAGAGCCAAAACCACTGGTAAATGGTCTACTGACCATCATTGGGCTCATTGGCCTGCCAACCTCCTGACCTGAACCCCATAGAGGATCTGTGGGATATTGTGAAGAGAAAGTAGAGAGACTCAAGACCCAACACTGTGGATGAGCTAAAGGCTAAACGCTATGGAAGCATCCTGGGCCTCCATGACACCTCAGCAGACTGATAGCCTCCATGCCACGCCGCACTGAAGCAGTCATTGAGTGCATAACTGTACATAATTATTTGAAGGATGACTTTTTTTTTATTGGTTGGATGAAATCTGCTAATTTTGTGAGATAGGAATTTTGGGTTTTCATGAGGTGTGTGCCAAAATAATCTGTATTAAAACAATAAAAGACCTGAAATATTTCAGTTAGCCTGCAATGAATCTAAAATATATGAATGTTCGTTTTATCATTACATTATGGAAAATAACGAACTTTATCACAATATGCTAATATTTTGAGAAGGACCTGTAAGTGCAGATCAGTAATGTGGACGTTTCTATAACCAAACTGTTGCTTCTATCTTCAGGGACACATTTATGTCATTTCCATTTAGAAACAAATTAGAACTGGCTGAAAACCAGTTTGCATGTAAATCCGCCCAGTGTATGAAAACATTTCCATCAGTATAACTGGTTATAACTTAGTTCCAGCTGAAATAAATGAGTGCAGACACATATTAATCTGTAGATCACCGCTGCATGAGGTCATTGGATCTCTACCGTTACATTGATAAGATCCAGTGGTTGTTATGGCGACCGCAGGACATCCTGCTCTCTGGGCTGCTGTGCCACATGACACCGCAGGAAAACAAAGATTTCAAAGTTTCAATTAACTCTGATCAAAGCAGACCAATAATAAAAAAATCTTCTCTCTTCCATTTAGAATAAATGGAATAAACATTTAATATTGTTTAAAATAGACATTTCTTTCATTTATCTCCTGTTTCAATTAATGTCCTTGAATTAAATATATGATGTTCTCCCTGTGATGATCATTTCTGTCACAGTTTATTTAGTTAAAGGACCCAATATGGCAGACAGTGGTACTTTAATGAAGAGATTTAATGAAGGTTTAAACAACAGAAGCATAAATCCAGGAACAACAAACCAGGAAAAACAGGAACCAGAGCAGAGAGCGACACATGAGGAACTTACAGAAGGGAATGGAGACAAACCCGCAATGACCAGCTGCAGAAAAGAATGAAGAGAGTGATAAGCTAACTGGGAGCAGGTGTGGACAGAAAGAGCTGAATGGGATCTGAGGAGTATTTGCACAATGAAGAGCAACCGAAAATACCATGGGCGTAGGTTTGGATAGGGACCATAGGGACATGTCCCTACCAAAATTTTGAACCGACCTAATTGTCCCTACCAATAATTGGATGTGAGCAACATGTTTATAATTTACAGCAGTAGTTGTTGCAGCAGTGGCTTCTTTTCCTCTCGCAGCTCCTCTGCCTGCTCTCTCCTGTCCCTTTAATGTAGCAGCGCATGGAACTGTGCTGCGCTGTTTAACTCCACTCTCATTGGTTGTTCTGCCTTAGGTCCCGCCTTCTCTCCCTTGATAGGCTGTTTTCTAGTCCGTCTGTGCTTGGAGCACAAAATTGAAAATGTATTCACACTAGAATGCTGCGGTTACTACAATTAATATTAGGTTGCAAAACTAGTCCCAATAAAAAAAGGAATATTATGTACACTAAAAAACAAAAACCTTTTTTTTTTTTCTTTTTTAAAACGAAATATTCTGAGTCAGCCAGGAGTTCTGAAGACTGCTGGAAAAATTGGCAAATAAAGGCTGTAAGCCATCAACATTTCTGATTCTTAGCCACAGCCAATTAAGAAAGAAAATGTGAGGGTTTCCTTTTTACCGATATTTAGTTGCTATTACTGTTTTCATTTTTTGATGACTCTTTCAGGTATAATTATTAGCAGGTGTTATTTCTTTTATAGAGTAGCCTATAACAACAAGAAATGGAGCCTAAACATCTGCTATTTTTTGTTTAAAAAGCATAATTAGGGTTCCACATAATAATAATAATTTAATTGACTATTTATACTTCTAGAAATAGGATAAAGACAAGAACAAACAGAGGAAGAATATTAACATTGATTTTATCTTACATAGATTTCCACAGTCTATAAGTAAATTATTACAAACATTAATGTCTGGTAAAAATGCTTGAATCTGACTGTTTATTTTGGATATTATTGAATTACAGATAAGATAGTGTTATATTGTCTTTTATAATTGTTAAAAGTGATTTTATATTTTAATAAACTTAGGCTCATGCTCAGTGTTGTGTTTGTAGATGATGCCACTAAAAAAGAAAATAGACATAAGGAGCTATTTAAACAGTCAGACAGTAAGCAATATAGGACAATGATAAAAGGTTGTGTTACATTTAATCCTTTACTATTAAAAATGCACTTATACATTATATGATTATAGGAAACACAGATATCCAGTAATAATGATCCAGGGCAGCTTGTAGGTGAAGCAGCTGCCCTTCAGTGCTTCAGGTGATGTCTAAATAAACCAGGTGATACTAAAATATTTCCTCTTGATGAGTTCTGGATGGAGAATATTGACAGACAAAAACATTTTTTTTAAATCTTATATATTATATATATATATGTTGTATTTTAAAAATTTTGGTATAATTACTGATCTAAGTGGGTTGCTCTGTCGGAGAAAGGCATATTTTACATTTTTATTATGTTTTAGAGTCTCTATTCTTCAGTTAATGATGAATCACTCACTAAATTAGTTGACGATTATTGAAATAATCAATGAATACGATTCATTTTTTCAGTCCCAGATAAAATACATGAAATGGGCGACACAGAGTAACTACAGCCCAGATGTTCCACTTTTATAGTGAAGTTAATATTTTAATGAATGTATTATTTTGCTTGATACAGAGAGAGCATAGTAGGTAAAAAAATATAAGAGTGGGGTTTAACTCTGCACAATTCTATATCTTCAGAAGACCTTCTCTCTTAGTCGTTCAAATGAAACCATTTTCAAAGTGGAAAACAGTCCTAATTTCACATTGATCAGAGCCGGTGATACTTCAAACATTGATAAACAGCATCTAATGAGTGTAGAGCTTATAACATTTTTATTAATGTAGCAAAATGATGCTTTTCTCTTTTAACAATGAATTCCTCTTATCAGTACGGATGCTCACACCGTGCATAAAAAAGGACATGCATATTGCATAGCACCAATGACAACCGACTGATAGTGTCCCTACCAAAGTTCAAATCAAACCTACGCCCTTGGAAAATACAACAGGCCCTAGAATTGAGAGAACAGAAAAAGGAAAGGATACTAATGAGTTAGAACCACAACTGCTGAGTTATAATCCAGCCGCTGTGTCCTCTAAAGACCAGATTCGTTAACTGGCTACGTCATAGCGCGACGCCGAGGCCTGTTCTGATTGGAAGACTCCTCATTATGCAGCTGACAAATGCAGCCTTATTTTTGAGAGGGGAAGGGTCCGCTGTATCCTCTGTAGCCTTGGGTATCCCATAATTCATTGCGACTCCAAGCAACCCAGAATAAACATCTTCCAGGATTAACTTAAAATTAAACAAATACAAAAAGAAAATCTCCAAAACGGAGCAGAAAGTGGCCAAACAAGTTTCAGCGCAGGATAATAAATGAAAACACAGGATAACATTAAACACCAAAAGTAAAACATAAAAGTCCAGATCAGAGGGCCATGATAAAATCACAGCTTTTCATTCCTCTTTAGGGGCATTGCAAAAAAAATTCTCTACATCTGAACTGAGCTAGACCTTTTCCTCTTGTAGCAAACTTTGCATCTTTTATTGCATCGATGAATCTTCTTCTCAGCTCCTGGTTGATCATGTAGAGGCAGAGCAGAACCAGAACCAGGCTCAGTGTGAACAGCCTCCTGCAGCGGCTTCATCTAGCAGAGAAACGGCTTCAGAGTCAAATCTGCTGCCAGTAAATCTCAGCCGACAGCTAAAGGAGATAGACAGAGTTAATTACTGAGACAGAACCAGGTGGATCCTCTCTGGAAGAGCAGGACGTCCATCAGCAGCTCCCTCCTGAAGCGCAGTTCTGTTCGCACAGCTGTCAGAGTTCTGGTTCTCCCTGTAACTTGGTGTGTGTAGTTTGCGGACATGTCCTTCCTGGTAGAATCCAGCCTCACCCTTCATTTTCTGCCGCAGGCCTCAGCTGCATGCCGAGCTCCGCTCTTGTTGAACTGCTGCACCGCGTGGAAGCCGCCATCCGCGAGTTCTCCGAGGAGCTGGTCAACCAGCTGGCTCGGCGGGATGAGCTGGAGTTTGAGAAGGAGGTGAAGAATACGTTCATCACGGCTCTGATGGAGGTGCAGAACCGGCAGAAGGAGCAGCGGGACAACAGCAAACGCAAACGCCGTGACAAGGCCCTGAGTCTGCAGGGGGGGGCGGTGTCCTCCAACGGGGGGAACACCGGCACCATGCCGGCCAAGGTCAGTGGTTAGGATTATTGACAGGAAGGAAAAACGATCAATCTGTTACCGAGGACAGAAACTGAAAATTTATAAAAACCAGATAAATAAAATATAGAATTTATATTATTATTGAAGTTATTGAAAAAATGACATTTAAGATTAATTCAATTCAACTTATTTCTATAGTGCCAATCCACAACACATTTAATCTCAAGGCACTTTACTTTACAGTCAGATTGATTCAAAGTTTTCTATTGAAGTAAAACCAGTTAATTGCATTGACTCACTAAGCATGCATGTAGCGACAGTGGAGAGGAAAAACTCCCTTTGAATAGGAAGAAACCTCCAGCAGAACCAGGCTCAGTGTGAGCGGCCATCTGCTGAGGCCCACTGGGGTTCAAGGAGACAGAAGCAGACATAGAAAAAGAAGCATAGATACAAAAGGCAACTGTCAACCAGCTCCACAGGCGGCCCCGTCCAGGAAACACACAGCCAGGCAGACGAGCTCCGAGCCAGCTCCCATGTCAGAGGATGAAGAGAGCACATCCAGTTAGTCACAGTCAGAGAAACAGGACTACACTGGAAAACAGGCCAAGCTCCAACATCTAGAAACAAAGGTGTTGATGGCAGCAGCACAGCTGATATTTCTCTCCAGGATGGAGTCACAGCCAAACAGGAACAGACCAGATGAAGCTACTATGAGAAAAAGCAGAGAGAGCAGAACGTTAGAGATTGAACTAACAGATTCTGCAGAGTGGGAGAATAGAGATAGAATGAAGCAGAATGATGAAAAAGGGGTCCCTATGTCCTCCAGCAGTCTAAGCCTATAGCAGCAGAACTATAGAGATAGCTCAGGATAATTTTAATTCAGGATGATTTTAAATTCTATTCTGGATTTAACAGGAAGCCAATGAAGAGAAGCCAGGATAGGAGAGATATGTCACTAGATTAGAATGAGGACAACAGGCCCCTCATTCATGATTCAAAATATGGGAAATATGTTTTTCTCTTACCTTCTAAAAGGTTGTTCTGTTCAATTATACTGTATTATAACAGAAAGGTGACATCACAGCTTCCAGCAGCTCTTCCTCTTCCCATCATGGATCTGTAGTCCATTAGACCAAATTATCTGCGTCCAGTAACAGCCCAGTTCAGTCCGCTCCAGTAACAGCCTAATGGATTTCACTGCATCAGTTTATCTGGGCTACCTGATGATGTCAGGTCAAAATGCAAAGTGGTGTTTATGATGAACATCAGCTGCTCGCTCAGTTGGTCTCTAACAGTCCCTCGCTCTGTGTGTGTGTCCTGCAGCGGTTCAGCATGGAGGGCCTTTCCAACATCCTGCAGACGGGCATCAGACAGACGTTTGGAAGCACAGGAAATGAGAAGCAGGTAAAACTGGTCATGTTTGATCTGCTGAATCTCTTCAGCTTCATGCTTAAAGAACGCCACCCTGAGGAACTCCTTAAAGCAAACTGATCATCTTTTACTCCCATGTTTATGAAATAATCAATATACCTTAAAAAGAAAAAAGAAAATATGAACCAAAGATGTCAAAGGTTTTAGCTCCAGACCAGGAGCTTTAGAAGCATCACTGGTCCAGCAGCCCTCAGTGAGATGGTTCCTCAGCAGACAGGAGGTCCTGAAAGGTCCTGGAAGGTTCCTCAGCAGACAGGAGGTCCTGAAAGGTCCTGAAAGGTTCCTCAGCAGAATGGAGGTTCTGAAAGGTCCTGGAAGGTTCCTCAGCAGACAGGAGGTTCTGAAAGGTCCTGGAAGGTTCCTCAGCAGACAGGAGGTCCTGAAAGGTCCTGGAAGGTTCCTCAGCAGACAGGAGGTCCTGAAAGGTCCTGGAAGGTTCCTCAGCAGACAGGAGGTTCTGAAAGGTCCTGGAAGGTTCCTCAGCAGACAGGAGGTCCTGAAAGGTCCTGAAAGGTTCCTCAGTAGACAGGAGGTCCTGAAAGGTCCTGGAAGGTTCCTCAGCAGACAGAAGGTCCTGAAAGGTTCCTCAGCAGACAGGAGGTCCTGAAAGGTCCTGGAAGGTTCCTCAGCAGACAGGAGGTCCTGAAAGGTCCTGGAAGGTTCCTCAGCAGACAGGAGGTCCTGAAAGGTCCTGAAAGGTTCCTCAGCAGACAGGAGGTCCTGAAAGGTCCTGGAAGGTTCCTCAGCAGACAGGAGGTCCTGAAAGGTCCTGAAAGGTTCCTCAGCAGACAGGAGGTCCTGAAAGGTCCTGGAAGGTTCCTCAGCAGACAGGAGGTCCTGAAAGGTCCTGAAAGGTTCCTCAGCAGACAGGAGGTCCTGAAAGGTCCTGAAAGGTTCCTCAGCAGACAGGAGGTCCTGAAAGGTCCTGGAAGGTTCCTCAGCAGACAGGAGGTCCTGAAAGGTCCTGGAAGGTTCCTCAGCAGACAGGAGGTCCTGAAAGGTCCTGAAAGGTTCCTCAGCAGACAGGAGGTCCTGAAAGGTCCTGAAAGGTTCCTCAGCAGACAGGAGGTCCTGAAAGGTCCTGAAAGGTTCCTCAGCAGACAGGAGGTCCTGAAAGGTCCTGAAAGGTTCCTCAGCAGACAGGAGGTCCTGAAAGGTCCTGAAAGGTTCCTCAGCAGACAGGAGGTCCTGAAAGGTCCTGGAAGGTTCCTCAGCAGACAGGAGGTCCTGAAAGGTCCTGAAAGGTTCCTCAGCAGACAGGAGGTCCTGAAAGGTCCTGGAAGGTTCCTCAGCAGACAGGAGGTCCTGAAAGGTCCTGGAAGGTTCCTCAGCAGACAGGAGGTCCTGAAAGGTCCTGGAAGGTTCCTCAGCAGACAGGAGGTTCTGAAAGGTCCTGAAAGGTTCCTCAGCAGACAGGAGGTCCTGAAAGGTCCTGGAAGGTTCCTCAGCAGACAGAAGGTCCTGAAAGGTTCCTCAGCAGACAGGAGGTCCTGAAAGGTCCTGGAAGGTTCCTCAGCAGACAGGAGGTTCTGAAAGGTCCTGGAAGGTTCCTCAGCAGACAGGAGGTCCTGAAAGGTCCTGAAAGGTTCCTCAGCAGACAGAAGGTCCTGAAAGGTTCCTCAGCAGACAGGAGGTCCTGAAAGGTCCTGGAAGGTTCCTCAGCAGACAGGAGGTCCTGAAAGGTCCTGGAAGGTTCCTCAGCAGACAGGAGGTCCTGAAAGGTCCTGGAAGGTTCCTCAGCAGACAGGAGGTCCTGAAAGGTCCTGAAAGGTTCCTCAGCAGACAGGAGGTCCTGAAAGGTCCTGGAAGGTTCCTCAGCAGACAGGGGGTCCTGAAAGGTCCTGAAAGGTTCCTCAGCAGACTGGAGGTCCTGAAAGGTCCTGGAAGGTTCCTCAGCAGACAGGAGGTCCTGAAAGGTCCTGGAAGGTTCCTCAGCAGACAGGAGGTCCTGAAAGGTCCTGGAAGGTTCCTCAGCAGACAGGAGGTCCTGAAAGGTCCTGGAAGGTTCCTCAGCAGACAGGAGGTCCTGAAAGGTCCTGAAAGGTTCCTCAGTAGACAGGAGGTCCTGAAAGGTCCTGGAAGGTTCCTCAGCAGACAGAAGGTCCTGAAAGGTTCCTCAGCAGACAGGAGGTCCTGAAAGGTCCTGGAAGGTTCCTCAGCAGACAGGAGGTCCTGAAAGGTCCTGGAAGGTTCCTCAGCAGACAGGAGGTCCTGAAAGGTCCTGAAAGGTTCCTCAGTAGACAGGAGGTCCTGAAAGGTCCTGAAAGGTTCCTCAGCAGACAGGAGGTCCTGAAAGGTCCTGAAAGGTTCCTCAGCAGACAGGAGGTCCTGAAAGGTCCTGAAAGGTTCCTCAGCAGACAGGAGGTCCTGAAAGGTCCTGAAAGGTTCCTCAGCAGACAGGAGGTCCTGAAAGGTCCTGGAAGGTTCCTCAGCAGACAGGAGGTCCTGAAAGGTCCTGGAAGGTTCCTCAGCAGACAGGAGGTCCTGAAAGGTCCTGAAAGGTTCCTCAGCAGACAGGAGGTCCTGAAAGGTCCTGGAAGGTTCCTCAGCAGACAGGAGGTCCTGAAAGGTCCTGGAAGGTTCCTCAGCAGACAGGAGGTCCTGAAAGGTCCTGAAAGGTTCCTCAGCAGACAGGAGGTCCTGAAAGGTCCTGAAAGGTTCCTCAGCAGACAGAAGGTCCTGAAAGGTTCCTCAGCAGACAGGAGGTCCTGAAAGGTTCCTCAGCAGACAGGAGGTTCTGAAAGGTCCTGGAAGGTTCCTCAGCAGACAGGAGGTCCTGAAAGGTCCTGGAAGGTTCCTCAGCAGACAGGAGGTCCTGAAAGGTCCTGAAAGGTTCCTCAGCAGACAGGAGGTTCTGAAAGGTCCTGGAAGGTTCCTCAGCAGACAGGAGGTCCTGAAAGGTTCCTCAGCAGACAGGAGGTCCTGAAAGGTCCTGGAAGGTTCCTCAGCAGACAGGAGGTTCTAAAAGGCGCGGTACTGAGAGGTTTGGCTGCATCATTTGGCCTTTTCTGCATTAATAAGAATGATGAACAAAAGGTTCTGATCTGAAGCTCCAGTTTTCCTCAGCTGCTGTTGTTCTGTGATGGGACTGATAAATCCTCTGATCTTCTCCTTGGCTTCAGTATCTGAACACCGTGATTCCGTATGAGAAGAAGACCACCCCTCCATCTGTGGACGACCTCCAGATGCTCACAAAGAGTAAGCATCCTAGCAGCTGATGATGAGGATGATTCAGAAAGCTCTAAATGATGAAGGACTCTCATCTTTTCCCACAGTTCTCTACGCCATGAAGGAGGACAGTGAGAAGGTACCGACTCTCCTCACTGACTACATACTGAAAGGTAAATACACCTGAATTCCAGTGGCGGCTGGTGGAGTTTTCTCCAGGGGGGGGGGCTATAAATTCAAAATAGACATTTACCAAAAACCAATCAAACATATACCAAGTTATCACACCAGTATATTTATATGGATGCCAATAAACTAAAACATTATATAAAAACAGGACATAATTTCACAAACAAGTTTACTTTTTGCACGTAAATCTTGCCCTTCTGACTCTTTCTGAGGGTAAATCTGTGTTTTGGTCCAATATTGTGTCACAAACCTAAGATAATAATGTACCAGTTTAATAATAAAAACTTTCTATTAGTCAGCTTTATATTTTTTTTAATATAAAACATCTATTTATTTTTTGAGAATGTGTTTATTTATGAGCAACTATGCAAATGATCAAACATCTAGAAAAAGTAGATTATATTCTATTTTTTTCCATGTGAATCCCAGATTGTTCATTCTTCTTTACCTTTTCTACAAACTGCTTTGAATCACTCCTAGCTGTCTTTATCCATGCTGGGTCAGATCCTGATGTTTGAAAAAGGAGGCAGAAAAGCAGGATAAAGCCCTAGCCTCGCTGCATGCAGTTAGCCTCGCTGCATGCAGTTAGCCTCGCTGCATGCAGTTAGCCTAGCTGCATGCAGTTAGCCTAGCTGTATGCAGTTAGCCTCGCTGCATGCAGTTAGCCTCGCTGCATGCAGTTAGCTTCGCTGTATGCAGTTAGCCTCGCTGTACGCAGTTAGCCTAGCTGTATGCAGTTAGCCTCGATGTACGCAGTTAGCCTAGCTGTATGCAGTTAGCCTCGCTGCATGCAGTTAGCCTAGCTGCATGCAGTTAGCCTAGCTGTATGCAGTTAGCTTCGCTGTATGCAGTTAGCCTCGCTGCATGCAGTTAGCTTCGCTGTATGCAGTTAGCCTCGCTGCATGCAGTTAGCTTCGCTGTATGCAGTTAGCCTCGCTGCATGCAGTTAGCCTTGCTGCATGCAGTTAGCCTCGCTGCATGCAGTTAGCTTCGCTGTATGCAGTTAGCCTCGCTGTACGCAGTTAGCCTAGCTGTATGCAGTTAGCCTCGATGTACGCAGTTAGCCTAGCTGTATGCAGTTATCCTCGCTGCATGCAGTTAGCCGCGCTGCATGCAGTTAGCCTAGCTGTATGCAGTTAGCTTTGCTGTATGCAGTTAGCCTCGCTGTATGCAGTTAGCTTTGCTGTATGCAGTTAGCCTTGCTGCATGCAGTTAGCCTAGCTGCATGCAGTTAGCCTCGCTGTACGCAGTTAGCCTAGCTGTATGCAGTTAGCCTCGCTGCATGCAGTTAGCTTCGCTGCATGCAGTTAGCCTAGCTGTATGCAGTTAGCCTCGCTGTACGCAGTTAGCTTCGCTGCATGCAGTTATCCTAGCTGTATGCAGTTAGCCTCGCTGCACGTAGTTAGCCTTGCTGCATGGAGTTAACCTCGCTGCATGCGGTTAGCCTCGCTGCATGCAGTTAGCCTAGCTGTATGCAGTTAGCCTCGCTGCATGCAGCAAAGCTAACTGCATACAGCTAAGCAGTAAGCCTAGCCTTCTTGCTGAATATATTTTTTCTTGCACCATTTCTCTCTCTCTCCAATGCGTCTCCAACTCCCGCATCACATGCTGTCAATCACTCGCAAATTGTCTGTTGCTGATGCGCAAGTACACTTCCTGTCACTTTAGGTCGCTGCTTAGCTGCGCTTGTCACTACCCGATCCGTCCTGCGTGAACAGAATAACTTCCTGCTAGGCAATACTTTGTTTTTCTTACTTTTAAACTCTTTTCTATTTTTCTGGTGGGGGGTTCCTTTTGACTTTCATTTGTGTAAATATCGCATATTCTAAAAATGAAAAAAAGCATAACCGTTAAATAGCCTTTGGAACGTTACCGTGACTCCTCTGAGCGTGTCCCATGATGAAGTCACGCAATACAATAGAGAGAATGGAAAACGTATCCATTTCTTCAAGAAAAGTCTTCAATATTTTCTATATGATGTAGTTTAGCATCATTTAATGTTTTAATTATATAAATAAGTATTGTCAGTACCGTTATTACGTAGTTTTTCTGCGATCCAGATCTTATTATTCTGTTTGCGTAGGACGGATGGTGCTTCCGGGACGAATCAGGAAGGTACATGCGCCCTGGGCCGTCCTCTCCTTCTGTATTGCAGAGGAGCTGCTGCGCATGTACAACTTTAACGAGTCAATGTGTAAACATTTCTGTGCCCTATGGCGGAAATACGTCACCAATCCATCAAAAAGTGACGCTTTACTCGATATTGAAGATTGAATATTTATCTTGCACATCTAAAATATATATATATTAAAATGTGAATTTTTTATTTAAAATTAAATCTTAAAAAAATATATTTTTTATTATGCCCTAATCAGAGTCATTGGTTGGGTGGGTCAGCGCTCTAGCGCCCTCTATTGGCCAGCCGCCACTGATAGATTTCCGTTGGACAGTCTTTAGCTGCTTCAGAGAATGCATCAGTGTTGGTTTTATCATCCGTTTCAGTCCTCTGTCCCACCTAAGGAACCATCCATCCAGGCACCATGGTGTGACCCGGAAATCAGCCCCAGAACCTTCCTCCCGTCTGGCCCAGTCTGCATGAGCTCCCCTCGTTTTCAGCCATGGATCGCCACCATCCTCATTATCGCCTCCATCTAAACTACAACTACTGCCTCCTGCTGAGCTCACCTCCTCCTTTCCTGCACATTGTTTTCCGGCCGGACACCAAGATGGCCGCCGCCTGGCTAGCAGCTGGGATGGCCTAATCCCACTTTTACAGGACTTCACTAACGGAGCATGACGTTCTGGTTAACGATCACAAAGATCACTTTGGTGCAGGGATCCAGCTCCAGATTTCACTTGTCTTAACTTCATATCTAGTATTTTATTTATTATGTGTTGATAGTTTTTCACTGACTTCATTAACAAGCAATGATTGTTCTGTTGGCCACAGATCTTCTGTCATCCGTATGAAACTCAGTGTAAAAGTGATTCATAAGAATCTGAAAGCCATGCACCTCCTTCTGCCAGCTCAGTACTGTAGGATGAGAAGAACACACTACTATTACGGGTGCAGTGCATTACTAGGCTTCTGTCTCAATGAATATCCAGTGCTCTTCAAACCTTTTTTTATTGTATTTATTTCATTTATTTTGAAATATTAATATATCTATTCTGTTGTACATGTTTTTCTTTTGTTCACTGTAACATCAGAGCGTGTTGTTTCCGCTCTCCACAGGGACGAGTAAATCTGTGATTCTTTTTTTATTTTGTTGACTGAAGAAAACAATTTTAATAACACTGTATGGATTTACATATTGGCCTATTTCTTACTTCTATTGCCCCCATGTAGATGAATGTTACATTGCTTAATTGCTAATTCTAATAAACTTCTACCCTTAATCTGTTTTACTCCTTTTATGTTACAGAAATGCACCTGAAAGAAGGTCAGTTAACAAATGAAATCAATGAAAATAATCACGGTTACAGTTTGATTATTGATCCTATAAGAATGAGAACAAACAGAGAAACATTCAGTTCCCATGTTTCGGCCGGCCTGTTATTGTCTGACAGTGATGTGCTGACTTTTTCTACCTATTTTCACAGCTGAAGGTTCAATTCTATTCAGTTTATTTCTATAGCGCCAATTCACCTCATGTAATCTCAAGGCACTTTAAGGAGACAATTCAACCAGATTATCAAGTCAGATTGGTTCAAAGTTTTCTATCTAAGGTAAACGACAGTGGAGCTGAAAGACTTATTTTTAACAGGAAGAAACCTCCAGCAGAACCAGGCTCAGTGTGAGCGGCCATCTCCTAAGGCTGACTGGAGTTCAAGGAGACAGAAGCAGACATAGAAAAAGAAGCATAGATACAAAAAGCAACTGTCAACCAGCTCCACAGGCGGCCCCGTCCAGGAAACACACAGCCAGGCAGATGAGCTCCGAGCCAGCTCCCATGTCAGAGGATGAAGAGAGCACATCCAGTTAGTCCCGGTCAGAGAAACAGGACCACACTGGAAAACAGGCCAAGCTCCAACATCTAGAAACAAAGGTGTTGATGGCAGCAGCACAGCTGATATTTCTCTCCAGGATGGAGTCACAGCCAAACAGGAACAGACCAGATGAAGCTACTATGAGAAAAAGCAGAGAGAGCATAACGTTAGAGATTGAACTAACAGATTCTGCAGAGTGGGAGAATAGAGATAGAATGAAGCAGAATGATGAAAAGGGGTCCCTATGTCCTCCAGCAGTCTAAGCCTATAGCAGCAGAACTATAGAGATAGCTCAGGATAACCTGAGTCACTCTAACTAGAAGCTTTATCAAAAAGGAAAGTTTTAAGCCTAGCCTTAAAAGTAGACAGGGTGTCTGCCTCACGGACTAAAACTGGTAGTTGGTTCCACAGGAGAGGAGCCTGAGAACTAAAAGATCTGCCTCCCATTCTACTTTTAGAAATTCTAGGAACCACTAGTAAACCTGCAGATTGAGAGCGAAGTGCTCTGTTAGGAACATAAGGAACAATCAGATCTCTGATATCAGATGGAGCTTGGCCATTTAAGGCTTTATATGTGAGAAGGAGGATTTTAAATTCTATTCTTGATTTAACAGGAAGCCAATGAAGAGAAGCCAGGATAGGAGAGATATGATCTCTCTTTTTCATTTTCATCAGAACTCTGGCTGCAGCATTTTGGATCAGCTGGAGGCTTTTAACTACAGTTTGTGGACTTCCTGATAGTAAAGAATTACAATAGTCCAGCCTTGAAGTAACAAATGCATGGACTAGTTTCTCAGCATTACCCCCTATGGTGTTTTCTAAGAATTGGATGCTGTTTAGTGTGTCTCTGTGTGGTGGACTCCCAAACTCTCCAGCATACAGGACTCTAAGTGCTGGACACATGTACCAGCCGTGACATAGATGGAGGCAGGGAGACGCATAGAGCTTAAAACTAAATCACAAACCGAAAACATTGTAGAAATATGAGGGTCTGTCATTTGGTGACACTCAAGAAAAATTTAAGCATACCGGTGCAGAAATAGATATATAAATACATATATGTTTTTTAATTTCTTTCATTCTGATTTTTGTGGTCCAATTGATTTACTACTGTTTTTCTTGTATATTTTCTCTGTTTTATTATCTAATTTATGTAAAGCCCTTTGAAATGCCCGTGTAAATTGACTCCCCATAAATACAGGTCCTTTTCAAAATATTAGCATATTGTTTGGGTTTTCATGAGCTGTATGTCAAAATCATCCATATTAAGACAATAAAAGACCTGAAATATTTCAGTTAGTGTGCAGTGAATCTAAAATATATGGATTTTCAAGTTTTATCATTACATTATGGAAAACAATTAACTTTATCACATTATGCTAATATTTTGAGAAGGACCTGAAGTTTTTCATCTCATTCTTAAATTCTCGTTTAGAAATTGAGCTGCTTTGTCGCCATCTGGTGGCCATCTGCAGCTTGGATTGTACATTTTCTCTTTGTCCAAAAACCTGCAGCATGTTTCATCCATTCAAACATGTTTGTTTTATGTTGAAATCAACTCATATTTTCTCACTTATACCTTCAGCCTTTATCTAAGTAAAACTCACACAGTTATAACAGTTTAATACTTTTTTGAGAATCTTCATCAGCAACAGTTTAATACAATGCTCTGTGTGTCTGGATATAACTTAAACGATACGTATAAGAAAAACATTAAAAACATTAACCAAGCAGTTTGTTTGCATTTTATTTTAAAATCAGATGAACTTAAATATGAAGTATAGAAGAGCACGTTGATGTCAGCAGTTTAGGCTCTCTGCATAAATATAATGTTCCTGGTGTAAAAACGATCATTCAGTAAAATCACTGTATAAAGAAACTCTGTTTCTGTGCTCTTAGATTTGCTGTATAAAAATAAAGGCTTGTCTTAATAATACATTAAAATCATCAATGTACACATTAAAATGACTCATTCATACTTAAAGGCTGATAACTAAGAAATTTAAACATTTTCCAGTTTATGTGCTATTAATATTGCAATGCTTTGCTGTAAAGCTAAAAAACAAACATTTCCATCAGATTATCTCAGAACAGAGTTTTTTTTACATAAATGTTCCCAGTGTATGAAAGTACAGCAGAAAAGGGACATTTTATCACCACGTTTGTAAAACTTAGAAAAGACAAATATAAAAAGAAAGAAATCTAAATATCTCATTAAAAAAGAAGAGTATACATGGGGTCACGTGGCAGGTTTGTAAAGAGGAGCTTTTATCTCGATCAACATGGCGTTTTAAACTCTTTATAATTTTAAGCTAAACTCTGGAGTTAAAGGTTGCTTCTGTAAACCAACAAATTTTCCGTCAGTTTCTGATTTGTTACGTTTGCCACGGTGTTGATGAATCAGCTCAGCGTGTTTCAGAACGCTTGGTCCTGATTCTGGTTCCGTGCAGAGGAGCAAAGGTGGCCTTTCAGGGTCATCCACTCAGCAGGATCAGAGATTTAAGGTGGAAACAGGAAGCAGACGCTCATCTCACTGCTTGGATTTTTTATTTAGTTGTAGGATTAGTTTTGTTTTTTCTGTTTCTACTGTTTTCTACCAGATCACTTTGAACACAAGAGGAACATAAACTGCTTTTCATTTCTTTTGAACTGCGGCTCCAAAATGAAGACTTTTTTTGGAAATATGTTCATGTGTTCCTACTAACATAAATTATCCTAACATGAGCTCACTGCAAAAAAGAATCTAAAATTAGTCAACATTTCTTAGATTAAGCGTATTAACTCTTAATTTGAGCAGGTAAATAAGATGATCTGCCAATGGAATCAGTATGTATACTCTTAGAATAAAATAATTTTATAATATGCACTTAAAATAAAACAATGAAATTGTTTTTTTCTTATTTTAAATGTAAATGGTCTTCTTCCATTAGCAAAGTGTCTTTCTTATGCACTTATTTAGACAAAAATGACTTATTTAGATTCCAGGTTTTTGCAGTGAGATCATACTTTTTCTATTAATTGTTAAAAATAAAAATATGAATACACTTTAGTTTCCTCCTGTCAGATGTAATGACACCTCGCCCCAAACAGGCAGGAACCTCGTAGCTTTCCTTACTGACTGTTTTGGAGCGTCTGCAGCTCTGAGGTCATTCAGCAGTTTTCCTTCAGCCTCAACAGACCCAGAGAGAATTTCTGATTAAAACTGAGCAGATTTAGAATGAAGCAGAAGCTCTGCAGGAATGATTCATTTTACTTAAAGTTTCCATATAAATGGAGCAAACAGGAAGAGGTTTGCATTTTGACTTTCAAAATAAAATGCCTTCCATAATAACAGGTTGGAATACTTAAAACTTACAAAGTCGTTGTGCTTGAAATAATGATTGAATGCATTAATTGTGAATGTATTATCTTATTTCTTGTGCATTAATATCTAATTCTCTCACTTTAGTAGTAAAAATATTCATTGTATTGCAGATCACCTTGTTAACATGCTCAAAATAAGGGGTAATACACTTAATTTGAGAAATTGTTACTTATTTCTCGTTGGTTTTTGCAGTGTTAACGGGTTATGGAAACTTTTAACTTAAAATATGATTGAATGAAATAATAAGTGAAGCCAAGCCTTCAACATCGCTGTGATTCCTGCAGCGTTGGTCTGCTGTGATCGCTGATAGAAAAGCTGAGGTGGATAAATTTCTGGAACAATCAGCTTTAACAGCGTTTATAGAGGAGGCCAATATAATCTGATACTAGTTTATAGCGGATATTGAACTGATATCTGATATCAGATTAGGGCATCATTTGTTCTTGATGTTCTGTTAATCCAACAATAAAGGTAATTCTGTGTCTGAACGTCATCACTCACCTACTGAAAGCATCCTAACCAGCTGCATGATGGGGCGGAAGCTGCACGGACTTTAGCAGCTTATTGAGAAAACAGACACCCGCCCTGCGAAACATAAACACGCCTCACCCACTAAGCAATCACCCTCCTGTCCTCTGGGGGGAGCTACAGGAGCCTCTGTTCCTGCACCAGCAGCTGTGAGGAAGATGAATTCTGTCCCATCAGAGCTGTCAGGAAGCTAAGAAAACCCTCCAGCATAGAGGCTTCACTATCTGCACTATTGTCACTTTGTCCTGTTATCACTGTGGGACGGTGAGGAACGTAACTTTGATCCCTTTGTATGTCTGGTAAAGAAATCTACAAATACTTTTTTTAACTTTAAACTTAGTTATGTAAAAATATATGAAAAGACTTAAAAAATAAAAAAAAATAAAAGCAAAGCTGAATGCAGTCTGGAAGACATTTCACAGCCGACAAACGTCACATGTAGAAATTGGTCCTGAAGGAAACCTGATGATGTTCATGAAGGAAAATAAGCACAATGAAGAAAAAAACAGAATCAGTTTAACTTTGACTCCAATCAGGACCTCAGTCAGGCCCCCACTGGTTCAACACCTGTTCACTAGAACACAATTACGGACCTGTGTTCTCACCAAGTCCGTTCTAGAAAAGAACCTAGGACTCTGGGAGAACGGGAGCACGCAGCATGAATCTGGGTCAATTGGAACAGATGCGTACTGATGACATCATCACACGCTCAGCTTGTTTGGAGATGCATTTCACCTGGCTAGCCTTGGCTGCCACAGACGGGCTAATGTTAGCTCCGGCTGCAACAGACGGGCAAACGTTAGCTCCATCTGTCGCAGACAGGCTAACGTTAGATCCGGCTGCCGCAGACGGGCTAATGTTAGCTCCGGCTGCCGCAGACCGTCTAACGTTAGCTCCAGCTGCTGCAGACGGGCTAACGTTAGCTCCGGCTGCCGGAGACGGGCTAACGTTAGCTCCGGCTGCCGCAGACGGGCTAACGTTAGCTCCGGCTGCCGCAGACGGGCTAACGTTAGCTCCGGCTGCCGCAGACCGTCTAACGTTAGCTCCGGCTGCTGCAGACGGGCTAATGTTAGCTCCAGCTGCCGCAGACCGTCTAACGTTAGCTCCGGCTGCAACAGACGGGCAAACGTTAGCTCCATCTGTCGCAGACAGGCTAACGTTAGATCCGGCTGCCGCAGACGGGCTAATGTTAGCTCCGGCTGCCGCAGACGGGCTAACGTTAGCTCCGGCTGCCGCAGACCGTCTAACGTTAGCTCCAGCTGCTGCAGACGGGCTAACGTTAGCTCCGGCTGCCGGAGACGGGCTAACGTTAGCTCCGGCTGCCGGAGATGGGCTAATGTTAGCTCCGGCTGCCGCAGACCGTCTAACGTTAGCTCCGGCTGCCGCAGACCGTCTAACGTTAGCTCCGGCTGCCGCAGACCGTCTAACGTTAGCTCCAGCTGCTGCAGACGGGCTAATGTTAGCTCCAGCTGCCGCAGACCGTCTAACGTTAGCTCCGGCTGCCGCAGACCGTCTAACGTTAGCTCCAGCTGCTGCAGACGGGCTAACGTTAG
The DNA here is from genome assembly GCF_016077235.1 of Cyprinodon tularosa. Lineage (NCBI taxonomy): Eukaryota > Metazoa > Chordata > Actinopteri > Cyprinodontiformes > Cyprinodontidae > Cyprinodon > Cyprinodon tularosa. The sequence continues at coordinate 610,197 of NW_024039117.1, forward strand.
ATCCGGCTGCCGCAGACGGGCTAATGTTAGCTCCGGCTGCCGCAGACGGGCTAATGTTAGCTCCGGCTGCCGCAGACCGTCTAACGTTAGCTCCAGCTGCTGCAGACGGGCTAACGTTAGCTCCGGCTGCCGGAGACGGGCTAACGTTAGCTCCGGCTGCCGGAGATGGGCTAATGTTAGCTCCGGCTGCCGCAGACCGTCTAACGTTAGCTCCAGCTGCTGCAGACGGGCTAACGTTAGCTCCGGCTGCCGCAGCCGGAGCTAACGTTAGCTCCGGCTGCCGCAGACCGTCTAACGTTAGCTCCAGCTGCTGCAGACGGGCTAACGTTAGCTCCGGCTGCCGGAGACGGGCTAACGTTAGCTCCGGCTGCCGGAGATGGGCTAATGTTAGCTCCGGCTGCCGCAGACCGTCTAACGTTAGCTCCGGCTGCCGCAGACCGTCTAACGTTAGCTCCGGCTGCCGCAGACCGTCTAACGTTAGCTCCAGCTGCTGCAGACGGGCTAACGTTAGCTCCGGCTGCCGGAGACGGGCTAACGTTAGCTCCGGCTGCCGGAGATGGGCTAATGTTAGCTCCGGCTGCCACAGACCGTCTAACGTTAGCTCCAGCTGCTGCAGACGGGCTAATGTTAGCTCCAGCTGCCGCAGACCGTCTAACGTTAGCTCCAGCTGCTGCAGACGGGCTAATGTTAGCTCCAGCTGCCGCAGACCGTCTAACGTTAGCTCCGGCTGCCGCAGACCGTCTAACGTTAGCTCCAGCTGCTGCAGACGGGCTAACGTTAGCTCCGGCTGCCGGAGACGGGCTAACGTTAGCTCCGGCTGCCGGAGATGGGCTAATGTTAGCTCCGGCTGCCACAGACCGTCTAACGTTAGCTCCAGCTGCCGCAGACCGTCTAACGTTAGCTCCAGCTGCTGCAGACGGGCTAATGTTAGCTCCAGCTGCCGCAGACCGTCTAACGTTAGCTCCAGCTGCTGCAGACCGTCTAACGTTAGCTCCAGCTGCTGCAGACGGGCTAATGTTAGCTCCGGCTGCCGGAGATGGGCTAATGTTAGCTCCGGCTGCCGGAGATGGGCTAATGTTAGCTCCGGCTGCCGCAGACCGTCTAACGTTAGCTCCAGCTGCCGCAGACGGGCTAATGTTAGCTCCAGCTGCCGCAGACGGGCTAACGTTAGCTCCAGCTGCCGCAGACGGGCTAATGTTAGCTCCAGCTGCCGCAGACGGGCTAATGTTAGCTCCAGCTGCCGCAGATGGGCTAACATTAGATCCAGCTGCCGCAGACGTGCTAACGTTAGCTCCAGCTGCCGCAGACGGGCTAATGTTAGCTCCAGCTGCCGCAGACGGGCTAATGTTAGCTCCAGCTGCCGCAGATGGGCTAACATTAGATCCAGCTGCCGCAGACGTGCTAACGTTAGCTCCAGCTGCCGCAGACGGGCTAACGTTAGCTCCAGCTGCCGCAGACGGGCTAATGTTAGCTCCGGCTGCCGCAGATGGCCTTAGATGATGAGACTCACTGTTCAATCAGTTTCCCTTCCTTCTCAGCACCGAAGAAGATTCTTCCCCTAAGAAGAATTTCTTCTATTGAGAAAAAACCTGCTTTGTGGCTCAGGAGTTTCTCCACCCCTCCCCAGCAGGGGGCATCGTTCCAGCAGGAGCCAAGCTTCAACCAATCCAGACCCTGCAGGGATGATTCATAACCATCCTCTTTTTTAAGGTTGCATCAGGTGACGGCGGTCGGTGGAGTCTCTCCACTTCCTGTTTCATCTTTAAGGAGATTTGGAAAAAATAAACTCTTCTAAAAAACAACATGGCTGCTGTTTGAAGAAAGCAGAAAACTTATAGAATCATAATAAAAAAAGTAAAAAAAGGATCATATCAAAATAATTAGTGGGAACAGAATATATAAAAGAGTGAAACCAAAGCGAGTAAACAGCGCATCAGGGCAGCCTGCTGTTCTTCTTCTTCTCCTCCTATCTGCTAATTCATTAAAACATAAAGAGTCCAGCGCAGAGCGACTGTAACAGTCCAACATTTATGGCACTTCTTCTAGACCAGAGAGCCGGCTTGGTTTTGTGCAGGCACCATAATGGGCACCCCTCCCATGCGGTTGATGTTGGAGGCTGTGATGGTGGAGGTGGGCAGCGGTGGGGGGGACGGAGCGGGCTGGAACTGCCTCTGCAGCTGGCTGTAGGCCTGCGCCAGCTCCTGGGCCTGGGGCAGATGGCCGTAGCGCTCCTGAACCCCGTTGGCGGCCTGGGAGGAGGTGGGCTGTCCGTGGGGCAGCGTGCTGCTGTGGTTGTAGCTGAAATGAGTGGGAGTGGCCGCCCCCTGGTGGCGGGGCGGCCTGTAGCCGGCCGCGCTGCCTGTAGCGGTGATGATGGAGGCGGTGTCTGAGGCAGGGTGCTGGGGGTATTGCTGCAGGTGGTGGTTGTTCAGGTGGGCGGAGGGCTCCCTGTGGCGGGAGCTGGAGGCGATGGAGGACAGCGTGCCGTTCTTGGAGATGACATCAGAGCCGATGCCGCTCTTTGCCCAGGAAACTCGTTTGGGAGCCTGAGCGTCTTCCCTGCAGGGGGTTTTAAAAAAAAAAACGTGAAAAACACTGAAGCATTTCATCTTCCTTGGTTCTTCCTCCTGCTTCCCTGCTGACTTCATCTTATGTTTCATTTTTTCGTCTGTTTCAGACGCTTTCATCTTCATGTTTCTGCAAATCCATGAACAGGCCAGCTGACAGCTTTGCTAGGACCAGGGACAACACAGTTTGTTGCAAAAGATCAAGTATTTCTATAAAATAAAATGTGTCTTTGCCCCTACACCAGCTAGCAGATGCTATATATTAAAATCCCATTGATAAACAAATTACTTATTTGGCTCTGGCTCTGAATGGGCATCATTGTTCTGCAGTTCTGTTCCTGGACCTGTTCCTGACTCATCCTCAGTTTATTTTTAATATTTGCTCATAAAATCCCTGCAGCCTTTGGTGTCATCTTTCCTTTTTCTCTTTTTTTCTGTGCGCCGGACTTCTGTAAACCTGAAGCTTTTTTATTCAGCAAAACAAACTTTAAAAGTTGCAGCCCGTTGTCCTGGTCAAACCATTTTATGTTGGGGTGGGGGGAGTTCTAATGGCCCCTTATTTAAAGAAAGCATATTATATAATCCTAATGTGTATATATATATATACATATATATATATATGTATATATATATATAGCTATGTAATAGCTAACTGTTTCTTTTTCAGAGCAGATTCAAATCCTCATCATAGAGAAGTAGAAGAAATTTAAAGTCCCTCAGTGTTTTTGATCAAAGCCCTTTAAACCCAGAGGCCTCACTGTCTCCTCCCCTCAGTCCTGCTAATCTTTACTGACCTTCAACAGCAAATGTTTCATCTGACCTGATGTAATAAATGTGCTTTATTACCTAAACTCTGATAAATTGGTGAAATGTAACGTTGGGCTGTTTCTCCATGAACTCACTTGATGTCGTTGGCCATGTCGTCCTCTCTGTCTCTTCTCCTCTTGAAGACGAACAGAAACCCGGCGCAGACACAGAGGAGGAAGATGAACCCGAGGACGGATCCAACTGTGGCGCCAACGATCACTCCAACCTTATTGTCTGAAATGGATGCAGAAGGATGTCAGCTTTGCTTCCAGAGTGGCAGCAGAGGGAAAGAGATTTCAGAGCTACGTACTGTCAATGATGTCCAGGCTGATGGAGCAGTTCTCGCTGCCTGCCGAGTTGCTGGCGACGCACACGTACTTCCCCGACATGTTGCCGCTCAGGTTGCTCAGCTTCAGAGTCCCAGTGTTCTCATCTACGACATCAGCCAAAGGTTAAAAAGGTTAAAAACAGGATCTCAGCAGTGGTTTACATCCTGTACAACCACCCAGTTAGTCTAAATAAATCCCAGTTCACCAGTTTGTAATTTTATTAATACCAGAAAGAAAGCAATGAATGAAAACCTGGAGATGTTTATATAAACAACTAAATGATTTAAATTAACTTTTTAAACCTGTAAATTCCTTCCTAAAACTTTTACATTTTCATTATACTGCAAATATAATTAATTGCCATACAAAACAATCTAGAAATTAGTATAATAACTCTTAATTTTAGAAGGTAAATCAGATGATTTGCCAATGGGAATGATTAGCTTTACTCCTAAAATAAGATAGTTAGAGAGCATGCAGGTTTTTTTTTCATTCTTAATGTAAATTGTCTTGTTCCATTGGCAAAATGTCTCACTTACCTCCTCAACTTAAGAAAAGATGCACTTAATCTAAAGCTCCTGTCACACCTTGATGATTTAGACCAGCGTATGTCTGATGTATGTTGCTATGGTTATGGGTAAGTTATGAGCACGCTGAAACACGTCGACATACAGCAAACATCAAGACATTTTCAGCAAGCTCAAAATGTCCCGCCCTATGCCAGCGTCTGCCATCAGTTCCAGGTCAGTTATCTGATGGTTGACATCCGTTCAGTCTGAGTTCCTCATCAGTCGTGGCGTCTAGCTGATCCTAAACCTCTGAGTAACTTCTGCGTAACTTATCCAGAACTTCTCTCAAAGCATATCAAAGTATCTGACGTGTTCCAGACGAGCGCTGAACGTGTTTCTAACTTCCAGCTACTGTATAATGGCGTATTGGCACACTGGAAAAAATCGAAATCTAGATAAGTAATTTTTTCTTAAAATAAGTGAATTTGTTCTCGAATTGAGGAGGTGAAAGATACATTTTGCCAATGGAACCATACAATTTACACTCAAAATTAGAAAACACTATTGCATTGTCTTATTTCAAGTGCCTTTTGTGTAAATAGTTAATTTTAAGAGTAAAAATACTCATTCCATTGTCAAATCATCTCATTTACCTACTCAAATTAAGGGTAAATACACTTAATTCAAGAACTTTTTACTTATTTCTAGGTCGATTTTCCAGTTTTGGTATAAAGGGGGTTCACAGGAGGAAACCGTCAGTTTTCCTCCAGACTTCATCCCCATCATAGGGTGAGCCAGAAGGTGAGTGATGGATCCTCCCTGCGTTCACGCCCACCACCAACAAACTTCCCAGCAGACATGACGTTCAATCTGCTGCCACCAAAAACCGTCCTTCTTTCTTTTCGTTTTTTTGGGAGGGCGGTAAACAGCAGCTAGGTTAATACTGTGATCAAAGAAATCTTTTGAAATTTTCTGCAGGCGGGCGCATCCGGGTGCACTGCTGCTCCCCTCAGGACACTGGCTTGTGCATCACTTCCTGGGCATTACGCTGCCGTGCATTATGCAGAAGTTAGGCTGTCATTGGACAGAAGTTCTGGACTCGTTATGAATGCTCTATGTTTACGCCCAGAATAGAAAGAATCCATAGAGAGTTGAGCGTATGCCAGAGTTTAGGAGATTCTGGGACGTCAGGCAGATGCTGGATAAATCAGCAAGGTGTGAAAGGACCCTAAGCAAAAATCACTTATTGGGATTTAATTTTTTTGCAGTGTGCACTGCCCCACAGCCAGAGGCTTTAATTGGAACCTGTCGCTGCTTTTAATGAGGTTGAGGGTTTCACGCTTAAAGGCAGCACTTGTCCCTGATGAATGAGACGTCCCGCTGAGGTGTTCCAGGCACGTCCCACAGGGACGCGGCCCAGGGGACGACCCAGGACACCATGGAGGGACTATGTCTCTCTGCTGGCCTGGAGCGCCTCAAGCTTTTCTGCAGAGAGGGAAGTCTGGTCAGTCCCAGATGAAGCGGGAGAAGACGAGGAAGCTTCTGCTAGTGTGAACAAGTCAACCAAAGGCTTTACAAGGAGTCATTTCAATCTAATCATTCAGACAGTTTGGTTCAAAATGTTCAGTTTTTATCATAAGGAAACCCAGCAGATTAAGGTTGAATCATTGATGAGCAGAATAAGCTCCTCCTGGCCAGTAGTGGACAGATGTGTGCACGCTGCATTTTTGTTCACTTCTCTGGAATGCACTCTTTGTGCGGCGAGATGTTTTGGTTCTCTCTGCACCTCGGCTTCAGATAAAGGATCCAGAAGTTAAACTAGAGAGAACCTGGCGATATGTCTGAAATGATGTCATGGTTTCATCACAGGCTCGCGTTTTAGTAGTATTGTGGAGATGTTTTTTTTTTTTTATTCACTCTTCCTGCAGAGTTAGATCAAAGGCATCTGTTTTAAGGTTTGATTCGGCTCTACTCACTGAGCATCGGTGCAAAGAAGACTTCAGAGGTTGGACTGGTTCTCCTCCACTTGTACAGTGGGACTGGCTTCCCAGCACTCGACTTGCAGGTCAGAGTCACATTTCCTTTCAGCACAGGCTTCCCAGAGAGGGAGCAGGTGGGAACAGCGGGGGGGACTGGGGAGAAACAGAAAATTTCAGACGTCTGGCTATGTAGCCATCTCCATAGATGTCTCCATTTAGACTTTACTAATGAGAGGTTCTCCTCACCTTTCACATCCAGCAAGATCTCAGCAGGCTTAGCAGAACCACCGGGACTGATGACCTGACACACAAAGCGCCCGGAGTCAGACTCCCGGGTGTTGTTGATGAACAGCGACACATCACTTGAGGGCATGTCCTTGACAAAGCCAACGCGGCCCCTGAACTGGTCACTGCCCTCATTGATAGAGCCTTTGGTGTAGCTGATGACCTGAGGAGCAGGACAGACAAAAACATAACAAGAATGTCTTTATCCCGCTGGAAACACAGCCCTACAGACGGCTTAAAACAGGTCTGCCTCCACTGTCCGAGGCAGAGAGGCAGACTGACCAACCGGCGGGCTCCTGTGGGGTCAGAGGACTGCTGATAATCCCTAAATCTTTGGCTCATGAAAATGAAAATGTGGGGGATTTCTTATAATCATGTTACAGTTACAAGAATGAAGATTTGTTTGTGTTGATAAAGCCTCCCTGCAGGTACTGAGTCACGTCAAACAATCCCGGGTTGGAAAAGCTTGGCTCTCACCCAAAAAACAAACAGCAATAACAAAAGACAAGATTTATCCTCTGGTTTGTGGATTTCAGTTTGAAACATGATCGAATCTCTAAGATGATCAACAGATGAGCCAAAAAAAAAAACCAATAGTTTTCCTGGTCTTCGTTTCTCACCTCTTCTCAATAAGTGTACTTGTGCGTTTTTGTGTCGTTGTGAAATGTCATGAGCCTCAGCACAGTTCCAGTTCACAAGAACAGCAGACAGAGGACGGAAACAGTCCCCGGATACTGTTCTGGCCCCTCCCTCTTTACCCAGCATGCATCAGAGCAGACTTGTGCTTCCTCCAGATTGACAGCTGTCCCAGCATGCACTGCGGCAGCAGCAGCTTCCAGGTTAGCGCTCACAGAGTATTAAGTTAAAAGTTCTCTTTTCTGTTGTTGTTATTCTAGAAAACTGCATTTTAAGATAATTTGAGGCAAGAACATTATACTTTAAGTGTCATTATATATGGCCCATTTACTGATTTAGAGAGTAATTTAGAAAAAGCTCTGATGTTGAGAGGACCGTGTCAACCAGTGGAACTCCGAAGCTAACCACAGCCAGGGCTAACGTTAGCCCGTCTGCAGCAGCTGCCAGGGCTAACGTTAGCCTGTCTGCAGCAGGCAGGGCTAACTTTAGCCGTCTGCGGCAGCCAGGGCTAACATTAGCCCGTCTGCAGCAGGCAGGGCTAACATTAGCCCGTCTGCAGCAGCAGCCAGGGCTAACTTTAGCCGTCTGCAGCAGGCAGGGCTAACATTAGCCCGTCTGCAGCAGGCAGGGCTAACATTAGCCCGTCTGCAGCAGCTGCCAGGGCTAACATTAGCCCGTCTGCAGCAGCAGCCAGGGCTAACTTTAGCCGTCTGCGGCAGCCAGGGCTAACATTAGCCCGTCTGCAGCAGCTGCCAGGGCTAACATTAGCCCGTCTGCAGCAGCAGCCAGGTCTAACTTTAGCCATCTGCGGCAGCCAGGGCTAACATTAGCCCGTCTGCAGCAGGCAGGGCTAACATTAGCCCGTCTGCAGCAGCTGCCAGGGCTAACATTAGCCCGTCTGCAGCAGCAGCCAGGTCTAACTTTAGCCATCTGCGGCAGCCAGGGCTAACATTAGCCCGTCTGCAGCAGCTGCCAGGGCTAACGTTAGCCTGTCTGCAGCAGGCAGGGCTAACATTAGCCCGTCTGCAGCAGCTGCCAGGGCTAACTTTAGCCGTCTGCAGCAGGCAGGGCTAACATTAGCCCGTCTGCATCAGCAGCCAGGGCTAACTTTAGCCGTCTGCGGAAGCCAGGGCTAACGTTAGACCGTCTTTTATTGATCTGTGTGTAATGCATAATTCATAGTAGATCAGGAAGTGTTTGCTTTTGGATGGAAAGTATGTCTAAAACCATTCCTTTATTTAACATTTTGTTAGCTTGTCTGTCTGTTGTGCCATTTGCTATGATCATGGTTTTTGGACCAGTGTCCGTATTTCATTTTGACATGATGACCAGAGAAGAAGATAAAAGTTTGGTGTGACCAACCGCCCCCCTCTGTGTGAGGACAGAATAAACCATCGAAAACACAGGATTCTCTCTTTTCCCTTCTTTCTTTCCCATGAAGCTACCTGGGTGCGAGCCAAGGAGGCAGCAAAAATGGAAATCCAGGCCCAAAAAGACCCACATCTCCAGGATGATGAAGGATAAGTCATCATGGTGACCATTCAGAAACAGACTGCTGCAAAAAAGGACCTTTTGCAACACATTTCGCTTGAGTTTCAGAACTAACAGAGCCAGACTGGAGGAGAAGACCGCCCTGCTGGGAGCCTGAGACAAAGCCGCCGCTGCCTTGCTATAACCTGACTGCAAAGCTGCTGCTGGATGAAACTCAACCTTTCCAAATGAACATTGAAAACAAAAAGGTTTGCAGGTCTGGCACAATTAGGGACAGAACAAACATTATGCCTTTTAGTGATATTGATCATTTCACTCATCATTACTGATGAGTAAAGTCAAGCTAACAGGATGGACTGCATGCTACGCTATGCTACAGTAATATGTGTTGAGCTGTTGCTAAAGCTTAGACAAGCTTTATTCACTAAGGGTTAAACACTGATATAACATTAGTATTCATGTGTTCCTCAGATGCTCATTACATTTCCATTACCAAGTCTGACCAAGAGTCATTTAGTGGAATCCTGATGTCTATTTGCTGCTAGCTATTTCAAAGATGGTAAAGAATCATTAACTAAAGGTTATTGGTTCTTGATTAAGCAAATCATTTAATAAAACATTATTTGGCCAAATAATCAGAAATATAAATTTCCAGCTGGCTGGGAATAGAATAGAATATAAATCCACAACATTAATATGGCATTAATATGGATGGGCATTGAACATAAAATCACAACATTGCTATATTAACCAACATGATGTGTTGAACTAGATATGCTATCTTCACAAATTTTCTGAGACACTTTTTTATAAACTAGGGCATTAATTCATAAAAATGTTTATTTTAATTCTATAAAATAAAGTTTTCTGTCCAACAGCAATAATGAACTGCACGGCAGCATTCTATACCTATAGCTATTGTAGCATCTAGGATAGAGCTGTCAGTCTGGGAAAGAATCTGTTGTTATTCCAAATTATAAAGGTTAGCTTTTTTTTTGCAACATAGAACTAGACTAAAACCTTTTTAAGGGTTAGTTGACTCAAACCAACTAAAACCTTCACATATCATAATGACTAAAATGCAACTAAAACTAATAATAGTTAAGCTTAAACTAAATCTAAGATGCCTGCCAGAAATAATCCTGTTGTTGCTGATTAACATGTTGTGTTAAACCAGAGAGAATCTTATCAATAGTTAACCCCCGGTAGCTGAAACTAAAGATAAATTATTAGCAATGATGAGAATCTTTTTCACATTCATTAGGGTGATGACTTTTTTAACAACCTCATATCCCTGTATTGTAATTTGATGAACCTTTATTAAAGTTTACATAAAATCTTACTTTTAAGATTATTTTTAATGATAGAAAAACCTCATGCACAAAATGATATAAACATTTTTATAATTATCAGCTTTTTTGGCAAGTTCAATGGAAGATTAGTAAAAATTTAACCCAATTTTAAGAGTCACGTGTATAACATTAAAAGGGTTAGAAAACACTAAAGTCAGTTGGCAATGCTGATGTCATTGGATGAATCTCAGTGGGAGGTCGTCTTTGTTTCGGCAGGACTCATTTAAATATTGCATAACTTTGATCCGCCCTCTTACCGTATCGATGCTGTCCGTCATAAAGTTCCAGACCACAGTACCATCGGTCAGGTCTTCATTGTAGGAGGCCTGTAGCGTCACCAGCTTCCCTTTGACCACCTCCATGTTCTGAGTCTGAGCCCATGTGCCTGAAGGGAGGAAACAAAGGAGGATGATGAGGAAGACTTCCTGTTTTTGTCTTGTGTCTGGAAGCGGCTCTGAACCTATAGCTCTACAAAAAGAAAACAGAGGCAATCATCCCCATGCTTTGTTTTTAACTTAAATAGAAATTGAGAGTTCAATTCAATTCTATTCAGTTCACATGCCATCTCAAGGCACTTTCCAGTTCACCAGATCATCCAGTCAGATTGATCCAAAGTTTCAATCTAAGGAAAACCAGTTGATTGCATCGACTCATTGACTCTTCAGCAATCCCTCACACTAAGCATGCTTGTAGTGACAGTGGAGAGGAAAAACTCCCTTTGAACAGGAAGAAACCTCCAGCAGAACCAGGCTCAGTGTGAGCGGCCATCTGCTGAGGCCCACTGGGGTTCAAGGAGACAGAAGCAGACATAGAAAAAGAAGCATAGATACAAAAAGCAGCTGTAAAAGGTGGCCCCGTCCAGGAAAGACACAGCCAGGCAGACGAGCTCCGAGCCAGCTCCCATGTCAGAGGATGGAGAGAGCACATCCAGTTAGTCACAGTCAGAGAAACAGGACTACACTGGAAAACAGGCCAAGCTCCAACATCTAGAAACAAAGGTGTTGATGGCAGCAGCACAGCTGATATTTCTCTCCAGGATGGAGTCACAGCCAAACAGGAACAGACCAGATGAAGCTACTATGAGAAAAAGCAGAGAGAGCAGAACGTTAGAGATTGAACTAACAGATTCTGCAGAGTGGGAGAATAGAGATAGAATGAAGCAGAATGATGAAAAAGGACATCGCTAAAAAAGGCTGCTGCTGATCAGCAGGAGAACCAGATATTTAGACGCTCTGCGTAAAAACAGACTTTTTATTTTTAAATTCTGGCAGAAAGACCGCAGAGGGACATGAACCGGTGCTGCACCCACCTGTGGAACCGTTCATTCTGTAAATAACAAAATAATGAGGGATTTTCTCTAGATTTTTATGTAAATTAATGTTTCAGGAGGAGATCTGATTCCTGATTTATTTCTCAATAATTCAGCTTCTCCCAGTAATCCCAGCCTGATCTAAAGCCGACCATTCAGCCGGTCAGAGGTCACTGACAGGCTGAACTGTAGCGAAGAGCAACAACCAGATGAGGGCAGCAGAGAGCTAAGGCCCAAAGCACAGTTCTCCTTCCGTCTAACAGAGTCGGCCTCCTATGTGGCTCTAGAAGGAAAAGAAGTGTCTGTTTGTCCCAAACAGAGACAGCGGCTGACTTCATCATCTGTTTACTGTAATCAGAGGATTCCTCCAAACTTTGGCCTCTTTCATGTCGCTGCTCCCTCTTGCAGCCACGGCAGAGAGCAGAGCAAACAAGATCAGCATCAACACACAATGGATCCTTTCTTCTTCCCTCCCATTCTCTCCACCTTACCCTCCTCAAACCAAACTAGCAGGTTCTTCTGACAGCGCCGGGTCCCTGGAGGTCATCCTTTCTGCCCCCTGCATGAATAAACCCAACGGCAGCAAATCAGAACCTGAGCTGTTCTGGAGCTCCAGGCGTCTCTGCACATAGGGAGACATAGAAACTGAAAGGATGCATCCCCCGCTTTGACCTGGTGCAGGTTCCAACATGGGAGTGGTCGGAAATAAAACCCAGAAGACTCAAAAATATCCAACAGAACCTCTTAATCCACATCAAACTGGGACACTTAATAACTGTGACCTACTGCAGCCGTTTTTTTTGTGCAGAAACAGGCGACTTACATGAGATCCAAACCCAACAGAAACAAAACTCCACTTAAGTCCAACCTGCACTGCAAAAACCATCAAGAAATAAGTAAAAATGTCCCCTTAATTTGAGCTGGTAAATCTGACGAGGTTTTATACACTTAAAATAAGATAATTAGATATTATGTAGGGTGACCAAACGTCCGTATTATGTTCATATTTCACGTCCTGTCCTGGGCGTCCCGGGTTTTTTTTAGAAAGTGAGGAAATGTCCTGTTTTTCTAAATTACCTTCATTGGACCATTAAATTTACAGATGCTAGGGCACTGTGCACGACGCTGCGTGTGACGTTACCCCTGAGCCGCGCCAGTGCGGGCAGCCTTGTTCTTAATCAGAATATAGATAGCGTGGCTGTCAGTACGCCAATAAAAACATGCAAAGGCACAAATGTATGTTTACCAACGATTTACAAAAGAGTTTCCCCGCTTTCAGACCGGATCGAGACAAATGGGAGGCCTTGTGCACAGTGTGCAAAGCAGGCACATATGTCTCGGTGTCCAATGGAGGTGCAAGGGATCTGAAAAGCCACCTGGACTCCGAAAGTCAAGATATTCTATTGATATGTTTTTTCGTTTTTGGTACATTTTGAGTTACTTTTGCTACAAAAGAGGTATTTTTTGTTAATTAGCTCATTTGTTTATTTTTTCAAATAACCTAAAGAACAGACATTATTTCGTTCATTGCTGAGGCTGAGTATCATCATATTGGGTTATTGTTAACTTTTATTGTTAAGTGAGGGATGTTTAGATTAGACATTATTTCTTTCATTGTGCTATTCATTCATTACAGGAATTGTTAAGCATTTTTAATGAATACATTTTGAATAAAATTATCGTTTGTTATTGGAGTTATTGCTGTTGACTTTTACTGAAAAGCATTTTTAATAAATCAACTGTTAATATCATGTTATTGTAGGATTACCTAGGCCTATGGATGGGAAGAGATCCCCCGCCGCCGCCCCCCCGCTCCAAGGTGTCCTGGTTTTTCAAAATGAAAATATGGTCACCCTATATTATGACCCTATAATAAGACAATGCAGGCGTTTTTTTTTATTCTAAATGTAAATTCACATGGATTCAAATCTGAGGCCAGAGCCAACAGGAACTGTGCAGTCAGAGTAAATTAAGTCACGCTATTTTATTTTAAGTATATTTTTTCTTGAAATGAGGAAGAACGTGAGACAATTTACCAACAAGTTAGTTATAGTTAGAGTCTCTATAGTTCTGCTGCTATAGGCTTAGACTGCTGGAGGACATAGGGACCCCTTTTTCATCATTCTGCTTCATTCTATCTCTATTCTCCCACTCTGCAGAATCTGTTAGTTCAATCTCTAACGTTCTGCTCTCTCTGCTTTTTCTCATAGTAGCTTCATCTGGTCTGTTCCTGTTTGGCTGTGACTCCATCCTGGAGAGAAATATCAGCTGTGCTGCTGCCATCAACACCTTTGTTTCTAGATGTTGGAGCTTGGCCTGTTTTCCAGTGTAGTCCTGTTTCTCTGACTGTGACTAACTGGATGTGCTCTCTTCATCCTCTGACATGGGAGCTGGCTCGGAGCTCGTCTGCCTGGCTGTGTGTTTCCTGGACGGGGCCGCCTGTGGAGCTGGTTGACAGTTGACTTTTGTATCTATGCTTCTTTTTCTATGTCTGCTTCTGTCTCCTTGAACCCCAGTGGGCCTCAGCAGATGGCCGCTCACACTGAGCCTGGTTCTGCTGGAGGTTTCTTCCTGTTCAAAGGGAGTTTTTCCTCTCCACTGTCGCTACAAGCATGCTTAGTGTGAGGGATTGCTGAAGAGTCAATGAGTCGATGCAATCAGCTGGTTTTCCTTAGATAGAAAACTGAATCAATCTGACTGGATGATCTGGTGAACTGGAAAGTGACCTGAGATGACATGATGTGAATTGAAGCTATAGAAATAAACTGAATTGAATTAAGTTAATTATCATATTTTAAGAGTAAAAAATACTCATTCCATCTTATTTACCTAATCAAATTAAGGCTAAATGCAGTTATTTTAAGACTTTTTGACTCATTTGATGGTTGTTTTTGCAGTGTGGAAAGGTTTTCCTTTTCAGCTTCTGGCAGTAAAGCAGAAAACTGGACTAAATGTGGCTCAGAGCAGATCTTGGTTTGTAGGAAACTGTTTTTGTTTTTAATCTCAGGTGGTAATATTTGGCTTCCTGGCTTTGACTTTAACTGTACAGTTGAAATTGGAGCTACGGGAGACCCACTGCATCAAGGTCTGAGCTGGATGGTATCAGTTTCTCTGTCGCCAAGGCAACAGCGGGAAAACAAGTGACAGAGGCGATGAAAGAAAGTGTGTAGGCCTCTTTTCCTCGGGAGCATAACTTCAATGAGGTCTAATTAAGCCACCAAAGACTACATAAAAGAGGAAGTCCACTTTTAGAGAAACATCAAAGGTTCTGGAGAAGGTGGGAGGAGAAACCGAGGAACAGCAAGCAGGGAGGAATCCTTCAGTCCTGAAATTTTCAGGCTCTAAGAAGATGTTCAGAAGTGAGAAAAGATCCCTAACCTACAGGGACTGATGGCGATCCAATGAGATGGAACCACTGCTAGATGCTTCGGTCTGCTTAGCTCCTGCAGAGAGACGCTCACTCAGGGACACATGCCAGAGGATGTGGGCGGAGCTGCACTGCAAACACCAGCTAGAAATAAACTTTTCTTAAATTAAGTTTATTCACCATTAATTTGAGCAGAATAATGAGATGATTTCAATGGAGTCATTATTTTCTCTTAAAACAAGATAATCAGATAAATAGGAGACTGCAGGTTTTTATTTTTATTTTAAATATATATTGTCTTGTTCCATTGGCAAAGTGTCTCATTTACCTCCTCATTTCAAGAATAAATGCAATTAATTTAAGCAAAATTATTAGTTTTTCATTTTTTTGCAGTGTGATGGACCAGGTCTGCTGCTCTGCCGCTCATCTTCTGAACCATTCTGACCCGTTGGTCCCAGATTTAGAACTAAACACATAAAAATCAGCATTTATTCCTCAGCTGCCTTAAAGCAAAGCTTAAATGCACCAGGAAGCGTTATCACAGATCCTTCCTCCCAGCAGCTGGAAGACTCTAGAACCACCACTGTTCCCAACAACCTCAATCAGTTCTTCCATTCATGCTGATTTTATAGTCTCTACCTCAGTCAGTTAAATAACCTGCTGCTGGTGAACATTCAGCACATCTCTGTTGATGCTGCTATTTTTCACTACAGCAATCATGTCCAGAGCTGTATGTGGAAAATGTATTCCTCTGGTGAGTGAACAGTATTTATATTTGTTGTTTATTTTTCACGTTGGTCACTTATTCTATATTTTTATACACTTATAAAGTCCACATTTGTGTGACAATTTTTACTGTAACACGACAATTACCCCATAGTGGGACAGTAATGGGAATCACTACTCCTACTCCTCCTCCTACTACCCATACTCCTAAAGAGGTAAAATAAAGTTTAACTGGTTTGAATCATGGATGAATATCAGGTTTTCTTCTCTTCCTGTGGATTGAAATGATGCCGCGTTGCTTTGCAGAGCTGGAGGCCTTTTCTCCCTCTGAGCTGCGTCTCGGTTAATGAGCGTCAGAAAAGCAGCAAAGGACGCATCATGGAGGGTTTCCCCACAGTCGGCACCCAGACATCAACATTTAATCGGGAGTTAAGTGCTCCACAGCCTCGGTGTCTCATCAGGCTGGATGACTCTTTGAGATTCAGCCTGATCGCCTCGTCCTACTTTTCCCCTTAAAAATGTTGCCAAGTGCTGCTTTAAGAAGATTTCCTGACAGAAATCCTCCCTGATTCCAGAGAGAGAGAGAGAGAATGTGGAGAGATGACGGAGAGAAATGAAGGAGGGCATGGAGATCACATTCATCACATCCAGACTCTGTTGCTAATTTGGTCAGTGGAGCTTAATCCTGTCCACCGTGGCGGGCCTGAAATCTGCTCAGCAGTGATTGGCCCCAAATATTCCAGGATGATTGATGGGAGGACGCTCAGCGTTCAGAGTAATAAGGTCAGGATAAGCCTCGCCTCACATAATGAGGAAACTTTTTAAATTAGATGTAAGGAAATGTCTCCTGGGCGGCTGGACGGATCCTCGGTTCAAAGCAGCTGTCCAAAATCATGGCAGCCATGTTGTTTTGTGACAACATCAGAGCTTCTAAAGGACGTTACTCTGAGAAAACTGGAGCCATGAACACTTTAGATTTTCACATGAATTCAATATTTATACGTCCTTAAAATGTCAACTCTGCTCTACAAACACATCGATTCAGACCAGAGATAGAAACAATAACATCTACATTTTTAACCATTAGATTTATAACGATTGGTTGAAACCAAAACTCTGTTAAATACATGATAAGACAAAATCATTTTTAATGAATTAAAGATCATTGATGTTTTCCTTTCTTTCCTTTATAATGTGACACTAAGCCTTCCTCTCCCAAGTCAATGAAAATAACGTAATATTATGTTAAATACCAAAACAAAAAAGAAAGATTTTGACAACAAACGATGGGACTAAACTTTTCATCAGCTTCTGACATTAGCTTTGCTGGAACCTTGGTCCCTCCTTCCAGACAGGGCAGGTCCACAGTTTGATTTGTTTTCCTGGAGACTGAGGGTTAAAGTACGGAAGCCCAGAGGGGTCGTGTCCCTCCGATATTTTTTCACAGTGTTCATCTTGAGAAAACAAGTTAATTTTCTCATTATCTAAAGATAACGAATCCCCCTCCTATTCCACAACAGCAGGAGAGGATTCATAAGTCATGAATGTGTGATTCTGTAAATAATCCAGTGTTTAACTTTTAGGTAACGAGATGACGTTGTTGGTTTGATGATTTGCTTCCACTTCTAATTATCTCCACTAAAATGAGTCCAGATTAAAGATTTTCATTAAGAAACAGTCAGATCTGTTTCTACTGCAATCCAATCATCCGCCACCGCCTGAAAATGAGTGAAAAGAAAACTAAAATAACAGATTATTTTTGCGGTTCCATGACTGCACAACCAGGGCCCCGCAGGCATGGATTGACTGGGAATCCAGGACCCCGCAGGCATGGATGGACTGGGAATCCAGGGCTGTTGTCCAGCCTCATTCATTACTCACACAGGAACCTATAACTGAAAGGAAGCTGCGGACACACCCTGCAAAAATGTTCTGAAAACTGTAATAGTTTAAAAAAATTTCAAAAATTAAGACTAATATTAGACTGATATAATTCGACATTTGTTAGCAATTAGCAATTAGCCTGGTATTAGACTAAGCAGTTAGCTTAGATTATACTGAGATATAATCCCTAATAGCTACATCACTTTCAGTGACCAGATGTCCCCTGATTTCCAGGGACAGTCCCCGTTTTGGACCATATGTCCCCAGCTAAAGCTGTCCCTGGAAATGTCCCCGATTTTATCGTTTTATGAATGGGGGGGTGAAGACTGTAGCGTGGGAGCATGTTGCATGCAGAAACAGCTATTAGCTAGCTAGGTTTGTAGCTGTTGTGTATAGATGAGGAGCAGATCGCACCACTTCTAAAACAGGCGAGGAACTTCGTTATCACAACCGATCTCAGCTGCCCTGCACTACAAAAAAATAAAACCTAAATAAGGCATTTTATCTTAAAATAAATACATTGTCTCTTGAATTGAGGAGGTACGTGAGACACTTTGCCAATGGAACAATACGATTTACATTTAAAATAATAAAAATAATTCCATTGTCTTAATTCAAGTGGATGTTATCCAATTATGGTAGTTTAAAGTAGTACGGAAGTCATATTTAAATGTGAAATCATTCTGGCTTAAACATGTATATAAATTTACTCTTTATCAGAACATATTGTGCCAAAGGTTAGAAATTTTCTATTTCTAAAAAAATCCTGTCTTAAAATCTGTTTTTTTTCCCCGTTATCTTCTGCAGGTCAGTTAGTTCTACCACAGCCTGAACACCTAAATTCCTCCAATCATATATCAACGCTCATCTGTCAATCACATTTTTTTGGTCATAGCATCTTGATTCATGTGTCGCAGCTAATATACGCAATGGTTGAAATCAGAATCCTTTCCTTTCCCATTCAGTTGCGTCCCAGTGTTCACGGGGATGGACGTCTGTGTCTTCAGCAGGCGTAGAGCTAACAGAACTAGCAGCGTTGCGAGGCAAGGGCTCAAACATGTACGGCTGGAAGCCTTCTACACCAAACCAAGCTTCTGCCGCCCTGGCGTCCTCTTCCACAACATCTTCATCCCCGCTTTCCTCCTCTACATAAAAAATGGATGACGGAGGAGACTCATCCAAAAAGGGCTTTGATGTGTTCAATAAAAAGTCAGACAGACGGTTGGCTACAGCTGGCAGGAGGAAATAGACGCAGATAAAATGAAACAGGATGATTGAAAACTCCTTATAAGGAGCTAATCTGGTTCAGTGGTTCTCCAGGGATCAACAAGGGTTCACCTGAAGATGTTTTAGATCTGATTGGTGACCTTTACTTTATATCATATATCTTTAGGTTTCACACCATATACCATAATTAAGGTTCCAAACCGTCCCTTGAAAAACGGAATTGTTCCATATTTAGAAATAGAAGTCCCGTATTTAGTGGAAAAGAAACGCACTTTTTCCCGTATTGCTGTGGGATAAAAAAAAAATGGTCAGTAAAAAGCTGATGGAAAATGAAGGGCACGTTAGATACAAAACTTACGGTAAACTTGTTCTCGTCCCTGTCCTGCGTTGTGACCAATGAGCTGACAACATATTTGTAATGATCAAGAATCCCCTCATCCTATTGGTCGAGCCAAGAGTTGCTCACGGAGAAGATAGCGGGAGATAACATAGCAGCATGGGGGGAAAATGGAGGAATTTAAACGCTGACGCTGCTATTGGAGGCGGACAACTCCTCACTGCTGCAAGAGCTCAGAGGAAATACAATCGGATAAAGTCGACTATCGCCACATAATGTGGCATTAAGCTAATGATTTTTTTATTCTGTTTCATAACTGTAGCCTACAGTCATTGCCTTTAAGACACAAATATGTTTACAAGTTTACACAAGTTTCCTGTTGCACCAAAAATGTGCAAAATTCATTTATTTATATTAATTTTTACAGTTTGAAGTTAAGCAGGACAGGTCTATGTTTAAGATACTTGTTTTATTCAACAAAGTTGTTATTTTATATTAAAGGTTTTCCATGTCTTCATGTCACTCAATAATATGCATCTAATTCAATGCAGATTTGAGTCAAATAGTTAAAATAATAATTTCACACACAAAGGGGGGCTAAAAAATAGTCACCACGCCAGGAGGGGTGAAGGCAACCATGTCAGCTGGGACGCACATGAGGTGACCCTTTTCTTTTTTCAGGGAGTTGGAAACCCTGTCGATGATGATCGGATGGTACGGATCTTGTGGTTAGGGCATTTCACCTGGAGGGACAGATGTCGCCGGGTCACATGGTCCAGGTCATGTCAGGTGGTGTTCAGAGCGTCCACAGTTTGGATTTGTTGGTCTCAGAATTACAGGAAGCTCTGGGATGGAGGCTTCCTGCAAACAGGCTGAAAGGCTTTGCTGATGGTTAGCCTGTTTGATGCTACATGCAGGGTGGAGCAGGTCTGCTGCTTCCTGCCTTTTATCAGCAGCTCTCAGTAAACTTCTGCTTTTCCTGCTCTTTGCTTTGATTGTGTTCAAACTGGACTGGGAGATGATCTGCTCACCATCTCCTTTGATTGCTAATAATCATAAAAACACATCTATAAGTGGCCAGAATGAGTATTAAAGATGATACCATCTGGGTGAAGAGTAGGAAGGGACTGGGTGGGACGTGGTGCCACGCTCTGCTGAGCAGAACCCGGCCCAAGGCCTCCTGGGCCGGTTTCCCGGGATCAGGCTTTGAACTGGCTGCTTTCTGTCCTTACTGGGAGCAAACGTTACCGTCCCTGAACTTTGCACGGCAACAAGTTCACGGTTAGTTTTTAAAGCAGCAGCATCTGGTGCTCCTGTGGGACACGAAGGGAAGGAAACCAACGGCAGCGAGACGAGCTGTCAGCATGTCAGCTCTCTCTGGGTTGGTTTCATGCACCAGATAGCGTACAGCGTTGGCTGGAGGCGACGCGCCATTCATCCCCGCTTTCTGTCTCCACAGGGACAGATTTTATTGGGAATATTTGGAGGTGGACTAAGAAAAAAGATCAGACTGCTAAAATATTCGAGTCTGAGAGGAAAAGGCTGTAATGAGCCACAGTAGAGTTCAGAAACTGGCTCTTAAAAAAACACCAACGATTCTACAGCCTGATTATTAAACTAGGAAGAAACCAAAATGCAAAAGTTGGGAATGAAGACTGCAGCACCTCCTTGGTGCCTCCAGTGGATCTAAACACCAACCAGGAGCCATTTGGCTGAAGTTGGGGCTCAGAAAGTCCAGTTTAATATCAGCAGAAACCATTAAAACCAGCCGCAGAATACGGCTGCAGTGACTGATCAAAATGATCAACAATGAAACAGACTGGATGGGAAATTTATCACAGAAACATTTCAGAATTGATTTTCCACCTGGAAACCAGAAGAAGAATTATGGTTGACACAAACCATATAGAAAAATGCGTATATCTATGTATCCATGTACAGCATTGTTAGGCCAGAGATCTAAAGAGATAAAAGCAAATCTACAGCAGAAAGACAAACCAAAACAATATGTGGCGATGGCCTAGTCAAAGTCCAGGGGTTGATCTAATTAGGGTCTAGGCCTAATCTATTAATCCCCACAGTAATGAGTTTAAATATAAAAAAAGAGGAATCGAGAGAAACATCTAGTAAACCGATCATATGCTCCAGCTTACACCACCTGACCAGTCAACATACTGGGGATGGCACTGGTTGACCAGTTAAACCAGTGCTCTCTCCACCTGTTCATGCAGGAACAACTGATCAGTCTTCATCCTGGAACTTTCCCTCACATTCACCTTAGGCAGAGTTTAACTGGAGGCCAACATTTAGAAAGGAACCTGCAGGAAACTAACCTGACAACAGCCAGATGCATGTCTCACTCCGCCTAGCTCCGCTCACATACATCTGGGAACCCGCCATAGGAATTGCCTTTACTGAAGGCTGGGCCTTATCAAAACTCCTTGCATATGATTGGATAAGCCACTTGTCTGTCATCTTTATTGACGTGCTATTTCAACCACTCACACCGAAGCTAACCCGTGACGCTGTGAGAGGAGGAGCCGTTTGGTAGATCAAGCTCTTGCCAAATCCGGTCGGGAGAAAGGCGAAAACATCGTTTCCACCAACAAAAGCCTTCAAAGCCGTTCTCTGATGTTCTTTTAATTAAACAATATCAGATAGATTGGACAACACAGAAGAAATAGCAGCATCAATGCTAACGCTTGCTTCCTCAATGCGAGCCGCCATTGTTGTTGGAATCTCACTGTCGCTTCTCCACTCCAGGACACACCCGCCCTGCGTCCTGATTGGCCAGACCATAAATTCGGTTGGGGAAATCACTTTCAATGAGCGGGTTCCCAGATGTATGTGAGTGGAGCTGGGCGGAGCGAGACATGCATCTGGCTGTTGTCAGGTTAGCAGGAAACCAAGAGGAAGCAGGAACTTTCATTTTTACACCAAAACTGGGAAACGTTTGAACCAGAGGTCACAGATTAGTGGACGGCGTTCCGGATCCCGACCCAAGCTGATTTAAAATATTTATAAATTACTGCATGTTGTCTGACGACAGTGTCTAACTTCACTTGCGCCGCTTCTCCTGTTAATACGGTAAAGCCCTGCGGAGCGTCCGGCTCCGGGTTGCATGTGATCCAAATGAGCCAATGAGCTGTCAGTCTGGGTTGCTGCTGCTGCTACTTTTAGACACAGCAGGCAAACCTGTGGCAAGCCGGGCGATGGGAAAGAAGGAGAAGACCATGAGAAAAAGAGAGCAGAGAAAGGGTGGACTGCTGGAAGGACTGCAGTGAACTGGTAAAAGAAAAAGTGAAATGGCGTGCTCAAAGATGACCCTGCACATTTAGAGGATGTTTGGCTCAACCTGCTGCTGTGAAGCAGGATTCTCCACCATGAACAGAATCAACAATAAATCTGGATCCAGGCTCAGAATGAGCTCCTTGATATGTGCTTGAGAATGGCTTAGTCTCCGGTTAAACCCAGGTTTAAAGCCTTGCAGGGCAGCCTAAAGCCCACTGCCAACATTAAGACAGAAAAAAAGAAGAAAAATAACAAACGCTCAGTTCAGGGGTTTGAGAAAATATGGGAATCAGGAATTTGTCTATATACCAAACTGATCGATTGTTGTTCTCTACTTTAAAAAACACTTTAGATTTAACAAAGGAACATTTTTCTTTTCTCTTTTCTCTATTTTTTTATTTTATTCTAAAAAGTCAATGTATAACATAGAAGCATAAACATGTTAAATTCTGTTTAAAGTAACAGATTAAAAATGTCTCTGGGCCTTTACTGGTTGATGATTTTATTTATTCGGACCCGCTGATTTGTAACTGGTTACCCCTGATTTAGAGGATTGTTTATTCTCCATTAGCTCAGTGCTACAGAACCAACCCTGATAACCAGAACCTCCGAGGGAATCTGAAAGGTGCGGCTTGCATAAATGGTCAATATACTAAAGATTTGACTGGACTCCCCCATTGGTATCAAGCTAATCCAGATTTGAACTTTTTTTAATTTTAGCAAAAACAGGTTTTTTGATGAAGAGGATGGATCTAACTGGTCCTGTAGAAGGAAACTCGTAGTTTTTCCAGCCGCTGAAATACCCTACAACAGTACTTCAGTAAAAGTATTAGTACTCATAATCAGATCTTACTCAGCTACAACTAAGTTACTCAGTAAAACATCTACTCAAGTTAAAGTATTAAAGTACAAATTTTTGATGTATTGATGCATAGAACCACCTGCTACTCTGAAAAAAAAATCAAAATCTAGCTAAGTTATTTTTTCTTAAAATAAGAGCATTTGTTCTTGGATTGAAGAGGTAAACAAGACATTTACACTTAAAATGAGAAAACACAATTGCATTGTCTTACCTCAAGTGCATATTATCTAATTATCTTATTTTAAGACCTCATTAACTACTCAAAGTAAGAGTAAATACATTTAATTTAAGACATTTTTACTTATTTCTAGATCATTTTTTCCAGTGTATAGATTCTAAACAACCTGGAAAGAACTTCCGCATAAAAAGCCACAAAAAATATATTTAGATTATTATTTAATTTAACAACAAACCAGAAATAACACAGGAGAGTCTGGATTCTCCTCATTCTTTCACTGAGGAATAGAGGTTAAAGGTTGAATCTATTAGAAACTATCTCTCTGATCTGAGACTGGTCCTATTGAATAACTTGGCCTCATGGCAACAACTAACACCTTCATAAAATGATAAACTACTAATAATATCTGCTCTGAGTTTCTCTCATCGGGGGAACGTCATTAAATCTGTAAATCAGTGGCGTCCAGGTTCAGTCCTAAACGCTGCTATCCGCCATGATGGATGAAAAACAGAACAACTTATACTGCATGATTGCAACATATATATTTAATGCTCTGAACCTCTATCAATGCGTTTTTTTGCACCATGTTTTTTCTCCCACACTGTTTACATCTGATCACTGCTGCACTTTATGGAATGAAATGTTCATTTACTGCCTGAAAGCTGTGCTAAAGTAAACTCTGTGTATAAGCTGAGTGAAGCTGAGCCAGAAGGAAGAAGGAACTAGCAGCTTCCTGGAAATGGAGTGAAAGTTATAAGTTACCCCCCACAAAAAAAAGGACTCAAGTAAAGTAAACATACTTAAGTACAGTAGTCAAGTAAATGCAGTCTGTTCCACCACTGGTCCTGCATCATAAAGGATTCTCCTGGAATGAAGGATCTTTGGCTCATTATCGATCAGCTGTTTTCCTGCTTTCCTTTGGATCACAAGCAGCTCTGAATTATTCAGTCCCACCACAGCTCACACACACGTCGCCCGTCTCCTATATGAATATTTAATGCTTTACAAACAAATGAAACCAAGAACAGCCTGCTGTCACACAGCAGCGGGAATGAGGAATCAGAGGCGTCACACTGGAAAAAACATCAAAAATAAGTAAAAATGTCTTAAATTAAGTGTTTTTACCCTTATCTTGAGTAGGCAGCTGAGGTGAATTGCAATGGAATGAGTAGTTTTACTCTTAAAATAAGATATTTAGATAAAATGCACTTGAAATAAGACTTATTTTTCTTATTTTAAATGTAAATCGTCTTGTTCCACAGGCAAAGTGTTTCCTTTACCGCCTAAATTCAAGAACAAATGCACTTATTTCAAGAAAAAAAAAAGAGTCTTCTAGATATAGATTTTTTCAGTGCAGATTTTATGATCCAAGTTTGGAAAAACAGGCTCTGCATTAAAGAGTTGTATTGAAGTAAAACGATAATTAATGAAGTGCAACATTAGCAGCTCGTTCACACAGAGATGCAACTAAAAGACGTCATGAATAATAGATGAGAGGAAACAGGGAGGACAGCAACAAAAAGCACGGAGCAGTAATCTGCTTTAAACTCAGAAACTAAAAAGGAGAATAAAATGTTCTAATCTATCCTTTCCAAGTATTAGCAGACACAGCAGCAGCAGTACGGAGAATTTAAACCTTCCCAAACAACCAGTTTAACCAGGAGAGGA